>NC_137930.1:43354842-44032342 GCF_963969265.1 Rhamphochromis sp. 'chilingali'
AGTGGGGACTTTCTGGTTAATCCCCAGCTGGCAAATAAGCAGCTTAACTATCACTGGAGTGCTTCAAGCTAATGAATAGCTTGTAACCAGTCTAATATTGTTCAGAGTCCCACAAGACTGATCATAAACTGTAAATTAACTGTACATAAACTGACAGCAACTGTGGATAGGTGTGTGACACTACCTGATTGGGCTAGTGAACAGGCTGTACATGCGGAGAAACTGTCACTGGGTTAACCCTTCGTGTAAAACTCTGAAGGTTAAGCTGCTGCACGGGCAGGTAGAGATACACGACACAGCTGATGCTGAGCAGATAGTTTAATCTGTGACAACAACCTGCTCATAATACCTCAGACCAAGACAGAGAACTCAAATCAGCAAGTGTACCTCCCACCCCCACATCACTGTGCTGTATACCTTGCATAGTAACTCACTAAAATAGTCATTATCCTGAATCCTAATTAGTGCTGTTTGGATAGATACATGCTTGTAGTGTAAGAGTTTTGAGAGCTCAATAAGCGTAGCAACATGTAATGCTAATACTACAACATCTTTTTATTTTAGGAGGCTAATTTGGGTGACTAAATTAGCTGACCCTTTTGGCAGCCAGTTTGGTGTCTGAAGGATAAATGTCAATGCCTTTGAGGAAAAAAGGTCCCCCTCTGCAGCCCTGTATCCCCCACGTATCTTAAATAATGCATTAACAATTACCAACTTAAATCAGGTGTCCATTTTGTTGATGGCAATTTTTAGAAGCTAATTTATGAAGACATCTGCTGATAAGGAATGACAGTTTTTCCAATCAAGGAAGTTACTAGGCTACCTATACCCATACAGCACAAAGAAAACCACTGGGGCAGACAACCAGTGAACTGAACAACAGCTGTACTTCACATGGCTCTGCTGCTTCCTTTACTACCACCAGCAATGACTCTACCCTTTCCCCCCCTCAGTGCAATCTATGAAACTGACCACTCAACATCTCATGGGCTTGATGGCATCAGCCTCAAGACCATGAGCCTCAGGGAGTGGATTGTGGAATCATTTACATGCTGTAAAGAGTTTACTCCCAGCTAGATAGTAATAGCTACCTGCCAGACTGCAGTATGTGAGCTTGAGCAGTGCTCCATCATATTTGGTGATGTGCAGTACAGCTTCATGGGGGATTGCGCTGTATCAATGCCAATTATAGAAATACTGAATATATGCAGTGGTTAGATTTAGAACTGACAGGGCTGAACATTTACATCGACACCACACAGAACTAGACAACCAATATGGAATTTGAATACAAGTAGATGAGCAAAACCATTTACCAAGGAAGTTGAGTTCCTCAATCTTGTGCAGCAAAATGTTAGAAATTTTCTGATGTCACCAGCAGACTAAGACTGATCAGGCTGGTTTTGTGGTTGGCTGTAACCCAGTGACCTTTGAAGCTGTGGTGGAGAGCAGGTTACTCAAAAAACTGTTACTAACCACTACTTACTGAACAGGCATGTAGACAAGGTCAAGATGATCTGCTCAAGTACAAACCAAACAGAATAGTAAAAGAGCTGAATCTATGTCACAAATAATCAAAGCAGTTCTAAAGAGGAAAAAAGGGGGTTCAGCCACTTACTATTAAGGTTTAACTAATGAAGGGTGTGTGAATGACAGAGCCTAGTCAATTTTCACAATATCTCTCTATAGGTGCTATTGATATGAAATTCTCACCAGATGTTGGTAACCACCCATTCAGTCCACATGTGCAGAGAAATCAAACCATAGATGCCCATAACTTAAGTTATGTGCAATAATGAGAATTGACAAAGGCAAAAGTATTGAGTACACATGAAGAAACGGAGGTGCAAAAAAAAAAGGCTGAAATCTAAAAGCAGCCTTAATATCAGCTGGTTCTTTCCCAACTGATAGCCTATATAAAAGTGTTTAATTAACAATGCACCTATCTCAGGATGGGTAAAACTACTGAGCTCTCTTAATAATTACATTTTACTTGCTGTATTTCTACACTTGTTCTATAAATAAATATGGAATTACTATTAAGTCAGTGGTGGGAAATTTCTCATTTTTTGGCATCTCTTGGCAATTGTTTCTGTAACACTGTCACTCGAGTTTTATCTGTGGCCATTTTGTCTTTGATCTTGATCAAACTCCTAATGCATTGGTGTCTATGGCTACAGTAGCCCAAAGATTAGCATAACATGCTAACATGCATTCAGTATCAGTAGCCTTTTGTGAAGCCTATCAAAATATGGATGGAATGAGTTCTGACTTTATCCTGACCAGGTTTCATATTTCTATTACTTTTGTGATAATGCTTATCATTTAATGGGCCAGCACTATGTATAGCTCTACTTTAGTTTTAAACCAAAGCCTGTCTTTCATTTGCCTTATCTTAGAGTAAGATAACACACCTAGGGACCAAATAATTTTAAAAGCTTTGCTCTACAAACTACACAAAGTCAGCTCACACACACCCACACAAAGTTGAATAAACTGTTGTGTGCTCCAACACTAAAATAATTAATTGCTTTCACAAAGGTACAAAAGCACATTCCACTTAGGGATGCATACACAGTGCATACTGTACATACTGCATTTATCTCCAAATTAGCTCCTACACTTTTAGTGTTGCACCCAAGAGGCCTAGTAGACAATCCCTTTGACTGCAAGTCAAAATAAAATTCTCAACTGCGTAATGTGAATGAGGAAACTGTATGTTAACAAGAATTGGCACGGCAGGTATGATCAACAGGAAAGACTGCAAGACGAGATGAGCAGGGCTTTGCGCGTTTTCCCGGTGAATTCCAGCTCGCTTCAGGGTAAAACTTAATGCAGGGAAAAAGATAAGCATCACAGAGCATGAGCATTATTATAAAATGATGATTAGAATGAGAGAAGGGGAAAGACCTTACAACATCCAAATTTGTACTTAACTCAACACTTCCTGTAAAAACTCTTCAGGATTTCAATAGGAACAAGAAAAGTCCTGAAAATAGCAGCAACCAAACACTCCCACCCACCTAATTATGGAAGAAGACAGTGGGTCAGCAAAGGCATAAACAGCTGTGCCAGACAGTGTAATGAATGAGTATAGCACAAGCTCGCTTACCACGTGAGTCACAGTCTAAAAAACTCAGACGCACACTGTAACAGTCAGAGGTCATGGAATAGGATTTCTTAGCTTTGATAATGAGAGTGACTCCATTCTGGCAACAATTCCACCAGTGTTTTCATGTGGCTGTTGTGTTTTAGTTAGTTAGTTTGTTTTTACATTAGTAGGACACCTGCAAATTTCTGTTTCCGTCCTTTGTCCACAAACTGAAGTATAATGACGTAGAAGAGCAGTTTTGGTGACTTACTTGCTGATAAAATGTGAAAGTATCATTCAAGACAAAGCTAAATGTCAACGAAAGGCTGCAAATTTGCTAGAATGTTATAAATGCATGGATACAAAGTAGTCGTTACACAAACCAAGCACAAGTGTAAACAGGGCTGTGGGATATGGTGACAATATTAAAACATCTATTGTTTCATATTATGCTCTATTATTTATTTCATGTTGTTGCAAAACAATATTTTCATTGCAGTAAGCAGTGTTTTAGATAAAGGTTTGCAATGGTCACCACAGAACAAGGACCAGCCAAAACTAATCAAGGAGCCTCTTCCTAAACAAGGGGCCATCTCTGTAGCATGTTATGGAAAGTCCAACACAGAGCAGAAGACTATTGTGCAAATTATGCAGCAACCTGGTACTACACACACTGACAGAACTAATCTATTTCACCACCTAAGCAAGACTTATGTGAAAGTATAGAGAGATTAAGAAAGGGGGGAGAAAAAAAAAAAAAAGTCATCAGGTGCTCAAAATAAACCTCAGACTCAGAGGTCAGAACTGCCTTTTCCCAGTAGCACACCATATAATAAAGACTCACAAAGCTAACAGCAGCCATTACAACTTCTATCTAGATATCTATCTATCTAGATATATCTATATATCTATATCTATGGTTTTGTGGATCGTTTAAAACACTCGATTCCAGTGGCCTAGCCAAAAACACTTCACACAAGTCGAGTTGCCTCGTTTATGTTATGAGAAATCCGCAACGTAGCATAACACGCTGTAACAACAGATATGTGGATGAGCTGAACAACACATTCCTGTATGAGTTTAACTGTGCACTTCAGAGACTGGATGCTCTGCAGTTGATGCTTGCAGACAGGCTAGTTTCCTGACTACCACAAAGGAGCAGTAATGATAGGCGGAGGCCTCAGGGAAACGCTTGCATGACTGAGTTGGGTCATCTACTGTGTGTTACCTACCATTATCCCATAGTAAGTCGCATTTTTATTTCATTTTTGATTATTTAATTTAAATATAAATAACAACACTTTTGATGTGGTGATTATATAAACTATTCACTGACTTTGCAGAAATTGCACTATATCGTGATAGGTATTTGGATAAGAAATTACTTATGACTCACAACTGATTTTGGTCATATTGCACAGCCCTAATTGTCAACAGAGGATCCAATTTGCCTTTATGGTCCATTGGCACTCAGGCATTTTCTGCATTACTAACTGTTAAGTTAACTGCTTGTCTATCTTCCAAGCATCTTTAGTCTCACCCATAAAAATCAGCAAGTTTTGTTGAAAGCGACACATTTCTTCTGAGATGAACATGATGAACACAATACCGCCTAGCTTCATCTTTCCTCCTCTGAAAGAAAGACGGTACTAGATTTATTCTCTTCACTGGACTTCATACAGTTAATTTCATGATCTTCTGATGGTGTGGTCACTTTAAGTGTCTAACCCTCAATTTTATCATGTACAGAAACCCCAATCATAGTCATGATTTGACACAAAGGAAAGCCACCAATCTTTAAAATAATAGGTAGTAACCCATCTAACACATCAGTTCTAGTCTAGTGTGTAAAATTGGTCACTAATGTGACCGAACACTAGCCTCAGTTTGATTTTGATATTGCCATTGTGGGCTATACATTTATTTCCAAACAGATAACTTTCAGGAGCATAACAAATGAGACTGTTCCCATCTTTAGAACATCTCAAGAATCAAAGTTATTAACTTTCAGTACAACTTTATGCGTTCATGTAAGTCTCCACAGCAATTGTAATGCATACATGCAGAAACATACACTCTCAGTGTGGGGGCCTGCCTCTGTTACACAAGACATATTTCTGGGTTACAGTGTTGGGCTCAGTGTCTACAGCCATTTAAAACATGTGGAGGCTTGTCACAGCCTCATTGCCCCATAATTAAACATGTTTGGAAATGCTCACTCACTACTCACCAATTTGTTCCAACATTTAACACACTAGACAGGTGCAGTTCACTTACTGGAGACAAAACTAAAGACAGGAAGACCTGCAAACAACTGCACAAGCTGCAGTAAAGGCCTGGTAAGGCTGCACAGTTGGAAACCAATTCTTTGGGTATAATTCAAGGTGCATATTCTATCTCACTCTGAGTTTCTACTTTGAGACTAAAGCCCTATTAACTGAACACTCTTCTTATTTTTGGTTCTGGGTCTAATGAACAGTTAACATTCAACAAGCCTCTAACGAAGCAAACTATCATGACACAAAGATGAGCAGTAAGTAAAAAAAAATATATACCGTATTTTCACGACCATAAGGCGCACTGTGCTAAAAGGCGCAGTCTCAGTTATGTGTGCCCTTACTGTATTTAACACACACATAAGGCGCACTGGACCATAGGGCGCATACAAGTACCGTATGCGTATTTAAAAATAAAGCGGGAGCAAACCTGAGTTCGGTACCTTACTCACATTTTTATTACCAGTAATCGTCATCATCAACAACACACAAGCATACAAGTGTGCATATTTAACAATAAAGCAGGAGCAAAACAAAGTTTGGTACTCACATTTTTATCATCAATCAAACCCATCAAAGTCCTCATCCTCTGTGTCTGAATTGAACAGCTGCGCTAAATCTCCATCAAACATGCCAGGTTCACTGTCTTCACCGTCAGAGTCACTTTCCGTGCCGTGCGGCTCCTCGGAAACGATGCCGGCTTTTGCGAAAGCTCGAACAACAGTGCCAGCAGACATGTTAGCCCAAGCATCTACAATCCATTCGCAAATTGTGGCGTAACTCGCCCGGCGCTGCCTTCCACTCTTAGTGAAACTGTGGTCTCCATCGGTCATCCATCGCTCCCAGGCCGCTCGCAGCCTTACTTTGAACGGGCGGTTCACACCGATGTCCAGCGGTTGGAGTTCCTTTGTCAGGCCTCCCGGAATGACAGCAAGCTCACAGTTCATTTGTTTCATTAGTTTTTTCACATCGGCTGTGAGATGGGCACGCATAGAGTCACAGATTAAGAGCGATGGTGATGCGTGGAAAAAACCACCTGGTCTCCTTACATACACCTCCCTCAGCCACTCTTTCATCATTTCCTCATCCATCCAGCCCTTTTCATTTGCCTTAATGATGATTCCTGCTATGGAACGCCAGGACTGCCATAATGAATTAATTAAATACACCATTAAATAATTAATTAAATGTGGCAATAATTAATTAAAATTGGAATTAATTAATTAAATAAATAGTTATGACACATGTAATTAATTAATTATTGACACATTTAATTAATTATTTATGTATTTCACTTTTTAATTAATTATTGACACATTTAATTAATTATTTAATGATATATTTATTTATTTCATTTTGGCAGTCCTGGCGCCTGGCTCTCATCATGAAATAATTTTATCTGTCAGCCTCACCCATCAAACTCAGGAGGCGGGGTTAACGCTGCCCATGCAGCTTCTCTAACATTTGATTGGTTGCCGTGCAAAGTAAGTCAAAACAGGTCGATCCTAGATAATCGATTGCTTGTGTAGACTTGGGGCAGCCAGGTATCCCAGAATGCAGATCAAATCACAGGCAGCAATGGTGGTGGTGTAGTTTTAAAATACCCCGTTTTTCTGTCACCAGCTACACTTTTAACAGTGTTTTAGCCGCGAATGTCGCGCCGTATGTCTGGTCAGGTTGTCAACATAGAACATGTTTGCAAAAGTGCTCAGATGTTTTCAGAGATTTCACTAGCTCTGCTAACAATTAGCATGCAGAGTGCACCGAGGGGGTTACGTTAACCGGTCTGTTTACATATTCCACTCTCCGTGTTCCACATGTTGCATTCGCAGATTCTCATTTTCACCGAACGATCGTCTCTTTCCGCCTGGTCTTGTGTCTCTGTGCTTCTGTAACATAAAGAACGAGCTGACATTTTTCTCACGAAACCAGCGATCAGCTCAACAGACCCTCAGTTTACCTGCATGCATCCTCCTCCTCATCTGTCAGCTGTTTAACACCTGCTGCTAATTCAAGAAACACGCCTACGTTACCTGGTGATAGTCACAGTTTAACTGGGCAGCCGGTGCTCGATATAACGCAATGTCAGCGCATTTTTCTGCACAAGATAAGTAAATATAGTGTTTTCCCCGAGCGCAGAGCTGCTGGAGCTTGTTTCCTTACAGAGCACTTTATAGGCGAACAGCTTCATCAGCGGCTGATGTCCAATCACCGGCACACAGCTTTGAAACCTCAGCTGAGTTTTCGCTCTCAGTGGTTAAACGCTGGACTTCATTCACTCAGGTTCTGTCTGTCGTGTCAAGTTTACTTCGCTGTTTTATTTACAACTGAGCAAATCGGTTTGGCTGAGGTTAAAGTTACGTTTCATAACTGCATAGTTTCACAGACGTTTAATGGTTCACTGGCACATGTGTTAGACTGAACTATCATCTAAATATCATCTGTTTTTTAATAGTTATTCAACTGTATTCTAAGCACCAGCTGTCTGTTAGAATGTGATTTTTTTTCTCTCTCTGTTGGCAGAGGTATAAAAAATGCGCAGGAAAATCTGACGTGCATGGCAAACTTCACCGACGATATTTAGGGAGGAATAAACACACATCAAACATAAATGAACCATTTGCCTGTCTCCATAATTGAGAGCATTTTCTCTTCTTACGTCAATACTCTCTCTCTCTCTCCTTTTTTTTTTTTTTTTTTTTTTTGCTTTTTCGGTCATGTTATGTTTACCTGTCAAAGGCTTGTTACAAACTATGAAACACATCGTGCAGACTTCTGGATGTTAGAAGAAAACTAATACTGCTCATGAATGAGACTAAAGGCAGGAAGGTGTCCTTTAAAACTAAACATGTTAATAGGACCTCCCTGTTTATATCATAGTTTATGATATAGCACGTGTATTTCAGTAATAGCCTGCTGAGGCCACTATACGTGCTGGCCTCATATCAAATGTGAAGGCAGACTGAGTCTATGTTTGACGTTTTTTATATCTAATCTTCCTTTTCAAACATTTAAACAGCAGCGAGTCTGCAGCTGAGGGAATACAAACTCAAACTGTCGGAACAGGTTTGCTCGTTTCTTGGATTCATTTGGTGATTTATTAAATGTATAACTGTTATTCTAATCTGCTGCTGAGTCTCTTACACTTTTCTTTATGCTGTATATTTTCACGTCTCTGGAATAGTTGGCAGTTAGATAGTCAGCTGGGAAACTTTGTGTTAACTCATGGAGCTGAGGATATCGTGGATATGCTGACCTCGCTGCGTGGTGTACAGGGCCGTTTAACCTCATGATTAATATTCACAATAAAAATATTAGCCGAACATCATGAAGTCTGTATGTGTTTCATAGTGTCGAACAACCTTTGTACAGTTAAAGCCAGCAGTTACTACATGACGGAAACACCAACTTTATCTCTTTTATGCGTTTATACACAGGTCACGCTGATTACTGAACAAAAACCCAAAGATCAGATGTTAAACAGATTTATTTGCTCTCTCTCCTCCTTAAACATGTTTTTAATGTTAGTTATAATTCAGAATTGGCGACTGAAACACATAGGACACATAAGAACTTCAGGAAATAAAACACCGATAAATATAACCTCAGTAAAAGAAGTCAGCGGGGGTTACTACAGCTGTGTACCGGGGCCTGCGCTTTGTCAGTGGGATTGCTTGCGAGGCGAGCGGGTCTATCCCACGCTTTGCCGTGAGACTGGGCAGACATCTCCGAAATCATCGAAACACTTTTGCAAAGAGGCTGTATCTTGACAAACCGACCAGACACATGAAGATTAAACCACTACATTCTCGGCTAAAAAAATATTAAAACGGTATTTGGTGACACACAAACAGGGTTTTTCAAAGCTCAGTTCTGTTAGCTTCCACATGCCGGTTGTTGTGTGCTAGAAACAATGGCCACCAGGCCAAAGCAATGGTTTTGACTCGATCAGCGTTAACCCCGCCCCCTGAGTTTGATGGGTGAGGCTGACAGATAAAATTATTTCATGATGAGAGCCAGGCGTCAGGACTGCCAAAATGAAATAAATAAATAAATCATTAAATAATTAATTAAATGTGTCAATAATTAATTAAAATGTGAAATACACAAATAATTAATTAAATGTGTCAATAATTAATTAATTAAATGTGTCAATAATTAATTAAAATGTGAAATACATAAATAATTAATTAAATGTGTCAATAATTAATTAATTACATGTGTCATAACTATTTATTTAATTAATTAATTCCAATTTTAATTAATTATTGCCACATTTAATTAATTATTTAATGGTGTATTTAATTAATTCATTATGGCAGTTCTGGCGTTCCATATCCTGCTGGAAACTTCTCTTTAGGCAAAGTCTTTCTCTTAAAAATCACCATAGGCGGCAGCTTCTGTCCATTAGCATGGCAGTCAAGCACAACAGTAAAAGAAGACTTTTCGTGCCCCGTTGTGCATATCGCTACCGTGCTGGTCCCCTTCTTCTCCACAGTGTGACTCACCGGGATGTCAAAAGTGAGCGGGACCTCGTCCATGTTTGTGATGTGGCTGGGCTGGATGTTTTTGTCGCCGATGTGTTTGCTGCAGTAGGAGCGGAAGATGGCCAGCTTTTCCTTATAATCCGCTGGAAGTTGCTGCGCTACCGTAGTCCTGGTCCGGATGGAAAAATGGCACCGTTTCATAAAAAGTGAAAGTGAAACTGCTTTTAGCCGAATGGTGACCGTCGAAACGCTTCTCCCGCTCGTTCTTTGCTCGATGATCCACCGCTCGAGTCTTTCCTCCAACTCGGGCCACCTCGCCTTATGTCCGCGGAAACTCAGCTGCGTTTTCTTGACCTGCCGGAGCTTGTTTTCTAGCTTCCTCCATTTGCGAACCATCGATTCGTTAATCTTAAATTCTCTCGCCGCTGCTCGATTTCCATGTTCCTCCGCGTAGCTGATGGCCTTCAGTTTAAACTGTGCTTCATAAGCGTGTCTCGTTGCCATTTTCAGGGTTGCGCCCACACTTCACCCTTTAGCGTTCTCATGGTGTTCTCTACTACGTCCTCCTTACAACACACAGGGCGCACTGCGCTATAGGGCGCGCCGTACTTTTTGAAGAAAATCTAAGACTTTTAAGTGCGCCTTATGGTCGTGAAAATACGGTATATATAAAATCTCCCTACTTGTAAACCTAATACCAGTGAGTGCTTTAACACAAGAGCTAAACACATTTTGGTCTTTTCCGAACTGGCTGTCAGCCAAACTCTCATTTTAAATGTAGGTTTTGCTATAATGCCCTATAATTAGTGCAGAGATTCTCACAAGTGACATCACACCGAAACTACAGTCACAATGTTGAAAATTAGTGATAATGAATACATGTTAAATGAAAGGAGAATGAGCTGAGGTAGTGCCATGACCACACACTGCACTGTATCCGTTTCATGCACCTTGCTAGCTTAGGCCTGCATATTAGCCAAATTAGGTATTCACATAGTGACAGTCCAGCAACTGCACAATGGACTTACTGTTCAATGCACCCTGTGAGAGCAACACAGGCACGGTGTGTTTGTGGTTTCACTGTAGCATTCCCACAGCCAGCCTGAAAAAGTCTGTTTTCCTATTACTACAATATGGGGTCCATGACCTTCTGCCTTGGAATCAAATAGTGCGTTTGTTTTGGCAGGCTGCATCCTACTGCAGTTGTGGATGCATTTCACAGTTATGCCAAGAATGCTGTCATTGCAACTAGTGTCACGTGATAACATCAGGCCAACACTGAACCTTCCAGATCTCCAATCAGTCACAAGGCTAACAGAGAAACAGACAACTATTCATGTATGCAGAAGTATTAATATATTGTGTTTAATAAAAAGCAAAGGTACATCTATAAGACTGCACAGTATCTCAGCATACTGAAGTCCACAATTACTTTATAGTTAAGTGTTTTACTACTACTTCCAATTTCAAGAGTTTGATTCTTTGTTTTTAAGTATTTTCGACAAAAAGAAGAGCTTAAAACAGCAATTTCAGTTTTCTAAGAAAATGCTTAGGCTAAGTACACCCAGTTATCAGTTACATCCAGACAAACTTCCACTAGATACATATTTTGTTAGCAGAAACAGACAGAATCAGCTTTCCTCACCTACAGTGCAATGATTCACAAGTATGAAGTAAAAAAAAAAAAAAAAAAAAGCAAACTAAAATGTAAGAAATCTGTCCTCTTCTCATTCTTTCCAAAGTCTCCCTCACAGCAGCCTTGTTCTCTTCACCTCACTTCCCTCCATCACAGACAGACCCTCTATTAGCCTCTTTAACCTGCTAACAGTCTCACACTGCATTCAACCTTTGAGACGCTGAAGCGCCTCATCAAGGCACAGCATAATAACTGTAAATAATTATCTTGATATTTGTTAAAGTTTAAATAAGTTTCAAAACTTGCACTTATGAAACCAGCACTAAAATGACAGTACCTATGCTGAGTAGACCGAATTAAAGCTCAAATACACTAGATTAAAGTGGGTTTTTAATATGTGCAATGAAGTGAGACTAAGAGCCCTTTATCATTAGTACTCCTTTAGATCAGAGTCATGTAAGGAAGTCTAATGATCTTGTAGATAAAATGGTGTGATTTATTAACACATGAAAACATTTCTGAGCATGTCCATGGGTATACTGGCGCACATGCTCGTAGAAAAATTACATTTTTGGGTTGTTTCTATTTTAAATTAAAAAGCAGTGGCATTTTTAAATGCCCTGTTTACATCATGTGATCCAACATACAATAAAGCTTAATGCTACTTGATGTTAGTGCTGCTGAGCTTTATGCTTAAATTTCTATCAAAACAAATGACTGCTTGGAGCAACTTTTAGTTGCCACTATATGAGCTCACCTTGTGCCAAAAATGAAGTTAATTTCATGGTGTTAACTTGTGCGAGGTAATTATGGTAGCTTTGCATCTAAACATTAGTATTTAACAACTGCTTATAGATAAATTTGTTGGCTGTACACAGCTCACCTCTCTTCAGATAGAATCTTCCTGAAAACTGACTTCCCCAGTTGCTTTCTTCTCTCACTGTCCCTTCCTATTCTTTGAATTTGCCTTCTTGTAGAAAGACGTGACTTACAGGGAATATGAGCAGTAGTCTAGATACAGTAGAATACAGTAAATTGGCTGTGCCGTAAAGGCCACCCCAATGCTGGACGAAACCATGTTACTTGATTTGTAAGGGGTGAAGGGGGCATCAGATATTCTCCAGTATTCATGGGTATCAAAGTTCAATTGCCCAACCAATTTATTCAAGAAATTTATTTAAGGTAACATTTACTTAGAAGTTAAAAACTAACACAAAAAACTTTTCATTCTAGGTTTGCCAGAGCCCCATCCGCCTTTGGGGCCCTGGGTACTCTGTCCCAATCTTCCCCCATTATTTGGATATGTGAATCTGTTTTCAAAGAAAATCACTGTGCTCAATTCCCACGTTTTCCCATTTACAATCTTTTAGCTCTTTTGCGATAAAACACTGGCATTAGGATAACCTACAGGGGATTAAAAACGTGCCATACATTTTAATTTTGACGGAATTTAGCTATTTTTAACGTAAATAATACATTTTCGTTTCGCATAATGTGCTGCTACAAGCAACCAAACGCGGCTATATTTGTCTTGAAGCTGCTTGGCACTTAAAGTAGAAATACTAAAGATTTGACAGATTTTTCGACACGGTTTGGCACACCGGCTTCAGCACAGCGGAGTGACAGCAGAGTAATGCAGCAGGAGAGGCGGTTACAACAGAAGAGGTACTTTGCTAAGGTAGGTTCTCTACAACAAACCTAGAGAAGATAACCAGCATGGGGAAAAGGCTAGATAAACTTGAAAATTTACAATTTAGTAACAAAAAAAAAAAAAAAAAAACGTACATATTGACCGCGGTGTCCTTCTCCTTGTACAGCTGACGCAAATCTTCTTTATTCAGAAAAGAAAACGGGTCGACTATTCCGAGCGCACTTGTCACAGTTCACCAGTCTTGTTAACACTGACCTCCTAGTTAGAAAAGAAAGAAGGAAAAAAACTACCGTGGTTCAGTGAACAGCATTCCTCAAGCAGTCGGTCAGTCAGTACTTAACAGCGTCAACGCTCCGCGTTTAGCGCGAGCACTTCCTGTAAGCTAAACGCTTTCAAATTAACGCCTAATCGCCACAGCTAATTGGTTCATGCGCTCGTGCCTGTCCTACTACCAGTGCAAACAATGCCAACTCACGTCTGACTGCTCGGCTGTGGTTTGGGATAATATATTTTTTATAACGCCCAATATCCTGATAGAGCTTCTAACTTCTAAGGGCGACTAGGTGGGACATACTTGATACCTGTGAGATCTTTGGCAGTCTTCCCTTTGTCCAGTTCTTTGCTTAGCAAAATTTGTAAAAAAAAAAAAAAAAATCAGATCCCTAAAGTATGGCACAGACAATACTTGTGTTTTAACATAATTCACTTATACTAAAAACTATGAGACTCAGAGTGGTTATGGTTTGATGTAAGTGACATGCTGAGCTCAACAAGACCATATTGTGAAACGTTTTTTTTTCTTGAAATTGATGATCGGGTATATCAAAATATACCATATAATATACCACATTCCTTTGAATGCTAGACGTTCCAAATTTCAAAAGACGATCGGTAAGTAAGTTGCTGCATACTACCCTCTTCTTGCATGTACTGTACTGCTCTGTCTAAATGCACACAGAAATTAAACAGGTATTTATTACAGCAGCGTCCATGTCACGATTCATATTCCGCCTTCAAATACCCAACAACTGCTTAAGGCATGTCAGACTATAAGTATCATATTCACACAAAGACACTCAAAGCTCAGACAGTACTGTTTCATTGCTGTTTTAGTATAAAGACTGAATACATGGAATCACTTTAACAATGATGGCCTGAACACCAGAAAAAAACTGCTTTTTATTTTAAAAAACAAAACAAAAGGATAATAATAAAGAATAATATCATCTAAGTATTCGTCTAAATTGCAGATATACTCAGTGGCTGCGTAAACACACTTACACACTATGATGCCAGATGATACAATGTTTTTAGGCTGTTTGCAAAGCTGCCAGAAGATGGCAGCCAAGGATCACGGAGATCACAATTGAGGCACAGTCGACACTGTTTTTTTATTCATTTTTGTTTTGTTTTTTATAGATGACAGTTTTATTTAAAATGTATTTTTTCAGACATAAAACTCTACATTAAATGCAGAGGACTATGAAATACTACTTGCACTTTACTGTCAGTAGTTTTTGTTGCTGCTGTCTTTTATTCACAATCTTTTGTTATTTTGTAAACACACAAAATAATAGCACATATTTTACCATGTATCTCGTAGTAGTGCATACAAACTGTAACTGATTTCTGTAATTTGAACAGTATACTGTAATATCTACAGTAAGATACTATAACACGTGTACTTTAATTTACTGTAAATGGCAAGGAACTGTGGGAAAACATTGGCTCATTACAGTAATTCTTCACTATTGTAATTACATATTACAGTAATAAAATTCATCAACTGCATTAGCAGCACCTGGCTGCTACTTTTTTTTTTTTAATAAATTTTATTTTCAGTCACAGCAGCATGTTAATAACAAAACATTGAACATACAGTAGTTTGCTGTTCAGTATTTACAATACCCCAAAAGATAACAGAAATAGAGAAGGAAAACAAACAAACAAACCAAAGAAACCCCTACAAAACAACAAAAAACAAACAAACAAATATAAAAATAAAATGTATAAGGGACATTCAGTGTACAGTTAACTATGATAGTGATATAGAGATATGGCATCCGGTCATGATAAGGTGGTCATTTTAAATGTTTCCATGTACATCAGGAATGGCTGCCATGCCTTAAGAAATTTGGTGGTTGAACCTGCCAATGTATATCTCATCTTTTCTAAATGTAAAAACCTCATGAGCTCTGCAAGCCACTGTTCATGTGTGGGAGGAGCTTCCTGCTTCCATCTTAAAAGTATAAGGCGCCTTGCGATAAGTGAAGCAAAGGCAATAGAATTCGAATAGTATTTTGGCAAAGTGATGTCTTGAGGTATCACCCCAAAGATAGCCGTTAGAGCAGAAGGATCATATTTAACGTTATACATCTCTGACAGAGTGTTAAATATAGACACCCAATAGTTATGAAGATTGGGGCATGTCCAAAAGGTATGAAGGAGCGAACCTGTTTCTGCTTTACATCTGTTACACAGAGGGTCAGCTCCTGGATAGAACTTGGCTAACTTTTCCTTGGAGATATGTAATCGGTGTAGGACCTTGAATTGAAGGAGCCCATGCCTGGCACATATTGAAGAAGAGTGTACCCTCTGGAGAAAAGATTGCCAGAGCTCATCTGTTATAGTCATCCCAAGGTCTCGCTCCCACTGTGCTTTAAGGATGAAGAGAGAAGGAGATTGAAGATCTAATAATATAGCATAGATTTCTTTAATCGCCCCTCTCTTATGAACGTTTATATTAATAATTTTATCCAAAGAAGTTTCCTCAGGTAGTTCCGGAAATGAAGGAAATCGACTCTTTACAAAGTGGCAAATTTGTAGATAGCGGAAAAAATGTTGCCGAGGAACATTAAACTGCTTCAGGAGCTGCGTGGATGAGGCAAAAATCCCATCTACAAAAAGGTCTTTGATATTTCTAAGGCCATTACTTTCCCATATTTTAAAGGCAGAATCCATCCTGGAGGGTGGGAACATATGATTTGAGCAGATAGGTGCTTTAATTGACATTAAGTGTAACCCCAACCTTTTCCTACATTGCACCCAGATTCTGAGCGAGTCAGACAACAAAGGGTTACGTTTATAGGTGTATAGTTCTAATGGGAGAGCTGAACTCAACAAAGCCGATAGGCAAATTTTGCCACAATTGGATGACTCAATTTGGAGCCAAGCTGGAGTCTCTGTAGTAAAATTACTCATCCAGTACAGCATATTTCGAATATTTGCTGCCCAATAATAAGACTGAAAGTTTGGCAAGGCTAATCCACCCATTGGCCTAGTCCTCTGCATGAAATCTTTACGAATTCGTGGACTTTTGCCATTCCAAATAAATGCAGAGATATGCTTATTCAGTGTTATAAAATACTTATTGGGTAAGTAGCATTGGATACATTGAAACAAATAAAGGAACTTGGGAAGTATGTTCATTTTGATAGAATTGATGCGGCCAGTTAATGACAGTGGTAAATTGTTCCACCTCTGAAGATCTGTCTCAGTATTCTTAAGCAGCGGGACAAAGTTTCTTTCATAAAGACCTTTGTATGAGTGGGTAACCTTAACCCCCAGATAGGTCACATACCCTGATTTAACGTTAAATTGAAAATCTGCAAATGAAATCTTCCTGGCTATAGAGTTGACACAGAGAAGTGCACTTTTATGCAGGTTTAACTTGTAACCTGAAATATTACCAAAACATTCAAAAATGGCAAGAGCACGGAGAAGAGAGCATAAAGGCTCTGACATATACAGCAGGAGGTCGTCAGCATATAAGGATATTTTGTGTTCCTGGTCACCTCTGAAGATACCCTTAATGCAACTGTCAGCTCGCAGTTTAATCGCCAATGGTTCAATAGATAATGCAAAAAGAAGAGGGGATAAGGGACAACCTTGTCTCGTACCACGGAGAAGTGGGAAATAAGAAGAGAACAACGAATTTGTTCTAACACGTGCCAAAGGTGAGGAGTAAAGTAACTGAATCCATGAAATGAAATTAGGGCCAAATCCAAATTTATGTAGAGTATAAAACAGATAATCCCACTCCACCCGGTCAAATGCCTTCTCAGCATCGAGTAATAAGGCAATTTCAGGGGTTGTAGTTGACTTGGTGTGTAATATGTTTAAAAACCTGCGCAGGTTGAAAAAACCATGCATACCCTTCACGAAACCTGTCTGATCTGGAGAAATTAACAATGGTAGATATTGCTCTAGCCTGAGAGCAAGTGTTTTTGACAGTATTTTTAAATCTACATTTAAGAGTGATATAGGACGATATGATGAACACTCTAATGGATCCTTATTTGGCTTCAATAGGAGTGAGATGGTTGCTTGTCGAAGCGTTAGGGGAAGACATTTTGAAACCAATGACTCAATGAACATGTCTCCTGGCTGCTACTTAGCCTCTATATTCCTATGGAAGCAGTATGAGTGGAGTTAGTTTTTAATAGGCTGGTTAGACTTCTGTGAAAGCTTTGGATACACAAGTACATATAAATATACACAAAGTACTTCGCCACTGGATATACAGTAGAGCATCAAATCTTGAGATCTTGTAGCACCATGTTTGTTTTGAAAGGCCCTTTGCTGCTCCTCATTACAAAGATTGGGAGGTCATGCCTCTAAAGCGTGTGTATCATACACTGATTCATATCGCTATATTAGCATTAGCGATATGAATCCTTCTGATGTCGTTAAACCGAAATCTTTTTTCAGATTCTTTTAAATGTATATTTAAAGAGAGACCGAAGCTGTGAAGTTTTATATGAATATAAAACACTTACTGCAAACTTTTAAATGTGATTTTGTGATTTTCTAATAATCCTGATAGATGGGTTCATAAATAAGACTGAAAAACTGAAAAAAAAAAATCAAACCCTCTTCTAATTTGCATCATATTAAGACAAAACATCACAATTCCATGACAGAGACAGGTTTTACTTTTCTTTGTGGAGCTCTTTGAACTGTGTCTGTTTAGTGGCACCAAACCAAAACAGCAACAACAAAAAATCACATGTTTAATCTTAAACTATATTTGGCACAAAACAGAAATGGATATGATATTATACAGTGACAAACAACCACATCTATAGCCTTATCATAATTTTTGATTATATAATACTATTTTAAAACACTATGATGCCCCCTCACACAAAGGATAAATGTACATATGTTTTGTTACTTCCACTATGCAGGAAGTTTGGGTTTTATTTTTATTTCTAAATCAGCTAAAGACCCCACCTCAAATAATGTCCTTATAGTTATGTTGAGATGTCAATTATCCCACTCTGTTAACTGTATGTAATTAAGTCTCTGCACTGTTATATGTGTGTATGGATGCAGGCCAGTGTGTAATTAATATCCTCATATAGATAGAACTGTCCGC
Source organism: Rhamphochromis sp. 'chilingali' (assembly GCF_963969265.1). NCBI lineage: Eukaryota > Metazoa > Chordata > Actinopteri > Cichliformes > Cichlidae > Rhamphochromis > Rhamphochromis sp. 'chilingali'. The sequence goes on from NC_137930.1 coordinate 43,373,364, forward strand.
CTGTAATTACTGGATAGCTAGGCAAATCAACCTTTTGAAGAAAGAGTAAGGATGGGGGACTTGGAGAGGCAAGTGAATATTTAACCTTAGAAGCATGAAAGACTATTAAATCCCTGCATATCCTTTCAGACTATTTGTGTAAATGGAACACAATTTTTTAATACATTTTTTTAAAGAAAAGAATAAAACTTAAAAGAAGTTTAATGATTTAGCTTATAAGTTTTGATAAAAACAAACAAAACAAACACAAAATTGCCAGCTGTGGAGGGAGCCGGGCCCGGGAAGGAAGCAGCAGCTTCTGGAGCTTCATCCAGAACTGCGGAGGGCTGGGTGCTCAAGTTGTGGCGGGGCGATAACGGCGTGAACGTCACACACTACTGAAAACATAGGTGTGCCTCACATCTCCAGGAAGACTGGGCATGCTCTACTCAAAAATGTGGCTTTTCTTTTTTTATCTGATTTGTAATAAGTCTCAGTATGCCATGTTGAAGAATGTCTCAATTTTAAGAATCTGAGACTCTGGAACCAAACCTGGGGAGGAGCTCAGAGGAGCCTGGTGGCTAGGCCTTAGTCCAGCAGGCCTGGCCTTGTGCAGACCAAAGTGGACACATGAACCCACACTCTTGTAGGCCCACCACCTCCAGGAGGCACCGTATGGGTTGGGTGCAATGTATGGACAATGTCAGAGGCTTTGGATGATGCATGGATCAGCTTTGGTAAAGAGAGAGCTGAGCATAAAAGCAAAGCCTACCCCACCTATGGTCATGAGCTTTGGGTAGTGACTGAAAGAATGAGATTGCAGATACAAGAGGTGGAAATGAGCGTTCTCTGAAGCATTGCTGGCTGCTGGTAGGTAGAAGAGTTAAGTCATTTGAGAGGTGCTCAGAGTAGACCCAGCACATGCCGGAGAGATTATGTTTCTAGAGTGGCCTCAAAAGTCCTTGTTGTTCCCCTGGATAATGGATAGATGGATGGACTCTTCAACATGGCATACAGAGTGCATCTGGAAGATATAGGACAGTGGAATCTTGCTGCAGGAGCTATAATTGAGGATGCACTGGTGTATCCTTTGGGGGACTGGTTTTATATTCAGTGTATATACGAGGAATGACACACAGCTGGAAAATACAAATCAGGAGAAACAATTTATGATGCTGTTTGCAAAATGTCACCTTACAATGACGCTCCACAGGAAGGATCAGATTTTGTTAAATGCCCATTACCTCAACTCCTCAACACGAGGAGAGGGATTGGGAGGAGGAATTGGGAATGTGAGAAATAAGAAAGGAGAGAGAGATAATATGAGAATAATTAAACACCTCAGCGCTTTACTGAGTTGTCTAATGCAAACATCATTATTTTATTAGTGTTATAGCTCAACACGTTATAGATATCTACCTCAGATATCTTAAGAAAAATAAGTGTGGTTTCCACAATATGTCAAAGACATGCATGGGGCTTGCTTGAAAAAAAATTAACTGGTGCAGTGTGGCAGGCCACTGGCCACAGGTGATTGATAATAATATGCAATGTAAAGTTTCTGGTACAACATACAGGGGTATAGCCAAAAATTAAGTCCTCTTCTCTGTAATATTTTTAAACTGTGCAAAGCAGTTAAATGGGCCACAATATCCTGTCATCCTGCTGATGTTGTAATGTTTATGAATATCATGTTTTTGTCTGGCTCTACTCTTAATTCCTTCTTTATTCCTTCTTTACTTCTTCTTTATTTCCTCTTTATTATTATATTTTCCCCCTTCTTTTTAAAAATTTTTTTTTTTTTACAGTTGATATACAAATGTTTATGTGTTACATTTAGAGTCAGTATTTTTTCTAATATGATGTCAATGGACACTGTCTCACTCATTTTAAAATGAGAACCCCTGAGAGCCTATATGTGCTTAATAAAGCTGCTGAATGAATCACTCTGACATCACAAAGAAAAAAAAGCTTCCCCTCATTCAAGATTGGCGACTCCTTCAATTAAAATAATTTTCTCGTTATCATCTCAAACTGAAGGGTTGCCTCTGTCATGAAATGAAAGGGCCAGACATCGTCAGAAGCAATAAGACTAACAGCCAGTCTACAATCTGACATCATGTGCCCTAAGCTGTCTACCTTAAATCAAAATTTGATGTTCTTCTCTTTACTGCAGTGCCCTCAGGGTATATTATCTAATGTTAGAGCTCCCTCAAAATGTCAACATTCTCATTTTGACTAAATCATTGAATAAATCATGGCTTATCCGTGTTTCTGTGATAGTCAAGGAAAATCAGAGTTACTGCTACCACAGACCCACAAACAAGCAGCAAGGGAAGGTAGCTATAAATGGTAAATGGACTGGTTCTTAAATAGCGCTTTTCTACTCTGCACTCAAAGCACTTTGTTTTAAACGTGCTTCATTAACACAAGCATGTTCTATTTCTCTTTCTATGCTTTTTTTCTTAGTGCTTTCTATATAACGTTCACACTCTCTGCTGGATGCATAGGAGAGTAACTTGGGGTTTATATCTTGCCCAATGGTATTTGGTTGCAGACTGGAGCAGACGGGGATCAGACCAACAACCTTTAGTGGTTGACCTGCTCAATCTGCTGAGCCACAGCCACCCCAACTATAAACCCACACAGAACTGTAGTGAAAGTCTTTCAGAGCATCTCAAAGAAAACATAGCATCTGGTGAAGTCCATGGGTTCAGGCAGTCATTGAACTCACAAGATTTTCATCCTATATTAAAAACAACCCTCGTGTTTAAAGTCATATTCATTTGTTCAACAAGTTTTAAGCCTGTAAAAAATGGCTGCAATTTCTAAAGAGTTAATGGTAAATTTTGTTGACCCACTGCACTTGAAGTTGAAAGTTAACGCTTTTTGCTTGTTTGATTTCAAATCCACTGAACAAAAGAAAGGAGAGTTTCTTCTCGATGCTTGTTATGAACCAGATGTTCATAACTCACTCCCAGTGTCGCCACACAGGCTGTTGAAGTCCTAATAACTGGCCTCTCTGCTTTATCTCTCTGCTTTTCTCACTGTCGCAGCCATCACTTTTATTGATTGTATGCTGACAATTGTTAGCCTGTAATTTCTGCTGATTATATTGAACACACATTGTTCTCCAGAAAGTGATCTGATTACAGTGTTTGTTGCTCTGCCTCGCAACAAAGTGCTTCAAAACACTTTTTCAACTCCAAGAAAAGCTCCAGTCTGTCCCGGCAAATAAACACATTTATTGACAACGTAATCACACAGTGTTCTCTTGTTCTCAGTCTGCCATGAGCGGACACACACACACACACACACACACACACACACACACACACACACACACACACACACACACAAAGAGAGAGGGTCACAGGGCAGTAGGGAGTCATAAGGTCCATGATTGGGTGTTCACACAGAAGTGGGCGTCACCGTTTGTCACTCCGCTAAGTATCGACCTAAGGAGACACCTTCACTAATGGGCAGCAGAGCGATGGAAACAGTGTGGCAGACAGCGGAGAGATGGAGACAGACATACTGCAGAGAGAAGGGAGCAGACAACTAAAAAGCATAGAGCAGAGAATGAAATTAGACCTGTGAACATCATGTGCAGTCTGTATATGATGGGATCGTTCACACATTCTTCGCACATGCTACTTTAAAGGTATCACTGTGTTTTAGGCTTTGAAATGCCTTCTGGGAGTAAGGCTGTTAAAGACTGGAAGCTTCTTTGAAGTTTCCTCGTTTGAAAGTTTATTTAGAATTTTTGAACAAGAGGCCCTGAAAACGCAGCATGTTTTTTACTGTATAAATAATGTATCACAGACCTGAGGAGCATTAGTTACATAATAAAATAAAGTACAGTTACAGTAACAAAGAAAAAGGACAGCACTGCACAAAGCAAAACCCACAACTTCACATTACGTTCCCTCAGGACTAAGTGATTTTGCAGGAACACACATACACATACGTAAGATTCAATGTAAACTGAATATTAACTTTGGCTGGTGAGAAAGACAAAACCAAATTGCACCCACCAATCACTCAAAGCAGACATATTCTTTTAATTTTAAGTCTGTAAATGTGCATACAGTGAGGCAAAAAAGTATTTAGTCAGCCACCGATTGTGCAAGTTCCCCCACCTAAAATGATGACAGAGGTCAGTAATTTGCACCAGAGGTACACTTCAACTGTGAGAGACAGAATGTGAAAAAAAATCCATGAATCCACATGGTAGGATTTGTAAAGAATTTATTCGTAAATCAGGGTGGAAAATAAGTATTTGGTCAATAACAAAAATACAACTCAATACTTTGTAACATAACCTTTGTTGGCAATAACAGAGGTCAAACGTTTACTATAGGTCTTTACCAGGTTTGCACACACAGTAGCTGGTATTTTGGCCCATTCCTCCATGCAGATCTTCTTGAGAGCAGTGATGTTTTGGGGCTGTTGCCGAGCAACACGGACTTTCAACTCCCGCCACAGATCTTCTATGGGGTTGAGGTCTGGAGACTGGCTAGGCCACTCCAGGACTTTCAAATGCTTCTTACGGAGCCACTCCTTTGTTGCCCGGGCGGTGTGTTTTGGATCATTGTCATGTTGGAAGACCCAGCCTCGTTTCATCTTCAAAGTTCTCACTGATGGAAGGAGGTTTTGGCTCAAAATCTCACGATACATGGCCCCATTCATTCTGTCCTTAACACGGATCAGTCGTCCTGTCCCCTTGGCAGAAAAACAGCCCCATAGCATGATGTTTCCACCCCCATGCTTCACAGTAGGTATGGTGTTCTTGGGATGCAACTCAGTATTCTTCTTCTTCCAAACACGACGAGTTGAGTTTATACCAAAAAGTTCTACTTTGGTTTCATCTGACCACATGACATTCTCCCAATCCTCTGCTGTATCATCCATGTGCTCTCTGGCAAACTTCAGACGGGCCTGGACATGCACTGGCTTCAGCAGCGGAACACGTCTGGCACTGCGGGATTTGATTCCCTGCCATTGTAGTGTGTTACTGATGGTGACCTTTGTTACTTTGGTCCCAGCTCTCTGCAGGTCATTCACCAGGTCCCCCCGTGTGGTTCTGGGATCTTTGCTCACCGTTCTCATGATCATTTTGACCCCACGGGATGGAGCCCCAGATCGAGGGAGATTATCAGTGGTCTTGTATGTCTTCCATTTTCTGATGATTGCTCCCACAGTTGATTTTTTCACACCAAGCTGCTTGCCTATTGTAGATTCACTCTTCCCAGTCTGGTGCAGGTCTACAATACTTTTCCTGGTGTCCTTCGAAAGCTCTTTGGTCTTGGCCATGGCGGAGTTTGGAGTCTGACTGTTTGAGGCTGTGGACAGGTGTCTTTTATACAGATGATGAGTTCAAACAGGTGCCATTCATACAGGTAACGAGTGGGGGACAGAAAAGCGTCTTACAGAAGACGTTACAGGTCTGTGAGAGCCAGAGATTTTCCTTGTTTGAGGTGACCAAGTACTTATTTTCCACCCTGATTTACGAATAAATTCTTTACAAATCCTACCATGTGGATTCATGGATTTTTTTTTTCACATTCTGTCTCTCACAGTTGAAGTGTACCTCTGGTGCAAATTACTGACCTCGGTCATCATTTTAAGTGTGGGAACTTGCACAATCGGTGGCTGACTAAATACTTTTTTGCCCCACTGTATGTGTGCTGTTGAGTTATACAGGATAGCGGAGGACTTCCCACCTCTAACACAACATCAAGTGGCCAGTCGAAGAGCTGCCATTTCACACACTTCTAAGTTGACTTAATTTTTCACCCACCAGTGACTGGCAGCATATGCATGAGCTGAAATCTGACAACATTGTCCTGGTTTGTCCCCTGTGAGTCAGCCCAGTAATATAACATATTCATACAAGGACATGTTCAGTCTTTTTTACAGAGCTCAGGTTTTGTGTTAGTAGAGCTTACCGTGGATATGAAACACACATCTTTTAGATCAAATGTGTGTAGTAGAGATGGCACGATACCACTTTTTTTTGTCCGATACCGATACCGATATCATAAATTTGGATATCTGCCGATACCGATATGAATCCGATATAGTGTTTTTTAATCAACAAAACTGTTTTTTTTTAAATATCTTGCTGCATTTTGTATAAGTTCATACTCAAGTTTAAAACAACAACTACACTAAAGCTATTCTGTTATACCTGTATGCAAAAAAAAATGTTTCATAGTTCAGCAATACTGATCAATCTAATAAACTTAAACCTACACCATCCTCCCTATTCTGGTATTTTAAAGAGTACTTAGCATAAATATTAAGCAACCTAACTAATAGGGTTCCAACTCCCAGCAACAACAAAAATAAATAAATAAAAAATAGGGAACCACCCCTCACGCTCCACCTCATGATGCTTAATCAACGTAATCAACCTTAATTTGATGCAGTGTGGAAAAAAATGCACAGAAATCAATTATTTTTCAAGAAATATTAAATAGATTCAACATCTTTCTTCAACAGAATTGCAGACTGCACAGATGGTACCTTCCCAAAGGAAAAAGTACTATAGCTTACTAGGGTATATATATTAGACTTAATAGTTACTATATACAGTAATTGACTTCTATTCATTTTACATCAAATTAAAACTTTGGGTGTAAGATAATTATTTATTAAAAGCTAGACATTTTAAATGAGTATAAGAAAGAAAAGTATGTCTTTGTGCCCCCTTTTCCCTGTTAATGCCCTATCGGCCCCCCTGGCTAAACTTTGCTAGATCCGCCCCTGCACAGTTACCAGCGTCAGCTACGTAGAAAAAGATCCTCGAGTAGAAAGTAATAATAAATAAATTCTAACAACAGCTGATCAAGCTTAAACGTGCTGCTGTTGTTCAGCCGCTGGTTTCCTCTTTCTGGTGCAAAGTGGGCCAAAAGCAAACTAGAGACACGGACTCGCGACAGAAAAGCCGATCAGCTGATCGTTAAGCAGTTTCATGATTGAAGTAGCAGCAGGAGAGGCAGTCGCTTGTTAAGCTTAACGCAGGAATGCTTTACAAACATTCAGAGATGGACTTACACACTTGCTTTACTTCTCTCGGGAAAACTTTGTCGGAGATGAAATGCCAGGTTGCTAGCGAAGCTCCAAATGCTATCCAGACCACCGACAGGTCCCGCATGCCACAGCCGCTCTATCACGTGATGCATACTGCTCCGACGTGCTAACGTTCTGAGGTGAGTTACGGCGTGTTTCAAGTTTTGTGAGGTGCTTTCGTGATATTTAATGGATCGGATTACATTTTTTATTTTTCTCCGATATCCGATCCAGTAATTTAGGTCAGTATCGGACCGATACCGATACGTAATATCGGATCGGTCCATCTCTAGTGTGTAGTCTAATTTATATGACTGAAGAAGGGTATGTCACAAATGTACACCTTATGCGCACCTTAAATTACCCATATTTAACTACACAAGCAACTAACATGGCATTTTCTCCTGGGGAATTATGATGAAGAACTATAGTTTGATTAACTGTTTTCCCAGAGTTGTTTATAACAAACATTACTGTTAATAGTTACAATTATTTTTTTTTTAAATCTCAGAATTATATATATTTCCTCAAAGCTTTCTTAAACCTAAATTCCAGCAAAGATGATAGCTATTTGACTCTCACATGTTAACGTGAGAGTGTGACAGGACAATGGTGATGATGGTGATGATGATGATGATGATGATGATGATGATAGAGACAGGGAATTAGTTTTCGATTAGCCACAGTGTCAGGTCATGGTGTCACGTCCCACCTCTCTGTCTGTGAGACTGATCAATACCATCACACACACTATTAGCAACAATGCTTCTTCTTTCTCTGTCTCTCTCCCTCTGCCAGAAACACAATTATCAGCCCCACCATCACTCTATCTACCACTCTTTCCCATTTGTCTCAATTCTTCACTTTTCTATTGCTATTTCTCCTTATTTTAAAACATATTACTTTCACTTTAGTTTTTGCCTCCTGGCCCATTGCCTTTGTTTCTATATGTCTCCCATTACTCCCAGTAATATCACAGGTGTACAGAGGTGCTGACCATAATAAAAAAAACAAATTTTAGAATATTTAATATACTAAGAATTTACTAAAGCATTTTTCACACAAAATGTACAGTATGTTTGCAATTTAAGTGGGTGTATAATAGCATAGCCTCAGCATTTATGGCAGCATATAAAATTTCTCTGGAAGAAAACAAAAATTCAGCTGCTGTTGTCCATTTTCTTTACTAACCTAACTACTAAGAGACATTGTCCCCTAGAACTCTTCCAAACTGAAAGGCTGTTTTTCCCTGTTGTTTGAATATGACTGATAGAAATTGGTGGCAGGAACATTTTTTTACTTGATTTGGCAAATTATTCTTGTAACACTTTTTTGAAATTCTTTCTTCTTGTCATGTCACAGCATGGTGTGCAGTGCTTCCTTAAACATTCTGAGAAAACTGGACAAGTGGCATCAGTTGATCCATCTGCTGTTCACTGAAGCCTCATCACAAAGTAGTAGTGGGACAGCTGACAAAAACCCATTCTTAAGTAAGGGAAACAAGAAAAAACCCTGAGGTCTGCCAAATTACACAAGAACTGGACTGAAAATTAGTGGCAGCTCTGATGAAGTAATGAACTCAGTCTTGAAATTTGTCATTATGTATTGAAAAAGTTAAAGGTGCAACAGTTATTCTACAGCCTTCTGTAAAACACGGTGGAGGCTCTGTCATGGTTTGGGCTGTATTTATGCCAGTGGTGATGGACATCGTACTGTCAGAAGTACCGTCAAAATTTGATCCACCGTGCAGCCTGATTGGTAACAGACTCTGTTGTTGTGTTATATACCAAATGTCTACATGTTTCAACCTATGTTATATGTTTTCACATTTGCATTTAGTGGCAGTTCAAAACCACATTAGTTACATAATAAAATAAAGTACACAAAGTAAAACCCACAAATTAGCTGTATAGTAGAAACCAAAAATACCTGGGATGTGTAACAATACAAACAGAACTGCAGATCACTGGGCATCCTCTCTCATTCTCATTGATCTCACAGCTGTTACACTGTAACAGGGGAGGACGCACCTGCACATATCACAGGCTGTCTGTCATGGCTGTCTCCACGCTTAGGAAAGCTCAGAAGTGACATTATGATGTTTCAGTGCCAAGTTACTGTTGTATTTTAGAGAGGAGCAAATCAAAGCATCCTAACTATAAACCTCACAAACCACAGAGCTTTAAAGTAGTTTCTTTTCAAAGGCAGTGAGATCAGTTTATTCAATTTTTCTCTCAGGAAAAAACAAAAACTTTCAAGTTTCCATTTATTTTTTGCAGGTAAAATATCTGAACTACATCTGCATTTTGTTGTACAGTATGTGTGTATAATGTAATAAGAATGTTAGAACCGTTTACTCAGAGCACGTCTGCACTGATTCAGAGTCCCTTTCTAAAGGGGCTCAAACCGCCCCTGATTAGACTGTATTATAGGTACTGAAACAGACCAAATGAACATCAGAAACCTTTAAAATTAAGTCAGATGAATCAAAACCTGAATATCTTAAAACCAGGTGGAACACTTCAATTAAAATGATCTTTATTTCTCACATCAGTTTGATTAATAAAAATTAAAACATCAACATCTGTTTACTGATTTGAGGTGTTGTTCTGGTTGCACTTCCATTCAGAAGAAGCATCGTTCCATTTATTATGCTGTTCTTAGCATATATCAGTGTTTTAGAGCTAAAAGTCCCGTGATGTGTCTGGCCAAGAGTTAATTTATTAACAACCATGTGCTCCCATTTGTATTCCACTCAGCAGTTATCACTGCATCCACTGTTACAAAAAATAAATTAAATAAAACCTGATACACACAAATACGCTAAAATGGAGAATTTGAGACACAACTGAAAACTGACAGAGATAGACGAGGAAGTGGTCAAAGTAACTGTTGAAGCACAGGGTGTGATAGTAAATGAGGGATGAAAAAAAGCTCATTAGCTAAAAGCTCCTCTCTCACCTCCTCACACCTCCTGCTGTGACATGTGGATGTGCATGTTTGTGTTTCTGTACACGTGTGGCTCCACAGGCTTTCATTCAAAAGGACAAAGAGACTTGTCAAGTCAACATGCAGTCAGTCAAGCAAACAGCACAGGTCACAAGCACCCGCTCACATCACTATCTCTCTCTCTCACACACACACACACACACACACACACACACACACACACACACACACACACCAGCTGCACTATATGTTTGTACATGTGTATTGTTTGAGGGCACTGGTGCTGTTTCCAAGCCATTTAACTTTAGATGGTATTAGGCTGTCCAGTGATGATTATGTTGTGTGAAACAGAAACAGAAAGAATGACAAACAGATAGATAGATAGATAGATAGATAGATAGATAGATAGATAGATAGAGATTGGTGGCATGCTATCACAGAAGCAGTCTGCATGCCTAGGTGCTTGATTTTATACACCTGTGGCCATAAAAGTGATTGGAAGACCTGAATTCAGTGATTTGGGTGGGTGAGTGAATACTTTTATAGTGTAGATAGAGTACCTATCGCATTTTGTTAGTCAGAGGTCAGAGATGTCTCATCCTACATGTTGATATAATCCTTTCAAAATCAGCATGCACAATAATGGTACATGAGATACTGACTGGAATTAGGGCAGAATACAAACAAAAAAAAAAGTTATTGGTCATACTTTAATGTTGTGCATGAATTTCAGTTGTGAAATAAAATCTGAAATACCTTACAACTTGGAAAATGTTTCATTGAAAATAAAAATATGAAAACTTTTAGTTATAAAATTGTAGATATTTTTGTTGTCAATTATGAAAATGTTCACTTTAATAAAATTTTTTAATACATACATATATCTGGAAAGAGCAGGAAATAGTAGGCTGTCACACACACACACCTGCCCTGCTGACAGTATACTCACAGCTTTGGAAGTGAAAATGAGAGCATCTGGTACCTTTCTCTCCCACACACACACACACACACACACACACACACACACACACACACACACACACACACACACACACACACACACACACACACACACACACACACACAGTCGTGTTTTCATATCTTTGTGAGAACAGCTAATTGACATAATGCTTTCTCTAGCCACTTACCCTAACTCTAACTGTCATAAAATTAATGCGTAATCCTAACCCTGACCATAATTGTAACCCTGACACTGAAACCACATTTTGAGTCTCAAAAATACCTTCAAACTCTTGGGGACGGGGATTTTGCCCCCATAGGGCTCTTGGTCCCCACAAGTATAGTAAACTTCCCATTTTTGGTCCCCACAAAGATAGAAAAACATAGTACACACACATGCAAAGCAATTGCCTGCTGTTTCTTGATGGTCCAGGAGGGGATAGTATGAGTCCAATAATCTCTCTGTTTCCTTTTTCTCTGCAACTCTTATTTTTTCTTTCTTTCTTTGACGACGGTTCCTCTTGACTTTGCTCTGTCTCTTTTCTGGGAGCTGTCAGGGTGAATATTCACCTTGGTTACTGAAGCGGACAAATGACACCTTTTAAAGCTGCGACGCGCGTGTGTGTGCATGTGTGCGTCACTTGTTTCATAAAGTGCAAATTCCATTTTTGTAGCAATGGTCTGGAGAAAATATCTTTTACACTTCATTAGCTGGGTATGGAGCTGGGTGTGTGGACAGGGAGAGCGAAAGAAAGCAGAAAGAATACCTATCAACCTGTGTGTGTGTGTTGTGTGTTGTTTGTGTGTCAGAGCACTTAGGATGTCAGAAAGTTTGTGTGTATGTCTGAAAATACTGGTAGTTGTCAAGAAAATCCTGCTGCATTTGTCTTTGCTAACTTAACTGCAAAAACTAAGAAGCACATGTGAGACAAGTGTGTCGGCATGACATTGAATGCCGTCTTTACCAACTGTTTCCCTTAAGCTGTACCAACCCCCCCCCAAAAGAAAAACCCAGCACCAATTCCTATCATTACTGTCAGACAGTGCCACAACTATGACAACTTAAAAAGTCCATAAGTCTTGTACCCAATAAAAGCTGCAAATGTGATGAAAAAAATAAAATGACAGCCTTAACAGTAAGTGAGTGATGTTACTGCTTTATTTGCACAGCCTGGTAGGTACGGTGACCTTTAGAGTGAAAAGGGGTTAAAAACATACATTTAGTTCAATGATAGAATTTAAAAAACAGTTAAAAGAAAATGTTGCTTTTCATTATATCAAATATTAGTTTTACATACTAATAAAGCATATAGAGTATACAAAACACTTCTCTCAAGTCTCATTCAAGTGAGAAATTTTTCTGTCATAATTTTATCAGACCTGTGGACCTAAGTGGAGACAGAGGCAGGGAAAAGGTTTTCTGCTTTTATTTTTAAACATACAAAGTAGAGTATTGTGGGAATTCCCGATTGAGCCAGGGAAATACTTCTGCTGAGGAGGTGAAAGATTGCAATTCCAGGAATTCAATCCAGTCGAGGGATAAACACAGGAGTGGAGAGGTGGAGAGCACTCAGGCAGGTGAGTGAGCTCAGGATAGTTAACCTCTGTGAATTAAAAACTCTGGCTGGGAACAAAGAAGAGCAGACAGCAAGCAGACGAGACACACTAGACAACTGACCTTAAACTGTTAGTGGAGAATTGGTCCTCAAATAGATGGAGATCTGATTAGTGACATGAAGCAAGTGTGCAGTGGGCAGATGAAGGACAGTACTGTAAAACCTGTCGTGCACACACACTCAGGGCACAGGCAGACTTTATATACTGCAAAGATCACAACTACAAAATAAACTGAAGCGATTTATGTTCTTTTCTTTCTGGGATGAGACAATGAAAGAATGTCCCTATATATAATTATTATGCCACTGGTAATAATCAGCGCTGTCTTTGACTTATTTAAAGTTAAACACTTGAAAGGCAAATTTAGGATTTATTGGCATTCATGCTCTACATCATACAAACTGTGACTGTCAACATCCCCAAAACTCCAAACACTCAAACAGTTTTGAAATGCAAGCTTGCAAAGATTGCAGGATATCTAGTTAAGTACTTGAAATATTGCAAAATCGAAGTTAATATTACTGAATTATTGTTTACAGATTCAGTATCCCATCCTGTGTAACTGCTTTATCAGAAAAAGCAGTCAACTTAAAATAGAACTAATGTGGACGCTGAATGATATTTGATCCATTTCACAGCACAAAGTGATCAGACGTGAATTGACGTTTTCCACAGCTCAGTTCTCGGTGTAATCATGATGTGAAGACAGGTCATTCCCTCAAACTAATAATATTGAAGTCAGATAAATAATTAGAAAGTTAGACACAAACTTTTATTTACTGCAGCTCCCATCAGAGAAAGATTAGTAATTACACAGAGGCACTTTGAAGCCACCTCAGTGAACACAGTGATGAGACAACCAAGCAGAAAATTGCCAGTTGCAGGGCATGATACAATAATCTGCTGGTTGACAAGTGCTTAATTAGTTGATTTGTAGTCCAGTGGTCATTTTAGAGGGCTGCTACATTACAAACACTTGGGCCGGGCGCAAAAAAAAAAAAAATCATCTGTGTGTGTCTGTTTGTGTTTAGGGCAAATCTGAATTCTAACAGTTTCCCACAAAACGCTCATACAAATAAAATCCGAATATTGTAATTTGCAGGTCATGTAAAGTTTATATTATAACCTTATTTTCTGTATTGACATATCTACTGTCAGTGTGGTTATTAAGACTAGACAGACTTATTTTTGCATTCCAACCATTAAAAATCCTGGACTGAAAGACATAATAAAAAAACAAAACAAAATATAATTTATGGACCAAAGCCACAGTATTTGTTCCCCTCAGTTTACATGTGCTTAAAAAATGTTGTTAAAGGATGAAGTGATGCAACAAAATGCTAAGTGTGTTGCTGTCCGCACAACGCACACAAACATCAACTTTAAACTGAGCATTCGTTTTTCATTTTTGTTCATTTTAGCTGTTTCCAAATAAATATTGGGTTCAAGTTATTTGTATAACATTACGCTGTGTTTGCATCTTTTAAAGCGTTCCAACTTTTTTGGAGATCAGGTTGTGCACTTTTGCTGAGCTGCCTTCAGCATAAAATGTTAAGACTGTGCCCCCACCTCAGGGGGTCCCTGTCTTTGTGGTGTTAGGGTTCAGTTGTTAATTGGTACATGGTAAGTGTGACTCCTCATGACATAAAGTCTCGTACTTGGACCCCACTATGTAGGAAGGCCCCACTGTAATACTTCCGATGATCCATGAAAGCAAAAAATCCTGTTAATAAGCTGCTGACGATAGTTAATCTAGTTAGTCACACTTCAAACATGACTTCAAGGCCTGGATGACCCATAATTTTCTACTTCTGTATTCACACACAATTTTTTGCTTCTTGTTATATGAACGTAATTGCTACTGATGAGGATGAAGATGTGAGGTGGAGAGAAAAACTACTAAAGTGTTGATGGACCTTTAAATTATTTTATCATGTGCCAGTGACAGCTTTGGCCAGAGCCTCTCTCAGTCTTATGAAAGCTCTTAAATTTTGCTGAAACGCAACATTTACTTGGACTCAAGAATGAATACATTAGAATTTGTTGGTGAGTGATCAGAAAAATAAAGGTCATAGTGCTCTAGCAAAATATTGACCATAACTCAAAGAAGTCCTGTTTCACAATGACATCATGGCCAAAAACATATTTGGAACTTACATCCAAAACCCAGGAACAGAGCAGCAAGCTGAGTTGGTGACACGAAATCTTTGTGCACTCCTATTATATTTCTTGGAAGTTGTCAGTCTCACTTGTTTACTTGCTTCTGTTGCTTAAATCATGATGCAGTTGCCGTTTTCATCAGATGTGAAAAATGGGACTGATTTTATGATATGGAGGAAATGAGTGAAGCATTAGGACTCAGAAATCCACAATTTCATAGGTTTGCAACATGCTCAGTCGCAAAGCACAGATCTCTATAGTCTTTGTGTTCACATCACATCTGATTTGGAGTTATTTCAGAAAACACTTGTGAAGTATATGCTTCCAAAAACATCTCAAATAACAACTTAGCATATATAAATATAAGGAATACCCTTCTGCATAGTTATATTTGAGTTTGTATTGCTAATACATTTACAGGCATTCTGAAAATGTGGTTGTTGTTTTTTTGTAAATTGCTGAAATAATAATAATAATGTATTCTATGTCCCACAACAGAAGATGAAGGTCGTGGACAGAGGTAGATAATAAACATTTCTTGTGTGTAAAATATGTTTTCTAAGGATTTGCCAAAATCATCAGGGAGCTTTCTGTACAGACCATGAATGTACACTGTAAGGTTTTTATTGTGGTTTCAAGTAGATGTATAAAATTTCTTGGTTTGTTCCAAAATGCTGTCATCAAACTTTTTAATGGATCCAGACAAGAGAAAGTATTCCAAATCATAACACATGTGCAATTACGAATTCTTGGATCTAATTTTATAGTTATGGTTTGGAAATCAATGCAATTTCCATTTAAAATGTAGATATGGATCTGGGTTTTCATGTAGCAGTCACATATGAGGAGTTGAGACTTTAAGCTGTTCCTTGTCTGAGTTTGTATGAACTTCAGCTCCACTTAATTTCACACACACTTACAATTAATACAATGCATGCTTCAACACACACACTTGGAATTAACTCACTGCATGCATGAATACATACACATGCCCCACACTTACGCTTCAGCACACACGCTGGCACCTTCATGACACCCAGTCTGCTGCTAACACACTCCTCCCAGCACACACAATGAGATCAACAGACATAGAGAGACAGTATACACTTCCGTGTACAGTGACTTTACAGAAATATACTTTGTGATGCTACAAGGAAAAAATAAGCAAAGCGTTATTTGCAGAGTAAGTGAGCAAGAGTTCAAATCATAATGTTTGGCTGTATTCACAGAGATTATCTTTTCAATCCAGCTAATCTCCATGTTAAACATGGAAATATATTTATCACAAATCCTCTTCTGTGAAATACCTCAATCAGAAATCTCACAGTTCAATCGTCAAAACCACAACAATCACTGTGAAAGTGTCAGTGGCCCCTTATTTGCAAATGTTGAACCAGCTGCCAGAAACCTAATCAGTACACAGCCCTAAACTATAAAGTACACATCAGGAAAGTTGTTTGGTCTTGTTTTTTCTAAATAAGATCCATCGACAAAATTAAATCAAAATAACAAGCAGCTCTGGTTCTCACACACACCCTACTCTGGCTTTTCTTCACTGGGTCCCAGCATGTTTTTTTTATTTCAATCTTTACTTTTATTCCTTCACCTTTAAAGCCCCTCGTGGTCAGGTGCTTTGTAAAAGAAATGCTGACACAAATGAACTAGCTTGCACCCTTAACTGCTCATCTGGGGAATCCCCGGCCATTCCAAAACCAAGGTTTCAATCTAAAGGTGGCCATACTTTTGTAAACTCTACAATGAGCTGAATGAGTCTTGCAAAATCTGTGAATTCCTTCAATATACTTCTAAAAATGAATTTTACTAAACTTTCTAAGACTTTGTCACGTCCTCACTCATCCTTTTCTTGATGTTCTTTTACAATCTTTTATTTTGTTGCCACTTGTGTAAAATATTTACATTCTTGACAATTATATTGGGTTATAATTGTTGATTATTTTGGTTTTTCCTATTCACTGTTTTCCTCTGTATCAGTTTTAAAATAGAGTTTCACTTCTGGCTTTCCGGTTTAATTTAGTATTCTGCTGAGGTGCTTAAGGTTGTGAATCTAGTTAATTCTTCATTTTTGAGTTGTTAAGAAATGGTTTGTGTTCCTAGGTTCTATTTACTTTGTGTTCTTTGTGAGTGTCTCTCATCCCATATTGTTCTCCTTATGCGTCTCTAGGTTAGTTAAATATCTTAGGTTTATTCATTCCCTTCAGTGTCCCCCTCCTGTCTTTCTATAGCGTCCATATTATCTTCTATGTTAAGCCTGTCATGTCTTCATATTTGTTCCTTTCGGTCTCCCCACCCTGTCATGTATCTGTCTTTCTCTCTGTTCATCACTTCCTTTCTCTCAGCTCTGTCATCTCTGTCTATCATGCATCTGTTATCTTTGGTCTCTGGGTCTCTGCCTCTGCGTTTGCATGTTTCCTGCCTTATTTTGACAGTCAGTTTTGCTTCTCCTGTCAGGGTCCTGGGTCCCCTGACCCAGCGTTTTTAGTTCTTTGTGATGTTTGTATTATTGTACTTGTGTGAGTTATTCTATGGTTTCTAGTTTCGATCCCTTGCCCTTCATGTTTCTCTGTGTCCCCTCTGTTCTGTGTAAGTCTGTGTCTGCATGTTTGAGTTCCCCTCTGTGTCTCTCGGTTCTTAGAGTCCTCTGCCTTATGGTTTATGTCTCTGTGTTTCTTAGTTGCTGTCTCCACTGTGTCAAGTTCGCGTGTCTGTGTGATCCTTCCTGTTTTACTTTGAAGGTCCGTGTCTTATGTGAATGTGTCCTGCTTTGCTTGTCTTGTCAGTCCTGATTTCTCCCAGCTGTGCCCTCCTTCTGTGTCTCATTCCCCTCGTTACTCCCCAGTGTATTTAAACCCTGTGTTTCTCTGAGTCGGTGTCGTGTCGTCCCTCATGCTGTGTGGAGCTCCCTGTGTCTCTCTGTGAGTTTAGTTTGTGAGTTTCCAGTTTAGTTTGCTTTGCATGACTTTCTCCTGCCAGCGAATAAAGCTGAGTTCTTTGTGTTTAAACTTCGTGCCTGCATTTTGGGTCCAACTCCTGCCTGCCGCACAGCGTTTCATGACATCTCCTGTCTTGTTATGTCTCATTTGTTCCCCTCTTGTCCCTTGTTGAAATGTCTGTTTGCTTTCCCTCGTGTCTCTCAGTTTGTATGGTCTTGGTGTTTTTCCCGGTTTTGGTTTGTTAGTTGAGGTTTTAGCTCCCTTTTGCATTGCTATTGTCAGGATATCAGTCAGCCTCAATAAACTGCTCACTTTCTGTTAGCTGATTCTGGTCTACAGACATTATTCATTCAAATTTTTGTGACTGTTAAGTTATAAAGGGCGACACAAGTTGAATGTGACACATGAAACAAGGACATAACTTCTCATTCGCAGGGGGATGAATATGAATCCAAAGAACTGGGATCTCTCATAAATGGTTTCTTTAAGAAACATGAGGGTAATGATTGCTGTATGTGTGATGATGCTCATGCAAAGTTTTGTTGAGATTGGCCCACCTGTTAATTAAGAGATAGTGTTCATACAGAATTACAGTGTACAGGCTCCATCACATTGGATAAGGCGTCAGTAGATATCTCTCCAGAGATGTTCAAGTCTGGGCTCTGGCTGGCCCAAAAGCCACTTCTTTTTTATCGTGGCTGTGTCCTCTGTAGACCACAGCAATAGATTTGAAGTTAATGTAATGTAACGGAAGTGAATCTGACAAACAAGCTTTAACTCTATTGCAATAAGTACTTGTCAATGACAACAATTTTTGCAGTTCATTTACTGACAGAGGGCAACAGGTCAAAGAGATGACAACTGACGTATGTAAAGTCCTCTGTTGGGTCTGTGTTTCCACAAGCCCCGCTGGTTTAGAGACTTATTCATCATGAAGAAAACAAGTCAGTCAGCGATCGATCGATGTACTTGCAAGGGAGGCTTCGTTGGTATCTACCACAAAATGACCCCAAATTTGGCCTCCGATTGCTGCCTTTTACTGGGAAAACAGTTCACACATTACACATCACAGCAAAACAACGCCCACCATAAAACCCCCCAAATGGTTCTAAGACAAGGCACTATGTGTGTATGTGTAAAAATCTGTATGCATGTGAGAATGTGTGTGTGTGTGTGGCCTCCTGCTGACCAAAAGGGTCATAAAAGCAGGAAACAACATCACAAGAAACAGATCTTCCAGATAGAATGTATCTGCAATAAAACACTACATCCCCCCCAGAACCTCGAGAGGCTGGGGAGGGGATAAAAGAATTCCTTTCATCACAATCACAGAGTTAAAACAATGTAGAGATGGTAAGCATAAAAATAACAACATTTAACAATTCACTTTAACATCCTCTGTGACGTTGGTAGCCCTGCTGACACAGTGGGCATCTAGTGATTTTCTCAGCAGCCTGCATACCACACCAACATGCAGTATGTAAGCAGGCTTTTGGTGGTTGCCTGGCAGAGGGCTACCAGAAATTTCCTCTCTGAGCTCTGTTTCTTGGATTTCAGGAAATCACAGTCGTTGCTGTGGCCTCTTACAGTTGAAGTTGTATTGGCCAACCTGGTGAGATTTTCATATACGATAGCCCCAGAATGATCCCATATTCATGCACGGAGGGGCCAGATTAGTGTCTGATTTCCACCTGCTGTCTAGAACTAATTATTGTTTTTGTAGTGTTTAGTGTCATGTTATATAATGAGTGCGATCCTGACAGTCTTTTTGTTTGTTTGTTTTTTGTTTTTTTTTATCTCATCCCGGTATGTAGACTCACCTTCACCTGTGACGAGCTCAGTGGTGGGTGTGTTGTCAGCAAATTTAAATATGGAGTGAGAGAAGTAGATTGGTATGCAGTCATGAGTGTAAAAGAGTAGTGGGCTGGACTCATGATTTGTATATGTCATAGTCCTGGTCTCAATGTTTCTTACTTCCTGTTTTATACTGATTGTCCCTCAACTTCTGTGTGTTGTGTCGAGTTTTGTTTCCTCTGTCCAGTTAGATTCTTTTCACCTGTGTCTTGTTTTCCCCAGCTGTTTGCCTTCTGTTTGTAAGTCCTCAGTTTCCCTCTTCTCTTTTTTGTTTCCCCCTTTTAGTTGTGTGCCCTTTAGTCATGTTTTAATGTAAATAGTTATTGTTTAAGATTTTTGCTCCTGACTAGCTTATCTTTGTATTTTTGTTTAAGTTTAGCAATAAAGCATTTTTTGATTTTTACACCTTCCAAGTCCTGCATTTGGGTCCTACTCAGCTCAACTTGACCTCTCCTCTCCCACTAAGGACTGGCAAACCCCAAAGCTGTGAGGGGAGCTCACACAAACACAAAACATCCCAAAACTCAGTATGCTGGTTCAAAGACCAAGGACCACGACATGAGGTTCTATTTTGACTTTCTGTGGACAGCTCCTGAGAAAGTCTTTAATCAGGCAAATGTAAATGGACATGGAGAGGCCTATGTCTTGTAGTCAGCCGATTAGGATGTATGGGACTGCAGTACTGAAAGCATCCTCTCAGAGCTCCCCCTGTGTTCTATGTGATTTAGTATCATGTGAATTGCTATAGCAATGGCATTTTCTGTGTATCTGTTACCTGTAAACAAACTGATGTGAGTCAAATGTGGGAGGCAAGGTAGTTTTAATGTAGTTGTAATGCAAGACCAGTTTCTCAAAGCACTTCGTGATCACCGGTGTAAGTGCAATGGCTTTACAATTGTTCAGATGCATTGGTTTTTTTTGGAGCAGTGGTTGCAGGGGTGGATGACTTAAGGTACAATGGTACAGTGACTAGTGGCAGGAAGATGTTGAAGGTTTTTGTGAAGAAGCTAGTTAGCACATGCTTGGAGTACTTTACTTGGAACTCTGTTGGGTCCAGCTGCCTTCCTAGGATTGACTAAGCTTAGCACACATGTCACATACTGGAGCAAGTGACTTCATTAGCTTCAAATCATGCAAATAAATTATTTGGTTCCTCCATGTCACTTTTTACAGCGTTGTTGGTGCTGCACACACACACAGAGGATCTTGCTGGTTCAGCAGTTTATTGCTGTAGCCCAATCCATCAGTCTTGTTCTTTTAGGACCCTTTTCCCTCTCTTCAAGTCAACTTTCACTCTTGTGTAGTAGTCTATGTCAGCTGACCTGAAGACAGTGTTGTTGGTTTTGTAGTGTAGTGTGTTGAATTTTAATGGGGAAAGGTCGGAATATGCTCTTTGTATCATAGTAGCACAGGTTTGCATGTAAAAAAAGCATAGTTTCTGTGTATACCTGCTCATCTAGGCCGAACAATCCCTGGTTGTGTGATCAAAGCAGCTGTGATAGAGGTGTGACAGAGCAGCTACAGGAGCAATCTGTGATGGTCTTGATAATTGGCTTTGTAGAATGAAATGTAGCAAAATTATCCTTTAATGTTTAATTAGATTTGATACTGATACAAATTTAGTTACAGCTTAACTAAACTGTGCGGTACTATTTAAAACATGTACTGTGGCCTGAAAATGTGTCAGAACCTGCTAAAAGATTGGCTGACTGGATGGCTTTTGAATTACACCAAGCTTTATTTAGGAAACATCTGCCGGGAAACTTCTGTTAACCAGCTGTGTTTCTTTGGCTTAGATTCACTATGTCTCTCTCTCTCTCTCACACACACACACACACACACACACACACACACACACACACACACACACACACACACACACACACACACACACACAGAGGATCTTGCTGGTTCAGCAGTTTAAATCAACGAAGTGCTTCAGAGCACAGCAAGATGCAACCCATCATCAATCACACACAAGCACTGACACACACGCACACACACACACACACATAACTGAGTGTGCCACCAGGCCACGAGAGGGAAGCAGGTGCTGAGCAGACTGTGACCATATCTGTGTGTATGTCACACAGCTGAAGTGAGGATGAGATGTCTTTTTCCACTTCAGTGTGTTTTTATGCACTAGTAGTTTGCAGTTGATTGTATTTAGAGCGTATGTGTGGTTGAGTTTGAGGCACAGTGTATACGGTGGGCTGTGTGAGGCAGGTGTAGGTGACTCAGTTCACGTTAAATTCATTGAGGAATAGTTGTCCTTGTAAGTAGGTAGAGATCTTTAAATCTATATGCCTACATGTTGTCAACACAAACAATGGCCGAAACATAGTTTTAAATAGCTCTATAGAGCATTATTATCACTTTGACCTTCAAATCAATTTATCGACCTTGATGGAGAGGTCAGAGGTCAAATATTACATGGTACTTTCTATATATGTCACGGTGTACAAGGTGGACTCACACACTGGACTCCGGGGATTGATGCACACAAGGGAATTTATTAATGAACAATGTCCAATGAGTGTATATACAAAAGGTGCGGGGCAGTGCTATCTACAAAGGTGAGAGGGGCAGGGCTGCGGGGGAAATCCAGGTGAACACTCTCGTCTCTCTCCAAACAATCCAAACACGAATCCACTCGAACACTCGTCACTCAGGGAACACCAGGGAAAACAGTCCAGAGGGCGAGTCTCACAACGATCCAGCGAAGAACAGCCGTTGCTTCCTGGCTTAAATGCCATCCACACTGATGAGGCAGAGGTGTTTCCTCCTCCGAGGGCGTGGGCCAAGGGCGTGAACCCATAATGAGTTCTGCCCTGGCGAGAGAGCGAGAGAGAGAGCGAGCGAGCGAACTAGAGAGATAGAGAGAAACAGCTGATCAGCGACCAGCTGAACCTCCAGGCCGTGACAATATATCTTAAAAATGCACAGCATGTTTGCAAGAGTTGTAGTTTCTAAGCCTTCTGTCAATTATCAGCCAATCATTAAGTTGATCTTGACGACCTTCATGGATGTAACTCAAATTTGAACAGATTGTTAACATGACCCCACTCTACACCCCTACAAAGTTTTATCAGAATTAATTCAAAACTTTTCACACTATTGTGTCTAAAGATAGAAGTAATTACACACATGTGCATACACACAAATACTGCCAAGATCAAAAACCAAAAAAATGCACCCTGTTGGACCCTAACTCCTCTATTCATTCATTCATTCATTCATCTATTTCCTCTGCTTCCATAAAAAACTTTAGTTGTAGAAGTGGTGGATCGACCAACTCACTAACATTTTATTTTGGATGCAGGCATTTGAATGTTAGAGACAATAACAGGCAGAAGTGGATTCTGGTAATGAGATGGCTGTTTATGTAGTTGTTATTTTTTGTGTTGATTATTATTTTAGTTAACACCTTTCTAATGAACAGCTGTTCTCTATTTGCTGGGTGTGTGTATCACTCAGTTCTTCTATATAGAGCTAGACTGGCTGCAGAAGAAGAATCTGGCATACGGGTCAGTGATTCTGACTGACATGTTGTAGCTGCTTGCATTATTCTGCTTGTTTATCATGTTTTTATTGTCTTTTATAATTAACAACAGCTTCATGATCACAAACAGGTAGACAGGTATATTTGCCTGGCTGTTCTTTTCCATCTTTAATGAGCCAGAGATGGCTGCTATAATCATCTGTGTTGTTCATTAGAAAAACTCACACTTTTCTAATGAACAGCTGCGCTATGACTGAGAGTGCTAGCCAGGACACACCCACGTGTATTTTTATTCTTATTCCTCCGTTTATACAATTCATTCCAAACAAACAGAGATATTCCATGAAACTGGGTCTTCTTCCTATCGTTCTGTAAACCATGACTCACATAAAACTTAACATATCTAGAATATCATCTATGTCACAACCCTCCAGACTTAATTTCTCTCATTGTCTTGACGTTTATTACATTTAGTTGCCTTTCTTGCTGAAATACAGTGCATTTTACAAGACAGTAGACAGTTAAATAAGAACAAGTTTGAAATAAATCCCATATAGTTATAGCTGGTAATGCTTTAATGAGAAACCTGAATAACACTGAGCTGATTTATTTTTTAGTAAAAAAAATGATTTGTGACAGCCTGGGAAACAAATAAAATATTTCTGTCTAAAACATCTACTGGAAGCTGGATATTTATGTGTGGCAAAGATTAAGATGTTTTTGAGAATCCTGCTGTCGCTGCTGTATCACTGACTAATGGAATTATTTAATTCCAACAGTACCCACATGCTGACTATGTATGTGGCAGTATGGCATTTTTAAAAAATATACAAATCAACTTTTTTTAAATGCAAAATATTGTTTCCATGTTAAAGAAATTCTTAAATTTCTCCCAAATGTTGTTACACTTCGGGATCTAAAGAAGATTGCGGCAGTGAGGATGGCTGCTGTTGCTCGGCATCCACCTCAATTTTGCATGTTTTGTGTGTTTTTAACACTATTTTCTAGGTTTTTTTGTAACATGCAGTGCACTGATAATCTATGACAGACAAACTCTTTT
This sequence comes from Rhamphochromis sp. 'chilingali', assembly GCF_963969265.1. Classification (NCBI taxonomy): domain Eukaryota; kingdom Metazoa; phylum Chordata; class Actinopteri; order Cichliformes; family Cichlidae; genus Rhamphochromis; species Rhamphochromis sp. 'chilingali'. The sequence goes on from NC_137930.1 coordinate 43,397,473, forward strand.
TAGACATTTGACAGCATTCACAATCTGGGACCGCACCAACATACTTTTTAATGAATGGAGGTGCCTTACCTTACCAGAGTGGAAACTACCCTGGAGGAAAAGGGGAAATGAGCCAGAGAATGACAACACCATTCCCCAATTACCAGCATTCTTCTTGCTAACGTCCAAACTTTGGAAAACAAACTGGATGAACTGTGGGCCAGGGTGACTTTGCACTGGGATTGTTAAAGACTGTAATTTCTTTATTTTTACGGAGACGTGGCTTGATTCCTCAGTTCCTGACTCAGCTATTGTCCTTGTGGGTCTTTCCATTAACCACCAGGACTGGACAAAGGTCTCTGGTAAGTGCAGGGGAGGTGGTGTATGCATAATGACTAAGAAGTGGTGGTGTGTGGATGTACAAACAGTTTTATCAGGGTGCTCTCCTAATCTTGAACACCTCATGATCAGATGCAGACCATTTTATCTGCCTAGAGAGTTTAAAACTGTGTTCTGTTCCACTGTTTATATTCCCCTCCATGGCAAAGCCATGAAGGCACTGAATGAGCTGTATGATGTTTTCGACTGGCAGGAAGCACGACGCCCACTTACAGAACAGAGATGAGAGACTTGACATCACGGTGTCTGGATGTCAGAAAGACCAAAGAGCTCCCTGTGGACTACAGGAGACTGCAGGGCATACTCCCATTTACATGGAGGGGACAGAGGTGGAGAGAGTCAGATACTTCAGGTTGCTGGTTATTAACATAAGTGAGGATCTGAGCTGCCGACATCACAAATGTGATCACAAAAGAAACGAGACAGCGGTTCTTCCTTCTGTGGCAGCTAAGGAGGTTGGCATGGACCGCAGAATACTCGCCAACTTCTGTCGATGCACCATCAAGAGTATTCCTTCTGACTACATCATGACCTGGTAGGAAGTTGTAATGCTCTGGACCACAAAGCTCTATGGAGGGTGGTCAAATCAGCACAACGAATCACCAGGTCTGAACTGCCAGCCATCCAGACCTTTACAAACAGCGCTGTAGGAGGAAGGCCCAGAGGACCCTGTCTGATCCCAGCCACCCCAGCCATACACTCTTCAGGGACAGTTTCTACCCACAAACCATCAACCAACTGAGCTGCTGAAATATCGAGGAGGATATATTTCCTTTATTTATATAGTTTATCTTATTTTTATTTAGTGTTACTTATGTGCAGTTTTACTCTTCTCTGTACAATATTGAGGGGCCTAAGAATTTCATTGCTGGTATTGTTACCTGTATATGGGAGGGATAGCACTATGTTAGAGGAGAGCAGAGTTAATTCCAAGCTTCCAGAGATCCATGAATGTTGTAGATATGAGGATTGTGTACTTGTGAGTTGAGGAGGGAAAATTTCAGGAGGAGGCAGCTAGGCAAGCTTTGTGGGTGTTTGGGCCAGAAAAACCAACCACTTCTGTTACTGAGTCCAGAGAGCAAAGGACTCCAGGAGGGCAGGCAGGTAGGTGATAGGTGAGTATCCGAGTCCAGATACAGGCCATATATGGCCTGTATCTGGACTCGGGTGACTTTGCAGATGAGTAGTGCATTATTATAGTGCATTGAAATGCACTATAATAATGCACTACTCATCTTTTTGTGTATAAAATGTGTTATATGATAGGTGGGAATATAAAAAATTGTTCTATTTTGAACAGCTTCATCTGACTAATATTATACACAGCCTGCTTATACATGTTAGAATATTTTTCATTTTTCCATAATAACAAAGTCTCATACAAAAACTTCCACTAAGAGCAGAATTTTATCAACACCTTTGACCAAAGTGTGACCAAAAGGTTCACAAAGACACGACGTATTTCAGGACAGCTGGATGACACTACAGGAGGCTGTACAGACCTTGGTATTTAATAAAGTGACGATGGCAGCCACAGTTTGACAATGAATACTTTGTCACTTCACTAATTGAGCCTTAATTCACCCAAAATGACGACATAATTAACTGTACAACAATGTCATTCACCCAGGATCTCTCCTCTTCACCCATTCCCTCTGTGGTCTCGTTAAGAGCCACGACTGAGCGACAGACAGGAAATCAGATCATAAAGGTGTCATCATGTCACCTCATCACTTCTGTTCCCATTTCAATTAACAGATCACTTCTGGTCTGTATTTTCAGGACAGATTTCCCAGCATGTGGTCCTGCGCTGCTCTTTGCTGGATGATTGCTCAGACATTTGGCAATGGAATTCAACACTTTATATTGGTTGTTGCGATACTTTAAAGTAAAATATCTTATCTATTTGCACCACAGTTTGAAACAATCACTAACACTTGTTTCACTTCCATGATATTTTCAGAGTTCAACTATTCAACAACTTTCTCTATTTACATAGCAACCATATTGTCCTTATTTTGCCCCTAATCATGTTCTGCAATAATTACTGTTGTTCTCTGGATAAAGGGAATTAGCTGTTGTTCACACTTGTTTTCCCAAGAAAATTTTCCAAATGCTCCAAGTTAATCAGAATTTGGTTGGTATCCTCATCCTATGGTAGCTGGGATGGTTTCCAGATTATCTATCTACTTCACAATATAATATAATAAAAAAAAGTCTTTCTATACACATCAGTATCAAATCATACACTATGGTATTAGTTTTTTTACCTGAGCCTTTTCCCTTTTGTTGACATATCTGTAGACAAAGACGTGTTTGACACTCTCTCACACTGCCTACAGGATTGTGTTGTACAGGGGACTGACAAATTAAAGAAATAACTAAAACGTTTTTCATCTTGTAAGTTTCAGATGTCATTGAGTAAGGGGCTTTGGCACACGATGTAGGACCCATTATTCTAAGTTTATTCATTTCAAGTTGTGCTAAATCAGGAGCGAGCGTAAATTTGTTTGTTTATTTTATCTTGTGCTTTTTGTTTTTAAAATGTTCTTCGTCGTTATTGTTCTATTAATGTAAAAATAAAATAAAATGTAAATTTTATTTCCTGATAAAGTTCGTTAACCAAATACGTTGCTACGGAGAAGGATTAGAGCCACTGGGTGGGCACGTTTTTTTTTCATCTGGAAATGAAAAAAAGACGTGCCCACTTTTTTCCCCAGTGGCCCCAATCCTCTTCCGTATGTTTATTACATCTTGTACAAAAGTAGTTTTATTTTAATGGGTGCCACTAGCACTGTTGTGCACTAGTCTGAGTACAAAACGGTACTCGAAGTGTTCTGTATTTCATTTTCCTAGCGGAACTCAAGCAGGCGGACCATAAATACACGGGCTGTTTTTAAGGGGACTCATAACAGCGTAGAACGCTATGTTGTCTCGTGTGTTAGAGGTATGTTCAGTCCTTTAAATGTAGGTCTCTGGGAAATATAGAAAACGTGAAACCATAAGCGCCTTCGTCGACCACATTTCGTCTGTTAAACTTATCTAAGCGTTACTTTGTCGTGAAGCTCGCGTCTTTCCTGACCCCGGCACACCTCTGAGCCCGCAGGTTCACACTGAATAACTGCCTGTCATGTGTGTACCACACTGTGTTTGTGCAAGTTAACCGAGATTACCCACTGTAATTACTAATAATTTCAAACGAAGAGCTCTCGTTTTGTTGCAGTTCGTCCTGCGGCAGTGTGGAATAACTGTAACCCGTTCAAAGGTTGCGGTTTGATTTGACATTTCTAAGTGAGCACATTTTACTGAGCTGACTGCTAAAGGTCCTAAAAACAGTTCACATATTTGCAAAAGACTCTCCTTATGATGGTGAATGCAATTGTCTGATGTCAGCATCGCACTTACGCAAGAATGAACCAAACAATAGAGAAGGATCTGTATGCTGTCCTGGGAGCAAACCCCTCAGACTCGGTTCAGCAGCTCAGACACAGGTACCAGCAGCTGGCCTTACAGGTAAATCCATTCTCTATTTGTTCCATCTGTCTATAGACCCATACTACCTATATGCATGCAAAAGCGGTCTACCCTCATGTATTTCCATTTTGTTGTCCACATTGTGTGCCTTTTCCCTCATTTCAGTCCCTGGAGCTGACCAGATTTTTTTTTTTTTTTTTTTTTGGCTTAGGCAACTTACCTGTGTATTTTTTAAGCATAAAAAGGCTCTTAACTCAGTGATGAACCAGTGTTATGTCTATACATAAACAATTTGGGAACAAATCCACTTTAGATGTTATCTTTACACACTTTGTTACTAGCAGCCAGTTCCTTTTGTTTGAAAACAGAAAGGTCGTCCTGTTTTGAGCCACCACCTCATACCATTTGGAAAGCATCTGATCATTGCATTGTCATCATGATAAGATTGTATTAAATGTGGCGTTTGTATTCATTCTCACCACTGCATTTACACCTGATAAGTAATGCAGTGGAAGCATATGCAGTTTTTTTCTAATGACATATCTTAAGAGGAGGTGGATAAGGGATCAGCCCCAGCACATGTGGAACTCCATGACTGTCATTTGTGCATGGAAGGATTTTGTTTGCATGAAGAGAAGCTAGCAATAAAATGCTGTCATCAGTTTTGTTAAATGGCGCACAGATATTTAGCTGGAGGATAGCTATTAGCGACAAGTGTGTAAAGCTATTAGAAAATTGTTGGCCAAGACTTTTAAGCCAACTGACCCACATTTGACTGCCTTAGGTGCCAAAAGGTGCCCAGATGAGACTGTGCTGTCTAACTAATTTCTGTGTATTTCTCTGTTACATACATTCTAATGGATGTATCTAGTATCAATAATAAGCTGTAGCTCGGGTGGTAGAGCAGACATTGACCTATCACAAGGTAGTTTGATTCGCAGCCCCTCCAGTTTGCATATCATCTTTCAACTTGCAGGAGAGATAACCCAATGCATCCATGAGAGTGTGACTGTGTGTGAATGTTAGACAAGACACTTGGGCAGGAATAAAAGTGCTTTTAGTGCTCATAGTAGAAAAGCACTGTGTAAGTGCCAATCCCTTTGTTTTTTTGGACAGCTGTCTGGGTCTTCTGAGCCCTCCAAATGTCAAATATTTGCAATAAGTTCATACATAGAAGATGAGGTGTCTGAATATACGTTTGTTTGTGTGTGCACAAATCTGCAGTACCACCCAGACCGTCTTGGAGGGGATTGTTCTTCCGAAGCAGAGTCTGGTGTGAAGAAGTTTCTAGAAGTTGACGCTGCATGGAGGGTCCTTAGTGACCAAACCACTAGGACACAATATGACTTGCAAAGAAGAGGTGGGACTTTAAATTGTGCTTCATTTACTTTATTTACTGATAAGGTTCGTGATGGTTTTCTTTGACGGGAAAAAATGTTTTGTATTACTTATGTTGATGTAGTTTTATTTTTCACTGACCAAGACTGGCACAAAAACGTGAAAATGCATATCTTCTCTTTACATCTCGTGTTGTTGTTTGATGGGAAAACACAGTTTTCCTATGTTTTTTTTGCTTTGTTTTGTTTTTTTTAAAGAAATGTAAAACTTTAATCTTGAAAATTCAGACTTTTTTCCCTGGTTTTCGCCCCAACTTTCCGAACTCAATCATCTTTTTTAAAATTTGAACCTGAATGTTCAACATGAATGCAGTATATCAGCGAAATGCTACAGCTCACCAGACATTATTAATAACCTGGGTTTATTTACCAGCAGCAGAGTACAGTGAATGCACAGTCCACCAAAATTTGCTCTAACCTCAGTCCTGGAGCAGAAAAGGAATCTCTTTCAGCAGGCTGCATATGTTTGACAAATATTATGGATGGAATAAAGTACCAGTACTTCAAAATATACAATATTTATACACAAGTACCAAATATGAATACTGTCATTTAAATATGCTGGCTCTGAAAGTAATGATGTATGAAGTAGGGCTGCCACGATTAGTCGACTAGTCACGATTACGTCGACTATCAAAATTATCGACACGTCGTTTGAAGCTTTGTAAGATCCCAAAAGATGCAGGAATAAGTAGTAGGATTTCCGAGTGTAATAACGGACTGAAACAGAAGATGGCAGCACTGCATGTACAAGGATGCCAGCTGCCGTTAAACTACGAAGAAGAAGAAGCTGTGTCCGGTATCGTAGCTGTGTCCAAATTCAGGGGCCGCATCGTCCTGTGGCCGCATTTGTAGGCCGATTACGTTACAGCGACACCATGAAGACTGTCCAAATTCAAAGACTCCGACAAATGCGCCCTTCATTTCCCCAGATTTGAAGGATGGGTCGGGTGCATACTTCATGGCCCAACCTATCCCAGAATTCATAGCGCGGCCCAGCTCAGTTTCCTTTTTCTTTTTTTTTTCTTTTTTTAATTTATTTTGCGCCTGTCCCGTTTGGCTCTTTTGCCATCAGAATTGTTGTCTAAAGGCAAAGAAAGATGCCCAACGGATTTACTTTACCAAATTGACCATCCCAGCCTTGCCGTAATGGTCCATTTGATTCACCTTTTATTGTTCATTTTATTTTCACTTACTGAATACGGGACAGACTTGACTGGGGGAAAGAAGGGGAGAAAGAAAGAGGGAAAGAATAACAGCTGAGAAGAGGGACGGGGGAGAAGGGCAAAAAACAAAAACCAACAGAACGGGCAGAAAAAAAAAATGCATATATCGATCACCTGGATCACCTGCTGAGAAAGAAAAAAGAAAACAAGCAGAAGAGAACAAGAGTAATAGAATAAACAACATCACAATGATATATGGGAATATGACAGTAAATACTAAATATTAAACATTATTGTGCAGCACATAAGATCAACAGAACACAGTGTGCTTTGAGGTAGGAGCCAAAAAGGGTGTAGTTTGTGGGTGTGATCACCCGTGTGTACACCTGTGAGCATGGACGCGCTTGTTTTTTTTTGGTTTTTTTTTTAAAAGGTTCCTTCATGTAATGATCTGCTAGAGGGTGTGGGGGGGCCACAGCCCCGTCCTCCAGGGCATGAAGCGGGTATGGAGGAGATCAAAACTCCAGACATCCAGAGGCCCTCAGAACACAAGAGACCAAGGAAGACCAACAGAGGGGCAGCCGCGCCACTGTCCCAGAAAGAGCTGAGGAGAGTCCCAGATGAGGGCTCACTCAGCAGCCACGGAGCAGAAGCCAGGGGGAGTTGCAGTGACGCGCCCGTGAGCTCCGCCGGCAGCCAGCCGTGCCTGAGTGACCGAGCCCCAGGCCGAGAGGCCGGGGGCACCCCACCTCCGAAGTGGCCCGAGTCTCCTCTGCACCCTGGTGACATACCCCTACTCCAAGGTCCTGCATGTGTGGGTGGTTGTGGTGGAGCGGGAAGAGGGAGGCAGCTGGAGATGGGGAGGGAAGGAAGGGAGGGGCAAGTGACCAGCTCAGTTTCCAACAATGGCAGCAGCTAGCTAGTTTTAATGTTACTCTTATTATTCTTTCTGGGTCACAAAATAAACGTTTAACATATTTTCAGGCAAGAATTTATCTGTGTAAACTTCAAATATCTGCTCAGTTTATCAAGACACCAAATATTTTCAAAAGCGCGCCGACGTTTTCTGAGACGTCTGTTACCCACCAGCTCGATAGCTAGCCGGGGGCAAGGCTCACTAGAGCCGTGAGAACACCGGACTCCCGGCAAATCGTTTTCAAACCCACCGCCGTCTTTCGCTACTTAGGTTAAACATGATATATGAGTCACTTAGATGACTTAAAAATGTTATTGTTTGGCTTTTTTCAGTATTTTATTTGTTCCTGAGTAAATCAGTTTGGCTGAGATCAAAGTTATAGTTTTTACACAGCTGAATAAACTTCAAGCAGACAGCTGATTATCATAAGTGTGAGATGCTCGAGAATATACTCCGGTGTCCTGTTATATTTTAGATAGCAAGGAGCAGACGGCTGAGTTTATTAAACTCCACCGAAACAATCTGCAGATTTCATTAAAATTTAATAAACTGTCATCTTGTCTTTATTTTTAGTTAGCACATACCTTAAACATACCAGCTGTAAGCTAATGATAGTTATATAAGAGCAGATGCTGCTGGTGCAATAAGCTGTACGTTTTACGTCCAATGGATGATGATCTGATTAGTCGACTAATCGCAAAAATAATCGGTGACTAGTCGACTATCAAAATAATCGTTTGTGGCAGCCCTAGTTATGAAGTGTCCAGTGACATTGGGATTTATGGGTTGGCTGTAGCTCAGGACGTAGAACAGGTCATCTCCTAATCAGTAGGTTGGTGCTTCTGTGTGTGGCTACTCCAGCCTACAATCCAAATATCCCTGGGAATTAGACAAGTTGCTCTCTGATGCATCCATCAGACTGTTAATGTGTATGTTAGACAGAAAGCACATCATACAAGTGGTAAACTGAATGGGTTTATGACACAAGGACCCAATGCACATAACGTTATGGGATGCCTGAATGTTTATGTATAATAGTTTTTGTCCTTTTGACAAGTTCAATTCAGTTTTATTTATATTGTGCCAAATCACAACAACAGTCACCTCAAGGCACTTTGTATTGTAGGGGGAAAGACTCTACAATAATACAGAAAGTCAGAGAAAACCCCAACAATCATATGAGCAAGCGCTTTAGAGGCAGTGGGAAGGAAAAACTCCCTTTTAACAGGAAGAAACCTCCAGCAGAACCAGGCTCAGGGAGGGGCGGCCATCTAACACGACCAATTTGGGGTGAGAGAAGGACGACGGGATAAAGACGCTGTGGATGAAGCTCTGGGCAGCTTTTCACCTGCCACACACAAGCTCACACCACACAGCTCCATCAAGTTCTCCACCTCTGCTTTGGGCCCCGGAAGCTACTCAAATAGGGAACCCATGATTAGACGTAATTTTCACTTAAGTGATTTTATTTTAAAATAAGTCGTATCAGTCTGGCTATAGCCTAGCCAAGGTGTTAACTTACTCACGTGGTGAGTATGGATTCACTGCCATCTGCAGTCACTGTGTGGCAAAGGTTTGTTAAAAATAAAATATCCATAGATGGTTTCAAAACTGTAAGAAATAAGATATTTGTTTACCTCTGGTGTGTTTTATGCGTATGTTCCTGAAAGCACTCGTCTCTCCTTCATTCTTTATCCTATTTTAAATTCGGACTAGTATAGCAGCAATTATTCTTCACACAGTATTACGCTAATTAAAAGCTAATCAAAGTTTAGCACTAATTATGCATGGTTCAGAGTCATTATCACTGTCAAACTGCATAACTTGATAATGACTGTTTTCTCAGTGAATTGTAAAAACAAAGAAAAAGTAAGTGTGAACATCTATCTTTTCACCCGTCTGTCCATCCTTCCATTATCAGTATGTCACTCAGTTCATTTATCCACCCTACAGTCATTTGCACTATTGTAGTGTTTACTATCGTCTATCCCAATGCACTTGACTTGTAAAAACCCTATATAAGATGTTATCTGAATGAATACAACTTTTCTGGGGGTTAAGTAGGAAAAAAGACTGTAAAGTTCAGAATGATTTACATTTTTAGTACATTTTGATTTACATTTTGAGAGCAGACTCTGACACAATAACTTTAACAGCAAATGTTAAATAATATTGCTTGTTTTTTCTATAACTGCAGCTACTAATAATGATGCATTGTCACTTCTGCAGCATGGACACTGAAACAGGATTGGCCAATAGATTCTACAGTCTATGTGGATGACATGACCTGGGATGATGGTAATGACACATTATGTACACTAAACATTCCCCCGGAAACCATATTTAGAGTGGCAGGTGCAAGTAAAGCTCTTTGAGTGCTCATGTAGCGTAGAAATGCTCTATACAAAAATCTGTCCATTTAAAGTAAATTGTGTGTTTACCTTTATGAACCACCATAGTGCAAAAATACTATCTTATGCCTGTGAAACTGTGTCATCTTTGGCCTTTTTTAACTAGATTCTACTAAAGAAACTGGAAAGAAAATAATGTTTTGTTTTCTTTTTTTACAAGCTGCTGGTAACAAAGTGCCTAAAGCTGCAATTTAAAATTAAGTTTTTGCTAAATTGTTTGTTGTCTGTATCGACACAAGGCGTTCTCATCACTTGAGTTGGGTGGGGTTTTTTTTTTGACTTATTCATAGATTAGTGGTAAATGACAACTGTTACACCCCACTTAAAAACAAAGTATTATCTGGGGTGGGGGTAATTATTAACTGCCACAAAGTCGACGTCGTTAAAACACTGTTTATTTCACAATTCCAAACGAACCAATTAGGCCCAAATAAAACACAGGGAAGCTCTGTGTCAGGTAGGGGTGCAACGATACACAAAATTCACAGTTTGGTTTGGTTCAATACTTTGGTGTCACGGTTTGATATTTTTTCGATACAAAAAAATGTTCATGCCTTTTTAATTTGTCATTTATTAAAATTATAAATATATATTTTAACTCAAAAGTACAGTTTTTAAATGTAATGTTGCTGAAAAAACAAAGTAATAAAAAAATATCTGATCGAGAAATCACTCATCTTTGGAAAAGAGAGAAATGTCTCTTTCCAAAATAAAAGCTATACTATCCGCTTCTTCTGGGCTATATTCTCAGCAGCATATTAAACATATCAGGTCCCCATAAGGAGAATCATGTGCTAACGGCTGTCTAAATGACTCGGATAAAGTTTGTAGCATGCGTGCTTGTTGTTTTTGTCTTTGCACTAGGATGATGTCGGAGTAAATGTGCAGTCATATTCGTTGTGTTCCCACTAGTGCTGTCAGCGTTAATCTTGTTCAAATGACGTTAACGCCATAACGTGGTAAATCTCCGTTAACGAGTTACCGCGGATCGCCCCGTGCGTGGGGCTGGACGGTGTCAACACGTTAACGAGCTAACTGCGCTAACACACTAGTTCCCACCAATGTAATTGAGCATTGCGTGGCACATCCGACATACTTTTTTACTTTAGTCCATGACGCGCTTACCTTCAGGGTCATACGTCACATGAAGACCAAAATAGTTCCAAACGCCAGATCTGAATGAGGGTGGGGGAGGTTCAATTTGCCATGTTGCAATGAGCTTAGCTTCTGTCTTGCTAGCTTGCGCTGCGCTCAGTGGATCTGCACTCGACAGTGCAGCCTAGGCGGAGTAGTCAAATGCAGATCCACTGAGCGCTCAACACAGACAGCATCGTCAGAAGAAAAGTTGATAAAATAAATTAAAAATTTTGTATTGTTCGATACATATGCGTACCGAACCGAAAGCACTGTATCGAACGGTTCAATATCGATACGAGTATTGTTGCACCCCTAGTGTCAGGGTCTCCAAGGCCAAAACGACAAACAGAACAGCCCAGTCTAGCTAAAAAACAAAGTAAGACCACTCTATCTATAAGAAAACAAAATACAATGACTGTGCTCCACGTCTTGCCACAAAACATGAGAAAAATGGTTGAAACAAAATGGCAGAAAACAACTACATGCTTTCACTGTGGTTCACAATTGTCTCTGTAAAGGGACACCTTTACTCACAAATATTAAAAACCAATGTTACACCAAGTTTCATAAATTGACACCGCTACAACCTGCTGCCCAAACCACTGCAGCTCACAGCCCAGAGAAAAGGGAAGGAAAGAAGGCGCGGCATTTTGAGATACAGTGGCTGACGAGCTGCAAAACATCTCAGCTGCTGATTATGAGGCAGACCTGGAGCATAGGAGGAGCAAAAGCTCTCTCACATGGGGAGAGCCCCTAGAGGTCAGCGACTGTAACAACAACAAAGTTCCCTGAAAATAATTAGCTACAATAAGTGGACTAAAAATGTCCAAATGAAAACTTTGAATGACCTACAGAAAGGACTCTTACTTAATACCACTTTAAAAAATTACAAGAACTCAGGCTCAGCACTATTTTTGTTTTCTCAATTTTTATTTACCATTTCATGCTCTGTCTGTATATTTTCACGAGTACTGTCCCAGATGTACTTGGTTACAGCTGGTAAATTTCTTCCATCTCTAATTTTGAAAGTGTGTTCTTTCAGATCAGGGTCTATATACACACTCCTGTCGCTGTGGAGGAGTATTCAGTGTCACTGAGGAGGAACTGGAGGAGGAGCCACAGAGGAAACAGCAAGATGAAGGTGAAAAGGAAACTGAGGAAGGACGGCACAAAGGAGCAATTGTCTGCTGTGATACCTGTTCTCTCAGTGTGTATGTGACGTGGTCAACTAATGAAAAAGCTCAAAAATGTCAGTAATATTAATACTTTTTTCTTATAATTTCCAACTCTGACTCTGAGCCTTTCTTATAATCATTAGTATTGACATTTTCCTTTCAAGTGTGCACCAGTCAATTATATGATCAATACTGGCTTAAAGCTGAGACTCTCAGCTCTTAAATGTATTGCATTATCCACAAACCTTTATTTTGGAATCCCCTGTTTTTGGTATCTCAAATGTAATTGGAGAAATCGACACTAAACAATATTATACAATACTACAATATTATAGCAAGGACCACAACAATCCGAGCAGGCAGATCTTGAAGAAAGAACTCCCTTTTAATAGGAAGAGACCTCTGACAAGAGCAGGTTCAGGGTGAGTGATGGAAAGAGACGAGATAATAAAAATCACTGGTTCTTACCTTGTGGAGAAAATATTTTCTCTTAAAGTTTTCTCTTCAGGGTAGACTTTGATAAAACTATGCCTACTCCAACAGCATGGGTGTCAAACATGCGTCCCGGGATCCAGAATCAACCCAGCAAAGACTTCAATCTGGAGCACTGGATAGCTTTGGAAAATGTGAAAGGGGGCATGGATTTTGAATTTTAACTGTATTTCCATACAGTTGAAAATCTATGGAAAATGTAATTCCATTGTGTTCTTGATAGCCAGCTTTTCCTGGTTATTATGACCTCTCTCACAGCCATTCATGCTACCACAAATTAGTTATGAAACAGATAAACAATTAAAGAAAAAACCCTGGTTTTTGTTTTGTTTGTTTGTTGTGGTGATGTATATATGTATTGCCTTAAACAGTATTTGGATTCCAAAAATGCAAGATGGAAAGATCATCTGAAATATTGTGCAGTATACAGTTGTATTTTACTTAATTGTGCTGTTTCACTGCAACGTTTTCACCCTTCAGCTGTAAAAACCTGATTGTCATCCATCCCTGGTGGCGAGGTGGGCGGTATGGCCAACCAAATTTGTGAATACAGTAACCCGAGAACAAGATTATGTAGGATTTTTTTTTAAAAAATTGGTACCATTAGGTGCATACTAAAAATCTTGGATGAGTTTGAAACTTGCGAACTCGAACTCAAGGACAGAGGTTTTCTAACGATTGTGTGAATGCTATAACTCAAGAAGGAAATCACCATAGGTCACAGATGTCAAACTCCAGGCCTCGAGGGCCGGTGTTCTGCAGGTTTTAGATGTGATCCAACACAGCTGATTGAAATGGCTAAATTACCTCCTCAACATGTCTTGAAGTTCTCCAGAGGCCTGGCAATGAACTAATCATTTGATTCAGGTGTTTTGACCTGGGGTGATATCTAAAACCTGCAGGACCTGGAGTTTGACACCCCTGGCATGATGGTGCTGAGCATAACCAATTCTTTTCAAGTGCATCAGACAGCACAGAAACTAACAGACCTTTTTTGTGGTCCCATCACAAGATGTTGCTATGATGCCACTGGTAAACAACATCTTAAATAGACTATTTAAGCAGTATATTTTAGATCAGAAGAATTACGTGCTGCACACAGTCAACAGCAACATGCCTCCTGCTTGAATTTCAGTTTAGAGCTCACCATGTTTTTCAAAACTATATCTTTTGCCACAGTGTAACTTGGTTAAGGATTCGACTGTATTCACAAGAAAGCATACAGTTGAAAAACGTAGTGTATGGCCAATGATCTTGTCCCATGTTTGTTTACGTTTGGCTCCGCCCATTAGAGTGTTATACTTCACTGAATCCCTGCTGCTGTCAACACCCAACCACTGCAATATGCATGTGTCCGTTCTGCTGCCGTTAGTAAACTATTTTTGAATCCTATACAAAATGTATATACATATACTTACTTACACATATCTAATAATTTTGCACTCTCCCTGCATGGCGGTCTTTATCCTTTAAGCGCAGGCCTTCTACCAGAGGCCTCGGAGCTTGACGGTCTTGTGCACTATCTTTGCTGTTCCTAGGATTGTGGTCTTCTGTACAGTGATTTCACATGTTTTTCCTGAGATCTGCTCGAGTCATTCAGCAGCATCTTTTCACAGCCTGTACTGGGATTTTTCCTGGTGTGTCTCTATGGATCTTGTGCTTAAAACGTTTGCCTGTGCTGCCATGATAAGTCCCTCTGTGCTATCTTTCAGTCCAGCTCTGTCCAGCCACTGGTAGGATTTCTTGGTATCCGCCACTTCTATCCGCCAGCGGGGCATGCCATGCACGAGCCTGTTCATCCATGATGGTTCTTTTTCTTGCTTCTCTTCTTTCTGTGATTTCTGCTGCCTGAGCTGTTCACTATCAGTTGTGGCCATTTTCCCGTTTCTTGATGTACTTGGGGATCTTTGTTGTTTCATCCTGGACAGTGGTTCTTACACTCACTACTCCCCTGCCTCCTTCCTTCCTCTTAGCGTACAGTCTCAGGGTGTTGGATTTGGGGTGAAACCCTCCATGCATGGTAAGGTAAGCTTCCTTGTCTAGATGTCAGTGGTTTGTACCTCCTCCGTTGGGCAGTTGATTATCCCAGCAGGGTGTCTGACGACTGGCAGGGCGTAGGTGTTGATTGCCTGGATCTTGTTCTTCCCATTCAGCACTTGCCTCACTCTCTGCAGCTATTTGGTGGTAGCGGCTTTCCTAGCGGCCTCTTCATGGTTCCCATTTGGCTGTGGGATTCCCATGTAGCTGTCAGTTTCTGCAGTATTGCCTTCTGGAGTACAATCCCACAAGTTCTGACTACCTTCCTTCTCTTTGTTGTGATCCAACTACACTTCTTCAGTCCAAATGGCACTCCGATGTCATATATATACGTTTATGATTTAATAAATTAAGTAAATACGTACACACTCAAACAACCTTGAGTATTGTCAAAACACTGATAATATGGTTATAAAAAAACTATAAAAGAAAACACAGACACATGTGCACACACACACACAAGCATGCTGTGACTCAGAAAAAAATTATCCTGTGACTACATAGAGGTCCTAACCCTCCAGTTGAACCCAGTACCCTAAATGACAGAGCTATTCTCCCCTCAGCAGGGCTGCGACAGACACACAAAGGGATAACGACTGGTAATGACTCTCATATCTTTGGTCACTCAGCCTGCAAAGGTCACATCTAACAGGAGATCTGAGTGATGATCATCTTTCATCCATCCGTCCATCTTTGCATTTTTCAAAAATAGGAGTTCAAAATGAGGGGTGAGGGGCAAATAGTTGAGATTTGACAGAAAAGAAGATGAGAAGGAGTGACACATATTGTCTAAATTTTTCACTAATTATTTTCCTCTCTAGCAGTAACAGTCAAGAGTGCAGGGGAGATTATGTGGGTGGGGGAAGTGGTGTGTATATGTCTGTGTGTGTTGAGGGAGTGGGCAGGAGGAGGAGTTGACAGCTGATGTGTAATTGAGGGTTGGTAGAATATTGATGTGACAGACACAGAGACATGCTGAGATGTGCTGGGACACAAAATCCATTTCACCTGCTCACCACCTACAATTAGGCTCCTTTAGATCACTTTCTAACCATTTTCTGGACAAAAACTCATTACACCCCACCCTGTTAGGACCCCCTTTTCTCATCACACTGTAAAATCTTAAAATCCATTTAATTAAACCAAATGTAATTCAACTTATCTTTTTTAACATGTATGGAAAAAATAAATAAGGTTAGAATAAAGTTGGACTGTTTTTGGACTGTAGTTCAGAGTGAAATTATATAGACTAGATTTTGGATCTGTTTCATTATTAATTTTACTCCAATCATGTCAGTAATATTTTACAGAAAACTGACCTTAGATCAGTTTATTGATTGAGTCACAACCGATGCAGGGAAGCTAAAAGCGTCAACATGCCTCACTGAAAGTAAAATCGCTGCTACAGTGATATGAGTCTTCTGGATCATGTAAACTGAAAACACACGCAAGCCAATCAACCTGTCAAGAGAGCATGATGATTTCTAATGAAAGACCTTTTTGATGGAAGGAATGATTCACGAACAACGTGGAGCATAATAAGAATAGAACCAAGCAATAATATGATATTTTAAAAAATGTAATTTCGATTGAGTAACGTCTTTGTAAATAATTTCTGTCTTAAAATTCATTACAATCTAATTGAAAGGTTAATACATTTAAATATCAGAATGATTTAAATACAAATATTAGCAATGCTGTTCCTTTGAGAATGTGCCAATCTTGAATCCTCCTTTTGTTTATTTATTTATTTTGGGAAAAAATGGCTTAGCAGCACTGTATATGACCCTACTACTACCAAAGAAGACTATGTATACTGTATATATAGAATCCAGTGTATTTAAGTATCTTATTTTTGGAAAGTTGAAGTCATTCACATCCATGAGTTTTGGAACCATGACACGTCCACATTGCACCCATCTTTTGATGGATGTTTTCAGCAGAATAATACATGATGATGCATGATCATTAGTTCACTGTACTGAAGTGGCATCAGTCACCAGATCTGGATCCAGCTTTGGGCTGTGTTCGAACAGAAGATTTACGTCATGGATGTGCAGCCAGTTAGTGATGTTAATATGAACCAAAATCTCCCGGTTAGGAATGTTACCAGGACTTTGTTGAATCTATAGTAGAAAGAATTAAGTCTGAAGAAAAGCAAACGAAGGTCCAAATTGCTGCTTGTGCGACATACCTAATTAATTGGCTGGTATTGTATTTTGCCTACTTTAAAAAAAAAAACAAAAAACAAACAAACAAAGGGAACTTACAACAATATGACTATAACCATTTAGGAAGGGCTTGTGTGACAAAGCAAGTCACACAAGCAATAGCAAAACACAACCGACCCCTCTATTCAATTTCATTGTACTACTGTACTATGTATGACTGTGCAATGACAATAAAGAGTTATCTTATCTTATCTTATCTTATCTTATGTTTTGGCATTTTTGGACTGGACATAGAGGGAAGGCTGCCTACTGAGAGGTACACAGAATAGAGGGCAGTGTTTCCTGGCTGAAGTTAAGCTGCTTCATTCCTGGTTTAGCGTGAGTAAGCTCTGATGGCTCACAAGGCCCCAAAAGGCCTCAGGCCACCACTCACTTCAGTGTGCGCTTTGCTTAGTCTGCCCTCTCTGCCTGCCCCCTGTGTCTCTACACTCACCCCCCAGAATGCTGCTGTCTTTTTATTATCAGTGAGATCTGTTGATATGTAGAATTTGAGCTCATTAAATGAAAATGTAATTATCAGTTGTACTTTATTAACAGATTACTTTCTTTTTTAGATTAATCTCTCAAATTGTATGCTGTTTATGATATAATATAATATAAAACATGTAATATAAAGTTATTAATTTAACAGAAAATAACATTCTAAAAAGCACAGCTAAATGTGGTTGCTTTTTGTTCATTTTTTTCTTAATGCTTTAATGCTTTATGTGTTTTAATTGAATTCTTTCCACAGAAAGTGAATCAGGAAAATGTACAGGAAAAAAAAATCAGTCTTATTTGGCTAAAATCTCTGGTACATGATTTTGACTACATAAAATATATTATTTGACTGTTTTGGTTTCTACTTAGTTTTATCACTGATAACATGAAAATAATGGAAAAAAACAACTTTGTATTTCAATAAAAAATGATCCCAGTGTCAAATATTCTGTAATGATTGCAGCTTAAAAGCACATATAGATTTGATAAAAGATATATGATGATATATAAACAAAATCATATTGATTATCTAATTATAAGTTAATGTGCAATCTATACTCTTCCTTCAAGAATACCCCTAATCTCTTCCTATCTACATCATGGTACAACAGTTTGAATCTACCTCTAATGCTCCTGCCCTTAATTCCCTTACATCTGATATCTACACACACACGCACACACACATTATTTCTACTTTCTTTCTCTCCACCACCTGTTTGGGGCTTTTCTATGTGGGACGCTACGTTCAGATGAACAGAATAAAGTTTTGGGGGTGTTTTCTGTGTGGAGTTTGCGTGTTCTCCCGTGTATAGGTGAGTTCTCTATGGGTACTTCAGCTTCCTCCTACAGTCCAAAGACATGCAGTTAGTGGTGTTAGGTTACGTCTTTGGTACAGGAACGTCGCACGACACCTTCCACAGTCAGATGGTCTGTGGGCCACTCTTGCTCTTGTTGTTGGTCTGTCAGCCGTGGAGGAGAGCGAAGTTCTAACACACAAGCTGAAAAGCATTTAATCATAACTAATGATTAAATGCAGAGTGATGTGTAAACATATGAGTGAAAAAAGATGACTGAAGAAGAAACCCATCAGCCTAGGCTTATTGTAGCATAACTACGGGGATTCAGTAAAAAAGAGGAAAGACCTATTGGATGATGTGAGAGATGCATCTGGGCCTTCAGGTGGTCCATGTGTATGCATTTGCTGCACTGGTAGTAAAAGCATACGTGGGCAGACAAACACAATTCTAAGAGACTGAGACCTTTATTCGTCAGACTGTGCTGATGAATAAAGGTGGTCATAACAAATAATGACTTTCAAGCATGTTACAATTGTATGAACGCTGTTTTTGCCTTATATGCTATATTTAATTGTATGTTTGCACATCTTTCAATAAATCAGTGGACCCATTTCCTATTTTTGGAATATAAAAATAAAGGAGGGATGGCTCCAGTCTTTCACAGTACTCTACATGAACTTCATTCCCCTGCTAAAACCTGTACAGTGTTAAAAGAAAAGGAAGAAGACAGATAAGTGGAGAGCGGAGAGTCCATCATTACATGCTGAGCAGCTCTGTGGACAGCTGGAAGCCTCGCTTCAGCATAAGCCGAATTCTGTTCTGACATTCAAACAGTATAAAAGCGTTGACAGTAGCAGCTTTTCAAATGTGACCTGATTGCTGAGAGCAAATGTCCTGTTATTAACAGCGCTTCTGCATGTGCTGATAAATGAAGTGAAGCGCAGAGGACAGCAGACCTGTCACTTCTTGTCACTCCTTCTCTTTCTCTACAGGACAAAAAAGGATTTGAACAGAGCAGTCAAAGAAATGTCAGAGAAGAAATGTCTTTAGTTTTCTTCCATAGTGTTCAGTAGTTCAACAGTAATTAATGATAGTGATTTGGAAACAAAACAAATGAGTAAACAGTAAAATATTTCAACATAATTGCACGTTCCATTTTATACTTTACTTTAGCAAACTTATGTTTACAAAGTGTGATTTGGGAATTTGTACATCACACTCCATATTTTCCATTATGTACTTTTATAAATAGTTGTGAATTATTGTGCAGTGACTTTTACAGAAAGGCAAAAACAATGTGGCGACCACCACCACACACACATAACAAAACAGAACAGGACCAGACTAAAACATCAAGCATTGTACTGCCTGTCTTTTAACTGTTACCGAAAAACATTGACCATTTTTCTTTTATCTAACAATGGGAAGTGGTGGTATTATTTATTTATTTATTTATTTATTTATTTATGTACAAAAAAACAATTAAAAACTATGAAAACACAGAACTATCAAAATTTAAAATGAATGTCCTCACATGTGAATCTCATTTTTCTGAGAAAAAAAAAAAACAGGTAAAAAAAAAATCTGGTAATTCTTTGTTTTTACATTCGTCAGGTCCCAATCAGCCCAAATAGCAAAGAGAAATTAAAAACGCATGCCATGAAAGAGGTCGGGTCTTAGAAGGTTAAGATAATCCAGTTCAGCCCAGGCACAACGCATTGCTGAGGCAGGACAGCAATGTGTTGTCGATGTGGAGTTGTCGTAGTGGAAGTACTGACCAGCACTCAGTCCCAGAAACTGGAAAAACGCTTGCTCTGGTGTAAAGCCACAGTACTCAGCCAAAAAAAATTCTTCCTCTGCTGACAGGAGGCCTTCATTTGCAGGCAATACTATGGCGGCAGTGGTAGAGAGAAGCTGGAGAGTGAGTGGCAGGTGGTAGACTGAACCTGCCCACTCTTATGTAAAGGGTTGGGTACAGGAAGAGCAGTCAAAGATGAGACTCAGTGTCTTTGAGCCCCCCTCAAGCTAGGCTCCAAAATAAAGCGACTTGCACTCAAGGGCAAACCTAAACTCCTACCACAACATTTTTTACAGGAAAGAAGGAACTGCCTCTTGCCAATCACTCAAAGCCGAGTCCACTGGGTCCATACTGGTATTAAACTTCTATCACATGTTGCTGTGCGACAGGCAGGTAGTGGACCCAAATGCAGGACTTGTGAGATAGGAAAATGAACTAAAGACGATAGCTTTAATGCTGTAAACTGGGGGGGGGAAACAAAGACACAAATAATCCAGGAATATGTCTGGGGAACTAAAAAACACACTAAGCACACAACATGAGGAAAATTGCAACAAGAATAGAAAAGTGGATATTTAAATACACACCAGGTAATTAGGGAGATTAAAACACCAGGGAACACAGCTGAACAAAGTCAGGAAAAACAAGACAGGGGAAGCAAATCCAAACACAAACCACACAAGATGAGGAACTAAAAAAATAAAAAAGGAAGTGAGTAATATAGAGACCCAAACTAAGGCATATGAAGCTGAATTAAATTGGGACCACGGAGATAAGGCACATAGAGGCCAGACAGATACAGGGCCACAGGCAGGGGTCAAAGAAATGAAATGAATGAAAAAACCTAATAATGAACAAAACAAATCATGAATTCAAACCAGAACATGTAAAGTTGCCACAACCTACAGAAAACCAAGCCCGAGCCCAGACTTGAATGGATTGAAAATATCGGTTCCCAATATATTTTTTTTCCATAACTGGGCAAAGTCTAATCGGCCTTCCTGTTTTGGGGTGTGACCAGAGATTTGCAGCTTGTTGTAAACACTCTGTATTTGGATTTGACAAATCTACAGCCTGTCTGTGAGGCCCTACCCTGTACCCTGTGGTGCAGTCAAGCAAGCCTCCACATTATTTTGCATTATGCATATATACTCTGCATTGCAGTAAGATAAAGTAAGATCTTTTTTTAACCGATCTTCAAGTTAATGTGGTTTTAGCATTAACAAACACATCAAATTTTTCACTAACACTAAACAAAACAAATAATGTAATATGCAACAATGTGGAAACTGAAATATTGAAACATGATAAACTTACTAAAACCTGTGTGAAACTAGAATTTATATTTATATAATTACAGCAATGTGCAGCATAAAAGAAAAAAGTTTTAGTTTATATCGATTCAGTTTGATTTTCAAAATAAAAGCCCTTCACAATTGGTTATTTAAATCAAGTGTGATAACCAAAACAAAACCAGTATATACTAACTGTGAGAGAGTATACTTTAGAGCTACAGTGACACTAGCTTGTGGAAATAGGACATTTCCTTTTAAAAGTAGTTTGAAAAAAAGAGTTTTCAGTTTGAATCAGTGAATACTGCAAGAGTAGAATTCAGCTGTCTTGCTTGCCTGTAATAACATGTGATCTCGGTTCCAGATCAAATGTTTCTTAAAAAAAAAAAAAAAATTACACATAACATATAATGTAATTGCAATGAGGTATTTCTGTAGTCTATTGATACTAGATAGTGGAAAAGGGGTGGGATTAAATAAGCTTATGCTTCTTCCTGCTCCTTTTTGAACATGAACGTTATTTGGAGTTGTGGTTGCTCGTTTTCCTTTTGTTTTGCTTTGTTCATTTGTCTCTTTTAATTCTATTTTGTTGTACTTTTTCAACATGTTCAAAATAAAGATAAAAAAAAAAAGGAAACAGTACAAAAGTGCGCAAAGGTGGTAAATATGTCCTTATTGTGAAAATATATATATTTTTTAAATATTAAATAATTACAATATTTCACATATTGTCTTTGTACTATTACAATCATAGAATTTCAATTATTGCAAATGATTGTACTGTAAATCATTCTGCCTTTGAGAGTTTTTAAACATATTTTAGCTGCATTCAAAGGAAATGAGGAAATGAAAGCAGCAGGTAAAATCTAATTTATTAAATCCCATGGTAACATTTGATTCAAGAGCTGGTCAAGCCTCCATTGACAAGATAATGGTAATGATAATGATGATTGTGTGCGTGTGTGTGCGTGTGTGTTTATGTCTGTGCATATGTGTATGTGTAGCTTTGTGACACCAATGAGGGAACTGTTATGACATGCCCGTTGCTATAGAAACCTCTGGGTGGGGCTATCTGTCAAGAATCATGTCTATTCCCTGAGGAGCACACATAAACGGTGTTGTTTTCCTCTGTGTGTGTGTGTGTGTGTGTGTGTGTGTGTGTGTGTGTGTGTGTGTGTGTGTGTGTGTGTGTGTGTGTGTGTGTGTGTGTTCGCGTGTGCACACAAGTTTATGTGTTTGAGCACATGCACACATATGTTTGGCTGGCTGAAACACAGCAGAGACTTTCAGGTTCCCTTTGTGTGTCATTTTAGTCCCCAGGGCCTAAAGCAAAACAACTGTAGTCACCAGCTAAACGATGACAAACACTGTTTGGGAGACTGATTGTGTGAGTTCTGTATCTGTATATGTGTAGAGGACAGAAATTGATATTAGCAACTGGAATCTGCAGCCCTAAAGAGACAATTTCTGGAAATTCCAGACTTGAAAGAAGAAAAAAGTATTTAAATGATATGTTTTAAGCTTAAATATAATTAATTAATTAAATGTAATTAAATTATACTTAGTGTGCTTATATTACTACTGCTTTGCATTGCTTGAATAAAATTGTACTCATCGTTCTGTAAGACCAGGAAAATGAGACTCTCGGCTTTTGTTAAAAGCTCAAAAGTTATTCCACAGATTACCATGAAATTTAATACAGATACAGAACCATAAAGATCACGTTTTCATTTACCCTGCAGAATATCACATTTACTGTAAAGTTTCAGTATTGATTCAGTATTCTAATAGACTAATAGACTATCAGTCTTAATGATGTGACCCACTGATTTTTTCTCAGCCTTGCAAGGCTGTCATTCCTTTTTCTTTCTTTCTTTCTTTCTTTCTTTCTTTCTTTCTTTCTTTCTTTCTTTCTTTCTTTCTTTCTTTCTTTCTTTCTTTCTTTCTTTCTTTCTTTCTTTCTTTTTTTTAAATTAAATGACTACTAATTTAAAAAGCTCTGAACAGCTGAATTAATGACGGGTGCCTTGCAGGAAATACTATCTCTCTCTCTCTCCCTCTATCATTTTGTTTTATATATATGTGTGTGTATATATATATATATATATATATATATATATATATATATATATATATATATATATATATATATATATATATATATATAATAAATTATCCTGATGTCATGTTTTTATCCAGTTGCTTGTATATACCCCCTTAAGGCCCAAAATATGACATTATTCCAATTTGTTAAAAATTGAGAATTTAATAAACCATCTGACAAATTTGTTGAAAAAAAATACAATTTTTTTTAATTCCATACATTTTTAATTTGCTACATGTGCTACATTTAGCTTTTTTTTCTTTCTTTTTTTTTACAACAATTGCTTAAAAATGTGTTGTGCAATTTATTTAGAGGGGAAAACAATCACATCGATAACATAGAAGTCTCAAAAACTCACAAAACACTACATGTGTCAGAAGAACACACACACACACACACACACACACACACACACACACACACACACACACACACACACACACACAGAGACCTCATTAAATGATAATTCTAGCGTCTCTCAATGACACTGTATTCAAATTGTGTAATTTATCAGTGTAAAGCTGAAGCATTGATAATGCTGATTCTGAACTACTTTTGTGTATTTGATTTAATTTAAAACACATTTTGCTCTTGATTATGCTTTGTTTTATATGTGTTCAGCAAAATTTTATTTTATTTTTGTAAATTCTCTGACATTTTTTTCACCTCCTTCTAAAAGACAAACTAATTAATGTTTTATTTTTTCCCCATGCAACCACTTATTTGTGATGTGCAAATACATTTCTGTCGTACCGATTCAGCACCAGTACTTTAGATTTCTGAGTTTTCTGAGTTGCTCAAGGGCAATTTGACATGTAAACTGGAGTGTCTGTGTCAGCTTGCTCGACCTCTTCTTCAACCCACAAAAAAGAAAAACAAAAAAAATGAACGAGAATTATTAGCATCGCCTATAAAAGCAAATGTTTTACAATTTGTTATCTATTATTCATTTATTAAATTGTATAAAACTGTCAGATTTCCAAGGCACTGAGATCTCATTAACTAACAGTCACACATGATTTGAAAGTGGTAGTGGTGCTGTGATCAGTCATTATTGAGACTCTGGATCAGCTGAAGCCCTACCACATCTTTTTGTCTGTCAGCCTTAAGTGACCGGGGTGGGCTAGATGTCTTCATCACCTCTTTGTCTATTGAACTGAGGTCTTCAGTGAAAGCCTCTTACTGGACCTCCCTCCCTTGCTTTAGCCAGTTAGGGTAAGCCCCAGTCATAGCAACATTTGTATTAGACTGCTTTATGCTCTCTAGAGTTGTTTATTGTTTGGCTTCCATACAGCTAGAGAGCAATCAAAGCCTCTTATATTGCCAAAGGAGCCAGTAAGTACTAGTACGTAATGGGTACCTGCCTTCTTTTCACATGACTCTCACACCACTGACGCCTCTTAATCAAGCTCCTGTTCAGCTTCAACTTAACTGAGTAATTGTTTGTTCATTTCTGAAAAACTGGTATCAGTGTCAGTTTATGTGAAGTGTGATTTGTTTGCAAGTCTCTCTTCTTAACCACAAAGCTTGTAAATACAGTCCATCCAGTGATCTATAATAATAACCAACAGTTATTTAAATCCATCAGGCTTCTTGACAGAAACAATAAGACCAAAATCAGTGAAGAGTCATTAAAAGCAGCTGCATAAAGCATGAACGTTTTTGTTTTTTATTTCCAAAGAGTGAGTGACTCTTATTTGAGAAGAGCTTTGAGTTCATTCCATTTGAACTGAAGTTGATTGCATATGTGGGAAAATAAGTAATTACTGGCTTATGGACTGTTTCCAGATTTAACTGAGAGAAGAGCTGCGATGTACTGTGAAATCTGGAACAGCAGAACTTCATAAATGAATACGTCGAGTCCACTGGTTGTGGGTCCCATGATAATAATGGAGAGATGTTTCTCCAGCTTTCACAGTGCAAAAAACCAAACTGATAGTGGAGTTTTGAAAGACTTAGTAAGAGTGAGGTTACAGACTAGTTAACCCAGGCAGGCATGTTGCTGCCTAGATTGTGACAAAGAAAAGAAACTCCAGATTCCTTATTCATCCCATCTAGTGATTTCCAGCACACGTGCTCTTCATCAGACACTGAAACACCAAGCAGTGTCATCAGTGTCACCTGTGAATGATCACACGACCAGTTACATCAAATCAAAAATCAGATCTTATACAGGACAAATGACAGATACGTGAAAAAAAAAACCTGTCAGTGGTGCAAATATTAAAAAGTATACACACAATGCACAATATCAAAAACCTTTGAAATCTCTTACACTGCCATCAGGTAGTTCTGTAATCAAGTGTAAGAAAAACTCTTAAAGTGGTGCCTACATTATTAGATGCAGTAAATACACTATAACCCTCAAGTGAAAAGTCATGAATCCATGGGAAATATACAGAAAAGCTTAAACTTATATTTTATTGAAAGAGCTGCAGAAAAGGACAAATGTTCATATTTTTATTAAGACTTTTTGGGGCCAAAGTGTCCAGAGCAAAAAAAATCCAATGAAGTTCAAAAAAGGAAAAATGGAGTATTGATGTCCCCTCCTCTTTATGGAAGCTTTACATGTTCAACCCCAAATCAACTAAGACAAGGCACATTGTGATTCATTTTCTTAAAATGGTTGGCAACTGGACTTTTCTGATCATGATCTCTAATAGCACACCTATGTTTTCAGGGGCCTATATAACCTATATAACCTTTTTAAAAATCTTTGTTCTAAATCTGCTGTTTCCTCTTTAAAGTCACCATTAGAGCTACATATGCAGTGGATCTGAGACACAGTAAGGCTTTTTTTTTTAAAGATGTGTAACGAATGCCCATATAGAAATGAACCATGTGAACCATTTCCCATTTTTGCAGCTCTGCACTGGCCTCGTAGGATGAAGAGGATGTGCATGGATTCTTTTGTTTTTCACTGTCTGGACTGTAAAAAACCTCTCTGGCCAATGAGATTACTTAGATCTGGTAAGTGTCAAATTAGACCTTCAAGTCTCCAGAATAGTCTCGTTCAGTGAATATTTCATATTCACAAAACCTTTTTAAAGACAACACCAGTGTGCTTACTTTACTGATGATTAATACACACACTGACCTTGGCCCACTTTTCAGTTCATCCCTGCTGAAAACAACGTCATCCAGACATCCCCCGTGTAACACCAATGTTCATTTTGTTAAGCTTTTACAGGCTGTTTTTCTCTTCCCGCACATAGTTCCTACACCTCCAAAATTTCCAAGGATTTGCTGATTTTTGAATTTTTAATCTTTATTGCATATCCTCTTCTCCAGGATAAATCCGCTCCATTTTGTTAATAAAGTCTCCATCACAATAATGAAGCCGTAAGTGTAATTGTAAGTGTGTGCGGCTGTGTGTGTGTGTGTGTGTGTGTGTGTGTGTGTGTGTGTGTGTGTGTGTGTGTGTGTGTGTGTGTGTGTGTGCGCGCGCGCACGCACTTGCCTTGATAAAATGCAAGTTTATTTTTCTATTCAGGTGAGAAATATATTAACAAAGTTAAAAGTCACTGTTTGCTTATTATTACAAATGCATACATTTATGTGCTTTATTGACACAGTCTGGAGATCTCACTGAGCGAGCTCCTGGTTGTTGGTATGTATGTGCATGCTTTTGGAATTGTTAGTCACCTGTGTCAGCTATTTGGTTTGAACTGGTTTGGTCTGAATGCTATGAGACACAGCAGTCAGTCGTCCACACACAGACCACTACAACTTCCTTTCCATACAACTGTCAAAAATAAATGATCAAGATAATGTGGATTCATTGTCTTGGTTCATTGTCTCTTTTTGAACAGAAACGTGTTCACCACATATAGCAAGATTTTCACTTGAGAATTTACTGTTTTAATCATGAAAACATGAACACTAGCTACACTTTTAAGTTATGTTTCATTCCACCTGCTCAAATTATGTGTGTGCAGAAAAAACAGCTCAGCTTGTCAGCACAACTAATCTGATGACAATGGGGGTATAATTATTGAATTCTTCATTATTAACAGCTCCCCATCTCTTACTGTATAAAAACCAATAGCCTGGCCTATGAAGAAAAATGACTATGAAATAATAACAAAACTAAGAGCTACTTAGATATAAACATAAATACTTTACATTCTTCTTATTTTTACCATTTATGATTTCCTTGGATATCAGAGCTCCACATAAATCTAGCTGCAGGTCAGTGCTGCATAACATATCTGCCTTTTTTCCAACTGGTATTCAGTCTGTATCGCTACAGCTCCATAAAGCAAGCACACCAAATTTTACTATTATTGAACTCAAAACAAAAGAAGAGATTTATGTTCTCTGCAACAAATGTGTTTTTACCATTCATTGGCTTAAACATTTGATATTTTATAATAAGTCTTTATCTGGGCTTTTAATTTAAATCTTTCCATTAGTAAAAGAGTATGCCATCCATCCATCCATCCATCCATCCATCCATCCATCCATCCATCCATCCATCCATCCATCCATCCATCCATCCATTTTCTTCCACTTGTATTATACTAATTGCAAAATGTAAACAAGTACTTTTGCTTTAAATGAGTTTCACCTCATAGTTACAAGCTTAGTCAAAATGTTTATTCTTCTATTCAAAGCTCGTGAGAGGACAGTAAACATTGGCACACTCTATTTGGGGTAACTGCTGATCCACGGATGGTGTCAGGCATTCTTAGGATGTCCACAGCCAGCCAAAATACTTCAGTTAGCAGCACTGACAACCATTCAGTTTGTTAAGTCAGCGTTAAGCTCCCATCATTATGGGTCAAGCTGAACTCTTGACTGATCATCCCAACTGGAATTCTTTCCATTCTATCATTAATTCATCCACAGCAACAACAAACTGAGCCCAAAATGTGGGTTTCAGGTAGTGAATCTCAGCAGCTCAATGGCCTCATAGACCTGCACCGAGGGTGTATTTAGATCTTCTGCAGCCATATTGAGATGTACTGAGCCGTATTAAGACGTAGGGATGGAGTACTGAAGCTGCATTGAGGAGCACTGAGCTTGAATTGAGATGTTTTGAGCCATATTTAAATTGTACTGAAGCCATATTATAGGTGTATTGAGATGTATCAGAGCAAAGCTAATTGAAGCTGAGCAGCAGAGAATGTCGTGCTTTGTAGCTGGACAGGATTGTCCATGCTGCTGCAGCAAGGCATTGTGGTATAAAGGGATCCTCCTTGCTATTGTGGCGTAAGGAGATTGTCCATAGCAGATGGCAAGAAAAGGGAAAGCCCATGAAGAGAAGGAACACTGTTCCTGTGTAAGTCTGTTCGGCTGTGTGTTGGCTGTCTGAGCTATCTGTCCCAATAGGAGAGCCAGGCTCAGATTAAATGTGTGCAGTGTGTGGCCTAGGCCAACTGCTCTATTTGATACATGGATCAGTTTGACCTCCACATTTGATGTGCAGAAATCCCCGACCCTTCTTTTGTCCTAAAGAAAAGCTTCTAATACTGAGAGCAAAGGCCTTCAGAAGATTCCACTCAGGAGTTAGTGTGACACATGAAAACTGCTTAATATTCACACTGTGTAGTCCAACCTCTCATTAGGTGTAGAACTCTGTATAAGTATTGTGCAGTGTACAGTTAACGTTTTCCAAACGGGTGGGTTTGCTGAAATTACCAAAAGACACATCACTCAGTTTATCCAGTTTCTATCCATGCAGGTAGTTGTGTATGTCCACAGAGAGTGTAGACGAATAAAACATTTGATTTGGTGCTGAAAATTTTAAAAAGTGAGAATTTAAAAAAATAAAAAAGCAGTGACAAATATAAATATTAGTTTTAGGCAGACTAGATTTTCTTTAGGTTTTGAAAACTTACATTTCAGTTAATTAAATACGTTTTAATATTAGACAAAGATGTCTTCATCTCTTCAATCCCAACCAGTCGCAGCAGATGACTGCCCCTCCCTGAGACTGGCTCTGCCGGAGGTTTGAAGTTTAAAGATTTTCCTTCCCACTGTTGCCAAGTACTTGGTTGTAGGGTCATCTGATTATTGGTGAAGCTCAAGCACACTTAGGATGTCAAGTTTGGACTTGATATGAGATTGAGATGTTTTGATATTACCTTCAACAGGCCACTCGTGCTTCGAAACCTTTAAATGTGGCTGATTTAAAACTATTCCATAAAAAAGAGCTGAGAAAAATGTGTGACGATAATGCCAAAAAATACTTTACAATGGCTTTCTATATAACTGTGGTAAAGCTTTTTATGTATAACCTGAGAAACAGTTTTTTTGTTGGTTGAAATTTTACATTCAAATTGATTTTATTTATATAGCACTAAAGCACAACAACAGTTGCCTTAAGGTGCTTTATATTGTAAGGTAATGACCCTAAAAAAAACACCGTAATAACAGAAAACCTCAACTATCAGACGATAGTAGCAGGTACTTTGGCGACAGTGTGAAAGTAATACTCCCTTTTAACAGGAAGAAACCTCAGACAGAACCGGGCAAAGGGAGGTTTGGCCATCTGCTGCAGCCTGTTGGGAGTGAAGGGAGGGAGACAGGAAAAAGACATGCTGTGGAAGAGAGCCAGAAATTCATAATAACCAATAATTAAATGCAGAGAGGTGTATAAACACATAGTGAGTGAAAAAAATGTGAGTGAAGAACAAACACTCAATGCATCATAGGAATCCCCTAGCAGCCCATTGCAGCACTACTAAGGGAGGATTCAGGGTCACCTGGTCCAGCCCTAACTATATGCTTTTGCAAAAAGGAAAGTTTTAAGCCTAATCTTAAAAGTAAAGATAGTGTCTCTCTCCCTAATGTAAACTGGAAGCTGGTTCCACAGAAGAGGAGCCTGAAAGCTGAAGGCTCTGCCCCCCATTCTACTTTTAAATACTTTAGGAACAACAAGTCAGCCTGCAGTCTGAGAGCAAAGTGCTCTAATGGGGTGATATGGTACTACAAGGTCATTAAGATAAGATGGGGCCTGATTACTTAAGACCTTGTATGTGAGGAGCAGGATTTTAAATTGGATTCTGGATTTATTATGGAGCCAATGTAGATGGCAGTATAGGAGAAATATGCTCTCTCTTTCCCTGTCAGTACTCTCACTGCAGCAGTTTGGATCATATGAAGCCTTTTACATTAGTAAAGTAGCACAGAACCCTGTGAAACCCCATAATTAACCTTAGTATGTAAACAGGACTCTCTATTTACTTGAACAAAGTGAAAGCTATTGGATAGATATGATTCAAAACAATGGCTGATGTAGGTACCTTTAATACCTACACAATGCTCTAATCACTGTAATAAAATATTATGGTCAACTGAGACAGGACTCTTCCAGACACTAAACCAAGGAACAATGTACATTTCAAATTCCTTTAATTTTAAATATGTTTATATTGTCTATCCTGTAAAATAGTCAGATGTCTATTCTTATTAATGTACAGAATTCACCTGCTTGCTGCTACTACTGCACATTCACCCAATGTATATACTAAAAAAACACCCAGCACGCCCCTGCGGGCGGTTTATCCTTCAAGCTCGGGTCCTCTACCAGAGGCCTGGGAGCTTGAGGGTCCTGCGCAGTATCTTAGCTGTTCCCAGGACTGCGCTCTTCTGGACAGAGATCTCCGATGTTGTTCCCGGGATCTGCTGGAGCCACTCGCCTAGCTTGGGAGTCACCGCACCTAGTGCTCCGATTACCACGGGGACCACCGTTACCTTCACCCTCCACATCCTCTCGAGCTCTTCTCTGAGCCCTTGGTATTTCTCCAGCTTCTCGTGTTCCTTCTTCCTGATATTGCTGTCATTCGGAACCGCTACATCGATCACTACGGCCGTCTTCTTCTGTTTGTCTACCACCACTATGTCCGGTTGGTTAGCCACCACCATTTTGTCCGTCTGTATCTGGAAGTCCCACAGGATCTTAGCTCGGTCATTCTCCACCACCCTTGGGGGCATCTCCCATTTTGACCTCGGGACTTCTAGGTTATACTCGGCACAGATGTTCCTGTACACTATGCCGGCCACTTGGTTATGGCGTTCCATGTATGCCTTGCCTGCTAGCATCTTGCACCCTGCTGTTATGTGCTGGATTGTTTCTGGGGCATCTTTACACAGCCTGCACCTGGGGTCTTGCCTGGTGTGATAGACCCCAGCCTCTATGGATCTTGTACTCAGAGCTTGTTCTTGTGCTGCCATGATTAGTGCCTCTGTGCTGTCTTTCAGTCCAGCTTTGTCCAGCCACTGGTAGGATTTCTGGATATCAGCCACCTCCTCTATCTGCCGGTGGTACATACCGTGCAGGGGCCTGTCCTTCCATGATGGTTCCTCGTCTCCCTCCTCTTTCTTGGGTTTCTGCTGCCTGAGGTATTCACTGAGCACTCGGTCAGTTGGGGCCATCTTCCCAATGTATTCTTGGATGTTCCTTGTCTCATCCTGGACTGTGGTGCTGACACTCACCAGTCCCCGGCCCCCTTCCTTCCGCTTAGCGTACAGCCTCAGGGTGCTGGACTTGGGGTGAAACCCTCCATGCATGGTCAGGAGCTTTCTTGTCTTTATGTCAGTGGCTTCTATCTCCTCCTTTGGCCAGCTTATTACCCCAGCAGGGTACCTGATCACGGGCAGGGCGTACGTGTTGATGGCCCGGATCTTGTTCTTACCATTCAGCTGACTCCTCAGGACTTGCCTGACCCTCTGCAGGTACTTGGTGGTTGCAGCCTTTCTAGCGGCCTCTTCATGGTTCCCATTTGCCTGCGGGATCCCCAGGTACTTGTAACTGTCCTCTATGTCTGCAATGTTGCCTTCTGGTAGTTCAATCCCCTCAGTTCTGACTACCTTCCCTCTCTTTGTTACCATCCGACTACACTTCTCCAGTCCGAACGACATTCCAATGTCATTGCTGTATAGCCTGGTAGTGTGGATCAGTGAATCGATGTCTCGTTCACTCTTGGCATACAGCTTGATGTCATCCATGTACAGGAGGTGGCTGACAACTATATATATATATATATATATATATATATATATATATATATATATATATATATATATATATATATATATATATATATGTATATATATATATATATATATATACATATATATATATATATATATATATATATATATATATGTATATAATGTTCTTCCTCTACACCCCCTAACACTGTGTGTTATGCTTGTATAACTATGCATGTGACAAATAAAGAACCTTGAACCTTGAACCTTGAACAGTGTCAAACACTGCACTGAGGTCCAGCAGGTTAAGCACGGAGATGAATTTCTGTACTGTGATGAGCTCTGAAGCCTGACTGCAGGTCTTCAAATAAACCATTCCTCTGCAGAACATCTGTTACATGTTTTACAACTACTTTTTCAAGAATTGAGATAAAAGAACGCTTGGAGACTGGCCTACACTTAGCTAAGACAGCACGGTCAAGTGATGGCTTTTTAAGTAGTGATTTAGAATGAGACCCATAAGTGAAAAACAGCTTTTTAAAAATTCTGCACAAATCCACACTGTGGCCATTTGTGTATCATCGTGTACAACCCCTTTCTTATATGTTAAAATGCAACTACTAAACTGAAGTGTTTTGAAATGAGCATAATTCCTTTACACTTGCTTTTTTGTCAGCACTACGTTGGTTATTCTGAATGTCTCTGCAAAACCATCACTCTGAGATGTCTACTCTTTTTTCTTCCATAAACATGAAATGTTTTTTCCCCACTTCATTCACTGCTTATTCACTGCAGTTGTCATATACATCTTCATTATTTATGATTATTATTATTTAAAACAGGTCAAAAACAATGTCTAAAGCTGGACTGAAACCATGTCACCTTGCAGGAGGGCCTATAAGGAAATGATGCCTAATAATGGCACGACCAAACCGTTCCCATTGAACTGACGTCTGCACGTGACTTAAAAAGAGCTGAAAAATGAGATTGTAGCTATTTAACAGGATGAATTCTACAAGTGTCTGTGAAATGATTAAGCGAAAAGATTTCATTTATTTCACTGTGTGGAGGGAGATTGAATGAGTGAATAATTGATTTGATAGGATTTGTCCTTTGATGAAACAATTCTTCACTAATAGTTGACAAGCATTCATTGTGGTCACAACCTCCAGGTCTTTTATTTAGTTGTTATCAGAGGGCACAGGATTGTAGAGCTCATCACCATAGAGTTTATTTATTAAGGCCTGTTTGTACAGAGGCCTCTGGGGGAAAAGAATCTCTCCCTGGCTGGAATAAAGATGTCAAAGCGAATCAGATGGCGAGCTGATTCCCATCTGCTCTGTGCGGCTGCATTTGAGTTTGCCGTCATTTCTCTGCCTGTACCCTCAGTCTGTCCATCTCTTTATTTGTCTGTGAATAGGTAGAATGCTTCCCTGTCACAATTCCATCCTGGTGTGATTACCATGTAAATGTATTTCATTAGGATGTAAATGATCAACATAATGATGATTTTTAATTAAAATGTAAATGATGATTATTTGTATGAAGATATCAGCAGCTGTGAGAGAGAACTGTGACAGCGAGCTGTTGTCTCTGACTGACTGAGTGAATGGATGGATGGTTGCTCTTTCATTTATATAACAATATTCTGTCCTTCTCTTCTCTTTCGCTTGTCTCTGTTTCTTTTTGTTGTTGTTGTTCTTGCGTCTGGACTAACAGAGCATACACACAGAGTACATCTCTTTCTTCGCTGGACACAAGCGACAGCACTTGCACTTCCAATTAAGCTTAATAGGCTAAAACTGTCCTTAAATAGGAAGTCTTCTGCCTTATGAATGCTGTGCTGGGACAATACGACACACTGGGAAATCAGACAGAAACAATGCAGAAACATTAGTATTATTCATTTCTCTGACTAATGAGAGTCTATTTCTTACTTCAGGGCTGCAGTATTGTAATTCCTTAATATCAGATTGATACAAAAATGTGATCCAAAACATTGTAATTAGAGTCCTGGCAGACTTTTTTCAAATGACTATACATGAAAAAGAGTTCCACAGCCTCTTTACCTACAATGTAGCTGTTATCTACTATTATTTTGTAGATTAGCTTAGCTTAGCTACTTTCCACTGCTCCCTTACCAAAGTGGTTTCCACAGCAGGTACTAAGGAAAGACTGTGGCTCCCCAACTTGATTTGGCTCAATTTTACAACATATGCCCTCTCTGAACAACCAGAAAGACAGTTTTCATGTTCAGATGGAATTCAACCAGCAACTTTTTACTCGCTAAGCAAATGTGTAAACCAATGCACCAAAAACTTAACTTATTAGACGAGTGCTAGCCTCAGAAATCCTGTTACGACCAAAATAACCCAACGATCTTTTCATAACTCTTGTTTCAGTGAAGGACGGCAGGAAGCAATCATTGATCACTCTTCAAATCCTCTTTGATGATTGGAGTTCCTATAATGGTGTTTGAGGCGGGCAATAATTGATAGGTGCTGACATGATGTGGATTGTGAGAGATGTAATGGAATTAAACTTTTCATCAGGAGGCTGCAGGTCATCTATCTTGCAAGCCCTCTCTCTTTTCTCTGAGACAGCTCTTCTTTCTCTCTTTCTTTTTTCCAGCCTTTTGTTAGGTAAATGAGGAGAGGTTGACCCCATTCTCATTTAGCAGCCACCCGCTGGCCGATAGAAGACAGAAAGCAATGACGAGCTGAATGAGTGAATGAAACAAAGGGAGAGATTTTTTTATTCCTTTTCACCAGTGGCTCACTGCCGAATTTGCAGTGTATGCAATTTGTGTATACCTTGTAAATTAGTTCCTAGACTCTTGGATAGGATGGTAGAGACTAGCAGGAAAGTGGGTAGAGAGAAAGAGGGAATGAATTATTAATTATTAATTTAATAATTAAAAAGTATTGTAAACGTGTTAACAATGCTGTACTAACTGGAAGCTGATTGTGCTTTGCAAAACTGGATTTTGATGAAAAGAAATTAATATAATTAGATCTAAAGGATTTCCCTAAATCAACAATTTTCCCAACTTACTGCTTTGATTAAAATAGTTTATTCCTTTTTTTAAAGTAAAGAAAAGTTATAGTTGTTGACAAATTTCCTTCAGAATTATTTGCTACTGCAAGGCAGGCAGCATTCGGTCATGTGGTTTCCACACGGTGACAACACACTGTAACCATTTGCTTGCAATGTGTATTTTCTTTGGTTTTATAACTAGACATAAACACTACTTTAAACATTCAAGCAAACCATTTTTTCCAACCAACAGTTGATTGCACTGCACCAATTAACACTACAATTATTAAATATTTATATATAATGTCATTTTATTTGTGCATGTAGTGAATGGCATATTTGAACTTAAACCGTGATACTGAAAAATCATTTTTACTGATCAGTTGAACTATTATCTGGTTGATGTAAACGCTCAATGAGAGAACCACCACAGACTAGAAAGAGAAATCACATTGCTCCCATATTAGCTTCACTTCAGTGGCCCTTTAAGTTCAGAAGTGAATTCATGGTCAGTACCAATAATAACTTGAAAACCTTATAGTACCACATTGTCCCAGTTCAGCACTCTGATCCAATCATAGCAGATACCTTTAAAAGGGAGTTCTTCTTGTCCTTTCTTCTGGGGGATTGTCTGGTTATTGTGGTTCTCTCGGTAATGTTGTAGGGTCTTGACCGTCCAATATAAACTGCCTGAAGACGACTGCTGTTGTGAACTGGTGCTATAAAAACTGAACTGTATTAATCCTAGCCCTTTTTTGTTATTAAAGTGAAGTGCAAATGAAAAGGAAATTACAAAACGCAAAGTTCTCAAACGGGACTTGAACCACAGTCTCTTGCTTTATCATCTTATGACTTATGGCACTACCACTTCTGTGAAGAGAAGTAGAAAGCAGACAGGTTTGTTTATTATCATGAAATTTCTTCACAGCAGGCTGGAGTTGGCTAACATTGGCATTTATGTCCTGCATGGGTTTAATTGTACCCGAAGATCTGTCAGGCTTCCTGCATGCACCATAAAAATGGTGATAAAGAAATTCAAAGACACTGTCAACACGTCAGGTTAGATGAGAAAATTTTCCACAATTCAGCACAGAAGCTGAAAAGTGCGCCAGATACAGATGAACCCGTTTAAAAAATAACAGCAGTATTAACATTTGTCTAGAGTTTTCATCAGCCTTTTAATGTCATCATTTCTGGCGTTGAGTTTAAATTAATTAATTAATCAATTCATATTAGAGTTTGACATGTTGATGTACGTTCAATAATCCAGGTAATTAAATACCAGAACACTGATTCAGTTCATCTGGACACGATGTTTTCAGTTCTGTGTCCAGTTATACGCAGGACAGAGAGGATGGACAGGAGCAACAAAGAGAGAGACAGAAGATGCAAAATTAATGGCTCTCAGAGTGACAACTGCATCTTCATGGCAAGTACCATGCTGGCAGTCGGGAAAACACCAAGATCAGTGTAGTCATTCTGTGAAGAGAAAAGGACTGTGTTTTGGTTTCTTTGTGTAGCAGTCATGCTGACCTCTGCATTACAAGTTTACTGCTCATCATACCAGCAAAACATGGAGATTTACCAGCCCAAATCTGCTGCTGCATACATACATTGTACCTTTTCAGTCCTTTCCTAAACAGTGTAAATTCTTTCCAAGTGTAATAACTTCAAAATAGGTTTTGTTTTCATCTTAATGTGGGTTTTTTTTGTTACTAACAGTTAATGATTAGAGAATAAAATATCTTTTTGGACAATAATGGATTAATATAATCACTACTACAAATCCTGAGTTTGAATTTAAAAAGAAAAATTATAAAAGTGCCTGTGATGGCGCTCAGAGCTCCTGAACCTGAGCACAGCAGCTGTGTGTACCAAATGACATCTGTCTCATTAATAACGTCTTGCAGACAGCTTGTACCTCCATCAGTGCAAACACAGAAACTGTATTCTGGGCTAACACTGGTGCTGAAATGCAGGAAGAGGCTGTCTTCGTGCTATGTGCACCTCTTGTTTAGCCTAGAAGCTAGAAACTACATACAAAGATACACTAGCTTTACATTATGTATGAAAATCAGATTTCTTTCCTCTTAAACTGAATGATCTTCCACAGTATTCTATGATATGCACAAGTCGTCTTCACTGGTCTGTACATATTAGTACATGACGAATCACCACCCTCATGAATCTTCTATTGATTTGTCCTTGTTAAAAGATACAATTTAAAAACACATTTAATTGAAATAACTTTATTTTGGAAAACCTCCCAAATAACTTGAGAAGACAAATACTTTACACTTTGAAATTAGAAACAGGTTTATATCCCAGACTGAATCCAATGTTCACTCTTTTATTTTATTTTTTTAAGTGTTTTTACCTTCAGGCTTTGTAAATTAATGAGTTTCTGGACATTAGACCTTTAGAACTGGAACAATCTTTCCCCAACAAAGACATAATTTTTCAGTTTAAGATCAGAGTCCATGCCTGTGTTGGGACTTCTACAATACAAAACACATATCACCAGAATTCCCATTCTGAAATTCTATACACATTCCAGGCCAAGGCTTTTGGAATCTGCTTATGAAAACAATCACAGCAGACAGCTTCAAGTTTCATTAAATTCTTCCCTTTACATTTCAGTTAACATCCTTGGGTTTGTACAAACACGCCAGTATGATAAAAATGACCAACTTAAAGTAGAGGTAATGTGTCTTCCCACAAACTCTCCCAGTGGACTCTCAGGAGTTTATTTCTGTCTGGAGGTTATAATCACCAGGGTAAGGATCCACTTTCCTGAGCTTCCTCAGTACCACTCAGGTAACAGCTTGCATTCTGGACAAAGCATCCACACCATCCAGACTCTGAACGGTAGCCGATAAACATGAGGTCCCAAAAACCTTTGATCCACTTACAGTCGAACTTGTACTGTTTTGCAGCAACATTAAAATCCTTCTAGTTCTGAAAACCATTTAAAATCCTTGCATCCTGTTTCTTCACAAGCATTAATAAGAGTAATTTATATTTCATACGTATTTGCTGAAGTCCTTTTTTTACATTCAAACTGGAGCAAGAAGGAATAGTTTCCATTTTGATGAGACCCCAACCGTCCTGTGGTTGAATTCACTGTTGATGATCACAGCAGGCATGAATAATTGCCTTTCATCACTACAGGCGTGGCCAGTACTGTGACATGTCTGTTTCATTTCCTGGAACTTGAACTGGAACTGAGACACCAGGGGAAATCAAACCTGGTAAAAGAGAGAACAAAAGCTTTCAGTGGTGAGCCATTAAAAGCGCCACATGTCGTATAACAGGTGTGTTAGAATGACTGCAAAGGGGCAGGTGCAAATATGTTTAACACAAAGTCATGACCAGGTGAAAGTCTTTCTGTTCTATACTGATGAGAATCTACACTGTGTGTCTACACAGACATTTGGTGCTGATGTTCTTGAACACGGAGGTCAAAGAAAGCCTGTCTGAGGTCCTAATGTTGTTAGTTAGTGTGAATTTATAGAAAGAAAACACTGAACCTCGTTTCAGCATTCGGAGTAAGTCAGGACAGTAAATATATGAATTTATCTTATATGCTTATGTATAAGAAAAACTCTGAGAATGTTGGGACATATAAAATGTCAATCAGATCAATCAGTTTGTTGATGCTGCATATACCAGTAATAATCTGTCACAGCAGATAGCTGTCTCCCCGAGCCCTATTCTGCCCAGCTAGCTCTCATGCCAGTGCATTGTATAATGTTGTTTTGGCATATACCATTTGCATTCAAGGTGTCCTGTGGACCAGGGATATATTGGCTATAAACAGTTAGGCATGTCACATACACTTTTACTTTCACTCACTGCTTATGTTTAAGCACCAAAACTTACTTAATTGGGTTTGCACAGTAAAATAAGTTATTTAGGTTCAGGTAAAGCTCATTGTGAAGAGTGTAAGTAAAGCCCTTCAGAAGTGTAACAGTACACATTTAAAAATGATGGTTAGATGCCGTGAGCATGAATGATTTAATTCAATTTAATTTATTGAACTGAATTAAATATGAGCACACACCAACAACAAAACACCATTACTGGACACCATGATGTTGACAACAGGGTGTTCTCTCCATGCTCTTACTGTCTCTCCACTATGTCGAAGTACTTTCTCCTAAAGAACTCTTTCTAATATTGTTAGGTCGTTACTTTGCAGCATAAACATGCGATGGGTGTTGGTGTATGTTGCTGATATGTAAATAAAATGTAACTAAATTGAATGAATTTGAATTGAATTTAGATTAACTTAATTGAAATTGAAATTGAACAAAAATCAACAAAAAGCACTTTGAGCGCTCAAGTAAAGTAGAAAAGAACCGGTTCATTTATTATTTAACTACGTTGTTATGGTCAGTCAAATAATTCAAACCCAGACTGACAGACATGACAGGCACAAAATGTTTGTATGTCTGAATGTCTGAAACCTGTAAGATCAGAAGGGATGACATAAAGTGCCATAAAGGCGCAGCTTCATAACTTCCTACCTGCTGACGATGTTGCAGACGATGTCATTGATTGGTTGATGTGTGGCTGCATGTGTGGAGGAGTATATGTCTCATAACTTCTTCCATTTACAGTGGGGCTGGTGGGCAGCATGCAGGAATAAGAGGTCTGGTTGGATGTCTGAAAACATAAATTAAAACCCCTTAAAAAGCAGAGTTTCATATTCCAATGTAATCAACTTTTTCTGGTATGTGCCAGTAACCACAGATGCAACTGAGATGACACGTGAAAATACTATTTTTCTTATTTTATATAATAACTCTTTATGATGCTTTTATTGTTACCCCAACTGCAGAAACAAAAGAATTTTCCAAATATGACATAAATATTGTATTTCTTATTCTTATTTGTTGTTATTCCTAACTCTATTGGGTTTTTTTGTTGTAATGTGAGGAATTACACCAGGACTTCAGTTCATTTCCTTGACAATGTCACTTTTATATCTTAACGCTGGTCTAGGGTAATGAGACACTGATCCTACAGGTTACTGCAGAATGGTTGCCTGGTTTGCTCTGAGCAGATGGAAATGGTGTTTACATAGTGCTTTGTTATCTTACTGACCACTCAAAGTGCTTTAGATTTGACCATTGAGCACTTTATTCTATGCGCTTGTTGCACTCTAGCTGCCTTACATGCATAGCGAGCACAAGACACATGTCTTCAGACGGAGGGACTATTCAGTTAAATCCAGAGGAAACCAAAGCAGGCACAGGAAAAACAACCACCACAGAGAAACCCTTTAGCCTACATTATAAATTATAACCCGATAACACAATTGCAACATTGTGCACTTTACTTTCCTAGCTCGGCAATCTAAATTTGTTTTCAATCAGTCATTCTACTTTATAAAGTTACTTTTGAAGGAAGAAGAAGGTGTACTTTATTGATCCCCGTAGGGAAATTCCTCTCTGCATTTAACCCATTCACTCAGTGAAGCAGTGGGCAGCCATTGGGCGCCCGGGGAGCAGTGTGTAGGGTATGGTACCTTGCTCAGGGGTACCTCAGGGTAGCTGTTCAGGGGAATTGAACCCATGACCTTCCGATCATGGGGCCACCACTCTACCTACTGAGCTATCCCTGCCTTTTGCCAGCAAGAAATCCGGCAAAGACCACAACCTTCAAACGCTGCAAGATGTACAAAGCATCCCGCCAGAGGGTGAAAGTGCAGCATTTTCACAGCTCTATTGTGGTGGACAGAAACTGAGCCTAAATGTGAAGCTTTCCATTTACTGGTCGATCTGTGTTCCTAACATCTGTCAGTCAAGCAAGGCAAGCAGTGTGTGCCCAATAAGACAATGTAAAAGCAGACATGAAGTAAAACCTACCAAAACAAGAAGAAACTTTTAGTCACTTCTTGTGTACATTCACTATGGAAGCCTTGGTAGTAAAGCTTCAAAAATGAAGAGTGGACTATCAACTGATGTTGGGTAAGGTTTGACAAAACATGCAAAAGTGACAGGCTCCAATACATATTTGTGAATTAGCACATTGATGGGACAAACTAATCTACCATGCTAAGTGCTTTTAAATCTCCCTGAAGATATTGACAGGTAACCATGCCACATATGGTTAATTCAACTGTAATCTTTTGGTTATTATCTTAATAGGGTTTAATATCTGTTTTTGAATAAAGGTGTAGACCTGTTTTCTGAGCTCATTAAAATTATTTAAAGAAGACAGACTAAAAAGATACTTTTATAGAATAGTGTAGTGAGGGTTTTTTCCTATGATGGTTTTAGTATTTAGTATTTTAGTATTTATTTATTTATTGTCATTGTCAAGAACAATGAAATTGCGTTTGGGGCTTCCATACAACCCCAAAAAAAGAAGAAAATAATAAATACCCCTTAAAACCCAAGTGTACATATTTAACCCAGTGTGACTCCAATGCAATAAGACAATCCTTAGCAATAATGTTCGTAGAAATTCAGACAAAGACCTGAGAAACATGACAAAATACAACAATGCAACCCATTCAATATTATTGTACTGTGAGATATGATATCAGATATGATAGTTATCTATTTAAGAAAGGGGGGGGGGGGGGGGCAGGAGGGGGAAGAGAATAAAGATATGATGCACCAATGCAGACCAGTTCATTGCTATTAAGAAGTTGGATATGGTTATTGTCCGTGAGAGGGGGGCAGAGAGTTCAGGAGCCTCACAGCCTGTGGATACAGGCTGTTGGCCAGTCTGGATGTTCTGGCCTGTATAGACCTGTACCTTCTCCCTGAGGGCAGCAGATGGAAAAGGTGGCGCGCAGGGTGATGTTGGTCCCACAGGATACTGTGCACCCTCCTCAGACAGCGAGTGGGGAAGATATTACTGATCTCTGGCAGACTTGTTCCAATAATTCTGCCAGCTTCTTTGGTCTGTCTTGCTGGTGTGTATGCATGATGCATATGACTGAGATCTGCTCTATGCTACTGGGTTGGCAAAAAAGAGCCCTAGGTTTTCCAGCGCCTTTATGCAAACTGTTGACTATTTGTATATTGTTCTATCCTGTAATTTAATCTTACTTGCATAGGCAGGCTGGCAGCCATACTGAAGCTGGGCATTGCTGGGAGGCTATAGCTGTTGGACAGAACTGGATCTGACCTTCCCAGCATGGATCCTGATGAAAAGGACACTAGATAGACAAAAATGGAAATATGGATAGAGCAACAATGTGAAATTTTAACAATACTGGAGGACATCACAAGCAAACCATTTATGCAATCAACAATCACTGTCCAAAGTATCCAAGTATCCAAGCATAGTGGGGCTGGACAGCACATACCCAATATGATGGGAAAAGTAACTGCATAATAAATGTAACTGGACTGCTAGTGTCTGACATTACAGGCCCAGATGAGTTTCCTTTAAACAATATTAAAAAATACTAGTGTGAGAGAGAAAATATACATTTCATCTAAAATATGTTCACAATATAATTCATTGACAAACTACTATTGTTCTTCTCTGCTCCCTTGTTGTATGTCTTATAGTACTACCAACTGCTCATGAGTGGAATATCCTGAAATCACTGGTGGCACTGTGTATATGATCATGTGCATGTATCTACAAACAAAAGAAAAAAAAATAGAAACAAATTCATAAAAGACATCCACACATGAAAAAGGCCCAGATGGACTTTGTGTGAAGTATTTCTTGAGTATCTTTGTCAGTACCTGGTGTAGTAGGCTGTGGTAGAGGCTGGTAAACACTGGTGTTAAAGCTGCTACTGATTGGAATATGGTTTGAAGGGTTGGACACCTGACGACGTTGATTTCTCAGCTTTTCCTCTCTTCTCCATTTTGCTCGTCTGTTGGAAAACCAAACCTGCATGTAGCATGAGATATAAGAAAAATAAATCACTGATCATAAAAAAGACAAAAGATTGTAATCACAACATTTCAGTAGGGTTTAAAGGTTATCCTTTAATTTCTTTTTTGTTAGTCATTTCTTGTTTCCATAAGTATACTTTTGCAAGTGTGCTTATGGGAACATCAAAGAAAGAAAGTCTGTTTCTATTTAAACTTTTGGGAAGACTGCTTCAAATGATCTTCAAAAATTCTCCAGCATGATACAGAATCTATTTAGTATTTAGTTGTTTGAAAACCTTTCCATCTGCAGATGATTTTCCTTACTGCTGAATCCTTTATTTTAAGTGATTGAGAGATTTGCTTCTTTTAACTGAATTCCTTTGAGTCTTCTTTCAATCTTATGGGCTGACACTATACACAGACAAGATGCTCCACTTCTAATCTTGAAGCCCTGATTCAAATTATATAAGACGTGTATATATGTCAGTATAATGATTTAACCCATTTATTTAAATGTCATTTGTAAATACTCGTTTGTTTCAAGAAGGTCAAATGCTCACACGGTAAAAAAGGCAAACATTTCCATGTGACATAATTTTTCATCTTACTGTACACACGTTCTTTGTAAACCTAAAAAAAACCCCCTAAACATCAAGCATACCTGTATTCTTGCCTCTGGAAGGTCTATTTTGTTGGCGAGGCGTTCTCGGGCAAACACATCTGGATAGTGTGTCCTTTCAAATTCTAGAACAAAATAATTTACACATTATGTTGAATGATTGTACTATTCAGAGGTGTGGACTCGAGTCACATGACTTGGACTCGAGTCAGACTCGAGTCATTAATTTTATGACTTTAGACTTGACTTGAAAAAATGTTCTAAGACTTGTGACTTGACTTGGACTTTTACACCAATGACTTGGGACTTTAAATTGGACTTGAACCGGTTTACTTGAAAAGACTTGATATTTCACCCCAAATATAAAATTTAACATGCATATTATATAGAGATTGAAAATGTGACGTCATTCAGGGGTAGAACCGCAAAGGATTCTGGGAACTCGTGGCAAGCGGTACTAGCGCACGCAGGCTTTCAATTGAAATCAGTTACACAGCGATAAAAAGAAACACAAAAATGTCAAGAAGCCGTTGTATTATTAACTGCAATAGCCGGTCACATGACAGCCACGGGAAGCCGACGGGTAAAGAGATCGGTTGTTATCGGATTACGTCGTTGAAGAGAAATTGTTCGAGCCATGTTTCCGAAGTAACAAAGAGGCGACTGGATTGCAGCCATTCAAAGACCAAATATAACGTCCCAGAACACTCCAGCTCACAGGTTAGTCTGCTCCAAGCATTTACACGAAGGTCAGTCTGCTGTTGTAGTTAATACGTCATTTTTCATAACATAATTGGTGATATAGGTTACAAGCAAGTCTGGCGCTGAACAGAAATGGTCGCGCTATGCTCCTTTGTTTATTGTGCATAAATAGTGAATTGTCCTGACACAATATTGCATTTCGCTTCTGTTATTATGGTACATTGACAAAAACATACTTTTATTCACAGGATAAAACAGTTGTTTTGTATCACTAATTGCCCAGTACGATTACAGCATACAATATTATTGTCACTGCTACATTTCTGTGATGCTACCAGAAATTATTTCCACTGCTAATTAATTACCATTGAGCTCAAAGGTCCTATTAATAAACGGTTAACGAATGTGTATTTATGA
Source organism: Rhamphochromis sp. 'chilingali' (assembly GCF_963969265.1). Classification (NCBI taxonomy): domain Eukaryota; kingdom Metazoa; phylum Chordata; class Actinopteri; order Cichliformes; family Cichlidae; genus Rhamphochromis; species Rhamphochromis sp. 'chilingali'. The sequence continues at coordinate 43,442,325 of NC_137930.1, forward strand.
CGACGATTTGTGAGACTGGTAAACTTATGATACGTACGATGGTCTTTACTTTCTACACGGTGCGTTTCAAGGTCCTGTACCCATCCGTCGGTAAACTGTACCTGGGCTTGTTGCAGTGACCTGAAGTTACTAAACTTCATGAGTGTATGCACTCACTCCAAGAACCGTATGATTATAAATATGCATATAAATATGCTACGATGAGATAGCTGACTTCATCTAACTAGCAAATGTTTTCCAGGCTACGTTGGTGATGCAGTTTTTTTTAATGTGTATGATATTTTTGTCATGCGATTTTAAAGCCGGTCCTACAACCGCATCCAAGAACAACATGCAGCTTATCTCAGAACTGTCGGTGAAAATTATTCTTGGAGCTAGGTTTAACTGAGCTGCATTTTAAAGAGGTGCAATTTCACAATTTGTGTATATTTTCTAAGTTCATTATTTTGTCATGTGTTGAGAAAAACACAGATTTAAAAATTACATGGTCTAATATTTACATTTAGCATATAACTGCAACATGCTTTTCTCTCTCTTTTTTTTTTAAAGACTCAAAAGGACTTGAAATTCAAAGTTTCAGACTTGTGACTTGACTCGGACTTTTACACCAGTGACTTGAGACTCGACTCTGACTTGCCTGACATTACTTGAGACTTGACTTGAGACTTGAGGATAAAGACTTGAGACTTACTTGAGACTTGCAAAACAATGACTTGGTCCCACCTCTGGTACTATTACACATTAATTACACAATACAGTATCTGTTTTGGGAGGGCCCCTGCTTCAAATGGACTGAAAACATTTGAAAAAGCTATTGCACAGCCCTTTTTAAAATCTTATTGACCCCTTAAAGCACCTTTGCACTACATTTACCACACATACAGAACACTTTGCAAATCAGTAGATGTGAGGTGAGTGGGAGTAGTTAATAACACAGGTCCAGCTCATTTGTGATCTGACAAGCAAAACAAAACAAAAAACAGTTTAAGCACAGGTTTAACACTTTACAAATGTTGCTCTTTGGAAACCTCATGGCAACACAGACCAAGGAGCAGCAGCAAGAAAAATAATATGTTCTGATACAAGGGTGAAGGCTTCAGACGGACACTGAGAACGACTGTTCTCTGAACTGTGACAGGTCAACCACAGATGTGCCTCTTTGTTGGAAACCATTCTGCCATAACAACACAACTGTAGACCTTTGTGAAAAAATACACATTTAGCCCAATTTACAGATTTGATTTAAATAAGATTATTGCAGCTGTGCTATGTTCATAAATGCACACATACCCGTCTGTTGCTCTCTCATTAAGTCTAATATTTCAGCAGAAATTACCTCCTGAAAGATATTTTCCCCAAATCTACAGGGAGTGCAGAATTATTAGGCAAGTTGTATTTTTGAGGAATAATTTTATTATTGAACAACAACCATGTTCTCAATGAACCCAAAAAACTCATTAATATCAAAGCTGAATGTTTTTGGAAGTAGTTTTTTAGTTTGTTTTTAGTTTTAGCTATTTTAGGGGGATATCTGTGTGTGCAGGTGACTATTACTGTGCATAATTATTAGGCAACTTAACAAAAAACAAATATATACCCATTTCAATTATTTATTTTTACCAGTGAAACCAATATAACATCTCCACATTCACAAATATACATTTCTGACATTCAAAAACAAAACAAAAACAAATCAGCGACCAATATAGCCACCTTTCTTTGCAAGGACACTCAAAAGCCTGCCATCCATGGATTCTGTCAGTGTTTTGATCTGTTCACCATCAACATTGCGTGCAGCAGCAACCACAGCCTCCCAGACACTGTTCAGAGAGGTGTACTGTTTTCCCTCCTTGTAAATCTCACATTTGATGATGGACCACAGGTTCTCAATGGGGTTCAGATCAGGTGAACAAGGTGGCCATGTCATTAGTTTTTCTTCTTTTATACCCTTTCTTGCCAGCCACGTTGTGGAGTACTTGGATGCGTGTGATGGAGCATTGTCCTGCATGAAGATCATGTTTTTCTTGAAGGATGCAGACTTCTTCCTGTACCACTGCTTGAAAAAGGTGTCTTCCAGAAACTGGCAGTAGGACTGGGAGTTGAGCTTGACTCCATCCTCAACCCGAAAAGGCCCCACAAGCTCATCTTTGATGATACCAGCCCAAACCAGTACTCCACCTCCACCTTGCTGGCGTCTGAGTCAGACTGGAGCTCTCTGCCCTTTACCAATCCAGCCACGGGCCCATCCATCTGGCCCATCAAGACTCACTCTCATTTCATCAGTCCATAAAACCTTAGAAAAACCAGTCTTGAGATATTTCTTGGCCCAGTCTTGACGTTTCAGCTTGTGTGTCTTGTTCAGTGGTGGTCGTCTTTCAGCCTTTCTTACCAATACTTTCTCTGAGTATTGCACACCTTGTGCTTTTGGGCACTCCAGTGATGTTGCAGCTCTGAAATATGGCCAAACTGGTGGCAAGTGGCATCTTGGCAGCTGCACGCTTGACTTTTCTCAGTTCATGGGCAGTTATTTTGCGCCTTGGTTTTTCCACATGCTTCTTGTGACCCTGTTGACTATTTTGAATGAACCGCTTGATTGTTCGATGATCACACTTCAGAAGCTTTGCAATTTTGAGACTGCTGCATCCCTCTGCAAGATATCTCACTATTTTTGACTTTTCTGAGCCTGTCAAGTCCTTCTTTTGACCCATTTTGCCAAAGGAAAGGACGTTGCCTAATAATTATGCACACCTGATATAGGGTGTTGATGTCATTAGACCACACCCCTTCTCATTACAGAGATGCACATCACCTAATATGCTTAATTGGTAGTAGGCTTTCGAGCCTATACAGCTTGGAGTAAGACAACATGCATGAAGAGGATGATGTGGACAAAATACTCATTTGCCTAATAATTCTGCACTCCCTGTATACAACTATCTGAAATGCTTTTCAGCAACAGTTATATAGTATTTTCAGTATATCAGTATTTTCAATAGTATTTTTGCAGACATACATGTTATAAAAAGAAAATCACTCCTCTTCACCACAGGAAATTCCTGATTGGATAAATCCAAAACTTCCTGAGCTGTCATCAGTTCAATCCACTTCAATGTTATTTATATTTATACAGCTCCAAATCACAATAACTGTTGCTACGAAGTGCTTTTCATTGTGAGGTATAGGCCCGACAATGTTAGAGAGAAATCCCAACAATCACACAACCCCGCATTAGCAAGCACATGTCAACATGGACTGGTTCTTATAAAGAGCTTTTCTACTCTACCTGACCACTCAAAGCCTTTTATACAACATGCCTCATTTACCCATTCACATGCATACACCTTTTTTTCTGTGCTTATGTGCTTTCTAACATTCACACATGTTCATATTTTGATGGATGCATCGGAGAGCAACTTGGGGTTTATATCTTGCTCACTGATATTTGGCTTGCAGACTGGAGCAGCCAGGGAGCAAACCACAAAACTTTCGATTAGTAGGTAACCTGCTCTACCCCGTGAACTACAGCCCAGTGATAAGGATCCAGCCCTAACTATATACTTTATCAAAAAGGAAAGTTTAAAACCTAATCTTAAAAGTAGAGAATGTGCCTCTCTTCAATATCCAAACTGTGAGCAGATTCTCCAAAAGAAGGGGTCTGACAGATGAAGGCTCTGCCTCCGATTCTACTGTTAAACACTCTGGAAACCACAACTAAAGATGCAATCAGAGAGTGAAAAGCTCTATTAGGACAGTATTATGTTATGGGGGTTCAGATATGATGATGGATTTTAATCTCAATTCTGGATTTAACAACCAGCCAACAACGAGAAGCTGATATGAAAGAAAAATACTTCCTCTTTCTTGTTCCTGTTATAATTTTTGCTGCAGCATTCTGGATCAAATGAAGGCTTTCTAGGAAATTTAGGGAACAACGTGATAATAATGAATCACTGGTTTTTGAACTAAGTTTAAGCATCACTCTGAGATAGAATGGTTCTAATTTTAGAGATATTGCCCAAATACAGGTTTTATCCACACCACAGTTTTATCTGAATTTAGAAGCAGGAAGTTAGAGGTCATCATAACCCTTATGTCTTTAAGACATTCCTGCAGTTTAACGAATTAGTATCTGTCATCTGGCTTAATTGATAGATAAAGGTAGGTGTCATCTGCATAGCAGTGAAAATGTATCAGAATCAGAATGAGCATACTTTATTAATCCCTAAGGAAATTATATATGCTATGCCTTTTAATGATAATCCCTGAGGGAAGCATTTATAATGTAAACAAAATTGGTCTATTACAGAACCCAGTGGACCTCCATAATTAATCTTGGTATTTGAATCTAATTCAATTCACTTTTAGTTATAAAGAGCCCAATCACAACAACAGTCAAGGCATAAAGAGGTTATTGTACTCAGCCCTGAAAATCTTAGAAATATGGTGTCTAACCAGATTCTTACTCTGGACGGCATTACCTTGGCCTCCAGTAACACTGTGAGGAACCGTGGAGTCTTTTTTGACCAGAATAGGTCCTTCAATGCACATATTAAACAAATATGTAAAACTGCTTTTTTCCATTTGCACAACATCTCTAAAATTAGAAACATCCTGTCTCAGAGCGATGCTGAAAAACTAGTTCATGCATTTATTACTTCCAGGCTGGACTCCTGTAATTCATTATTATCAGGATGTCCTAAAAACTCCCTGAAAAGCCTTCAGTTGATCCAAAATGCTGCAGCAAGAGATTTCTCCTGTATTGGTTTCTCTTCATTGGCTTCCTGTTAAATCAAGAATTGAATTCAAAATCCTGCTTCTCACATACAAACATACAAGGTCTTAAATAATCAGGCCCCATCTTATCTTAATGAACTTATATTAACATATCACCCCGTTAGAGCACTCCGCTCTCAGACTGCAGGCTTACTTGTTATTCCTTTAAAAGTAGAATGGCAGGCAGAGCCTACAGTTTTCAGGCCCCTCTTCTGTGGAACCAGCTTCCAGTTTGGATTCAGGAGACAGACACTATCTCTACTTTTAAGATTAGGCTTAAAACTTTCCTTTTTTCTAAAGCATATAGTTAGAGCAATAGGTGTATGCTGGTGGGGGACTCCCATAAATCATTCAGTTCTTCTTCTTTAGTCAGCTTTCTCACTCACTATGTCTTAACAGACCTCTCTGCATTGAATCATATTTGCCATTAATCTCTGCTTGTGCTCCACAGCGTGTCTTTTGTTCTGTTTTCCTCCCCTCAGCCTAACCTGTTACGGCAGATGCCCGCCCCTTCGTGTTGGTGAGCCTGTTTCTTCCTGTTAAAAGGGAGTTTTTCCTTCCTACTGTCGGGGAAGTCCCACTGCGCTTGCTCGTATGGGCTCATATGAATGTTCAGTTTTTCTCTGTATGTATTATTGTAGGGTCTACCTTACAATATAATGCGCCTTGAGGTGACTGTTGTTGTGATTTAACACTATATAAAGAATTGAATTGAACTGAAGAAGACTCTCCATTTACATGATCAAACTGGAGTTTAGTTGATAGATATGATTCAAAAGTCAGGCTTATAAAATAATTAAAAGGAAAAAAAGGGAAAATCAGGATACTTGGAGAGGGTCTTTATCTAAGCGCTTAAATGCAGACTGCAGCCTTCTTTCTTTTCTTTTGTTTGTGTTGTTTATGGTATCAGCAGAAAAGTGTTCATTATCCATTTTCATGCAAAGATGGATAAAAAAATATTAAACTAGTTTGTAATGCATGCATTACAAAAAATGTAACTAATGGAATTCATTTTAACACATTTCACAAAGGACAGAGTTTCCAGGAAGAGTTCCAGTTTTGGCAAAATCAGCAGGCACATATAGGAGGTTGTATTGTGTAGCTTTATGATGTTATGGTGAATGCCAGAAATTACCTTTTTCTAGTGCTTCTATTTGGTCCTGTGTAAAAGATGTTCTATTTCTCTGGAGCTTCCTCTTCAGCTGTAGTCTCATCTGAGTCTCTTCTGAGTCCTCACCATTGGTACAAACTGATACTGCGTTCTCCCCTCCCTCTGCCTGTGGACACTCTGCACCAAAGAAGAAAACAAGAAAACACACACCAAATGTCGTGACATTACTCCAGTGTTTCATTTTTTTATTTTTATTTTTTAAATCTTACTATGTTATGTTGTCAGACTTTGGAATTTCAGCACATAAAGGTCTTGTATCTGATTACCAGATGATATTGCATCTTGGTACTATACTGTATTCAGAAGAAATTTATGTTACTATTAACTAATTTGAACCAGATTTAAGAAGCCAGTAGAAGACATCAATACTGTGTTGCTCCAACCAAACCTTGTATGTAGGGATGTCTTTATTGTAGAAAGGTCCTTATCCATGCACTATGTCCTTACCATGAATTTTAGAGTAGAGCCCCCAAAACTGAAGTGAACTTGTGGAGTGCTGCAGGAAGTGGGAGACTCCATTTAAGTTGGTATCATGTACTGGGGTATGTCTTAGATACACACTTGTGTCAATAACATGAAATGTATTAATTTTTTCATGTAACTAGCTGATAACCTGATATTTCTGACATCTCTAAATTAAACCAATTGAGTTTAAAAGCACATCAGGTAGGAGATCTACAATTTGGTCTTTGAGCATACAGGAGCTCCAGCTCCCTGTGGAATGCATGTTATTTGTGGTGCTAGCCTAATTATTCATTATCCCCAACAGACAAGCGCTGCACAACAGAATGAAGCTATTGCTCAGTGTCATAGTCAGTCAGGCAGAAAGAGATGGAAATGAGAGCAGACTCCCCCATTCCCTCTGGCACACATACACACACAGGCACAAACATGCTGTAGATGGATAGGAAGGCAGCAGCCGTGGTAGTATAGCATGACTTTGTTTCACTGTTGTACTCCCAGGGTGCTGCAGGAGGGGCAGCAGCATATGAGCCTACTCCATACAACAAATGGGGCCCTCATCCACACAAATTGAAGGAAAAGAAAAGCAAGTTGCAGATATCGACGCTATAAAATGTAAACATTTTTGCATGTGGACAATCTATTTAAACACACTGCCATTGAACAAAACACTGGGGGAAATAACTTTTTTGTAATTTGATAAAATGTTCAAATCTTGTCACGTTGCCACCACCACTAAATGTAATAACACAAGGAAAAGCATGACCTATAGGGCACCTAATGTGAAGTAGGGCAGACTCTTTACTTTGAAAGCAAACAGTTGCAAAATTATACAAAATTTCAAAATTACGTCTAAAACATATTTTGTAATAGTTGTTTGGCTTGTCCTGTTATGAAAACAATTATGAAAAACAAATGTAATTAGCACATCATTTCTTACAGTGGTTTGCTGCTGTTGGATGTCACTCATATTGTACTCGTACAAAACACTTTCTAGCAGCAAATGCTGGTTTATAAATCCAGTGACACAGCCCATTTAAAATGACCAACTAACCTACTAAGCATATTATCTGAACTGTTGTAAAGCAGTATAGCACAGCACTGTGGCAGCACATTGGGTCAAAGTTGATAACTTCTTTGTGTGTTTGGATAAAACATAAAATGGGGAACTGCATGAATTTACAATGAAGTAAAATGCCCAGAAAGCATTTCAGCACTTTTAGTGTAGTTTAAATAGTGACATTGAAATAACACAAAAAAGGAAACCCGTATTAGAGTAAATACACCAGTTAATAAATCGGGGCGATATGCTGTCATTGGATGAGAAATGATTTCTTCGGTGAGCGTTTTGAATGAAATTTGTTGACGTTAAGGAATCTGTGTCTAGATAGATGGATAGAATATTATGTAGAAAGTGTGCACCATTAATTCAATTCATTCATTCATTTATTCAAACCACACTCCGTACGTATGTGTGCGTGAGCTGTAGCACAGCCAATCTAATTAACCAGATTTTTTTTTAAGAAGAAAAAAAAAACGCTCAAAAATGCTGCAAGGAGTTATTTTTTTCAGGTACATAAACTATGAAGTAGTCAACAAACAAACGAAATGCAATATGCAAAACATCCAAGAAGAGAATCACAGACAGAGATGGAACAACTTCCAACTTTGTCCAACAGTTGAAGTTCCATAAAGAAAGGTAGGTGGTGCTTCTCTTTTGCTACGATGAGACAGCTGACTTCATCTAACTTTGTGATGTCAACTAACTTTAATGTGATATTTTTGTCATGCTATTTTAAAGCCGGTCCTACGAGCGCATCCAAGAACAACATGCAGCTTATCTCAGAACTGTCGGTGAAAATTATTCTTGGAGCTAGGTTTAATTGAGCTGCATTTTAAAGAGGTGCAATTTCACAATTTGTGTATATTTTCTAAGTTCACTATTTCGTCATGTGTTGAGAAAAACACAGATTTTAAAACGACATGGTCTAATATTTACATTTAGCATATAACTGCAACATGCTTTCCCCCCCTTTTTTTTAAAGACTCGAAAGGACTGGAAATTCAAAGTTTCAGACTTGTGACTTAACTCGGACTTTTACACAAGTGACTTGAGACTTGAGTTGAGGATAAAGACTTGAGACTTACTTGAGACTTGCAAAACAATGACTTGGTCCCACCTCTGGTTAGAACTATTACTATAAAAACTACTGTAATCTCAAAAAATAATAACATACATTTCATTGTGTTTGAGACTCTACATGTTGCTTATTCATATGAGCAGATGGTTTGAGATATATCTTCATTCTGTAATGCCAAAGATGTTGATCTGTTTCATGAAGCCGTCTACTCTCTTTGCAAAATGTTTTGCAGTTTCTTGGAGAACTGAGAGAGCAAACAAACAGCCCTGTAATTTCTAAAATGGTGTCTTTTACCTGCTTTATATGAAGATATTACATTGAAAATGTGTGAAGAGAAGAAGAGACAATATTGAATGCAAGATAACAGCTATAAGCTAAATGACTGACAGCATGAATGGATGGTGGAAATGTGAAGTATGAAAACAGTAAGAAAATAATTCACAGCACATGAGTTAGAACAATTCATTTCAAATTGAAGCCCTCATAACCTTTGGAGCATACTGCTAATCACAATTGAGTTTGCTCAGTTGTGATTGCATAATGTAGGTGTGGAACCTTGGTTATTGATATTTCAATATTACTCGCGCTTTTGGGAACTGTTGATTTTGTTGTCCTTCTACTATTAGTATACATTTCCAGGTCACTTTATTGCTTCATTGCTGTTCTGAGTTTTCCGAAACCTCTACTTTATTAGGATGTCCCACACAACCATCTGTAGACAGCAGACAACAGTTCATGGAGTGAAAATGCTTATTGATGCCAGAGGTCAACAGAGAATGGCCAGACAAACAGTAACTCAGATAACCAGTCCTTTTAACCAATATATGCAGTAGCGCATCTCCTAACTCACAACTTGAAACTCACAGCTTGAATCAAATGGGCTAAAGCAGCAGAAGACCGCACTGGTCACATGTCAGATATGGCTACAATTCACATGAGCCCACCAAAATTTAACACCAATTCAAAACATTTGGTTTTTGTAAAATTAGAAATCGTCTCTTCTGTGAACGAATTAGTGAAGAAGAATCGCAGTGTTACTTTGAGTTAATGTCTCACCAGTGGCAGAGAGTGCTGTCCCAGGATGCCATCCTGAGCGTCCTCCCCAGCTGCTTTGTGCATTGAGCATCTTGAGTTTGTCAAACATCCCTTCAGCTCCCACTGTGCCCATTGGTTGCTTGTCACTAGCCAAATTCCTAAGCACTCGATTTATTGATGAAACCTGGTGACAAACACAACAACATAATTACATAAGACACACTTTAGTTGTATATTGTTGTCATTGGTGGGTTGAGGATGTAGCACTTGTGCAGGGCCAGAAGTAATGATTCCTCCTTGCTTGATAATAAAGAAGTGTTTGTGTAATTAAAATCTCCTCTCTCTGTGGTTATTGAGGTACGCTGCTAGACTGCAAACAGTAGGAGAAATGTTGGAATCACAGCTAGTGCAGCAAGCAGCTGATATGGCACAGATGCTGGCAGAGGAGTTGGCTGTGCACTTCCTACTTGCTTCAGGGCGGCTGTGACTCAGGAGGTAACGTGAGATCAGTCTGCTATTCAGAAGGCGGGTGGTTTGATCCAACCTGCAGTTCAAAAACATCCTTGTGAAAGATACTGAACCCTGATCTTGTCCAAGATGCATCCATCTAAGTTTGAGTGTATGATCATTAAAAGTACTTAGGATTAGAAAAAAGCACTGTATGAATGTATGTGTAAATGAGGCTTGTCATAAGAAAAGCACTTTGAGTGCTCAAATTGTATGGAAATTGGGTTCCAGTCATCTGGAAAGTGAACTGAACTGGCCCCCCAAAGATCATCACTGCCAGTTGAGAGGCACTGCAGTGGGGACTGTTCATTCCTCATTCATTTACACACAGGAGCTGAAAAACACAGCCACATGGTGGTTGTAACTGAGAGATGCAACTAGAGACCAGCAGCTGTGGGAAATGGTGGTCTTGGAGCAGTTTGTGGATGGACTGTCAATAGAAACAGCAGACTGGGTGAAGAGGATAAGTCACTAGGAAGCTTGAAGGCAGCGGTCACAGATGAATCCATGCGGGGGACCACGCAGCAGCAGGCTGTGGGCAGAAGGCTACATATCCGATTCCAGCACCATGGAGGAAATCCCTTCCGTCTCAAGCACAACACAGCACCTCTCTGCCAGGTCACATTAATCTCATACAGCATCATGGTGAGACTTCCCTGGGAATGATGGTTCAGTCACTACTCTGTAGGTTGTCAGAACAGAGATGAAAAGTAGTTCTAAAAGAATTGAAAGACATGCTGGAGATGGAGGGGAGAACCAGATTCTCGATGGACTAAGGTGATATCTAATCCCATGCCCTGGCTGAGTGAGCTCCTGGACTGGTTAGGCACTCGGAATTTAACACTACTGGCAGATTCCCTTATCTCCAGAGACCAAGCGAATAATGCCTTCTCCACTGTGCACCAATTTGTCATACTCGCTTTTGTTTGCTTGTTTGGTGCTCCAGCCATCTTCCAATGCCTTCTGGTTGGGTGCCTCCCATGTTGCAGTGCTGGAGTCCTTGTTGCAGTTTGGAGTCACTACCAACCCAAAGAAGTGTGCAGAGAGAGGTGTAGTATCTGGATTACCACTTTTGCAGCAGGCAAGTGCACATTACAACCTGCCCACAGATGAAGATCAAAGAGAGGTACATCAGTTTTTGGGGTTAGCTGTTTACTATGGGGAGGTTTATCCCAAACTTCGCAGGCCCCTCTGACCCACCCAGAAAGGTGTCTCACATCTGGTCCAATGGGCGGACTGGTTCCAGATGGCATTTGAGAGGGTGAAACACCCCAACCTTCTTTCTCCCTGTTATCTTGCAGACCAGTGCTTCAAACTAAGGCCTAGTGGGCATTTATGTCTCATTGGGTGTGTGGGGTCGACTGCCCACTGCTCCATATTCAGTCTATTGATTTATCTGTTTACATCAGCAGGAAAATGTCAGAATGTGAACCCACTATAGCAGGGTACAAAATAAATGCTTGTGAGTCTGGTGCACTGTTGATTGTAAATGTGCTACAGTGTAGTAAATAGTGGTGGTGGTGGTGGTGGTGGGGGGGGGGGGGGGGGGTAAGTTAAGTGGGTTAAGTCAGGTGGTGGGGTATGAGGCTCGGCTGCAAGAGGGAGAGGTGGAGCAGGATGGGGAGAGTGGCACATCTGGTGTGCATTTGATAATCATTCTCTCTCTCCATACTGTAGGCATGGGGCTGGAGGATGAACAGAGTGAAGCACAGAAGCAGTAAAGCTTCAGAGCTGGGCTGTTTGGAGGAGTAAACATTGTTCCTGTGTGCTGGAGCCGTTTGTGTAGTTAAAATCTCCCCTCTCTGTGGTTACTGGGAGAATTTGCTACAGCCTCCTATAGTTTTCTGTTGGACTGTTAACAATATGACTTAACAATGAGTAAATACAGTGGCTGTCCACAGTCAGATCAGGTTTATTATTTGAGTGAAGTGTTGTTTTAAAGACACTTTTAAAGACAATAATGCTTCTATATGTAGCAACCCCACTTGCAGCATGTCACCGCAATAGATATCGTCTCATAAAACAACTCACAAGCACCCTGCGACAATTATTTTTGTCATTTGTTTCTATACAAATAAAAGTAAACTCAAAATTTACATGAAATATCTAATTAAATATGGTGAAGGGGGTTTTAATGATTAGTCTACCTTGTCATGGAAAGATTTTTAATTACATGACTTTGCTGAAAAACAGAAGGGTCTTACACTGGGTATATTGTCGTTGGTGCAGACTCCCTCTGCAAGCAGTCGGTCTCTGATCTCCCAGGCAAAAATGGATGGACACTCTCTCTTGTACTGAGCAATTCTTCCCACCACCTCTGGAGTGGCCACTCTGGGTTTACTCCCACCTATGGCCCGTGGACGGATTGAACCTGTCTCATAATACCGGCCTAAGATCTTACTCACACAGCCATTAGACACCTGGGCAACATAATAACACACATCTTTGTTAGACAATCTTTGGAACAATTATATATTGCCAGTAAAAAAAGAAAAGAAAAGAAAAGAAAAAAATACTTCTCTATTTTTTATTTGTTCACAATGTCTAGCAAGAATTTGCATTTTTCTGTATGACATGTGATGGATATTTTTGTGGTGTTGTAACCACCTTGCAATACCTGCAGTATTCTGGATATGTCACATGGTCGAGCACCGCTGTGTGCCAGCTCCACTATCTTCTGCCTGGTAGAGTCAGGTAAAGGTCTCCCATTCACAAACACACCTCCCAGCTGGTTTACTCCACTGTGGCCTACACAGATATACCCACATACCCACCATACCCACATGCACGTGCACACACACACACACACACACACACACACACACACACACACACACACACACACACACACACACACACACACACACACACACACACACAAAGGTTTTCAGCAACTTATTTACTGTATTATTTACTCTTATTTTACTCTATAACAGCAGAGGCCCAAAGTAAAAAAGCAGCACTAATGAAACAAGTGGATGAAAAGGGCAGGAAAACCAACCCGAAACATGAGAACATAAATAGAAAGATTTCCTCCGACACTGTGTTTTTTGCGGTATCCTTATATATTTTAGTTATTGCATGTACAGCATATAGTAATGTCTAGCATTTCCAAATGTTATCTGTCTTTTTTCTGTCATCAGTTAAATAAACAACTATGTTCTGATGTTCTTCCATGCGTTAAACATGTTTCGTTTTAGCCTTCTTTGACCCAGGCCTTTTGTTGCTGCACTTCTTCTTTAAAATGATTGAAAGCTCTTTTTTCAGTCAAGTTATAATAAAATAGAATAGCCCTTTATTGTCATTGTACATGTACAATGAAATTATGTTTTTTTTTTGTTTTGTTTTGTTTTTGTTTTTTGTTTTTTGTTTTTTTCATAATGTTTCCATGTATTCGAATGTTTGGGATCATTGATGTGACATTAAATTCACCACCTTTTCAAATTCCTCCAGACTGGGGGCCACATTTTCATTCAATATTGGGTTAAACAAAATTGAAATTATAGTGCATAATTTTGCATTAGATACAAGAAAGCTGTGGTGGTCACAGGTTTGTCATTACACTTTTCATCCAGTTACAGTTACCTGGAAATTGTATGCTTAATTACTTTTGTTTTAGTGAACAAAGGAGTACTTTATTTGTACACAGATAATAACTACAGCATTTGCTAAAGTACTGAAGTTTCCTTCAGGATTACCACGATGAAACAAGCATACACACATAAAGACTCACAGGTGAAAACAACACACATCTGCTGTTGCACTTTTTGAGTATTACTCTGTATCTATTTCTGATGTGCTCACATTCATTGATCTATAGCAATAGCTGTATGTGATCATCCTTATTATTCCTGAACTGCAGCAGCTTAGGTTGGAGTCCAACCTCCAGTCTCCTTTGTAAAGTAAGTTTGAATGAAGCAGAAAACACTTTTAACATGTTGCAGGTCTGAAATGTTTCAGCGGCGGGAGCTGACACATGCTGTGCCGTGACACTCTTGGGGTTAAGTAGAGATTTATGCTGATTCAATTGTCTATTGTGTATTAATGGCTGTGAGGGGGGAAGCATATTGCAGATTTTTTTTAAATCCTCATGGATTAATAAATCAGACAACCATCCAATACACAAAGACACACACACAAAGATAAAGCAAGGTTGTTGTTTTTTTGCAGAAGTCATTTAGATGCACAAACATATACTCTGTTAGAGTTTTGTTTCTTTATTACTAATGTCATCCCTCTATCTATCCGTCCATCCAGCCAGCAGCATATAGCAGCGGTAGGGACATGTAGGCCTGCAGGGTGGAGATGGGTGAGGGGGATCCCACCTTCCTCACCTGCCAAATCACACCCAGTGTATAAAAGAAAGAAAAAAAATTACCTCAGCTATTCTCTATGTGAGAAGTCAGACATCCTGTTTCTATATATTTCATATATACCAATGAAAAGTAATGATGGGTGGCTGCAGTAGCTGTTGCAGTAACCTGCAACCAGCAAATGCTACTCTGGTCTCTGCATGTCTCTGCATTTGTCTTTAAATAATGATTAATAAAATAATCAGCTGTGCAATTCAAAAAGCTGTCTGTTCATTTAGTTGCATGCAGACAACAGAGAAGACCCCAGTCTTCTCCTCTATTGCAGGAGAGCTTCTCAGCTAGAAAAACAAGTGGATCAAGTGGATCACAAAAGGTTTGTGCTCCACAAAACCTCGCACTGTCAAAGTTTTGGCTTTGAACAGCTCTTCTGCTTAATTAAATTATAGAAAGAGTCACGGCCTCCACAGAGGTTACTGCTGACTTTAGGTGTGAGACTGCATTATTTCTAATTGTCCTTCATGCTGCCTCACATCATGTTCACTTTGTGTTTTGGGGTTGATAGTTTCACTGAAAAATGTTAATCACAGTCCCACTTCCCCAGGGAAAACACTCAGGCCTTCCTCTCTTGACACACAATTAATAGACAGACATATGGAGTCAATTTGGACCTCTCTCTCTCTCTCTCTCTCTCTCTCTCTCTCTCACACACACACACACACACACACACACACACACACACACACACACACACACACACACACACACACACACACACACACACACAAAACAAGAGCAGGTGGGCTCTTGGGAAGAGATCAGCAGCTTTCACATTAAATCAGCTCTTTCACACTGAACCTGACTTCAATTAACTTTCACTTTAACAGTGTAGTGCTTTCATTGACAAAGATCTTCAAATAAAACAAGAATATGGTTCATTCAAACCTTCCGTTGTTCAGTGTCTACACAGCACAGCTGTTTCCCATCAAACATTCTAGTAACAGGAAAAATATTGTTTGTTGTTGCCTTTAAACAAATGTTTGATGTTGTAACAGCAGCGCGGTTAAGATTTAGTTTCTCTTACAAAAGAAACGGCTTGATAAAGCTGTGTAATGCATCTATTTTTTTCCTACTTATCCAGTTATGGCTCACAGGTGCCTATCCTAGCTGTCTTACGGCTAGAGTTCAAACACACGCTGGACTGTCACAGGGCTGACAGACACAACAAATGACACTCACAGTTTAGAATAAGCAGATAACCCATACATATTTTTATACTGCCCAGAGAAAAGCCATGCAAGTGCCAGTAAAACCTAACACAAAGGCCCCAGCCTAGGCTTGAACTAAGGAGCTTCCTAAAGTCAATGTTTGAGGCAACAGCACTAATCACCACACCACTAAACTGCTAGTTTGTATTATTGTGTACTTTGCTAAGATCACTCAAGGCTCATCTACGTAGTTACACTTTCCAGCGATGGTAACTGTGACAAAGCTAGCTAGGTTTTAGCTTCTCATGACCAGTGTTTTGGAAAATCGATTATCTAAAACCTCCAAACCACACAGCAACAGCGGTAGAGCAGGTCTGCCAATAGGAAGGTCAGTGTTACAGTTCCAGATGAGTGGCAGGGTACTGAAGTGTGTGCATGATAGATAAAAAACACTTAAAGGTATCGAATAAAGTACCGTGCAAATGGGTAGATGTGGCTTGCAGTAGAAAGCACTTTGAGTGCTCAGAGGAGAAAAGTATTGTAAGTTCCAGTCCATTTTCAGGGTTGCTGCATTATAATCTGTTCTGTTTTGGACTACTTATTTCTGGCTACTGAGAAGCAGCACACTTCTTAGACCTCCTTCTAGGCAGAGGAAGAAGAGATACTCCAGGGGAACATACTGAGCTGCTTTCAAGGTTTGGCCTCTTCTCACTTGTACTTGCTCTTAGTTTTATATTGGGCCAAACGCAAACTGTCTCCTGAAGTGTGCACATTTGCACCTTTTACCACAGAGAACAAGTGGGAGAAACAGAGATTTTTTTTATAGTGCAGCAATATATCTATGGACCGCCTATACAGTTAGAGGTGATATATGAAAAGTGCCAAACAAATGCAAACTGTTAACATTTATAGACAAACCAGAAGACAACATTCATATGACATCAAGACAATGTAAGGTGTGAAGGGAGGGGATGCAGGTCAGACTACGCAAAGCTGATGCAAAGAATGAGGCTGTCTCAGCCATGTCTCAGTCCAGCATCTCGAGTGAAAGGCTGGAGGAATGACAAGCCAATGAGCCACAAAAGGGCAAATGTTACAGTAAAAATTCTATTCAGTTGACATAAGTTCAAATATTGAACATTTCATTCCTTGATGATTTGGTAACACCTGTAATTGTGGTAACAGCAACTTATTTAAACTTATTTTAAGTTGTTCTAATAACACATCCAACATAATTCTGTAGAGGAGCAAAACTGTCAGTTGTCATCTTCATAAAGAAACTGACTTATAACTGGCCTCTTCCCGTGCACATAACATGAATCTGGTAACAGCAACAGCATGATTCTGCAGCTTATTACCTGAATCCCACATCTTATGGCTGTTTTTTTTTTCATTCCTTTATTACTTATACACTATTAAACAAATATTCATTATCAGAGTTCATAAGTGCTATGGCTGTTGTTAAGTGTGCTGCACGTAAAAGTCTTTTAATGCTTTGTTTTTCTTAGTGAAACAAACGATGAAAGGTTAAGTTTCACCGAAAGGATATGTTGCCCTGTAACTGAAATTAGCATTCGAATTAATAACACAGTGAATAACGAATGTACGTAGTTAGCTTTCCTGAGCTAGAAGCTCAGATTCACACTCTTGCCCAAATATCATCATCATGTTCAATTTTAAAATCCAGAATTTGTCTGAGACTTCAGAAACACACGACTGATCCCACAATTAATAAGTGAACAATTCATTTTTATATGCAGTTTTATACAGCAATCTTTACAATTACCACTGTATAGTGATAATCTTTGTTCTCAATTGTGACTTTTTTGTCTTTCACTTGTTTCCTATTTAGTTTCAAGTTTAAAGAATTCTGTTTAGAAGTAACTCTTAGATCTAATAAATCAAAGTCGTCTTCCGTTTGGATTTTTTATTTTTAATGAGTTGTCGGGTTCAGACGTGTGTTCATAGGTCATACTGCACACTCACTGAATTATGTTGACTACTGTATGCTAATCAGTCATCAATAAATCTTAAGGCATTAATGATCTAAGCAAATAAATATTAGTCATTTTAAGGATCTAATAATAAAAGCAACCATTCAGACATTTAGGAATAATATTCTGTTTTTAAATGTTTTTAATTTCTGTCATTTGCTTTTATCTGACTGTTTTTAATCTTACCGTCGTCCATTCATGACCTTCCAAACCTGTCATTAAATATTTCTTTTTTGATCACTTGGAAAATAAAGTTAAAGAAAAGTAAGCTTAAAAAATAAAATAGAAGAAAAAACTTAATTAGATGATGAACTAAGAGTAGCTGAAACCACATTTGCGCAGCAGGTCTGGTAGATAATCTCTTCACTACATCACGTATACAGACTTTCAAATATTAAGCTATTTTATTTTGAAAATGTTTTCCTTTATATTTGGTGTGTGTGGGAATGTGCATTTCATGAGGCAGCTTTGCTATTTACATGTCCGGCACGCGTGCCGATGACATTATGAATTATTTGGAGTCAGATTTCTGACCACTTAGTGAATGTGAGGCTAACATTCATTCAGATCTGACTCTGTTTCTGTCTGCTCTTTCACGATGGACAGATATAGTCATTTTTAAAGTTTTCTGCCAGAAAAAGCTGATTACAAGAAAAACAATAAGCTGAAAGTCACTATAAGGACTCATAAAGCTGTTCCACATCAACGAGCAACTTTTTTTCATATTGTTGCCAGGTACACTGATGCTATAGAAAAACCACAAAGCAATAAACCAGAATTGTCATTTAATGTGATCAAACTGTTTTACAACATAAGTTATTATTACAACATAAGTTATTATTACAACATAAGTTATTATTACAACATAAGCATTTCCAGTGTGACAGAATTACAGTCAGTGACTTAAACATTTTAAATGATTGTAGAGGTTAGAGATTTCTACATGTATGTATAGCGCTATAACCCTTGATAACACCAGACCTGATTTTTTTTTTTTTTTGATAAAGTAACATTAAAAATGAATAAGAACAACATATACTTTTGAGAAGAAACTTACTGTTTTGCATCATGGAGGCCACACCACTCTCCCAGCTTGTTTGACTTCTGTAATCTGCACAAACAGAGAAGATGTGAGAAACAGCGTACTACACATGCCTCTACCTGGATAGTGAATTGCAAGAAAGAATAACCTGAATCTCTAAAGGTCAGATTTGCATCATTAACTTTATGCAACAATATAGAAGATTACTGACTATGTTGTTTTTAAGATCTTTATAGGGGTGAAGATTAGATAAAACTGAAAAAAAGACCTTGTCTGGATGGTGGACTAGCTATCCTATGGTTGGTAGTAATGCACATATGAGCGCTCACACTCAAGATTTATGGAATGACATGATTTAAAATGTACAAAGAATCCTTCTCTATACTTCTTTTTTTAATTACCTGACTGACCATTTATTATATTTTCTTGCATACATGTTTTAAAACTAGTAAGAAAAACTATATGGCTCCAAAGAAATAGGTCTAGTCATGTAGAAAGTAGGAGTGAGAAGTAGTTGTACCACAGACAAGGATCAAGCAAAAACACCCAATAATATCTTTTTCTCAAGTTTCTTTTTTTGTTTTTAAGAAAATATCTCCAGCAATACTATAAATTTACAGGACGAAAATATTTCTTTTGGGGGAAAATGTGACTATTTAATTAAATACAGAAAATAGCCTAGCTAGCCAAATAGCCTAACCACTGAGCTGTCTAAGTGACAAACTATTTTTTCAGCTTTGTTTCATATTTTATTCTTCATTATTGGAATTACATGTGGATCATAATAAAATAATAGTCAAAATATATAAATAATAATCTAAAAATAAATTATAGAAAAATGTCAATTCAGACTTGTGTTACAACTAAATGAGATCATAGTATTCTGTCACAAGATACAAAGTTTTGCACAAAAATCCTTTATTTTGTGCCGTTTCAACATAATTTCGAGTAATTTCGTCCTGCTGAAATATATATAGATATGAATTGTTTTCATCTTTAGTAGAGAGCCCCTCATCAATCATTCAATAAATAAGTCACCATTATGAAAGCATGATTAGGCAGAGCAATAGGAGCAGTTTTTTGTGATTCACGTGTAGAGAAACACATGACACCCCTGTTCTCAAAATCACAGCCCTATTAGGTTAAGTTGAGAAAAACCTAACCAAGAAAGGCTTCAAAGCAGCTTTCTCTTAAGCGCTTGTCATTAACAACCTGCATAATGAACATTAAGCAGCTCCACACAAGAACAAACGCATACACATGCCGACTGTGGCACCTTGTTCCCGCTATAACTCGGGCTTTTCTCCCAGTGAAAGAAGACAAAGAGCCGGAGGAGCGGAGCGGCGGCTCAGCTCGGTAAATACCCGCCGGGCTTTGTGTGTCCGCGGGGTTTTAGTGTCGTCGCCTCGTTAGCTGCGGCTCGTTAAAAAACTCGCGACACAAAAACGCAGCGGGGAGCCCAATTTGACCAGTACAACTGACATAAAAGAGTTCTGTTGGACGCAGTGATGACAATATAAAAGTTTCATTCAGCTGCATTCACTGCGTGGATATGAGAGACAGACGGGGAGAGAGAGACAGAGAAGCATTTCAATTTGAAAATTTGAAATCAGGAGTGTGTGTGTGTGTGTGTGTGTGTGTGTGTGTGTGTGTGTGTGTGTGTGTGTGTGTGTGTGTGTGTGTGTGTGTGTGTGTGTATTTTATTATATATACAGCGTTTCCATATAGCTCTTGACCGGTACGACTTAAAGCTTTAGGCCACATCAGTTACAAGAGACCACAGAAATAACTTTTTACTGGAATCTGTTCCCACTTCATTTAGCAAAGTATCAAGAGGCTGGACTTTTTGGTAGCTCATAATTAAGCAGTGTGTTCACGATCAAGGTCTTTTAGGTCACCAGGGAACACATACACTGTCATACTGTGGATCTATACTTTGTACTTTGTACATCTGAATATAATTTGGTATTTAGTGCTGGTAGTTTGGTTGTTATTTGGTTAGTTTTGTATTATTGTAGGGTCTTTGAGGCAACTGTTGTTGTGATTTGGAGCTATATAAATTGAATTGAATTGAATTGGGTAGATGAGTAGCCTGTGTGTTACACATATATATAACTAACTGACGGTATTCGGTTAGCTTCTAATTGAAAATATTAACGTGGAACATGAAATGTAAAAAGAACGCCTTCTATTCTAGTTTTTCATCATAAAGACGGAGGCATTTTCTCGCTTCCGTCAAATGAACAAAGTATCAGATGTGACTCAGGTGCACAGAGCAGACACGTGTCTTAATCCTCCTGTCCCCAGTACAACATATGGCAGCAGCCCCACTTCGCTCTCATTCTTTAGACACACACACAAAAATAATATGTTCTGAATTCGCACGCTGGATGAATTTATTCCGGCCTGATTAATCATGCGTTTAATTGGCTTCAATTTGATTAAGATGTTCATTAACGACTGACTTAATTAGATCATCAATTAAGAAAATATTTATCGTAAACTGCCTGTGGATTTCAAAATCATCTCAGTCAAAACAGCATGAGAGTACAATGACAGCAAACGGTAGACTTTGAAATAATTTCTGAGGTGACGTATTTTTAAATGTGCTCCGTTTTCCAAACAGGGATTTTGAGTCGAGGCCTAAAAAGAAAAAAAAAAAACATTCAAATAAAAAGCAAAGGTCTTCTCCCACAGTGTGATCGTGGATAGGTTTAAATAAACTGACGAGAGTAACTTTAATGGTTAGTGTCCACATTCTGTCGTTTTAGGGTTTGGGGGATTTTATTTGTTTGTTTTTCGTTTGTTTGTTTAAAAATGCTAAAGGAAGGATACCTCCTGCATATTTTAGATGCCGTCTTTACAGACAACAAGTGGCTACAAATGGTGATGAAGTTCGTGTGTTTTATTTTGACCCTTCAGTACTGTTTAAATACAATCGTTTTAGCAAGATGGCAATTATTACCATTATCACTATGATCGCGATGATGATATGATTGTTATAATATAATGAAACATCGCCAGTCTAGTGTCAAACAACGCCCAGGCTCGGTAGAAACGCGGGGAGTGCGTAAAAGTGTTAGAAAGCGGTGTTCACCACTGTTCATTTGTCCTTATAAGTCTGATATTTAATAACTGTTCAATAGAGGATGCGCAACAATCTCTGGGTGGTAGAAATTGTATGGTAAATATATTCCTATATGTAACCCATTTGTTATGGGTTTAAACAGAATATCCAGCATACCCATAATATCCGACAACTTTGTTGCTGGATTGTTTAATTCCAATCGCAATGAAGGAAAAGGCGGGATTAAGTTTATTAGTTAAATTAGAGTTTAAGGCTCCTGCTTTTTTAAAAAAAAACACTCTCGTTACTTTCTGCGGTAAAGTTCGGGGAAACCTTGTCCTGCGTGAAGGCAGCAGCGGCTCAGTCCACAGCGGCCGGGATCACCTGTCGCTCACCGCACCGCACAACTATGAAAAGGAGTTTTTTTTGTTTGTTTTCTCTTTTCTTCCTGACCCGGCTGTTTTAGTCTGAAAGAACATAACCCTGAACAAAGCACAGCAATCCGGCCCTGTGCAGAGGCCATTGGCCCGCGATCACACACACATCAATGTCTTTGGAGTTTAAACCTGAAACCAATCAATGAATAAAAATCTTAAAAATTTAAATCAATTAAATCGCACACTTAAAACAACACTTCTCTCTGTCTATAATGACGTTTTTTTACAGTAAAAGAGGGGAAGGGCTTGTTTGGAAAAGTTGGTCACCGTTACATGTTCCGTCTTTCTTCTCTTTTTCTCGTTCTTCTGTTTTTTGGTAATTTAATTATTTTTAATTAAAAGGGGGACCGAGTACAATTAGAAGATAAATGTTGCCATTTCACGCATTGTACCAGTTAGCGTAACGCTTCTGATAATTTTCTCTTTCTTCCAACAACAACAATAGCAAAGAAACAAACCTAACGAGCTAAAATGCTTTTACATCAGCACTTGGTTCTCACCCTTCAACCTTATCCGTTATAGCGCGATAACTTTTCAACTCCATCCTTGACTAAGAGAGAGAGAGAGAGTGAGCAAGCTTACCTTTCTGTGGCATGTTGCAGAATCAAAGTTTTGGTTTGTTTAGTTTTCCAACAACCTCTTTCTTCTATTCTTTCCTTCACTTAGTTTCTTCTTGACTGAAGAGACAAGTGCACAGAGATAGAGACACAGAGCTGGTCCTCTGAGAAGGAGGAGAGAGAGAGGAGGACAAGTGGGAGGGCTGTGCCAGTGAGAGAGAAAATGGGGACCAAGAGTGGAAAAGATGGGGAGGAGGGTTTGAACGGTATGGGCTAAGTTTGCATGTGTTACTCTGATTTATTGGGTAAAATTGGCAAACATTTAAAGAGATAGTGCTTTAAATTGTTACAACTGCATGCACATGCTTTGGACAGGCGGGTTTTGACCTGGATTGCTTCAGTGGTTCGTGCAGCGGATTTGAAAAGGTAAAAAAAGCTTGGACTGTTAAACATGATTAAACCTGTTGTCACTGCCTCCCCGAGTTTCGTGTGCCTTTTGTGTTTCTTTAGGTCTCTTCACTAAAAAGTCATGAGGGGTGACGAATTTGGCAATATGAACTACATATGTTCTGTGTTACTAATTTCTATTTCTCATCTAAGCATGTCTTAGTTTTGTACTTTACTATTTGGCCTTGAAGCACTTTTAGTCATTTAATCATGTTGAAATGAGGGGAAAGTTATATTTTTCACTTCAACTACACCCTCTGGCCATGGAGTAAAAAAGTTCGTACTGTCTTCCATTGTGTGCTCCAGTTTGAAGAAAAATGATAAAGTACTATTGAAAAAAAACGCACACCCTTTAAAGTTAAAACTGAAATATTTTATTTCTGTATATTAACTGACTACAACAAGCTTGTGTCACTGAATTGCATTTAAGTAGTATTGACTTAACAGTAAATGCAAAAGACTGTATTCACTGTTGATGTGGCTGCTCTGTTGGAAGTGTGTGAGCTGTAATGTTACACGTAAAATTCTCTGCAAACAGGGAAGGAAGTGGGAGGAATACCAGGGTCTCAGGGAAGGTGAGTAGGCAGGAAGTATCACAGGCAAAAGTAAGTCCAAATCCAGAAAGTGTTTAATTCAGCCAGAGGATTCATCAGTCACATGTACCAGGGACTGTAGAGGATAAGACAAGAATCCAAGCACAGCTCAAAAAAGAAGGTAGACAGTGAATAAAATACCGCTACTGGAGTGCTGTGATCTGTCAGAGGATGGTGAAGCACACAGGTCCTTAAATCCACTGGAGGTAATGAAGAAAAAGAGAAAAGGTTTAGCAGCTAACCCTCAGCAGCAGCTGATGATGCCACGCCTCCTGGTGGAGCTTCCAGGGGCTTACAGAACGAGAGAGAGAGCAGTTTCAGTGTGTTACACACACACACACACACACACACACACACACACACACACACACACACACACACACACACATAAATTCTGCTTTTAAATAGCCCAGGAACCACGAGTAAGCCAGCAGTCCGTAAACAAAACAATCTGCTGGAGTCAAATGTTACTATATTGTGATGGATTTCAAATTATGTTCTTTTGCCTCTTTTTTTCCCAATTCTTGATTCAACAGAGACACTAATATGGACCAAATTATTTAAGATCTCTGAATTTAGAGGCAGGAAATTAGAGGTCATCTGTGCCTTTTTGTTTTTAAGACAGTTCCACAGTTGATCTAATCGTTGTCTCATTTATAGCTGTAGCTGCACATAGTGACATGTCTGTGGACAGAGCGTTCTCACTCCCGAGGCGTAACATGTGGACGTTTTGTCACGTCCCGCGGCGTTCCTGAGGAACGCGAAAGGAGACCTTCGGCGTTCTTATGGTACGCGGCGGGTTATGGCTGGAATCCAGTGCAATGACGCTCCCGCGGTAGTAGACGTTCCAGACCTGTATTCCAGCCCTAAACCTAACCTTATCCCTAGCCCTGACCATAACCTTATTCCTGACCTTAACCAGGTCTTTAATGATGTTAAATAGCGTGTTTCTAAGCGATTTGAAGAAAAAGAGCGAACATGTGTAGGTTCAGTCCAGACGGTTCTCATATTTCCTCTTTTTCCGAGGTCGTCATTTAGGAACGTGGTGGGTAGCCGAAAACGTAATATGGTGACGATTTGTCACCTAGCGTAAAATGTTACGCTTTGGGAGTGAGAACGGGTTGCTGTGGAAAGGTTTTCAGAAATTTTTCTATCATGGTTAAAATTTTATTTGTAAATAAATTCTTGAAGTCATAACTAGTTAAAGGAAGGTTTGGCTCAACAGAGCTCTCACTCTTTGTTAGACTGGCCACGGTACCGAAAATAAACCTGGGGTTGTTCTTATGTTCATCAATCACTGATAAATAATGAGAGGTCCTAGATTTACACAAGTTTTGCTAATTTCTTTGTTTTGTTTTTAATACAGCAAGAAGGTTTTTCCTGGGCTAATCGAAGGAAAGATTTTCTTTTGTTTGTTTTAAGATGCATGTTTATTATACCAGGGAGTCAAACACTTCTGATTTGACACTTTCTTTTTAGAGTATAGAAGGTGGTATGCAGTGAGGGTATAATGCTGTTAATGAGATAATCGAACTCTGTTGGAATAGAGTTTAGGTAGCTTCTCTGCATGGTGTTGGCCCATGGCATTGAACAAAACTGGAATTACTTCCTTAAACTTGGTTACAGCACTTTCAGAAAGACATCTACTGTAATGAAATTTATTCTCCACTGCTGTGTAATAACATTTCAATTTATAGTATGAATTAAGAAATTAGTGAAAAGAAGATTTTCAGGGAATCTCGTTAAGTTTTCTGTCAGGTTTACAGAAAACCAGGATCAAACGCAGGACTTCCTGATTTGAGAGAGTGAGTGAGAACAAACAATCAAAACTGTGCAAATAGTCCAAAGAACATGGTTTCCTCCATGGCAATTTCCTGACTCCCGTGCGGTGAATCACTCACGAGGTGTCATAATATGTACAAATCTTTCAACAATATTTACAAATGTGCTCAGCTCCCTCCACACTCTCCCTTCAGGTCTCCTGACCTCACCGATGATGGACAAAGACAGATTCACCTGTGCAAGCTGGTGTTTACTGACCGTGTCCCTCAACAAGCCAGCGTTGACTGAAGCTCAGCCACTCAGTTAAGTAGTGAGAGAGTGACGAGGCTCATCAGCAGCAGGTGAGTATGATTACTGGCAGGTGTAGCTGGCTTCAGCTCAGGAAAACACCGTCACACACACAAACACAAAGACAGAGAGGGAAATGAGGGACAGCAAACCCAAAACAAAACAGACGTGGCAGGTTGACCGGCGGGGACTGGTGGTCCGTGACATTTTCAGTTGTTATGTCATATATCAGAGCAAGATCCAGAGTATGATTAAATTGGTCAGTGGGCTCATTTACATTTTGAGAGAAGCCAAATGAGTATAATAATAGATTAAATACAGTGTTGAGGCTATCATTTTCAGCGTCTACATGAATGTTAAAAACACCCACTGTAATTATTTTATCTGAGCACTACATAAGATGAAATGTGAGACTTCAAATAGAATCTCGGAGTGAGGACCAGGTTAAACGACAAAATAAATTTATCAGAACAGAGATGCCAATAACCGGAGCTTTTGGCTGAGTTGGTAAAAATGATTTAAACATTTCATATTACACCTTCCATTCTGAAGTTGCCCTGCTGGGTTTCCTCTGGGCTCTGCCGCAGTCCAAAGATTTAAGTGAGGTCGTGTTAATTGGTGATTCTAAACTGGCTGTTGGTGTGAATGTGAGTGTGAATGATTGTCTGCTTGTCCGTGTTGGCCCTGAGACAGACTGGCAACCTGTCCAGAGTATACAATGACTCTTTGGCAGCTGGGATAGGCATCAGCACCACATTATCCTGAAGTGCAAAGAGGAAGAAGAAAGAAGGAAGGATGGATGATAACACAAGTGAAAATCAACTTTATTAAAACTTAAGTTCTAAATCTTATGAATTCATGCAGCTTCATACAGCAGGGTACCCCTAGCGCCGGACTGAAACCGAAGCATGTTATTTTCATACCAGCTCGGTCAGCGCCCAGGTTAACAATGACTGCCTCTAGTTTTTTTGACTTACAGGGTTCCAGTGACCAGGAGGTTTGGGGTAGGTATGGTGTTAAGGAAAGAAATGTGAAAGGACAGACGGTAGTAAAATTGAATTGAATTAAATCGTATTCTGAATTGAGTGAAGGCAGAGGCAAGAATTAAATGGTTCCATTTAATTCAGTTGCTCATTTGCTTAGACAGCAGTTGTCGTTCTTCTCTCCTGGATCACCTGGAGCTTTCTTTAGGTGCCTTCCCAGCTTTGACAAATGCCCAGCTGGGACAACCATATTTACTCAGGGCCTTTTTGATATGATGTTCTTCTGCTTCACTGCTGAGGTATCTGTGGTGATGGTGTTCGCTCTGTGTTGGAGCGTCCTAATGACAACCAGTTTGTGCTCCAGTGGATGATGAGAGTCAAACCTTAAATACTGATTCTTATGTGTTGGTTTACGGTACACATCAACTTATAAATGTCCCTCATTACTGATGGAAATCTCACAGTCTAAGAAGGCTAACCTGCCACTTTTCATATCCTTCCTGGTGAATTTGATTTGTTGGTCCACCGAGTTAATGTGATCCGTGAATTGTGGTATGTCCTGAGATCTGATTTTCACCCAGGTGTCATCCACATACCTGAACCATCAACACACCTGTCATTCTCACCTGTTTGTGATCTGGGATATTCAGCCAGCAGTATTTAAGAGCAGCGCACGCAACTTTTCTTTGCCAGTTCGTCTGCTAACCCACATTAGTATTAGGCCATCTTTTGCTTCTTGTGATTAATCGTGGGTTTGTTACCTCCTTCTCCATTCTACAGCAAACTAAGCCATAAAAAACCATCTGCTACATCTGTCCCATCTCCTTACCACAGTCCCACTCCTAACCTCTCTCTCCCCCTGTTTCAGAGACCCTTGTTCAAGTTTCACGCACCATGCATATTTCCCTTGTGTACAGCATTCACTTGTGTTTATAAATGAAGTAACCCTGATTCCTGCAATCCTGTCTGAGTCTGCATTTAGGATCACATTCACGTAGCCCACCTTCACAAGTGCAATAGATTTGCAAAGGTCTGTATGGGCTAGCAACTAATTGTGAAATGAACGTAAACTCTCCTTGTTCTTCAGTAGACTAGAACACAGCACCTTCTTCCTGTCTTTACTTTTGTTGATCTCGTCCCAGACACATCTGGCCAATGAGCAGACTGAACATTCTCACGTTGTTCGTACGGATGCATTTTGGTTCGCTTGGATTTTCTCTTTGTGAAAACAAACCAAACCACAGGAAACTACAAGTTTACAAACTCATCAACTGATTTGCACATGCTTTGCCACAGTGACACCTGGGAATGGTTGGTGATATTAAAGTCCTGTTTGTGGCACATTAGTATATGTGAGGGGGCAAACTCCTCAAGATGGGTGGTGACCATGGTGGCCATTTAGAAGTCGGCCATCTTGGATACAACTTTTGTTTTTTCAATAGGAAGAGGGCCATGTGACACATCAAACTTATTGGTAATGTCACAAGAAAAACAATGGTGTTCTTGGTTTCAACGTAACTTTATTCTTTCATGAGTTATTTACAAGTTTCTGACCACTTATAAAATGTGTTCAATGTGCTGCCCATTGTGTTGGATTGTCAATGCAACCCTCTTCTCCCACTCTTCACACACTGATAGCAACACCGCAGGAGAAATGCCAGCACAGGCATCCAGTATCCGTAGTTTCAGGTGCTGCACATCTCGTATCTTCACACCATAGACAATTGCCTTCAGATGACCCCAAAGATAAAAGTCTAAGGGGGTCAGTTCGGGAGACCTTGGGGGCCATTCAACTGGCCCACGACGACCAATCCACTTTCCAGGAAACTGTTCATCTAGGAATGCTCGGACCTGGCACCCATAATGTGGTGGTGCACCATCTTGCTGGAAAAACGCTGAAAGGATGTTCGACTAATGCCCCTCTCCAGTGACATGCGGCGAGCGCTACACTGTGGGCTCTTGCTGAATGAAGCTAGGACAGCCACTGATGTTTCTTCATTAGTGACAGTTTGCTGTCTGAACCAGTTTCACGAAACTTAGCAAGCAGTTTGCTGACTGTAGCATGGGAGATGGGTGGTCTCGTAGGGTGTCTTGCATTGAAATCTGCTGCAATGACCCGGTTACTGCGTTCACCAGATATCAACACAATTTCGATCCGCTCCTCACGTGTTAACCTCTTCGACATGTCAATGGCTGTGAACAAAGAGAAACTTGTAAATAACTCGTGAAAGAATAAAGTTACGTTGAAACCAAGCACACCATTGTTTTTCTTGTGACATTACCAATAAGTTTGATGTGTCACATGGCCCTCTTCCTATTGAAAAAACAAAAGTTGTATCCAAGATGGCCACCATGGTCACCACCCATCTTGAGGAGTTTGCCCCCTCACATATACTAATGTGCCACAAACAGGACTTTCATATCACCAACCATTCCCATTTTATTATGGTGTATCCATATAAATGGCCCACCCTGTATGCTGTCCTTTATTCTCTGCCAGAATCAGCAATTATCAGGAGAAAGTTATTATTGGCATTCCATTTTTAAACTTGTTACTAATTTAACCAGTTGGGGTCTAAGTTGTCACTTCAGAATCAGAATCAGAATCAGAATACTTTATTGATCCCTGGGGGAAATTATTTTTTGTTACAGTGCTCCATTTTAAACCAACATTAAGACAAGACAGACAATACGCTAACTAAGAATAGTACAATATATACATATATATACATACATACATACATAAGTCACTCATAAATAAATAGTTGGAAAAGAAACATGTGTAGTTGTAGCAGCAAACAGTGTGTTAAGTGGATGCGTTGTACAGGGAGATGGCCACAGGCAGGAATGATTTCCTGTGTCGTTCAGTGGTGCTTTTCGGTAATCTCAGTCTCTCACTGAACGTGCTCCTGTGACTGACCAGCATGTCATGGAGTGGGTGGGAGGTGTTATCCAACATTGTCTTTATCTTGGACAGCATCCGCCTCTCCGACACCACCTTGAGGGAGTCCAGCTCCATCCCCACAACATTGCTGGCCTTACGGATTAGTTTATTAAGTCTGTTGGCATCTGCGACCCTCAGCCTGCTCCCCCAGCATGCAACAGCATAGAGGATCGCACTGGCCACAACAGACTCATAGAAAATCCTCAGCATTTTCTGGCAGATGTTGAAGGACCTCAGTCGCCTCAAAAAATAGAGACGACTCTGGCCCTTCCTGTAAAGTGCTGTGGTGTTTTTAGCCCAGTCCAGTTTATTGTCAATGTGTACTCCAGGGTATTTATAGTCCTCCACAATGTCAACACTGACCCCCTGAATTGAAACAGGGGTCAAGTGTTTCCTGGTCTTCCTGAAGTCCACGATCAGTTCCTTGGTCTTTGCCACGTTGAGCTGCAGATGATTCTGCTCACACCATGTGACAAAGGAGTCGACCACAGCCCGGTACTCTGTCTCATCATCCCTGCTGATGCATCCAACCACCGCAGAGTCATCAGAAAACTTCTGAAGATGGCAGGTCTCTGTGCAGTGGCTGAAGTCTGTGGTGTAGAGGGTGAAGAGGAAGGGGGAGAGGACAGTCCCCTGTGGTGCCCCTGTGTTGCTGATCACCTTGTCAGACACACACTGTGGGAGACATACATATTGTGGTCTTCCTGTCAGGTAATCAACAATCCAGGACACCAGAGAAGCATCCACCTGCATCGCTGCTAACTTATCACCCAGGAGGGTCGGCCTGATGGTGTTGAAAGCACTGGAAAAGTCAAAAAACATGACCCTCACAGTGCTCGCCGGCTGGTCCAGATGGGTGTAGACACGATTGAGCAGGTAGATGATGGCGTCCTCAGTTCCGAGACGAGGCTGATAAGCGAACTGAAGGGGATCCAGGTGTGGTCTTACTATGGGTCGCAGCTGGTCCAGGATGAGCCTTTCCAGGGTCTTCATGATGTGGGAGGTCAATGCCACGGGCCTGTAATCCTGGGGGCCACTGGGACGAGGCGTCTTTGGTACAGGGACGAGGCATGATGTCTTCCACATCACCGGGACCCTCTGCAGACTCAGACTCAGCATAAACAGTTTATGAAAGACTCCACACAGCTGGGGGGCACAGGTCTTGAGGACAAGGGGACTCACTCCGTCTGGTCCAGCAGACTTGCCTGAGTGAAGTCTCCTCATTTGCATCTCAACCTGGTATTGAGTGAAGGTGATGGGTGGGGGAGGGGTGTCAGGAATCTCACAGGAGGCAACAGCGCCATGTGAAGAGAGAGGCTGGCACAGTGGTGTGGCTCTGGATTCCAGGCTGACTACAGGTGAGGTTGTGGGGGTGGGAGCAGACACTGTGGTGTCGAATCTATTGAAAAACAGATTCAACTCATTGGCTCTATTCTCACCTCCCTCAGTTCCCCTGCTGTTGGTTGGCCTGAATCCAGTGATGGTCTTCATGCCCCTCCACACCTCTCTCATGCTGTTCTGCTGGAGTTTCCACTCCACCTTCCACTTGTAATGATCACAGTCCTAGCTTTAACCCTAATAACACTAGGCAATCAGAATATCTAATTTTTGTTTTTTATTAATTTAATCTCCCTTGTCTTGGCAACCGGGGAACTGACACACATCAAAAACTATTCTATTTTTTTCTTTTTTCTTTTTTACCTTATCCCTATATTTTGGAGAAGGCCCTCTCTAAAATATAGGGATAGGCTGTGTTTAGGGTTACCAACTATGATCAATATGACTTCAGAGAATTACATGTTCACCAGGTATCATTGATCAGAACAAATCACTTATAATGGGTGATTGTAGAAACAGGAAAAGATCTAAAAGGATAGAACCAACAGTAAACCGTTTTTAAACATTCCTACCTGATTGTCACATAACTCGCAGAAAAAGCAGCATCACTGTCACCACAGAACAGATGAGTAGACCTACAATTACTGCTGCTGTCAGAGGTCTGCTTCCTATCTGCAGATGAAGGGTAGATTAATTCACTAGCACTCTCTGATGGACAGTAGCTGAAAGAAGAGACAACAACCGCTTGACCCTGGCTGACAGAAACACATGTCAACACTCTGCTCTCTGTCCTCAGCTCCTCCTTCTCCACCCCAGCCACTATTTCTCCTCTATCTTTTTTATTCACCCTTACCTCCCCCTCTACCCTACCTACCCTACCTTTTTAAACACCTTTCCTGTTTGCGCTTCTATTTCGGTCACCTCTACTCCTACAACTATTTCTGCCTTTCATATAGATATTATTTTTTTTATTTCTACTTTCCTCCACCTCCATGTCCTCCCTATCCTCCTCCTCATGTATCAGAATCTGAGATTCTGTCTGATGCTGACAGGTAACAACTAATTACAGATAATCATCTAAATGGACAGTAATTAGTTGAAGGAGGGAGGGGTTGGAGTTCTTCTTTACAATATTGTGAGTTGGTGCCTAGCCTTTGACTTGCTTTGGTAAGTCCATCACCTAGAACCACCGTACATATGTACTTAAACACATGCATGCACACTGCTTTTATTATGTTACTTTCATGCTTTCAAGAACATTGTGTAATTTCATTTGGCAATTCCAACATTCACATAATGTTAAAAATGCCAAATGCCTGCTTTTACAAATACAGCTATAATGTTGCGCAAAAAAAAAAAAAAAGTTGCAATCAAGGAAAAATGGCAATTCTTTTGGATTGACTGATGACTTTCAGTGACCAAGCATGCTGACCTTCCCATTTCAGATAGTCATTCATTTATGTTAGCATTAGCTGTCTTGCCAGCTCAAGCTAGCTATTCAAATCTTCCCTGACATGGCAGACAGCAAACTACCACTCAGAATGTGTCCCTGTAGTTGCGATATCTCAGGATCAGACACCTATAATAGTAACGTGCCTCATCTTCAACACACCCCAGCACTATTTCCACACTGAGATCATGTGAACACTCTCTCTTTACACTGAAAAGTTTTTGCCAATGATGACTTCAGCTGAGGCGCCAATGATTGAGGCAGCCACACTGGACAACAGTTGTGGTGACAAGATAAATGCTGTCTTTCCATTGCTGGAATATGCTGAAGCAGCTGTGAAGCTGTGATTCCTCCGAGTGAGCCTCAACACACCTTGTATCAGATGAGACAATGGATTCTTCGCACCCTCTGGCAAGGTTTCTTTGGGACAAGAGACTTGTGGAGATAATGTTTTCTCCATTGGTAACCTTTGGTAATAGGCTGCGCAAAGCAAATGCGTAACTAAGCATTTGGTGCCAGTATTCTCCAAATGCACTGAAAACCCATTTTGGTCTTCAAACCCTTTTCAAGGAGCAGCCTCATTTGAACATCTTGAAATAAAGGAGCTATAGGAGGAGTGAAGTGTGGGCCCACACACCTAGGCAGTGTCAGTCAGATGATGTTTTCTGTCAATGCAGGAGTCTGCATAGTCCTAGTTATCTCACTATGGAGATGTGGTTGAAAGAGAACTTGAAAGTACTAATCTTGTAACCCCTGTTCTTAGATAACTTCATTGATGTGTCTTTCTAGAATACTCTCTTCATATAAAATGGGGAGGAGGTCATTCAATACAAGAGGCAAACTCCTTTTATAGGGAAAGCAATAGCTTTGCCTTGATAAAATTAATTTCAGCACACACAAATATATCAACAGCAGTGATCACAAAACGGTGTATAACTGAATACAGTAGTGAGATCTTTAACCAGGTCTTCCCATTAACACCTGACCTGTCCAGAGGTTCAGTCAATGAGCTCGTCAATAGCTTCAATGTTAAAATGTTAAATGTAATGGACACTATTGCTCCCATTAAGGTGAAGGTTATCTCTGGAAGGAAAAAGTCTCCATGGAAAAACTGTAGGAAAGCTGAGCGCAGATGGAGAAAAAACAAACCTCCAGGTTCATTATGACATCTATAAAGAGAAACTTCACAATTATAATTTACAACTGAGGAGTGCAAGAAGGTCCTACTTCTTTGACATCATCACCAAAAACAGTTGACAGGCTAACAAACCCTCCTGTGCCAGTGGCAGCTGAACTTCATTCAACCATGGCCTGCAATGACTTTGCCAAATTCTTCACAGAAAAAATCCAAAAGATTAGACAAGCAATTGGTACATCAACAGCATATTCAGGATATGTACTGTGTCCACCGAAAAACTGTTTAAACGCCATCAAACAGTTTCACCCTATTAACAGCAAAGACCTGGAGGACATCTTAGGTCAACTGAACTCCTCCTCTTGCTGCTTAGATGTCCTGCCAACAAGTTTTTTCAAAGAGGTCTCAAAGACTTTGGAGTCAGACCTGTTACAGATCGTCAACTTTTCTTTAATATCAGGCGTGTTTCCAGAACCACTAAAAACTGCTGTAATTAAACCTATACTGAAAAAGGACAATCTTGACAAGACACAAATGAACAACTACAGGCCGATCTCAAATCTCCCATTTTTAAGTAAGATCATTGAAAAAGCAGTTTCTTAACAGCTCAATTACTTCTTAACACAGAATAACTGCTATGATGCCTTCCAGTCAGGTTTTAGACAGAACCACAGCACTGAAACCGCTCTGACCAAAGTGTTCAATGACATATGTCTGAATACAGACAGTGGAAAAATGTCAGTCTTAGTTTTACTGGATCTCAGTGCAGCATTTGATACAGTTGACCACAACATATTACTTAAACGACTGGAGAACTGGGCAGGTCTTTCAGGAACTGTACTAAACTGGTTCAAAACATATTTAGAAAACAGGAAATACTTTGTATCAATAGGTAACTTCACATCTGAGCAGACAAGTATCACATGTGGAGTTCCCCAAGGTTCCATCATGGGACCTCTTCTGTTTAACATTTACATGCTCCCACTGGTACAGATTATAAAGAACAACAAAATAAACTATCATAGCTATGCAGATGACACACAATGTCACCAGGAGACCGAGGCCCTGTACAGGCTCTTGGTAAATGCATTGAGGAAATCAATGACTGGTTGTGCCACAATTTTCTTCAGCTAAACAAAAACAAAACTGAGGTAATAGTCTTTGGCGCCAAAGAAAAACGATTACAGGTCACCAGAGAACTTCAATCTATACACCTAAAAACCACAAACCAGGCGACCACAAAATTTGGGTGTAGTGATGGATGCAGACCTGAACTTAGAAAAACACATTAAGACAATAAGAAAATCAGCTTACTATCACCTCAAGAATATTTCAAGGATAAAAGATCTGATGTCTCAACAGGACCTGGAAAAACTAGTCCATGCATTCATCTTTAGCAGGCTTGATTACTGTAACAGCATCTTTACAGGTCTACCTAAAAAATCAGTCAGACAACTACAGCTCATTCAGAACTCTGCTGCTCGAGTCCTCACTAAGACCAAAAAAGTGGACCACATCAGTCCAGCTCTGAGGTCTTTACACTGGCTGCCTGTCCGTCAGAGGATAGACTTTAAAGTTCTGATGCTGGTCTATAAAGCTCTGAATGGTTTAGGACCAAAATACATCAGTGACCCCCTGACCCAGTATGAACCTTCCAGATCCCTCAGGTCATCTGGATCCGGTTTTTTATCAGTTCCCAGAGTCAGAACCAGACACGGAGAAGCTGCATTCAGCTTTTATGCTCCTTATATCTGGAACAAACTCCCAGAAAGCCTCAGATCAGCTGAAACACTCAGTTTATTTAAATCTAGGTTGAAGACTCACCTGTTCTCAGCTGCATTTGAATAAAACACCAAATCCACACTTTTAAGCTTAAATTTCAAAACTTACATTTTAACTACTGATTTTATCTACTGTCATGCTTTGTGTTTGTTTTTGTTTTTAATGTCTCTGTAAAGCACTTTGAATCACCTTGTTGTTGAATTGTGCTATATATAGCCATTTGTATCTAGAATCAGTCTTTTTTGGTCTTGCACCTCATTGAAAACAAGTTCTGTTTTTCTTTACACTGGCACGCCAAAAATAAAGACTTACTTTGGTTTGAAACATTTAATTCTACTTCCTAATCAGATATAGCAGGGACCCACAACTTGATCAAAGCATAAATATAAGTCAGGCATCATAACAGGACAATTCTTAAATAAACATTGTATATAACATGAGAGTTATTATTATCAATCACATTAGAGAGACTGTGTGAATACTGCTATAAAAAACTATCTAAAAGAGTGTCAATTGTGTACCTAGCTAATCAAGGTTGAAACCCTGTCTCTTAAAACATGTTCTCATACAGCTGAAGTTCATTCTCTGCAATCGCTTTCTGAAGCCCTACAGTAAATACTTCATTTACAAATTAACACAATTTTAATAAAAAATTAACATGGGGTAATTTGAATCTTAAAACAATCCAAAGGTATTTGCTGAAATAGGCTTAGAGAAATTTAAGTATATGATCATTCTGTAGTTTGTCGTATTGCTTTGTATTAGGTGATTATTGGTCAATCTCGAACCTTCCTTTTATCTCAAAAATTCTTGAAAGAGTAAAACAGCTAATTGATCATCTGCAAAGAAATGGTTAATTCAAAGAGTTTCAGTCAGGTTTCAGAATTCATCCTAGTACAGAAACAGCATTACTGAAGGTTACAAATTGTCTTCTTATGGCCTCTGAAAGTGAACTCATATCTGTGCTTGTCCTGCTAGACCTCAGCACACCATTTATTACTGCTGACCACAATATTTCATAGATTAGAGCAATATGCTGGAATTAAAGGTGCTGCAGTGTTTTCCATCAAATCTATTTAATAGACTCCAGTTTGTTCATGTAAATGGAGAATGCTCTTCAACCACTAAAGTTAACTATGGAGTTCCATGCTAGGACCAATTCTGTTTTAATTATACATCCTTCCCTTTAGAAGGCAAAACATACTTTTACTGCTATGCAGACTCAGTGCCAAGCTGAAGTAAAGACAGTGTGTTACATTAGCAAGCTATTGCTACTGAGCTTCAGTTTGGTATACTTTCAGATGCAACATGTACCATTGTGCCTGCTGCAGATTGTCCTTAGTCCTTAACAGTCCTTTTTCCTTCCTCAAAACACTTATTAATGCTTCCACAACAATTTTAGTATGTTCCTACATCCACGGTGCTTATTAAGGGTTTAACGCTGGTTTGTCTTGTACGGTCCATTTGCCATCCTTCACCAGGTACGAACAATAAATGGTCCATTTCCTGAATTGTCTCTTGTTGCTTACTCTTTAAGTAAAGTCTCCACCTTCTCTTCCAAAAGGTTGAAAATTCCACATCCTTCTAAAATGGGCCCGGGAGCCACCGCCAGTCCCCTCTGGGGGCTTCCCCAAACCTCAGCTCAATTTATGTTAAAGCCATTCACCTTTATCTACTAAAAGCACTGTCAAACTTTGAGGACGTTGGCCCACCTAGTAAAAGAAAGATTTACAAATGTATGAGGTGATTTGTGTGCAACTTTTGAGGACTCACAAGAACATACGCCAGTCCACACACAAATACGAAGCAAGTTTGCTGGCACGTTCAACTCCTTTTCAAATGCATGCATCCAAGATGGAAAAAATAGTGATTGTTTATGTAATAATTTTGATATTATCAGTTTCACTGATAGTATTATAATTATCAGGAATTGCATTTTTGTTTATTAAAATTCATAATGACATTTTCTTCCTTTGCAAGTCAGAAAAATAGAAATTTAGTTTCAATATTTAGATGGTAACTGATACTGATACTTAAGTAACACTTGTTATTTCCCTGGAATAGCTGTTGGATAAAAACACTGTTTGGAATTAATGCACAGCAAAATTGAAGGGCATACGAACAGAAACCCTTCCCTCCAACAGACAAAGAGATGGGGGAGGTCTTTGTCTGTTGGTTCCTTGTCTATTAGAGGGGACGTCTGTATAGTTGTAAGTTGAGAAGTGGAGTATTTAACTATTTTCTTCTTGATAGTCTTGCTACAAAACATTTGTTTATTTATTTTATTTTTGGCCTTTTATTGACAGAGACAGTGAAGACATGATATACGGCAACACAAAACATTTGTTGACACTTGCCTTTCTGCCTTTTATCACCTTCCTTGTTATTCTTTTTCACATAGGCTAACTGAAATTGTAGACATGTTAGTATGTATAGCAGCTTGAGCAACTTGGGGAGATATCAATCCATCCATCAGCTATATCCATCTTTTTAAGGGTTGTAGACTACGTAAGATTATGGTAAATGGCCTGTATTTATATAGCGCTTTACTAGTCCCTAAGGACCCCAAAGCGCTTTACATATCCAGTCATCCACCCATTCACACACTGGTGATGGCAAGCTACATTGTAGCCACAGCCACCCTGGGGCGCACTGACAGAGGCGAGGCTGCCGGACACTGGCGCCACCGGGCCCTCTGACCACCAGCACTAGGCAACGGGTGAAGTGTCTT
The DNA here is from genome assembly GCF_963969265.1 of Rhamphochromis sp. 'chilingali'. NCBI lineage: Eukaryota > Metazoa > Chordata > Actinopteri > Cichliformes > Cichlidae > Rhamphochromis > Rhamphochromis sp. 'chilingali'. The sequence continues at coordinate 43,480,502 of NC_137930.1, forward strand.
GCCCAAGGACACAACGACCAAGACTGTCCAAGCCGGGACTCGAACCTGCAACCTTCTGATTACAAGGCGAACTCCCAACTCTTGAGCCACGATCATCATGTCATATACTGTGGACATGATGCCAGTCTGTCATGCTTACATCCAGGCCTGTTGCAAACCTACATGTGACAACTAACCTTTCCTGCATGTTTCTGTGCTATAGTGAGGCTGATCCATCTGGAGAGAAGTGTTCAAACTTGGGAGAGCTCTCTCCCTCTCCTTTGCCTCAAAAATGTTACAAATGCGTACAATATGATGCACAAGTAAGTATGATGCATGTAAGATATAAAAATGTGCAGTTATTTGTGCGTAGCGCTTGAGGACTCACAACCACACACTCCAATCCACACGCATACCAAGGAATCAGACCACACCTAAAACCTTTACAAAAGTTTGCATCCAAACCTAAATAAATACAGTAGTGATTATTTATGCATAAAGTGATTACCCACAATTTATGCAGTTGGGTTTTTTTTGCTCATTTGAGTCATGCCTTCACTAATTTGTTCCTGAAGCGTGCCAGCTCTAGACTTTTGTCCTCTCTTAAATTTTTATTTTGCAATTTTTTTAATGTACTTTTCATCGTTATATACTGAAATATTTTGTGTTTTAATTTTATGTCAGATAGAATTAAAGAAACATATTTAGTTATATTCATACAGCTCTCTGCACTGTAAGCCTAATGAAGTCAGAGATCTGATGTATTTTTTCTATAAATATATATATAGAATCACCACGTGATCCCCAGTCAGTCAGTATGATTTAATATGTAATATTAATGTCATTTACACCTCCTGGATGAAAACATGCAACAGTCACGCTAAAACCCATTTCATATTACTATCAAGACCTACTTGAGGTCAAATTGTACCATTAATGTAAATTTACTATCAGTAGTAGTAGCTGAAGTCAGTGTTGATTTGGATTTATATATCAGCATTTACAAAATGAATAACATTTATAAAATTAACTCAAATCATTTTGACAGAAAGCTTTAATGATTAATTCACCCAAGCTATAATAATCTTAATGTAATCCTGTGACATGACCTATTACATGCACAGACAAAGCCTGCAAATTACAGTGAAATATTCCTGTGTGTGTGTGTGTGTGTGTGTGTGTGTGTGTGTGTGTGTGTGTGTGTGTGTGTGTGAGTCTGTGTCCTAGGCATGCCTTCAGGCAAGCTTGTCAAGTTAAAAAAGTTTCTTTTCTGTAAACAGCCGTCCTTTTTGTCATTTTCATAGGTGTGTCATTCCCCCATTGATAAAAGCTGGAGACCAGGAAGCTGAGGGGGGAAGCACACCTGTGGGCAGTTTGTGTATTTGTGCTGTAGATATGCTTTGCTCTGATGGGAGCCCAACAGGAGACAAGCAGCAGAAAAGTTGAGTGCATTATACATGTTATATTATGCACATTATACACGCAGGTAAATAAGCAACAACACTGTAATTCATCATCTCAACAGCTAAGCTGCCTCCTGCTAACCATTATTATTGAGATATGTGATGGGAAGCAGCCTTTAACAACTCTTGTAGGATTTTAGTGAGAAAAAAAAGACTTTAAAGAAAAGATTCTGGGAACTCGGAGAGGACCAACCCCCATTGATGCCAGGTTTGATTAAAACAGGCAATTTCAGAACATTCAGGTCTCACCACACCGTTTCAGATCAACACATATAAGAAATCAGTTGAATTGGCCAGGTGTGCTAGGTTTAACTAGTTGTTTTGCTAAGAACACAAATACAAGTTTTAAAAACCCATGTAGGCATCTGAAATTAACCATACTGCACAGTCCTCAAGCTCTTTAATTCTCTACAGTGTTTGTAATATTACATCTATACATTTTAATATACTTAATGATGTAGGCCTTGTTAAAAGTTATATTTTTATAGCTATGTGCTCCTATCTGTACTACTTTACTAACAGTTTTTTCTTTATTATTTTTGTTTGATTGCTTTACTGCACAGGTAGAATTATGTGGCGCCATCTTCATCCATTTTTTCTTTCATTCTTTGTGCAGTGGTGCTCCTGACACTGAGAGTCATCATTCATCTTTAGAGCTGTGACATCTTCTGTCTCAGTATGATGGGTGATCTCTCTCCTCACTTCAATGACTATTATCTTTAATTTGCAGAGTCTCAATTAACAGCTTATTGCAGGTCAGTGATTAACAATTAGTTGATTTTTTTAATGCAGAATATTTACAAGGAGGCTCACAGTGGTGCCCATAGCTTTAATATGAACAAAAATTTAGAGGCACAAACTTTTTTTTCCTTGCTTAATTTTATAACATGTTAAATGTTAGACATTTTCGCAATTAAATAATAATATTATATTGCATGATTTTTTTATTTTTGTTTTTTTAGATTCTTTTTTTCCCACATTTTTATCTTTATTGGATAGTGAAGCAGTAAAGACAGACACAAAAGTGGGGAAGAGAAGGGAAGGGGAAGACATTCAGCAAAGGGCTGCAGGTCAAACCCGGGTCTGGCCTCTCCACCAACGTGGGGTGTGGACCAAGCCCCATACTGCACCACTGACTCCCAAAATGCACTCAGCAGATTAATGTATAAACTAGGTGCATTTTATCACAACTACATATTCAATTCATTTCTATTTATAAAGTGCCAGATTACAACAGCTGCCATAAGGCCCTTCATATTTTAAGGTATATACCCTTCAATAATAGTGCTTGACTGTGCAACAGAACCCCTCAAATTAACAATATTGGAATTTTTGTGTGTCTGTAATGGTTAGTTTGTCATTTGCAATTTACTTGAATCAAAATGATATAATGCTAAATCATAAGTATGTTTGTTGTCCATGAATTCTTTTAAATATTTAATTAACTTTTAATTTTTTTTGCCAAAAAAAATTGGAAACGTAAAGCACGTGTTTTTATTACAATGTTAAGTTTCAGTACTTGTATTCTTGAACACAAAAACATGTTTTATTGGTAGAACTTTGTGCTTGATTAGTTCTGAAATTCGGCGTCAATAAAAATATAAATTTTCATTTTAAATGTGTTTTTTTTTAAGATTTCTAAAATATATTTATTTTCTTGTTTTACATTTGTTAAGCACTGTATTGTTTAAAAATGAATTTGCTACATTTTAATGTAGTCTGTGTGTGATATTGTTGTTACCTATGATTTTAAAATAAAAATAATAATGCTGCTATGCTCTAATGAGAGAGGTCTAATTCTCAAGCTTAAACCTTTTATGTTTTCTAAGGTCTTCAGCAGGAAACTTGTTTGGTAAAAACATTGTAAACTGTAGGAACAGACATACCCACGGCACATTATCAACACGTAAAGAGTTGATTATAGTGGCTTTTTTCCTTTACAGTGTTGTTATGGAGGGACAAAATGCATAGTCTGCATCAATCCTAAAGATGGAGCCATGCCGCATCAGAGCGTAGAGTAAAAGAGATTGGTGTACACGGTGCCTCCTTACTGCACTGAATTCTTCGTAGTAAGTTTGACACCCACAGATGTTTCAGTTCCTGATCCAAATATCTTTCAGGACAATCAGTACATTTGCTCTGTCTTTGTGTTGCCTGCAGTTTAGCCTCTTTTAAAGCTAATGTTTCCAACCTGAGAACATGAGACTTTGGTATTTGGTATGCTCACACAGAGCGCGAGAAGAGCTCTCAGTCCCTCACTGCGTCTGGAGGGAAGGGGGCCGATGGGGGAGGGGACGTACGTACATACATCACACGCAGAGTTAATAGCTGCTAAGAAATCACATTTGGTAAATTGCATTGTGGCACTAACCTTTTCTGTAGTAATTAAATGAGTGAAGAGAAGAGGCTTGCCTTAATGAAGTCTGCAATTTACTATCACACACACACACATACACACACACACACGCAACAGAGTCTGTGAGAGATCATCAGTTTATGAAGCCTTGCAGAGTAGGATATTTTAATTTCTTGATAATAAAATGTAGCTGTTTAAGGGTTTTTTTTTTAGTTGTTTGCTCCTTGTATATGAAGAGCTGCATCTACACTCTCACGTGGATGTCCAGTGGGCTCTCAGGAAGTGATGGTTTCCACCAGAGTTATACCAATCCTTGATTTTGTTATCTGGATGAATTGCTAGTCAGAAAAATGCCTGAAATATGATGATGGCAGATTTAGACTGTAACAGGATTTCTGTGTTGGCACATACTCTCCACTGATTTTGTGCTGTCTCTGGGTCAGTGGGCCTCCAGCTGTCCCAGCAGCCCCTCAGCTGGTGTATGTGCTCAAGGTTTCAGTGCATGTGCAAGAGTGTAACCATATTGTGAGGGAACTGATGGCATGATTCACTTGGCATGAACCAACTCAGCAGCTTCCATTAGTTTGTTGTCAGCAGTAAAATACTGTGAAATACTGAACCACAGTTTCTCTGGATTAATTTGCTGAACCTGATTGGGTGTAAAAGTTAAGCAATGTAAACTCAGACTGTGATGGTATCAATGAAGCACACAACAGTTTTCTCACAGTCAAAATTTATTAATAATGAGTGAAGAAAAAGACCTAACCTGAACTGATGAATTGGTGCTCTAAACAAGGAATAACTGGAACAAAAGAGAACACTACAGGGATCTTTATGATGGCAAGCATTTGCATCGCCCAAAACTGACTAACTGCATGCTGGTCTGTTTCTTGTGTGTGTTTATGGACTCAAATTGTCAATTTTTTTCATGTCAGTAAGGATAAATCTGTGAGAAATTTATTTCAATAGGAAATATATTCGTGTCAGAGCTAGTATTTTTTTCGAGAGAAACTGTGGAGAAATTACCATGACAACAAAGAAAGTAAAGCTTTAAAAAAAACATGGCAGCTCTTGTATTTTAACCCAAAACATGATTTTTTTTTCCTAAACCTAATCCTGTAGTTTTAAATTCTTGATTTTAACCTAGTCTTATTTTACAAATCAGTGGACTGGAAAGTTGTGTCAAGGCACATAAAAATAATAGAAAATTTGCATCCAGGAGCACGAATCAGGGGATTGTTACTGTTTCATTAACTACAGTGAGAAAACAATGAATATATTTATGCATATATTCACTGTAAGCCTATTTGGCATTGCATATTATTAATATTAGGGAAGACAAAATGTTTCAGCCAGTGTTCCCAGGCCAAATGTTTCCAACGTTACACAATAACCACAACCAGCTACATGAAAACAAAGTGAGCAAATGTCATGGTGATGCTGTGTGGCAGGCACAGCTGGAACCCAAATGCAGTACTCAGGTGAAAAGGTTTAACTGAGAGAGGCAGCTTTTATTTGCTACTGTTACAGAATAAATATATATTCTTAGTGCTTATTTTCTGTTTATGTTGTTTTAAAGAGGCCAGTATAGTAAAACCCCACTTTGAGTTATAATGTGTGCTAAAGGTCACAGAGTACTGTGTAAGACAGGAAACTCTGCACGCTTTGTGCAGGCCTGCAGAGTACAGGAAGTGAAACTGGGTAGAGTACAGCGCAGGAGTTGTTTTGATCGAAAATATGTGTGACTATGTGTGACGTATAACAGAACTATATTATATGCATTTGGCTTGTAATGCTTTAGATTTGCTCAGGATTTAGCCTGTGCTCATACCTTTCCAGAAAGGGAACAAAAACCCAAACACTAAATACAAGAAGAAAGAACATATCCTAAAACTGAATCTGAATCCTGGAAACTAGAACTAGGAACAGACTAGGAACATAACTGAGGAGCGCTGGGAACACACAGCTACAAGGGACAACACGACAACAGGCAGAGGAAGACAGAGGATAAAATACACAGACGATAACGAGTGGATGGGAAACAGGAGGGAAACACAGCTGAAACTAATCGGACATAATGAGACAGGGAGGAAGCAAAACTGAATACACGCAATATTGGACAAGGGACTATCAAAATAAAACAGGAAACATGAGACGCACACTAAGACGTGAACTGACTGAATACAGGGAACAGAGGGAGCAAGAGACACGACTGAGCACAGATGAACATCAGGAACATCAGAACTCCTAAGCACAAGAAAACTAAACACAAGTCACCCAGAAAGAAAATAAACTCAGATTATAACTTTGAGCAGATTCAAACTGTAGAAATACAGAAACACTGGGTCACAGACCCAGTACCATGACAGTAAATTTTCTTCTTGAAATACTTATTGCTACCGTTTGTCTGAGTTATACAACGAATTCGCAAACCAGACAGCAAAAGATGCAGCTACTCAGCTACAATCATCTCCCAAAGCCTTTGCATAATTCACACTCTGTTTGGATACACACCTTCAAAGCAACTTAACAAAAAGTTAACTGCTTATTACCTCTCACCTAATCTCATCTAACATTTAAAACTAAACAAAAAATCAGAAAGTATTAATGATGTTACTGTAACGTCCCCAGCCCTCAAAGCCGGCAGTGTGGTGGTGTTTACAGTGTGGTTTGTTACACAGAGCAGCTTTCCAGTCGCTCCCTGTTGTCCCTGTGCTCATCACCCTCCAGATCCCAGCGTTTTCCCTTACTTCCCAATGAGAGGTAGTGTGATCAGGTGACTGCTGTAAGATGTGATAGCCAACCACACCCTGAACTGTCTGCTCCACCCATCTCCTGCAACCAAGCACAAACCACACACCCCATTCGCCCATCTTAGGCCTGGAACTTGCTTGCTGACACTGGGAGAAAGTGGTTGCAAAGACGATGCTACAATAAAAGGCTTTTTACAGTTGCTTTGGTCTCTGCTTTGGCAGACTGCCACAGTAACTCGTACTTTGCATGAAAAACAATTGCTTACCTCACTACACTCACAGTTCTGACACACTGTGAAATTGAAAAAGTGCAACACAAACTGGAAACCGAAAAGTCTGCCCTCAAAGAAAAAGTTGTCTCATTGCTTCAGCCAAGACTTTTCAAAAGCTAAGTTTACTTTAAAGGCAAATAGTTTCTGCACTATTATGTAGAAACAGCAGATAGTAAAATTATTACATTAATACAATCATTCACAGATAAATACACTGTTGATTATCTGTGTCCTTTATACCCATATCACGTAAGTGTTTAAGAAACCAAAATGTGCAAATAAAACTTGAACACGACAAATCTTTTTTACAAAGCTAAAGCTGTGGCAGTCATGCCTTATCTTGGACTGTAACCAATCTTATATAACAGCTATTTAATCTGATATATTCAATAAATATTATATCTATATTATTCTTGTATTACACACCACCTCAGTGCATGTTTAATGAAAACATTTCAATAACTTGATCCATTTAATTCAAAACTGAAAATCTAATTGGGAAACTGCTGTGATAGCTGTTTATGTGTAAATCCATATTTGTAATTGTGTGCGTATATGTGTGTGCTTGTATGTCCAGTGAATAAAAAAGCATTTAATTGCATTGTTCTTTGATCAAGGCATGTTTATAGTGGGTGAAAGTTACATTAACCTTTTCATCAGCCCTGACATTTCCTCTCCTCCAAAATGGAAAATTAAAGACCATTGGAAAGTCATTAGTGAAATTTACTGCTTCTGTTGGCTGGTCAGCCATTAGAGAGGCTGTGGGACTGTTCACAATCTTCTGCCAAGTCACTTTTTATTGTTTAAAGGAGAAGTACATGTAGACAAAAGGCTTTTAAATATTAATGCAATTAAAATTATATATATAATGTGCACAGCAAAAAATGTCATCAAAGATGAATTTCAATTATTTTTCTTGTACCAGCCTGGGTGCTGTGTGCTCTGGGCAGTGGTGCCTACACTGTTTTTGGCAAGCAGACAGCCAGCAGTATCACATAATTCAACTCCATTCAATTTAGGTTAATTTATATATAGTGCAAAAATTACAAGAACAATTGCCTCGAGGCACTTTGTACGGAGGAAGTAAGAACAGGAACAGGAAGAAGCCTGTGACAGAACCAGGCTAAGGGAAGGGCGGCCATCTCAAAGCACATGCAAAAGCGAAAACAGTTCTTATATGACACATAATAATACACATACTGAATGAGGTAGCATCAAGTATGAGCTAAAGGTGCCAGATAAAACTGAGAGATTTGAGTGCATAGCACAGTGTAGCTGGTCAGTGCTGATAACAATTCACAGATGATCTAGCAATCTCATCTGGGATTTTGTGAGATTGGTGAAAAGATGCTGAGTCCATTTTCAGCTATTCCAATATTTATTCCAATGTTTATCAAGTCCTTGCACCTATTGAGAGCTACTGAAAACAACAACCACACCTATACGAGAAAACATCAACTAGAGAGCTACAAGCTTCTAAACTGACTGTTACTATGTGCAACTTAGGAACATAATTAGCACTTATTAGCACTAACTCAGAGTAACATGTCTTTTTATATTTCTGAAATATATTTCTTATATTATTTTATAAGTCCAGCTGGCACCTTCATGGATAATATTGTGATGGAGTTCATTTTGTAGCCCTTTTTTATACTCTGAGCACTCAAAACGCTCAGCTTGCCTCATTCACCCATTCACACAAACACTTTCTTCTATGCTCTTTTGATGTAACATTCACACACATTTATACTCCAGTGGATGCATCAGAGAGCAACTTGGGGTTAGTATCTTGCCCAAAGATGTTTGCATGCAGACTGAAGCAGATGGCAATCGAACCACCAACCTTAGAATGAGTAGGCTCTCTATGCTGCTCTACCACCTGAACTGCTCTACTACAGCTACAGCCACGCCCACACCATCCACACACACTGGTAATATCACTCCAGTAGAGGAAGTGCTCTAAAAAGACGTTGCCTCTCGTTTTTTAAAATGCAGCAGATTTCAGGACTGGCCCATCTCTTCATGCAATGCTGGATTGTTGTTACTCCTCTAGAAGAAATCAGACCCTGGTTTTTCTATGCATAAGTTGCTTTTTCTTCCTGTGTTTAGCTGCATGTTTAGCCGTTGGACTGTTTGGCTCTTCAGAACTAGTAGTACTGTCACCCAGAAAGCGAAGGATGTTTATCACTTAAAACTTATTTGTTCCCCACAGCTTGCAGCTTTTCCTTAGAAAGAAAAAACATATTGCACTCTTGCAAGCGCATCTCACCTCCTTTGTACTTAAAACTTACCTAAATACTTACCTTGCAGTGAATGTGATCAGGTGTTATTACACTCTGCTTGTAGAAAACCTGTTAAACTTGCCACTGTGTCTGTTTCTGAGTCTGTGTTTTGGTATGACAGTGTATCTATAACAAGAATAAAGTTACATTTTATCTTTTGACTTATTTGCCATAAATAAGAATTATTATAGTGCCTACTAAATAATGAAAGCATTGGTGAAATGTCAGCTACTGCTCCCTTTGAGTACTTTCACTGCTGTATTTGGCATTTGAACACTTCAGGGATACATGCATTCAGTGCATGCCCACATGTTTGAGTAAAATTTCTCAAGTGCCAAAAAGAGTTTTGTATTTTCTAATCAGTTTTTCTTTTTTTTAATTTAGATTTTCTGCATTTAATTCAGTTTATTACAGTTGGTATCTAGAGCAAATTCTCTCTGCTCAGTTAAGATTTTAGTTTCAGTGTTAATTTTCAATGATAATTGTATGAGCTAACTCAGAAGATCACAGTTCAGTGCATTTATTCACACTGACTGAATAGATTTACAGCAAACACAATCCAACAAAGTGGCTAAAGATCCAGAGGGCCCAGGGAGTAAGGGAATCCACACATCTTGTATTTACAGGTCAAAATCTCAGTCAGACTCTCGGGGTTAGGATCACCACACCAATGAAGGGAATGGAAGGGAAACCAGCCAAGGAAACACATGGTCAGAATCCAAAGACGTCAGAAGCAGAACAAACACACAGCACCGCAAGAGTGCTGATATAAATTCCAAGGTGTAGTATCACATTCATCTTTGCACCTGTAAGGTAAGAATCTGACTATTCTGTCTTCTTCCAATCAGATATCCCAGAATGACTGTGAAGAAATACGGGCAGATTGATATTTTAAAGCTCCCACTTTAGCTGGGGTGCTATTTGGGTGGACAAAACAGATCCTATCACAATATAACTATTAAAGACATAACTAGACACATGTTCAAGTTTTGTAAGCTATCCACTGGAGTGGGTAGCTCCAGTGGATACATTTTTGTTGGCAGGGGACTTACTGGAAGGCGGAAAAAAGACGACCCCACTTTTATTTCCAGTGGCCCTAATCCTCTTCCATACTTATGTTCTGCAATTTACAGTATAAATTAACTCTGAAAATTTAGGGTTAAATATATCGTTACATTGCAAAGTCTGAATTCTACTTCATGGTACAGACCTCTTTCTGCAAGAAAGCGGGAACAAAGAGCAAAGTGCACTGTAGTATAATGTTGTGCAATGCTGCCACCTTGTGGTCCAAGTCGAATGGAAAGTTGATTCAGCTCCAGCTTTAATGAAGCTTACAAACAATCTTCTTATAGCCTCTGACAGTGGGCTCATCTCTGTGCTTGTCCTGCTAGATCTCAATACTGCTGACCATAATAATTTATTACAGCAATTACGGCATGCTGCAGTTATTAAAGGTACTGTGCTAATTCAAGAGAGGTTGGACAGATAGTGAAGCCCCCCTGGCTTTCCTCTGTCATCATATCTGAGAAGAGGTAAAAAATTTTAACATCCAGCCTCATCTGTTAAGAATGATACCGAGCACTACTGGCAGATTTTGGAGCATGTTTTTACTCATAGAATATCATCTTTATTCTTAATCAACGATATAAATCAAAGTCTAAGTCTTTTGGTATGTTAAATGAGAAATAATTGTGAGTAATGAGATCAAGTGTTCTAATGTGTGAATTTTGATTAGTGTCTGCAGTGAAAAGATAAGACATGTGTCACCAACCAGTTATTAAACATGATCCTGAATAAGAGAAATGGTATTAAGCGTATTAATGGTTGAACACAAAATTATAATACATATGTGAGTTTGCTGGTGGTTAATTATGCTTAATTGCTTAATACTGATCATTTACACCAGCGGTCCCCAACCCCCGGGCCTCGGGCTCAGGCGTGAAATGTATGGTTTTCAGGGTTTTTATCGGTTTTCAGCGTTATTTTTTTATCGTTTTTATCGTTAACTCAGTTTTCCTGGGTCTTTTCACGTGTGTTATGAATAAATCTTCTTTTTTTCGGTACCGGTACTAGTTTTATTTTGTTGTATTTATCCGCGACTTAAAGGCCGGTCCGTGAAAATATTGTCGGGCATAAACCGGTCCGTGGCGCAAAAAAGGTTGGGGACCGCTGATTTACACTACAGGTCAAAAGTTTTAGAATACCCAAATTTATGCAGGTATTTATTGCAGTTCAAGTCATTCAAGTCCAATGAATAGCTTGAAATGGTACAAAGGTAAATGGCAAACTGCCAGAGGTTTAAAAAAGGTAAGGTTACCCAAAACTGAATAATAATGTACATTTCAGATTTATACAAAAAGGCCTTTTTCAGTGAGCACAAAATGGGTTAACAATGTAAAGCTGTTCTGCACCAATGGAGGTTAATCAGGTCTTGAAAGCTGTTGCTATTAATTCCTACAGGTGTTCCAACTTTCCTTCATTACTTGCAACCCCCTCTGTCTGCATAAAAGTGGTGTTGGAACACAGGTGAGCATCAGCTGAGCAGTATTGTACTGTAGAAAGTAGTGTGTTGGTCCAAAGATGTCGAAAAAAGGCAATTAACAATAGAAGAGAGACAGACCATCATAACATTTATTAAATTCCGTTCTTTTCATCATCCTAGTGCAAAGACAAGTGGAAGCAGACAAAAACAACAAACACACACTCTACAAACTTTACCAGAGTCATTTAGACAGCCGTTAGCACATGATTGTCCTTATGGGGACCTGATATGTTTAATATGCTGCTGAGAATATAGCCCAGATGAAGCGTATAGTATAGCTTTTATTTTGGAAAGAGCCATTTCTCTGTAATAAACTCTCTTTTCCAAAGATGAGTGTTTTCCCAATCAGATAGATTTTTTTTTATTATTATTTTGTAGTTTCAGCAACATTAAATTTAAAACTGTACTTTTGAGTTAAAATATATATTTATAATTTTAATAAATAACAAATTAAAAAGGTATCAACATTTTTTTGTATCGAAAAAATATCGAACCGTGACACCAAAGTATGGAACCGAACCAAACCGTGAATTTTGTGTATCGTTGCACCCCTAGTATTTTGCCTGGCAAGGCTTTCAGAACTGGGGTACGTCTTCGTCTGCAGTTCTCAATTTTCCGGAAATGTAAAAATAAAGATCATTTTTTGAGCTTGACCACTCTGAGTCCAGTCTTTCTCTGTCGCCAAAAGAATTCAAAAGAACTGTGCACGTTAGCATATGCTACTTCCGGTGCGGAAACTCCTGTGGGGAGCTTTGTTTCCGGTGTCTTATTCGCGCCTGGTTTACGGTCCAAAACAAGTTAAGCAAATGAATGAATCAAGCGGCGATTTACATTTCTATAGATGTCTTGGGCATTTACCCAATATATCTGTAAATGATGTTCATCGACTTGTCGATATTTTTCCCTGCGCCTCAGAGAAAAAGAGAAAATGGATTCAAATGTTATATTTCTCAGCTGTCCCTCGTTTATCGCGGGTGTTATGTTCTAAAATAACCAGCGATGGGTGAAATCAAGTAGCCAATTTTATTTTTTGACGGTGCAAAACGTTTCGTGGACATCGTGGACATACAGTACTGCACTTCAGAGTCACACTGCTAACGATCGATGCAGCGATTCTGTACTGTACAGGAGAGACGTCACGGAGGAGATCGTCTGCAGCGATCAGGACGCAGGACACAATGTGACGTAAAAATAAGCATGCAAACTTGCACTAAAAAATCTGCGAAACAGCAGGTGAAAGATGAACCGCGTTAAAGCGAGGGACCGCTGTAATTTTGAAGGTCACAACATACCCTTCGTAAATACTAATGTATAGAAATCCTTACCAGCAATCATTCATTTTTTGTGTGGCTTTTTTCACGGTTTGTTAACATGCTGTGTAGGTGTGTACTTGACTAGCTGATCTCGACATAACGGGGAAACATCTGGTTTGACTATTCTTCACCTGTAGTTTGAATACTGAACATTTGCCTGTTTAGATCATAAGACCAGTCACTATACAGAGATGTGCTTCTGAATGTGAAATGTGTCTTCTGCTGCAGTAATGCAGTTCTGCTTGTGTTGAGTGATGTAAACAACTGATCGATCTAAACTCTTTAAACGTCAAAATTGATCATTAGATTTTTTATGACACAACAGTGGTGAGTGTTCCCACCTTCTCCTCTTTGTAACTTAACGCGATCTTTCCGTTTTCAAGTTTTGGACATGATTTTGGGGTATATCTTTGCAGTAGCGATTGACCGCAAAGTAAAGCTACCGGAAATGTACAACCCCACATCCGGTCTCAAACCAGGAAGTTAGCATTTCCTCGTGCACAGGGTCATTTACAAAGTACAAAAAACAATATAATCAGAAAATAAGCACTAAGAATATATATTTATCTTGTAACACACTTAAAAATGTAGGTGTTTCCTATAAAGAAATTGTAAAGAAAGTCAATGTGTCAGTGAGTACAGTTTCCTTCAACATCAAAAGACACCAAAGTGACCCAAAGTGCTTTATAGGCACATTTATTTACAATCAGGTCTCCTATGAAGTGGTGACAAATTAAAGGGGAAAACAGTCAACAGTTGTGGGTAGTAGTCTAACATTTCAGTTCAAATCCTTCCAATATGCTCAGCTGAAATTACATCTGTGATTCCAATAGCCATAGCACATGACCCATATTTCTACACTCCATAAACCACGTGAGGTGCATCATCACCTGGAAAGACACCACTGTCGTCTGGAGAATAATGTTTTCGCATAGGATAAAGATTATCACTACAAAATAAAAAGGTCAGTACAAAACTATAGTAATGTTAATGTGTCAAATGACAAGTGGACCCAAACCATTTCAGCAAAGTGATACCATCCTGTAAAAGAGCTACCATCTATCTATCTAATGGGCAAATACTCTTGACGCTTTATTACATACACCTTGCAGATATTGAGATCCATCAGACCAGGCAATGTTTTCCAAACTTCTATTGTCCGCTTTTTAAAATCCTGTAGCCACGGTTTCTCGTTTCTGGTTGATAGGAGTGGTAGGTGTTGTGGTCTTTTGCAGCTGTAGCCCATCTGCTTCAAGGTTGGATGTGTAGTGCATCCAGATATGCTCTTCTCCATACCTTTATTCGAAGTGTTTGATTTTCTGTTACTTTCCAATCAAATTAAAACTGGCCATTGTTCTCTGACGTCACAGGCATTTTTGCCTGGAAAAGTCCCCCCCGACTCTGATTGTCAGTTTGAACTTCAGCGGTGCCCTAGCATTTTCAACAAACAAGCATTAAAAGAATGTAAAGAAAGCCGTGGCTAACATTTATGTTAGGAAGCAGTTGAACAGCAGTACCTAGTAAAATGACTTGTGTCTATTGTATTTAAACTACTCACAAACTTTTGACACATTTAATTTAGACAGAAGATGTACAAAAAAAAAAGAAAAAAAGAACAAAACATGGAATAAGCTCATTGGTCCTCTGTGCAGACGAGCTTAAGAACAGAGTGAACTTCCTAATGAGCAATTGAATGGGCAGGTTTTGCAGCCTCAGCGATTACAAAAAAAAGTACCAGTAGCTTTGCACTTGTCTTTGTAACATTTTTTACATTTTATTGACCTTTGGGTCCATTAAAAAACAAAAATAAAAAAATATTTTATTTCTGAAAATTCTGTAGATAGTTGGTTATCATTAGCTGGAATGCCATTCACTTAACAGTAAGAAAAAGGTTAACAGTGTTCCTGGATAACAAAAGGACAAAATGAAACAAGCCATTCCTGGATACTACACTGGCTTGTTTACACCACTAATGTTAGGATTCTCTTTATGCATTTTCATATGTTGAATCAGGTGTGTTTTCCTTTGGAAACTTTTATTACAACTTGAACATGTGAAGCATTTGTCCTTGGTGTTCTGTGCCTTCGGAGATGCACTTTCTTCACGTTTCTTGGAGTCGCTTAAAAGTCGTTCTGTAGAACTGGTTCTCATACCTGAGTTTGCTTTGTGAAGAACAAGTTGTGAACCCTGGATAGAAATCTGTGCTGTTTGTGTACCTGTGTGATTATTCAGTTGCTGCCTACAGTTAGATTTCTTCTCAGTATGCATTTTTGAAGAACTTGCAACAAGAGCATGTTTAAATGTAACACTAGTTGAACCTTTCTTAGATTTATCGCTATCCATCAAATCATTATCACTGTCCTCAGTCTCAGTTTCAGATGAATCAGAAGTCTTCTCATCACTAACTGGAGTTGGATCTAATGTCTGGACAGGTTGTGAGTTAGCAACTCTATTACCTATCATTACTTTAAAATGGGACTGCTTTGTATTTATTCTTTTCCAGTCATCATCGCTGTCTTCAGTCTCACTGTCTGAAGAGTCGGAAGTCTTGTCACTAGCTGCTTCGGTCAGTGGTTCTGCTCCTCCACTGTCGTCACCATCACTCTCTACTTGCATATGTTCAGTGGACTGGCAGTCTGAAGACTCTGCGTTGTTGTGAAGCTGAGCCGACAAAGCTTGCTCTTCATCAGCCTCCCTCTTTACAGCAATGAATGGCAACTCTGTGACTGAATTCTCTCCCAGTCCTATACGTGTCTCTCTCTGGCTTCTCCTGAGTTCCTCCTGTTCAACTTCAGTTTGTGAGCATTCAGGCTCCTCTTTCAGAGCAGGTCTCCACTCGTGCTCCTGAGACGGAACCTCTTCATTACACTTCTGCTGCGGCTGATAGTCTCCACGTAACACTGGACAGAAATTAAAAGTTTTAGTTTGGTAGATAATACATCACCAATTATAATAATAATATATCACCTCTATGTGTGTGTGTGTGTGTGTGTGTGTGTGTGTGTGTGTGTGTGTGGGGGGGGGGGGGGGGGGGGGGGTCACTTTTTTATACAGGGCCATGTTTGGATTTTTTGTAATAAGCACCTTCATTTAGAAACTGCATTTTGTGTTTACTTGTGTCATCATTGTCTAACATTTACATTTTTTAGATGATCTGAAACATGTAAGTGTAACAAATTTCTTTATTCGATGTATTGATCTCGTATTTTAACCAATCACTTTAGTAACAGTAGTATCACATTGTCACTAAGGTTAGCTTCCCGAGTGGGCCTTTTGCTCTATCACACCTACACACAGACATACTGGGGGCCGTTTAAGTTCATGGGAGACGTTAAACACATAGTGAGACTCCTGCTTATCAGGGATGTAAATCTATAGGTGACAGCTAAGCAGGAAAAAGGTTATAATTCTCTCTGTGAGGGGGAAGGTTTTAAGGATGGGGATGAAGGTATAGCTGCTTTGTAGTGCAGATCAGACAAATGAGCTAATTACTCTTCTCCTGCTGTTACATTTTATTAACAAATTAAACTTACATTTCACAAGGTATGGAGAGCTGACCTCCGACTCCTCTCGGCTCTCAGTCTTTAAAGGGATAAAGCCAAAAGAGAACGTCTCCACTCCTTGAAGTTGCTCTCCCTCATGGCTACTCCACATTTCTTCCTGTTCCTCTTTGATGTAGCGAGCACCTATGTGCTCATGGTTCAAGCTCACTCCCAAAGTTTGTTGTTTCGGTGCTGTGTCTATTTCCAACGCCGGCTGGGATTCTGCAAGAAACGCAGATACAAACAAATATTTGGACAGCACTTTTCTGCATGTGACCTTCCTATAAAATGCATGCTCTCGTGTTATGGTTAGATTTTGCTCCCAAGCAGTCAGACTTTCTTGTAATTTTTGTTAAAGTGCTCTTGTGATGATGTCTTTATTCTGATACAACTTACACAATCTCAGCGACGTCTGATACTTGCTTTCCTTTTACCCGTTAAGACTCAACTATAGCAACTGAATTACAATCAAGCAACGGGAGCAAACCGAGGACACGCTGCACAGACCTGTGTGTGGTGAGGGAGCTCCCGGGGTTTTTACGGATTCCAGCAGCCTGCGCTGTCGCTCTGTTTCCTCCACCAAGCGAGCCACATTGTCTCGGTACTCTGCAAAGGTTTTCTCAAACAGTCCCACTATCTCTTCAGCCACTGCAGTCAGCCGCTGATTCACCAGCAGCTTTATTACTTCCACTTCGGACATTTCCGTGCTATAGGCGACGGTGTCGTTTGAGACAAAGTTAAAATAAAAAACGAGCTAAAAGCGTTTTTTTTTCTGGAGAGAAAGACTCACTGAGAAAGACTGAACACGCAAAGAAACACTGACGGTGACTTTTTGCTGTATGATAAATCAACTTCCGAGTAAAAAGAGCGGGGCAACAACGTTTAGTAGGTGCCGGGCGCCATATTACTCCAGCAGCTCTTTCTTCTTCTGTTGGATTTCCGGTAGTCCAACGAATCCAAAGCCTAGAGCTGCCCCCATCAGGCCATTCGTAGAATTACAAGATGATCAAATCCTGACATATGTCTGGTACTATGCAAAAAACCTAAATATTGATTTTATGGGTCCACAATGATCCAAATTGAATACTGATCTAAAGGAGTAGTCTGTAATGTCCACTCTGATGATCAATGCAGATAGTTTCTGTCTTTCACATGTCCATTTTCTTTCAGGATGCTTTCTCATCAATGCCAACCAATGATTCAAAGCACAGAGGCAGTGTTAGCCCACTCAGTATCATCCTGTCCCTCCTGCTCATTGTTACATGGAGCAGATGGTGTTTCTGTATCTTGATAGTCTTTTGCAATGAAATGTAATCACACCCTTTTCATTTTCCCATTGCTTCTGCTGCAGAGCTGTTACGCTTTCTACACTCTGAAGTCCCTGTGTCTAATCTGAGGTCAATACCAATCCCTTCCATGCCAGTTCTACTGATTCTCTGGCTTTTTCAAGCCTGTACGATAGAACCAGGAGCTTCACCTTTACATCTGATCAAGCGACAGGTAGTTTTTCTTTAAGTCTCATCAAAACTGAGCTGAAATCATCACTCTTCTTAACCTGACCTCCTGCACCCACTTTAGCTAAGTACTATTAACAGAAACTACTTCAGCTGAGCTTTGTGATGTCGAGGTCTGGGATGTCAGGCAAAGTCTGATTTGCCACTTCATCATGGGCCACTTTGTATAAATCTGTAGGTGAGATACCCAGCTCCTTCTTAACTTTTCCTCCACCATGGACACAGAATTAGAATTTGCTCCTGTGTTTTCTAATGTACTGAGATCGTTTTCTGGTGTGGAAAGAATCCATGTCAAAATCACTGCCCACTGAATTTGAAGGGCTACAACCAACTTTAGCATTTTCTAATAATACTATGTTGTTGGATGTTGTGGTTGATGTCTCCTACGTTTGATTGTGTATCACATTGCTGTTTTTCCCTTATTGCTTATTCCTGGTGGTGTTTATCTAATTTCTACCAATAAAGGTGGAGGTGTATGCAGGGCCCCAAAGCATAAAACTGGGGCTTCAGCCTCAATTACATTCAGTCTTTTTAAATTAGTTTGAGCTGCTGTTCCAAAACATAAACAGCTAAGTCTTGATCCAATTTCTGATTGCTGCTATTTGCTTTTCCCAAGTGAACCTTCTATCAAAATAAACTTTGATTCACCCTCTTTCTCAAGGTTTATATATACATATTTCTTTCTATTCAGATATAAGCCATGATATGTCTGTGAAGGTTCTCAGTCATCCAGGTCATCGTAGTCGGGCTTGGAAAGAAAAGCGTCTGGACTTCTTTAAGTTTCCTTGAAGATGTTTCACCTCTCATCCGAGAAGCTTCTTCAGTTCTAAGAGCAACTGGTGGGGAGTTCCAGATTTTAACCCTAATGGGAGTGTCCCCAAGAGTGTTATGGACTCAGGATGTGAGTGGGCGTGAAGATGTCTGGGAAGGGATCTCAAAACTGGATTATAGATCGCAGACAGTTAGTGTCATAACCCACCGCCTCTGTGGTCATTCACAGTGGACATAGATGGCTTCTTTCACTCCTCTTTCAAACCAAAGTGTGAAGTGTGAACACTGACATCCTCAAAAGAGTGACCATTGTCCTTTAGATGCAGTTGACCAGCCGAATCTTGACTCTGCATAAACGCCATGCATTTCATAATTATTAATCTCTGTCTTTATTCCACAGCATGTCTTTGTCCTGTCTTCGTTCCCTCACCCCAACTAGTCATGGGAGATGGACACCCCTCCCTGAACCATATTCTGCTGGAGGTTTATTCCTGTTAAAAGCTTTTTTCCTTCCTGCTGTCACCAAAGCATCTGCTCATAGGGGGGTCATATGATCATTGGGGTTTTCTCTGTTTTCTTTGTTGCTGTGGGTTATTTACTGTACAATATAAAGCACCCTGAGGCAACTGCTATTTATTTTTGGTGCTATATTAATAAAATTGACTAGAATTTAACTGACAGTTGAATAGAACATCTCAATGTCCGCCTGGATGAACTGGAGCAGGTGGCTGCAGTGAGGGAAGTCTGGGCTTCTCTGCTTACCCTACCCTGTGTGACCCAAACCCACATAACTGCCAAAAAATGGGTGAATGGATGGACCTTACCTGAAATTAAAAATCATCTAGGCTCAGTTCATTAATCATGAGATGAAATATCCTCATGAACTGTTCAGTTCAAGAGGATAGTTTTCTTAGCGATTCATGAGGCAGTAAGGACTATATGTGATGTATTTGGTTCCGTACCTAAATTGCTTTCGTCACCTAAGATGCACAGCTTGGGTGATGTTGGAAAAAAAGAGATTTAAAACTAGTGGACGATGTTGCCTGTCTGAGATGTGTTTGCAGTAATGCAGTTTCCTGAAGACTCTTTATTGGATTTTGACAGATCTGCGTTCTTTGTTATATACTTGTATTCTGAGGGGATAGTTTGTTATTCATATCTCGGAAATATATATAACCACATGTTATATGTATTCTCTCCATAAATGTTATGAATATGTGCAGATCCATAAACCTGTACGGATTCTGTTTATCACGTAGATATAAACTACACATATAAAAGCTAGTAGTCAGCTTTGTACGCATTTATGACACATGCCCTACTTCAATATCAGCTGCAAGTATGATGAAGAATAAAGAGCTACTTGCGCATTCATTGATCTTTCTAAGCCATATGGAAACATGAACCACAGAGGCACTCTCACCCAGCATCCCCAGTCTCAACTACAAGCCCTCCTTTCTTATTTTTTAATCACCAAAGCATTAAGCTTCATAAAGGTCTGGTCTGTGTTTGATAAACAAGTGCAAGTGTAGTTAAATTAACACATGGAAGTAGGCAAACTCTACACACTGATCTAAAATACTTTTTCTTATAAATATACACCCACAGTTTTCCACCTTGGTCCCACAGGCCAAAGACTGTGTGGCTCGTGACTCGGTGGATTAGCTGATGACTAATTTAGCCGTAGGTGTCGCTCTGTGATGGGGTGCTGGGCTGTCCAGAGTGCACCCCGCTTTTCTGCTACATCCTTCATGTGCTGTCTGTTATTTCATACAATAAATATTAGATAAAATGTTGCACAGCAGAAATAACTCCATGGTAACTGTTCGGCATCTATTCTTTGAACAAACACAAACGATTGTAATTATTGGGCGTAAAAATGATGAAGCATGCAGAGGTGGCAGAGAGGGGGTGGTGGAGGCTAGGTAGAGCAGGAGAGGGAGGGTAGCTGTGGAGTATGTGACGTCTCACGCAGGCTGCCGATCGTTTGTGATGCTGTGGATTTGACGGGCTTTCATTCAAACATTCGTTGAGATCCTAATCATAATCTCTATGTGGTCTCTGCTCCGATCCGTGATGTTTTGATACCTGCTGTGGATCACAGACAGGAGCAGCTTGGTTTCCTGCCTGGCGTCTACATCGTGGTGTCAGCCCTCCGCCCTCCTGCAGCCGAGAGGCAGCTGAGCGCTCCATCAGGCCGCGGGGAAACCACTCTGTCTCCGGTACTCAGGGATGAGGCGGGCCCGTGGATGTGGTGGGTATGGCGGCATGTCGACAAGGGTTAATATTCCGCTGTGCTGTAACAAAAAAGACAGTGTTAGCCAGCCTCTTTATTAAGAGGCGCGTAATGACAGACTGGGGTAGCTCGTACAATGATGTGTAAACACATAATATCACTGATCTGTTGTTTCTAGCTTGAGATATGCAGCACTATTATCGAGCCTTCGGATATTTATGAAGCAATATATGTTGAATGTTCAGTGTGAAAGATATGTCACTGTATATCACAGGCCTTTAAAAGAAACTATGAATCTCTTCCAACAGTAATAAGTACTCCAGAACTATTAATGCTTTCTAATGAGTGCACGAAACAAAAGATGTCCAGCATGCAAATAAGGCCATACAAAATTAAAGGGGATGCACAGTGGTTTATGCTCTTAAATGGACTCACTCAAGTTTAACTGACTTTTTGTTATGATGATTGAGCACTCCATTTATTTCTTTTTACTGTAGTTCCAATATATTAAAACAACAACAACAAAACAAACAAACTTTTGGCTGGATCATACCTTTGCTTTCTATATTGCAATAATATGAACGATACTGATCATTTTTGACCGGAGAAATTTCTGTCAGAATTGCAAAGAAAGTTAGAAAGCTACTAGTAAAGGCAAGAGTCTGATCTTTGAGAAAGAAAGAAAACTTGAGCAGCCTGTCCATGAGTATTAACAGCAATGCAAGTTGGCTATATTTGATCACTTGTGTTTGTTTTTTACTCTTATTTGTTATTGTGTCTGAGAGAAAAATGATATCTGCCATCAAACAACTGCTATTTTCATTTTCTTTACATACCTAAATATATATTTTTCACGGTCTCAATGTGACGTCACTTTGTTGGAATCCAATTTGTGAAATTCAGAAACATCTGCCTTCAACTCAAAGTCAGCAATTGGCTACTTTAGCAAGCATTAAGACAACAAATTTACCAACCGTAAGTCTTAAGAGCTCTTTGTCTCTTGTCTTCTGTCTGTTGTGTTTCCTTGTGTTGCAGACAGTGCTGTGGGATCCTGATAAACCAGTCCAATCATCATGCAGTGTTCTTGGAAGTCCATGGTATTGTTAGCATTGGCCTCCATAGCCATCCAGTACACAGCCATCCGCACCTTCTCCAGCAACCCCTTAAGCTTTCTGTGCTCTGTGGGCCTGGCACCTTCAGGTTTGACTGTCAACTGCAGCCCCAAAGAGTTGATGCAGGTGGGCCAGGAGACACCCGTGGACTTGGATCATAGCTGTGATAGAAGCCCCTCCCATGCTAATTCCTCCCCTTCTCTCTCCAATCCTTCCTATAATGTCACCAAGAGAACCCACATCCTCATTCTGGCCACCACACGGAGCGGGTCCTCATTTGTGGGTCAGCTGTTTAACCAGCATCCAGAGGTTAGAAATTATATAGTTTCTGTGACCTGTCGGATTATGATGAAAAATCATGAAGTCATGCCCTTTCTGATGCTTTTGAGTCAGTGGTTTCTAAATGCACAAAGAGCCTTTAATTTAACAATCCAGACAAAATGTATTTGATTTCATTCACATAATTTTTTGTCTACATATTTAATAGATCTTACATCTACAATAACTTCAAGTTCACAAACAGAACAATTAAATAAAAATAAACTTAGAAATCTAAACACAAACTAATTTTTAACAGATTTAAAATGATTTCTAAATGAGTTTTTAAAGGTTACAGGATCAGCACTTTTCAAAATAAATTCTATGTAATTAAAACATTTACTACAGTAAAGCATTTCTTCATTACATATTGCAGATAATGTGAAAGGAGAGTCAAAATGTCAAGCATGGTCAGAATTTGAACAAGCATACCAAACTTTGTTAAAGCAGTTTTGTAAATAGACCAGCAATGAATTTATTCAAATATATAAATACAAAGCAAAATCAGCGTCAAAGGAAATACAATTTACAAACTCAAAAGCAATTAAAAACTTTCAAGACTGAGGATGTTAGTTAAAAGTGGCGGTAACGTATGGTTAAATTAAGGAGCATCGTTAATCACGAAATGCAGAAAAAGTATGCTTGTGTTATAATGTTTGGAAAAATCAAGCATATGTTAGTAAGACACAGGTAGAAATACAGACTGACATCCTGGTACTTCATGTACCAGGATGTCTGGACATATTATTATTAATCCTTTATTTATCCAGGTAAAAAATCTCATTGAGATTAAAAATCTCATTTCCAAGAGAGACCTGGCATCATAGCAACAAAAGTCACATACCACATATTAAACCCATCAAGAGACTGATAATCTACAAAGTGCCTGATCAGTATTTATGCAGCTTTAGACTTCAGAGGATTCTCGGCAAATACACATGCTAATTAGCTTAGCAACTAGAACGTGTCTGAAATATTACAAAAACCACTGACTTTATGACGTTTCTGTATTTTGTTTTTAAAGAACCGCCAAAATCTAAAAGAAAATTCTGGTGTGTAGTGTTTTTGTGTTTGGAGTGTGCTTTAATGGCGATATGCTGTTTTTCATAACAGGTCTTCTATCTGTTTGAGCCTCTGTACCATGTCCAGTTGGCACTGCTTCCTCGGTTGGCACAGAGCCGAAACCTGGCTGAGAGGAGGGTCATGCTGGGAGCAGCTCGAGACCTGTTAAGGTCTCTGTACCATTGTAACCTCCACAGCCTGGAAAGTTACATACAACCCCGTCCTGCTAGGCACTCCACTGACAAGCTGTTTAGACGAGGAGCTAGTAAGAGACATGAGTCTGCTACTTTTGCATCTGTTTTTGCAATCCAGTTCCTGTCTGTCACAGTTTTTGTATGGTACGTGTCCTGTCTTAGGCCGTTCTCTGTGCTCCCCACCTGTATGCGAGGCTCCACTGGGCTCGAAGGAGCAGGTCCTGGTGCTAGCTGATGAGGGGGAATGTGTGAGAAAGTGTGGGCCACTAAATGTGTCGGTGGCTGCTGAAGTCTGCAGAGCAAAGCGCCACGCAGCCATCAAGACTGTTCGGATTCCCCAAGTCAGTGACCTCAGGGCGCTCATTGAGGATCCAAGACTCAACCTGAAGGTAGAGAAATCATTTAATTGAAAGCATTCTACTTAATTCATAATGAATTTTAGTAATGCAGTTTGTATTCTTTCAGATCAGAGGCTTAAAGACTTGAGTAAGATTAAATGATGATTATGACAAGCCACTTAATTTAGACTTGATGACAGAACACAGACTCGACCTCTTGACATAAAATAAATTCATAAATTGAAAAATATCAGTGTTGTGCCTAGTTTTCCCATTATGAATAATTAAAACACAGTTTGTCTTGTCATATCCAGCATATGGCCATTTTTCAGCCTGTAGCTGAGAAAAGACATGCTAATGATTTTTTATATGCTAGTTCCTGTCGGGTCAGATTTAGTAAAGGTCTGCATCAGTGAAGAAAAATGTCTTTTGGCTTTAAAACATTATGTAAAAACAGCTACTGCTGGGATTGATGAAAGGCACTGACAGGTTTGCAACTGGAAGGCATTGACAAATATTTCTGTGGTTAGCCTTAGGGTATATACTAAAACTTGGGGAGGAGAGTATTTGTTTAAGTCACACGAACACGGTGGTTTAGCAGAGGGCAATTTACTGCAAACTGAACCATATTTAATACAGGAAGAAAGCGTGTCTTACTTTGCACCTGATGTGGCTAGTCGTGTGATACCTAACTGCATGCATTTATGTGGAACCACAGGAATAAATGTTATAAGAACACATGCATAAGTGGCAAAGGTTGATTCCTCAAAGCTGTGATCGTGGTACATATTTCTGGTCTTTATTGCAATTTTATTGTAACAGAGAACTGAGGTTGAGATGGTTTGGATATGTGCACAAAAGGCAAAATATTGTAAGTGGGAAGTTGCTGTGCAAGAAGAAGAGAGGAAGACCCTGAGACAAGATCTGTGGATGTAGTGAAGGAGGACGTGCAGAGGCTTGGTGTGATGCAGAAGATTGTTAGAGAGACGAGACAGAGGCAGATGATCTGCTATGGCAACCCCTAAAGGGAATAGCTAAAAGAAAAAGTAGACCAAAACTTAACGTGAAGTGTTGGAAAACATAAAAATTCTTGTTCAGCTGATTCTCACTGAGACAAGAGCACAATGAATCTCTTGACCGTGTTTGTAGTGTTGGTTCTCTTTGCAGTGTTTTTTGCAGACATATGACAAATAATATGGCTTGTTGTGTGGTTAATTCAACAGTACTAACAGACTGTCCAAGACATCTGCGCTCCTGTTTCGGTGAGTGAAATAAGAGCGGGGTGGTTTGCATTTTTGTTAATGAAATCAAATCAATACTGTAGTAAAATTTCAAATAGAGTTTAGTATAGTGTTAAAATGAAAGAGATTTTATATTAACATACGAGGGCAATCCCAAAAGTAATGTCTCCTACTTTTTTAGGAAATACAAACAACCGTTCATTTTCTCTTTTACATCATTTTAAAGGTTGGAGAATTATTTAATTTTCTACATAATCGCCATTTTGGTCGATGTCTGTGAAGGTTCTCGGTCATCCGGGTCAACTAGTCTAAGGAGCTTGGAAAGAAAAGCATCTGGACTTCTTTAACTTTTCTTTTTGTAGACGCTGTGGCACTTTTAGAATGCCCATGTCATACCAGCTCGCCGCCATGTCTTTCAGGAAGCACTGAACCTCATCTTTCACCTCTTCGTCAGAGCAGAATAACCTTCCGCTGGCTGTAAACTCTTTACACCACTTGCAAATGTTTTTGACATCCATGCATGACTGTCCATACACTTCCATCAATTGGCGATGAATTTCAACCAGTTTAAAGGAGCCAGCTGAGGTGGTTCGGGCATCTGACAAGGATGCCTCCTGTGCGCCTCCTGGGTGAGGTGTTCCGGGCATGTCCCACCGGGAGGAGGCCCCGGGGCAGACCCAGGACACGCTGGAGAGATTATATCTCTCAGCTGGCCTGGGAACGCCTTGGTGTTCCCCCGGATAAGCTGGAGGAGGTGGCTGGGGAGAGGGAGGTCTGGGCCTCTCTGCTTAGGCTGCTGCCCCCGCAACCTGGCCTCGGATAAAGTGGATGAAGATGGATGGATGGATGGATTAAAGCCTTTTGCATTCAGAAATTGAATAACTGCGCGAACTTCGCACTTGGTGGTAGCGTTCAACGGGAGCTCCATTTTCAAGGGCTGCCAAGCCATGATTGAGCATCCCAGCGAAGCGGCGCATGCTTGTTTGGGAGTGGAGGAAGCACCAATCACAACAGTGTGGCCCACAGCCGTACGAACAGTTTCTCTACGTCCCCACCGCTTTAGAGACCTTACTTTTGGGATTGCCCTCATATAAATCATGGAAAACACTGTAATATTGAAATAATGACAATCCAAGGTTCTCCACAACTACATTTTCACCAGTTAATGACAGACTTTACTAGTGATTGGATAAGCAGACCCATTCAACAAAGACAGATGTGATCAGAAGCTGAATATTTATTTGTAACTGGTTATTGTATTGGCAGATTGTGAGATGGCACTTAACAGGTCTTTACTAACTGAGGACACGGTAGACTGAATGATGGATGGTTAGATGAACAGTCAATGCTACTCTAAATTGGAATTGATTAAACATGTGGTGTCAACAGCTGCAGTCCCTCAGAATTACCCTAAACATGTGTAGAGACACATGGGCTTAATGTACCTCATTCAACCTCACAGGGCAGTAAAAACATTTTGCCAGTAGCCTTAGTTTGACCTTAATTTATGTATGTTATGTTAAAACACGCTTTTTATTCAAGTTACCACTGTGGATGGTGGCCTCAGTTTGTTATTTTGTCTTTTTTGTGTCCAAATAAATCATGGACGTCAGAGCTACAACAAATTTACGACTTTCCAACTGTCATGACCTCATCTGTAGAATTAATGAACACTCCTTTCAGTGGTGCTCTTACCTTTGTATATAAAGAGAAAATGTCTGGCAGTTGCACACATTATTGTCACAGATATTTCTCTGCATTTAGTCCATCCACAAACAAGATAAACTTCTGCTACTGGTGGGGATGATATCACCAATTTCTTGGGATAATGAGACATGCCCCCTGTAAGCCCACCGCTCATGAAAGGTCATCTGATTATGGGGGTTTCTCTGCATTATTATAGGGTCTTTACCCTTACAATGTTATTTTGTGTTTTATAAGTAATAAGTAAGTAATATGAAATTGGACTTTTGAATAGAGCAGATTTCATGGTTGCATTAGTTACCACAAGTCACCCAGGGCCTGGACCACCACCATGTTTAACTGTTGGTATGATGTTGTCTATAGGTGTTACTTTTATGTCACATGTAATGAGACTCAAAGCTTTCAAAACATTCAGCTTTTATCTCGTCAGTCCACAGAATATTTTCCCAGTAGTCTTGGGGATCATCAAGATGTTTTTTGGCAAACGTGAGACGAGCCTTTGTGTTCTTTTTGGTCAGCAGTGGTTTTCTGCTTGGATTTCTCCCATGGACGCCATTTTCCCTCAGTCTTCTTCTTACTGTTAAATCATGAATTCTGACCTTACCTAAGACAAGTGAGGACTGCATTTTTTTGTTATTATTCTGGGTTCTTTTGTGACATCCTGAATGAGCCGTCAAAGTGCTCTTGGAGTAATTTTTGTAGGAAGGCTGCGTCTGGGAAGGTTCACCAGTGTTACAAGTTTTCTCCATGTGTGGATAATGCTCTCTAATGGTTTTGTAAACCTTCCCAGACTTATAGATGTCAATGATTTTATTTCCCAGCTGTTTCTTTAGATCGTGGCATGATTTGTTACTTTTTGAGAGCTGTTATCCTATTTTACTTTGTTGGACAGGTTCTATTTAAGTGATTTCTTGATTTATCAGGTCTAGCAGTAATCAGGCTTGGGTGTAACTAGAGAAATTGAACTCGGGTTTTCAAATAATATGGTTATTAACAGTTAATTTGTGTATAACTTTCTTAGGGATTTAACGAAGGGGCAATTACTTTTTCCCAGAGGATCAGGAAGCCTTGGGTAGCTTTTTTTCCTAAATAAATGGAATTGTGATTTAAAACCTGAATTTTGTATTTACTCTAGTTATCTTTGTCAATTATTAAAATGTGTTTGTTTAAAAGTGTGTCAAATATGAAAAAAACAAAGCTTCTCTAATGACAATGTAGTTTGGGGGAGACTTTTTTATGACAATGGACATACTAGCAAAACCAAATTGCACTATAGGGATACTTCAGATACTTAATTATTCTTACTTACTAGAGGTCTGTAAGTAGTTGTGAAGATGGTGGGGGAAAACTTCTCGTTAACACATTTGGATCTGGATCGTCCTATAAGTTAGAACTGAAAAGGAACAAAAGAATAAAGAAATTTAGAGAATGTACAAAATGTCATGCCTAAAGGCTTTTAAAAAGAGTTTCAAAGAGAGAACATGGTCAATTAAATACAGAGGACAATCAGAAATAAATTAAAATGGGCAACAAAATTAATTGCGTATGCAGGCCTGTGAACTAAATTAAGGTTGAATCCTTGAACAGAGGCCACTGGACTTCTATAGCTTCCTTACAATATGAATTCTGATTCATATCGTAAGGTTACGAGCCTCGAATAATACAGAGAAAACCCCAACAATCAGATAACCCCTCTGAGCAAGTGTTTTGGCAACAGTGGGAAGGAAAAAATCCCCTTTGACAGGAAGAAACCTCCAGCAGAACCAGCAAGTTTTAAGCCTAATGTTAAAATTAGAGAGATTGTCCGTCTTCTGAATCTAAACTGTGAGCTTGTTCCACAGAAGAGTTGAATGGAAGCTGATGGGTCTGTGTTAGGTTTATATTGTGGATTGTCATTTATGCTTAGAAATATATACTCATATATGCGTAGAGTTTTATAATCGATTGCATATCGATAGGACGTCTGATCCTTAGCAGTCTGCAAAGACTCTGTGTGCCTCCCAGAGCACTCTGGCATACACACACACACAACTTAAGGTCATGAGAGAGGTCGTACCTTCTCTTACTGATTTATGGTATAGGACAGCGGTCCCCAACCTTTTTTGCGCCACGGACCGGTTTATGCCCGACAATATTTTCACGGACCGGCCATTAAAGTGTTGTGGATAAATACAACAAAATAAAACTAGTACCGGTACCGAAAAAAAGAAGATTTATTCATAACACACGTGAAAAGACCCAGGAAAACCGAGTTAACGATAAAAACGATAACAAAATAACGCTGAAAACCGATAAAAACCCTGAAAACCATACATTTCACACCTGAGCCTCAACTCTCGAAGCCCGGTACCAAACGACTCACCCAGGGGTTGGGGACCGCTGGTATAGGAGGACACCTACTCTGTATCTGTTTAAGTATAAGAGCCCTTTGTTTAGGTGGAAAGCTGGACTCCTGGCACCAGCTTTGGGGAGTCTTCACAGGGTCACATCTTGACACCCCCCACCCCCACCCCACACACACACACACACACACATACACATATACCTACACGACACACAGACAAGGTACTCTATGTAAGACGTCATATGTTAATGAACTTATGCATAGTCATGTAACCGCAGTAAGGAGCAATGTTACGAGGGAGCAGACGAGAGCGACTGGGGTTCAAGCGTCAGGAACAGCGCTCGTCACAGTTCTCTCCCTCGTGCATGAGATCAAACAAAGAGCTCTGCTTGGTGTCCAATGCTTTTTGCTGTTGTAGTAGAATTGTCTTGTTCCAGCGGTGGGTCTGTGCCAGGCAGACCCAACAGTCTGCCTCCCCTACTACTTTCAAATAAGCTAGGAACCACAAGTAAGCTAGGAGTCTGAGAGCACTCTATATGGGTGATATGGTACTTTGACCTTTTTAAGATAAGACTGTCCATTTACATGAACAAATTGAAGTCTATTAGATAGATCCACCACAGCGCAGTACCTGTAATACCAACAGAATGGTATTACAGGTCAACAGTACTGAACAGTGGCACAAGGTAAAGCAGGACAAGCAGAGACATGAGTCCACTGTCAGAGGCTATAAGAAGATCATTTGTAACCTTCACAAAAGCTGTTTCGTGCTGTGATGAGCTCTGAAACTTGACTGAAACTCTTCAAATGAACTATTTATCTGCAGAGGATCAGATTTACAGCAACTCTTACAAGAATTTTTTGAGATAAAAGGAAGGTTGCAGATTGGCCTTATCACGGTCCCTCAGTCCTGCCTGGCAGACGTTGTCAGGGTTTGTTTTTCTCTCTCTGCTTCAGTTTCTATCTCTCCTCTCTTCTATCTGTTATCACGTGTTGTTGTCTGTCCTATGGGGTGGTACTGATTTTGGGTTCCTACACTTGGCACTATACACCTGGGATAATCAACCACTTCTGGCCTAGGATCTTGTCAGCAGCCACTGCATAAGGTTGTGGTCGGCTGTTATTCATTGCTGTATTGTTGAACTACCTTGTTAGTTAAGCCTTGGTCCTAGCTTCTATTTTATACGTGTGTTTTTGCCTCAAAGGATCTGACCTTGTCTCCTTCCTCTGCACAGACTTTCCCTGGATTTCCTTCCCTGGAGTGGTGAGCCTGCCCGTTTTGAGAGTGTTGTACTGGACAGAGAATTCGATGTTTTGAATACCTGTTTCCCCTTGGACCCCTTTAGCTGCTTTCCCTTGCGCTGTTGTATATAGCGCATTTTGGTAAAACACTGTAAATAAAGGGCACTAAACTTTAATTCGTCCAAATCCAGCATTTGAATCTACTCCAGCATTCATGACAGGCCTATAATTAGCCAACACAGCTGGGTCAAGTGATGGCTTTTTAAGTACAGCATAAGTACTATCAGCGTAAGGACTTGTGGTGGGTAGCCGATTGCGAGAGATTGGTCATATTTAAGATTGAAGCTTTAATTAATGGTAAGACTTGACTAAGACGGACTTGTAGGAATGGGGTCACATTGATGGTTTTGCGAAATTACTAAAGTTAACTAAGAAAGACCAATTGTAGAAAAAAGGGCTAAATATATCTAAATGGTATTGAAAGTAGCTGTACATGTTGTTACAGCTGTGAGATTAGGAGTAATTCTTTTTCTCTAATGGTTAAAATTCTATTTGTGAAGAAATTCATGTTGTCTCTTGTTTTGGTTAAAGGAATGCTTGGCTCAAAGCAGTTCTGATTTTTTCAGCATATCTACAGTGCTGAGGAGAAACCTAGGGTTGTTGTTTTCTCTGATTCTTCTTTAACCATTGATGAATAGTAAGATGTTCTAACTTTATGGAGGGTTTTTTCTTTTTTGAGTGGAATGAAACGATTAGACATGAACCGTTGGTGGTGTACTAGGGGCTTCTGTTTAGGACTACGCTTCCATCAAACCATTACCCAGCAATCCTGTTTTCTTGGCTGCTTGGGACAATATGCTGGGTGAGTAATAATGGTGGCTATACTGCCCTTGACTGCACCAACTACAGGGGGCTGGCTAGCTACAGGATTTTTGGAGCAGGTCTCCAATTCAGTGATCCTGGCCTTCACAGTTGTTAAGAGGGTACATGTTTTACAAGAATCGTTATTACTAAAGAAGGAAAACGAGTAAATAAACCCATTACACACTGAACAGGAAGGTGCAAGAGAGGTAAATAGGCCATGCTGCAAGTCTGGTTGGAGCTAAGCTAGTGAATCACTAAAGACAGTGAATGAATCCTGTGAATATAATTAGCAGGTGATTCAGCAGAATGTGCTTTGTATGAAGCATGTGAAGATTACATTATGAAATACGACATTTTTAAGCACATTGAGGCAACTTTTGTTGTGAATTGTCCTTTGTTGTGAATTACTGACCTCTGTCATCATTTTAAGTGGGGGAACTTGCACAATCGGTGGCTGACTAAATACTTTTTTGCCCCACTGTAGCTTGCTTATGATTAGCTTAAACCAGTCTGCAGATCCTTTAAATCACACCTTTTAAGGTGTGATTTAAAAAGTGAGTGAGTTTATTTACATTCTGATAAGGAATCTGATAACGAATTAAAAGCAAGGATGCTGTTTTCAACCTCTACAAAAATGCTAAAGTCGCCCAATATAAGTATATATCTGAATTGAACACTAAATCTAAAAGTCAAAGCTGAAGTTCATTTAAACTGATGCATTCCTCTTGCTTGTTTTTTTTTGACAAATAATTATGTTGATCAGTTATCAAATCAGTTAATAAGAAACTCATAATAAGGAGACCACTATTTATTAATCTACATTTAATCTATTTAATTCTTTATTACTGCAACTAAGAATAAAATGATTAAGTACAAATAAATTTACACCTGTTTCCAGGTTCACGAGCTGCACTATCCAAAAAGGGATCAGTGCTGTCTTTCTTGTTATTATCTGTGCTTCCCACTTGATTTGCTGGGAACCACCTAGCTACCCAGTGGGTGAAGGATGACCATGGCATGATATGTATAGCTGTTATGTGGTAGTTTAGGGGAATTTAGGAAAAATCTGTAAATATCACAAGTGGTATCTCAAGCCCAAAACTTGATGAACGGTTTACTGCACTGCTTTATATGCAATGTTAGTTCCTGCCCCACCACATGGCGTTAGCACTAACATATACTGCAAATATACTGGTTTTTGCCATTTGAATGGTTTATTCCTACTGAATATGTTTATCCTTCTTAGGTTGTCCAGCTTGTTCGAGATCCACGTGGCATCCTGGCATCTCGTATTGAGACCTTTCGGGATACTTACCGGCTGTGGCGTCTGTGGAGGGCAACTGGACGTCGACCCCACAACCTGGACCTAGGACAAATCAACACAGTGTGTGAAGATTTCCTTCGCTCTGTGTCTGTAGGCCTGGCAAGACCCACCTGGCTCAAAGGGAGGTACATGTTGCTGAGGTGAGAAGAGGATAATCATTTACACCAGGGGTATCTAACTCCAGGCCTTGAGGGCTGGTGTCCTGCAAGTTTTAGATGTGTCCTTTATTCAACACAGCTGATTTAAATGGCTAAAATGCCTCCTCAACATGTCTTGAAGTTTTTCAGAAGCCTGGTAATGAACAAATCCTTTGATTCAGGTGTGTTGACCCAGGGTGATATCCTCCTTCTACCAAGAAGAGAAGAGAGGTGTTTATTTAAATTGGTTGGTTTCCTGGCACATACTAGGCTTTTAAGCATAGTTCACAAATTTTCAATAGGGTATTTGGCTTTGGGAAGCTACTCCAGAAGCTTAATGTTAGCCTGCTATATCCAGTCCAAAACCAGTCTTGAAGTGTTTGGGATCACTGTTGTGTTGAAATACCCTGTTGTTTCCAAGTTTCAGCCAAATTTCAGAATGTGTACATAGATAACAGTGACGATAACACCAAGACTTCACATGGATTTACCTTACTAGCTGATGTGCATGTGGATGAGCAGACTGCATGTGGTATTGGGTGCAATTACAAGAATTTCCTTTTTGTCTTTTTAAGTTTTACTGAAATGAGGTAAACGGTGCTAGAGAGTTCTGTAGACCTAGACCGGGGGTGTCCAACCCCAGGCCTCGAGGACCAGTGTCCTGCAGGTTTTAGATCTCACCCTGGGTCAACACACCTAAATCAAATGATTATTTCATTACAAGGCCTCTGGAGAACTTCAAGACATGTTAAAGAGGTAATTTAGCCATTTGAATCAGCTGTGTTGGATCAAGGACACATCTAAAACCTGCAAATCAACATATGTGAATTCATTTATTCATTGATGAAAGCTCTTGAATAAGGGAGCAACCAAAAGTAGCTTTTTAGTATACCACAAATGTTAACAGGTCAGGTCTTCAACTGAGGCCTCGGGGAAACTGCAATGACACTACTCATAACAGGTCAAAACTATATCTATATACTATCTTCTGTCCAGATTCAGGTCTTATTTGGTTATTGCCTTCTTTTTAGTCAGAATGTTGTTATATTTGTTTTTGACAAACAAATTCACATTGACATGCTAATGCTTAGTATTGTTATTTACTGCGAGTGATATATTTTCTTTGTTCGTTATTTAAAAAAATAAAATACTCAATGGCACTTTCTTCCTTGATCAGGTATGAAGACTTGGCCAGGTTTCCTCTTCAAAAGACAAAGGAGCTCTATAGCTTCCTTGGTTTGGTTCTAGACCACAATGTGGTAGACTGGATCATCAACAACACTCGGGGCAGCAGTGGTCTGTCATCCTGGCAGAAATTCACCACAGTTCGGGATTCTGCAGCGAATGCTGAGAACTGGAGGGTTAAGCTGTCTTTTGATATGGTGGTTTACACGCAGACTGTCTGTCAACCACTTCTGGGGCTCCTTGGATACAAGACCATCTTCCATCCCAGGGAACTGAGAAATCTTTCACACTCTTTGGTGGAGGACCGGACGTTCCTCCCTTTTTTTTAAACGAATGACAAATATAGTTAACTGAGGTTTAGAAAACCAGCAAGACTTGACAGAACTGTTGTAAGGGAGAGACTGTGTAGTCACAGCTGTGGTCACTCTTGTCTGTGATGGTGGAACAGTTATCCCTAGATCTATTCAAAACTAAAAGTTCAATAAAACAATCAGAAATGCTCTCCTTTACATTAGTGTTTTCTAGTGACCTGGAGAGTTCTGGCAATCTCTTATTGTTGACTGCCTAATTTATTGATTTATTAATCTGACTGATTTTCTTTATTATTTTTCATTTAACTGCTGAGCCATTACCTACCTCAGTTACAGCTACCGCATCAAAACCCCCAAAATACTGTTTGGAATATATTGGCTTCATTGTGGCAAAAATAATACAGCTAAATAATTTAACCGACAAATGTGTAGCCTGTTTGTACCTGGTTACTTATTGTGTTTAGCCCTTAATCACAGTCACATGGTCACGATCACTGCAGTGTGATGGTGAACAGATGGGACTTCTCTATCATGTGGCAATTTTCATTTGTTTTGTTTACCTGTTTAGAGCCTTGATTTATTTTGGCAGTGGTGGGACTTCTATTTTTGAGCCCTGGTCACATCAGCTGAAGGTTCTGGCATGCACACTAAATTCCTTTGTCAATTGCTATCTTTAGACAAAAACGTTAGAAAAGTTTGACCAATGCCAAAGAAAAAGAGCTCTAGAAACAATATGGAATTCCTGCCCAAGAGTTAGGATCTATTGGTCAAAACTGATTTTACTATTCTTTATATTTTCATCAGTGTTTACCTGTTTAGAGCTTTGCTCTGCAGCTACAAATGGCTGCTAGCTTTTAAGAAGGCCTTGGTTGCTAATGACCTGAAGTGTGCATTTGAGGGTTAAGGGGTCAGTCTCTTAAACCATTCTTCTTAATAATGTCCTCGCTGTTATAAATGTCTATTCTTAGTTTGATCGGTTTATACAGAGCAACATTTTTACCGTGCACATTTTGAAGGACAGTGCTGCAACACACATCAACTTTTTTCCCTTGTTATTGAAAATCTCAAAATATGATCGATTTTTGATCTTTAAATGTCAAAATATTCTCACTCGTTAATAATGTCGGTCTTCTCACTAGATAAGTTGTCGTACAACAGTTTGTATATACAACAATAGCTTGAATGTGCCACATGTCACATTTCCCACATTCACTACACACTAGACACAGATTCTACATTTAATTTCCAATCAATTGTTAAAATTACCTTGAATTAATGTATGAAGTCATTGTTTGTGCAGCTACAAACTATTTTAATAAGTTTTAAGTTTTAAATTAAACATATTTGGATTTTCTGGAATAAGAAGCCTCATTCTTGTTTCAATCACATGACAAGCTCTTAAAAGTAATCCATTACAAGTTCAGATGACTCTTGTAGCATATTTCTGATTTGTTTCCACAAGAATATTTTTCTGGATTTCAAATCTGCTTGTAATTTTACAGTAATAGTATATATTGCAAGAAGTGGATATGGCAGGTTAGGTACTACATTAAACCAAAGATGGCTAATGTCCTTATTTTTAGAGCGTTAACTGTCTTCACATTCTTATAGATCCTTTAAATGAAAAGTTTGCACTTCTGTACCCAAATCTGGAAATAAAACTTGAGTCAAATCAAAGCATGTAAATATGTTATCAGTTCTTCTAACCGATGGGTTCTCATTAGATATTGATTGTGCTTAAAAGAAAATGCTAAAATGTCCAACAATTAATGTAAAAATTGATGTAAAAAACCAAAAAGTTTTGTTAGCCCTGCGTCAGGCTGGCGACCTGTCCAGGGTGTACCCCGCCTCTCGCCCTATGGTAGCTGGGATAGGCTCCAGCCCCTGACAACCCTGACAAGGATAAGCGGAAGAGAATGCAAGTTTGTTTTAATGTGGACATGAAACAATACGTGTATAAAGGCTAATTTACACCATGGAGCTCTTCATCTTGAAACAGTCACTGATTTAAATTTATCTATGAAGCTGGATTTTAGGAAATAAATCTTCAGGTTAGAGCCACTCTTGTGCTGGTATGAACATCACTGGGTTGGTTGGTTGGTTGCTGATAGACTGATAGACAGCCCAAGGGAGACACGTTTGTACTCCTCCTGGTTGCAACAATAAGCGATGAGAAACCAAGGATATACTGTGCACTTTCACTCTGTCTCTTTAGCAGTAAGTGGTTCTTGGTTGTTTGCTCGCTGCATAATGGCAAAACCTACACACTGAACCTTCAAACAGAATTTCACATAGGCCAACTGTCCCAGACTACATACTTGACATGCAGAATGTAGTAAATGGGAATGGAACCACTAGCTTTCCAACTGGTAGATAACCCACTCTAGCGCCTACACCACAGCTGCCCTATATTAAAACATGGATGGCAAAAAACATTTAACCGATGTTTTAATTATTGGTACTGAAGCCCAGAGAAAGAAACTGTCAGAACACCTACAATCACTGGCAATAAAAACCTCCAAACAGTAGGCATCATCTTTGACAAGGATCTTAGTTTTGAGCAACACAGACGTTTAACTGAAACTAAGACAGAAATGTAACTAAGGATTTAGATCACCTTAAGGTTATTGCCAGAGTACAGTTCCCCTCTCTCTAGCTGATGCAGAGACATTACATGCTTTTATTTCCCCTAAAATTGATTACTGTCATGCTTCACTTTCTGATGGTGGATACAAGACTTGGGGACTTGAGGAATGGGCTTCCTCCAAAGGGTGGCTGACTCTCCCTTAGAGATAGGGTGAGAAGTTTGGCCATCTAGGAGGGGCTCAGAGTAGAGCTGCTGCTCCTTCACATCGAAAGGAGCCAGTTGAGGTGGTACGTGCATCTGACAAGGATGTGTCCTGGGAGCCTCCTGGGTGAGGTGTTTCGGGCTTGTCCCACCAGGCAGACCCAGGACACACTGAATAGATTATATCTCTCGGCTGGCCTGGGAACTCCTCGGTGTTCCCCCGGGCAAGCTGGAGGAGGCTGCTGCCCCCCTGACCCCGGATAAGCGGAAGAAG
Organism: Rhamphochromis sp. 'chilingali'; assembly: GCF_963969265.1. NCBI lineage: Eukaryota > Metazoa > Chordata > Actinopteri > Cichliformes > Cichlidae > Rhamphochromis > Rhamphochromis sp. 'chilingali'. The sequence continues at coordinate 43,517,963 of NC_137930.1, forward strand.
ATGGGTGGATGGTTTGATCCTTGGCTGCGTCAGTCTGCATGCCAAATTATTCTTGGGCAAAATTGAACCAGTGCTTGGGTGGGGTGTGAATGTATATGAATGTTAGAATGTTAGTGTGACCGAAAGCACTTAGGTGTAGAAAAAAAAGTCCTTGTATGAATGGGTGAATGAGGCACATTGTATATGGAACTCAAGTATCTTCTTATACACGGATTGAGAACTGGGAAGAAGAAATAATTATCACTGGATTGGTGATCCAGGGGTTAACAGCCAAACACAGCTGGATTATGTATTCACTACAAGCAGCCAGAATCTGTCCAGTTTGTGATGCTAAGAGCAGTCTTCCTGCAGAGGTTTTGTTTCAAGTCTTTGGCCAGCTAGTGACATCTATGAAGCACACAGATTTAATACACGGGGTTTGTTTCGTTCCGTTTTCCCCGCCTGTCTTCTGTGCCGCATTTCAGTCCAGTAGGTGGCGCATATGTTCCTTAAGATAGTTTACCAACCGCCATTAAACCACAAGAAGAAGAAGACAAACCGCCGAAGAAGAAGAAACAGAAGTCATTTTGTATTTTCGTTCGTTTAACATGTTTCAGGTGTTCAGTTTATTTATGCCCGTCACAGAGTTTTAAGGGTAACGTTTGTACTTTGCATCGTTAGCGAGGAGGAACTTATTAGCAGTGACAGCATGATGAACTATTCCGACTATGACTCTGATGGATATTCGTCGAATGAAGATGCAGACTATGTCCCATCAGGTGAGGACTGTAAACACTATGGTGAGGTTTCTGCCATTCAGTGAAGAAAAAGAAGAACCTTAAGTATCATTAACTGAGCTGCAAACGACAGGCAGAAACATGGTTACTGACACTGATGGTTATTGATGGCTCTCTTTCCCTGTGTTGAAATAAAGCATGTTAAAGCTGAGAAATTCTTCGAAAGCTACGAGTGCTTTTTTTGATTCGTTTCCATTCAACTGTTTTCACATCAAATCAAATTCAGATCCAGACGCAAACACTCACAAAATAATGCACACAGCCTGAGTAGCACGTGCAATAGTGCAATACAGTAGTTACAAAAAGCGCCTTACTCACCCTCTTTAGTACTTGTGACTTGGAGCCCTAAAACATGGAGTTGACATCGCCATGGCAGCTTAAAAAAAGCCTGGATTATTGTAGACTTTCTAGTAGAAAAACTCAGACTGCAGCTGTTAATCTGGAAGCTCAGTCAGGTGTGAGATTATACAGTCCAAACAGGCAGATGCAGTCCTGATATACCAAGATGAAGCCTGAGTTCTCTTGGTGATATGGTTCAAGTCATAATTTTCACTTAAAAAATAGTGCTAATCAGTCAAATCAGCTGTGTCAAAACATGCTGAGTTAACTCTCATTGTTAGCTTTAAATGCAGTTTCACATCCACATTGATTAAAAAGCCTGATGAAATGATGCCCTCTTAGTACAGTTAAGTTGATTTGATTATTCTTGATATTGATCTTGTTATGCATCATTTACACTGCTTCCTGTACTTTTTCACCTCAGATGATAACCTCAGCGAGGATGACATAAATGAGTGTGAGAAGGAGGACCCTCTTCATGAGGATGACAGTGTGCCCCATTCTGAGCCCATCAGCAAGAAAAAAAAGAAAAAGGACATCAGTGTGAGGTAAGAGGTTTCGACAGCACCGTTCAATGAGAGGACAGTGTTTCCAAATGGAGAAAATGTAGTTAAATCTGTTTGTGTTCTCTGATGGCGGGAACACTGGACCATTTTCATTCTTTGAAAGTAAAACTTTTTATGGCTTCATAAAATAGACTACAGTTGATGTCCAAAAAAAGTAAATGTCATCAGATCCTCATGATCTTGAGTTTTAGTCGCTGGTGTCACTTAAAACATTTACAGAAAGAGAAAGAAGAGATTACTGAAAGTAGACGACAAAGATGAAGATGTTGGTGGAGCTAAAGAGGCGGATAACCCACAAGAAGAAGTGAAAACACCCACTAAGGCAAAGGCTCAGGATGATGAGGCAAAACAGAAGAAAAAGTCAGATGAACTTTGGGCCAGTTTCTTATCTGACGTTGGATCCAGACCCAAAGAGTCTGCACCACAGTCGGGTACCGCACAGAAGGTAAATATCTTTGAAACTTCGATATTTCATTTTGCCAGGTTTTTAAATGTGTTCGAATTTAAAGCTTGGACGATTGCTTTGATTTGCATAAACCACCTTTGAGACATGAACACTTTTAGTCATCTTATGTCCAAAATATCTGTGTGTGGGGGTTTTCAAATTGAAGCTGAGCTGAACAGACTTTGATTCGATACCAATTTGCACCACAAGATGGTGTAGTAACTCAAGTTGGCACTAGTCTTGCCCAACAGCAAAGGAAGATGAAATCAGGGGAGAGACACTTGTGGGCTCTGTAGTTTGGGCACTGTGAGGCTGCTGTTTTGATCTGGTCTCTAACTGGGAAAACAACTTGCAAAATATCAAGTTGATTAAACTCACATTGGAGCATTGTTGTGTTGAACAGCATTGTTCTCTGTGTGTCTGTTTTCTATATACTTACTTTCTAGTATCGTTCTTTTGTTTTTGTCTTCAGGATGATTCCACAGTTTCCAAGACTGTTTCTACGGTGACTGAAACGAAGTCGTCAGGTCCTGCTAAAGTCACCATCACCAAAGTTTTTGACTTTGCAGGCGAGGAGGTTCGGTAAGCTTCTGTTTTAAAAGCATTTGCACACTAATCAGCAGGTGGACACACACCATCTGGTCTGATGGCAGTGTAGTAGGCGGATGTCTCAGTTGGTAAGAACAGGACCATTTTGTGAATGAGCGTCGGCTAAACTCTTATCATGTCCACACAGTCCAGAGATGTGCTTAGTTTCTGACACTAGTAAAACTTGAAAATACTGTTATTTAAATGAAGAAGTGTGGTACAAAGATTATTTGTTTTTGTTTTTTTAAGCAGTGGTTATTTGTGAACAGTAGCATTCCAGCATTATGCCTTAATCTGGTTGTCATCATATTAATGCAACATTTCAAAGTGATAGGGAGCCCTGAGGCCTGCATTGTGAAGCAGTATTTGTAGTTAGTAAGGTGACTTCAGTTTTGACCCCAGAGTTTTAAAGGCTATATTGCTATGGTAACAACACAGCACCCTATATCACAATATGCTCGAGATATTAAGGAGTTCTCTTGAAAATGATATTCCTAGAATACAGTTGACCTCAACTGCAGACAATCGAAGGATTTCAAGTTTCTTTTCTTTAATGAATATGAAGAAAGTTGGCTTAGAAAACACAGTTTTGTTGGGCTGCATCATTGTGCTGTTGGATGTCTTTTCGTGATAGAGAGAGGAAGCTGCAGCTTGACCATAAATTATATGCTGACTGAGCCATGGAATAAATAAAAGCTGCTTTGGCTGGATTTTTTGATACTTTCATCTGTACACAGGCTCCAAATGCTTATAGTTCTTACAGTCTTTTTGGGGGGGGGGGGGTTGTTAAGCTGCAAATATGAAACCCTCCTGCTGTTGGCCCTGTTTGCTCTATTCAGTTTTGACACAGACATCTTGTTTATGTGTCTCCAGTTGCTTAGAGGCATTATGGTCATGAAAGCGTGCCTCGGACTCATGGAAAGGTTAGTTTTGTGTTTGTGCGCTCTGGTGAAACTCAGCTACAGTGGTGTGTGACGTGATGGCAAAGTGTACTGTAGTCCTAAGTCTTTAAACGGGCAGTGGAAGACTTGATTTTTAATGACTTTCAATCAGAATCATGGATTTGAGAACATTTTCTGTCGTTATTCCGGCTTTCAGCCAACCACTGAGAATTTTCTAGCATCTGTGCTGCGCAAGTACTCATGGAACTTCTAAAGTGCATCGTTTAACTCCCTGTCCATCTAGCACAGTATGGGCTGATGGCAGTATGCTTACATGCCTAAAATTTAAGCCCAGTTTGTGCACAAAGATTGGGGGAAGATCCTATATCATAAATTACTCACAGACTATTCATGAAGATTCCTTTAGCCTGCATTTATGTGACTGCATTGTTGAGTCTATATGTAATACCTGGTTTATCCAGCAGTTATTATGTTGAAGAACACGGTGCAAGTCTTTGCTCTACATGTTTCTCTTGTATGCATGAGTCTAATCTCACTGTATCACACACTACTTGCACGTTTAAGACCTGGAACTCCCTCTGTTTTTGTTGTTTAATGATGTTTAATGGAAAGGTGTGCTCCATAGGCTTGCTGGATACTGAAGCAGTTTTTATCTGTCTGCATGTTTTTTTTAATACAGTTTAACAGAATACACATTTGTCTCCATCTTTCAGGGTGAATAAAGAGGTTTCAGCTGACTCCAGGGAAGCAAAGAGTTATCTCAAGAGCCAGAGCATCAAAGAGGACGAGAAGAGCGACAAAGAGAAGATGTCATCACCCTGCTCTCCACCACTCCCTGGTTCCAGGTACACAAATACTACTCTAGGATTATTACTGCTGCAGGATTACTCTACCATTTCCATATCATTGGATATTTAGTACCAGTGCACGAGCGTGGTTGTTGCTTAAAAAATGCTGAAAAATCAAGATTGGTTTGAAGAAATAAATGCTAAAAATTTGTACTGTAAAACTGCACAGTCGGTGTGGATGGTTGCAATGAGAATAGGTGAGTCCGAAAAAATCTAGTGTGTAAAGGCCTTAAGGAGTGGAAAAGAAATTGTCAGTCCATCACGGGGAGTCCCCCAGCAGCCTGAGCCTATACCGGTATAAAGGAGGATTCTGTACCACCTGAATCCAGTCTTAAGTGCTCTGCTTTATCAAAAAGGAAAGTTTTAAGTCTAATCTTACAAGTAGAGAAGGGTGTCTGTCTCCTAAATCCAAAGTGGGAGCTGGTTTCACAGGAGTGGCGCCTGATGGCTGAACACTCTGTGTGCCATTCCACTTTTAAATATCCTAGGAACCACAGGTAAGCCCACAGTCTGAGAGCGAAGTTTTCTATTAGTATAATAAAAAACTGTTGTTTTTAAGAATTGTGATATAGCTAGATATTGTTTAGGTTTGGTGACTTTCCTCATATTATATACATTCTGGTCCTGTGTCACCTTTCGGCATCACATTCCTTGTTGCTGATCAGTTTTTATCCCTCAGCCACAAAAGGCTCATGGAGTATTATTGTCACCCGGCGGGCGACGTGGACGCCCAAGTTTGTGAAGGTGATAACTCGAGAACCAGGCAACGTAGGACTCTCAAATTGACACCATGGCTGCATCTTCTAAAAATCTTGGGCGAGCTTGAATCTCAGTGACCTTGAACTCAAGGTCAGAGGTCAAGTTATCTGAGAATCTTGTGAATGCGTTAACTCAAAAAGGAAGTCACCTAGGACTTTCAAATTGATAATACACGTGTGTCTGCTAAGATCCTGAGGAGTAGCACTGGTGTTCGCCAGGATTTTTGACGTAGTCTTCACACTCCCATGAGACTGGTTTGTCCCAGCGCACCCTTTGGGTGAGACAGGAGACCTTATACGTGCTGTCATCCCACCAACACTCTTCTGCGTAATCAGTCTACAGTGGGGCAAAAAAGTATTTAGTCAGCCACCGATTGTGCAAGTTCCCCCACTTAAAATGATGACAGAGGTCAGTAATTTGCACCAGAGGTACACTTCAACTGTGAGAGACAGAATGTGAAAAAAAAATCCATGAATTCACATGGTAGGATTTGTAAAGAATTTATTCGTAAATTAGGGTGGAAAATAAGTATTTGGTCACCTCAAACAAGGAAAATCTCTGGCTCTCACAGACCTGTAACGTCTTCTTTAAGAAGCTTTTCTGTCCCCCACTCGTTACCTGTATGAATGGCACCTGTTTGAACTCATCATCTGTATAAAAGACACCTGTCCACAGCCTCAAACAGTCAGACTCCAAACTCCGCCATGGCCAAGACCAAAGAGCTTTCGAAGGACACCAGGAAAAGTATTGTAGACCTGCACCAGACTGGGAAGAGTGAATCTACAATAGGCAAGCAGCTTGGTGTGAAAAAATCAACTGTGGGAGCAATCATCAGAAAATGGAAGACATACAAGACCACTGATAATCTCCCTCGATCTGGGGCTCCACGCAAGATCTCATCCCGTGGGGTCAAAATGATCATGAGAACGGTGAGCAAAGATCCCAGAACCACACGGGGGGACCTGGTGAATGACCTGCAGAGAGCTGGGACCAAAGTAACAAAGGTCACCATCAGTAACACACTACAACGGCAGGGAATCAAATCCCGCAGTGCCAGACGTGTTCCGCTGCTGAAGCCAGTGCATGTCCAGGCCCGTCTGAAGTTTGCCAGAGAGCACATGGATGATACAGCAGAGGATTGGGAGAATGTCATGTGGTCAGATGAAACCAAAGTAGAACTTTTTGGTATAAACTCAACTCGTCGTGTTTGGAGGAAGAAGAATACTGAGTTGCATCCCAAGAACACCATACCTACTGTGAAGCATGGGGGTGGAAACATCATGCTATGGGGCTGTTTTTCTGCCAAGGGGACAGGACGACTGATCCGTGTTAAGGACAGAATGAATGGGGCCATGTATCGTGAGATTTTGAGCCAAAACCTCCTTCCATCAGTGAGAACTTTGAAGATTAAACGAGGCTGGGTCTTCCAACATGACAATGATCCAAAAGACACCGCCCGGGCAACAAAGGAGTGGCTCCGTAAGAAGCATTTGAAAGTCCTGGAGTGGCCTAGCCAGTCTCCAGACCTCAACCCCATAGAAAATCTGTGGCGGGAGTTGAAAGTCCGTGTTGCTCGGCGACAGCCCCAAAACATCACTGCTCTCGAGAAGATCTGCATGGAGGAATGGGCCAAAATACCAGCTACTGTGTGTGCAAACCTGGTAAAGACCTATAGTAAACGTTTGACCTCTGTTATTGCCAACAAAGGTTATGTTACAAAGTATTGAGTTGTATTTTTGTTATTGACCAAATACTTATTTTCCACCCTGATTTACGAATAAATTCTTTACAAATCCTACCATGTGGATTCATGGATTTTTTTTTTTCACATTCTGTCTCTCACAGTTGAAGTGTACCTCTGGTGCAAATTACTGACCTCTGTCATCATTTTAAGTGGGGGAACTTGCACAATCGGTGGCTGACTAAATACTTTTTTGCCCCACTGTAGCTCTGGTCATATTTGCGTATCTGCAGATCATCATCATTATTTAAAAATCACTGAAGCTCCCAAGACCTCAAGCCTGTGCAGACTTGATCCAGTGAGAGCACAGACGGCTCCTGTGACCTGTATGCAACAGATTTTGTTGCATGTCAAACACACATCTGGAGTAGCACTAGTGCCAGCTGTGCTTCACCTCACCCCATTCAGATAACAGTGAAATCCAGCTACACTATCCCGCTGTATGCTCTGCAATGCATTTCTGCTTTTTTCCATTTGCAACTTCCAATACAATAGTATTTCCAATACTTTTTGTTGCCACGGTAATAAGTCAGCTAAGGATGTGCACATCTTCCACCCCAGACACAGGAAATCATCTTCCAGCTTACAGGAAGTATGGTGCTTTACAAGCCATTGCCTGTTTATCTCAGCTGTGTGTGTGTGTGTGTGTGTGTGTGTGTGTGTGTGTGTGTGTAAGTAAAAGGGAACACAACAGGAAAGACCCATTAGCACCACCCCATCATCAGTCCTTGTTGAGGTTGTGTAGTTATCATTTATTTGTAGATTCAGATGATAGTGTTGGTATGTGCTGTTATATAAGCTGGCAGTAATAAGTGTGTGTGTGTGAGAGAAGTCTGACCATAGAAGCTGTTGGTCCTTCATAAATTAATTTCTGCAGTATGCTGTCTGTGTTTACTTTTTAGTCATCCAGGTCATGGTAGTGGAGCTGGGAAAGAAAGAAGTCCAGTTGCCATGTTTCCAACCTCCTTAGACTATATGAGATACTGTACTACACTCAGGGGCCACTGCATTAACTGTACCTGTAACACAAATAACTAAAATGGGGGAGAAAGATGTTGCAAGTTACAGCTGGGCAATTACTCAAAAGTGAATTCATTCTGTTAATAATTGCCCCAGTCTGTGTTTATGTACTGTCCTCATAAAACTATAAGAGTCTGTGTCCACGTTCAGCCTGTGATATAGAAGCATGGCGAGAAACTTGAAAACCAAGCTGACAGTAGGGCTGTTCGATATAACGATATATCTCAGATGACGATATAAAAATGTCTATCGTTTCATTTTACGCTATCGTTTGTTTTGTGGTGTCGCAAAATAAACTGTTTACAGCAATATTTTTTCATCATTTTGATGGTCACTGTGGTGGCTATATTAATTTCTTAAAGTTCTCTCTTTCTCTTATATTTAATATAACCACACTACAGACGGACAAGCGCCTGTTTTTATGCGTTGTCATTAGCAACAACGATGGTAACACCATCGCATGTCCGCTTGTTTATTTTCCACATAAGCCTTTCACAATAAAGCTCAAGATCCTGTTGAGACTTTTCAAAATAAACTGAATTATGTGAATGAGTATGCAGGCGAGAAACAAAAGAGCCGTCAGGTGGTAAAAAATAAACCTTAGACTCAAACGTTAGAACAGGCTTTTCCTCGCAGCACGCCGTGTAATAAATACTCACAAAGGCTGTTACAACTTATGTCTAAAAATGTATCGTTTCATGCATCGGTTAAAACACTCGACTCCAGCTACACGATGCCCAGCTGGAAACACTTCACGCAAGTCGAGCTGCCCGAGATTCACAGAATTTACAGAACGTGTTACATTTTTGTGATTTATATCGTTATCGGACGATAGATGTCTTATATCGGGATATGAGATTTTGGAAACACTAGTCAGACTGCTGTTGGTGGTGTAATGGTTTTTATAATGGTCATTTTGCACCCTTTGCCTCTTAGTATCTAGTATCAACTGTGCATTATTCATCTACAGTATTGTTGCTGACCTATCACTGTCTGTCCCTTTAGTGTACCCAACACACTCTGTAACAAAGTTTAAATCATCTTAAACTAGTTTCTTAAACATGATGTTATCATGTCAATATGGACCAAAATCTCTGAACAATGTTTCCATCAGCTTTTTGAATCAAAATAGTTTTTCTTTTCTTTTCTTATCTTTTCTTTTTCAATGTTTTTATGTGTTTTTTTCTGCAAGTTTGTTATGCAACCTTAATGACAGTTAAACTGACCTTGAATTTCAAATCTTAAGGGTGTGAATTTGGTGGGTCACCTAAAGGCTTCTCTTTCTGATTTCAGTACTAAGCGTCCAGCAGGCATGTCAAATGTCCTAAGTCGTATTGGGGGAAAGAAGCAGAAAATGAGTACATTGGAAAAGTCAAAAATGGACTGGGATGCTTTTAAATCTGAGGAGGGCATCACCGAGGAGCTGGCTATCCACAACAGAGGCAGAGAAGGGTAAGAGAGTTTCAGCATGTGTGAAGTAATGTTCACTGTGGTCCAGAGGGATGTTCATCAAAACTGGATGTTGTCATTATTTTACGTGACAAAATAATTTAGTAAGATTTGTATATATTTATTTATCATACTTGAACTGAACAAAAAGAAAAAAGGAAGTACGCCTGTCCTACAGACATATCATTAAGTAAAACAACCTTAATAACGTATTTAATATTTAATAACAGCTCATATTTCTTTAGACTCCTACTGATGTTATCAAACTCCTTCCAATAATTATTAACTGGCTACCACATGCTTTCAAGGTGGCTGTAGTTAAACCATTTCTTTAAGAAGTCTTTCCTCGGCCTCATCTTAGCTAACTATAGAGAAATTTCCAACCTTCCTCTTATTTTCAAATTCTTGAAAGACTAGCTATCAAATAGCTAACTGAGAATTTGCAGAGGAATGGTTTATTTGTGGAGGGAGAATCTGCTGGTTGCAGCAGATGACTTCCCCTCCCTGAGCCTGGTTCTGCTGCAGGTTTCTTCCCTTTAAAAAGGAGTTTTTTCTTTCCACATTCGCCAAGTACCTGCTCACAAGAGGTCATTTTAGGGCCTTCACCTTACAATATAACATTCCTTAAGGTGATTGTTGTGATTTGGCACTATATAAATAAAATGAAATTGAATATAATTGTTCTTACTTATCATATTGGTTGTGTATTACTTCTGTGCCAGTAAAAAAAAAGTGGAGATGTCTGCTTGTGCTCTAAATGGGTCGAGATCATGTACTTAATTTTATAGCATGGTAAATAAACATAAGTTATCAATCTTTTGCATGTTAACAGCAAAAACGCTTCAACTTTTAACAGTTGCACAAAGATAGCAGGCAGGCAAGTATCACTCCATTTTTTTAAATTTTATTTATTTTTTGATCGCAAGGTGTGGAAGAAAGTAGGTATGAAAAGAAGTACCTGGTACCAGGTGCCATCACCTAATGAAAAACCCTAAAAACCGTGTTGAGCCAATCTGAGTAGGTCCTAGTGGAAAAGGTTGATAAGTGTTGTGAGGATCTCATTTCTGCTGTAACATTATAGCGTTGAGTTAGTCCCTAATGAGGCTGACCATAAACATTAATCTTGCATTTCTAAACAAAGCAGTCGGTTCATTTCAGCACTGACCAGCATTATACCAAGAGCAGTGCAAACTGGCATCTCAGCAATCAGTAGATCCAGTAGTGAGTGTGTGAATAGTCTGCCAACCAAAACAGTACAGTATGTTATACTGTATTTTTTTTTTTTTTACAGTTTGTTTTTTAAAGATAAAATACCAGAGAGAGTTAAAAACAGATGCTCTGTTTACTGACATGAGGCATTTTCATTGTGTTCCACTGTCTTTGTAGAAATGTGAGTAATCTGGCTGCCTATAAAACAAGATGCATCCTCATCTCATCAGGCTGTGAACATGCAGAGTGAGGCAGCAGTGATGAGTCACAAGATGACTTTTACAGCTGCACACTTGTGCCAGTTGCACACTGTTCTACTAAACTCTGCCCCTTTCGTTCACAATGAATGAGCTCCCCTAGTAGCATATATGCATATATGTGCAATAGAGCCACCCTAAAACACGGGGGTGACACTGTGCTTCTTTAGTAAATGACAACAGCCTGCAGTACCTGGATTGATAAAAGTAGGTCTGATGTTTCTGTTCTTTTCTGTTTGTGTGTGCTTAGGTATGTGGAGCGGAAGAATTTCTTGGAGCGTGTCGACCACCGCCAGTTTGAATTGGAAAAGGCAGTACGACTGAGCAATATGAAGCAATGACACAGACTGACAACACACACTCGCACAGAGAACAATTTTTTTTTTCTTTCCTGCAGCTCTCTTTCTTTCTCTAATGAGGTGCTGTTGTCCCTTTACAGTGAGCTCAAACTACTGTTCTCGCTCGAGTCTATTTCAGGCCCGGTATATTAATAGGCTCAGTTTGTGTGGAGGAGGGTTGCTGCGTGTGCTTCCATCCTTGTGTAACCAATAACGAATCTCAGACCTTAACACTGCATCCCTCCTGCTTCCTCAAGTGGCTGATTTAAGACCTCAAGGATGGATTAAAAACCACACTGGTTTATTGTAATTTTTCTTTTCTTTTTTTTTTTTCTTTTTTTTTTGCATAATTTCTCTCTGTTATTGAACTTTCATACCCCTCAGGATCTGGGAACATTACACCATCTATAGTGTAAAACCTGACAGGCCAAGAAGCACAAGGACTCAGACGATCTGTCTGTCTTGTTAGGGTAGAGGCTGTAATTATGTATCTTTGTTGGTGCCGACCAAAACCACAAACACAATAATTTTGTTTTCAGTGAGCTCAAACCTGAGCCATGCAGTAGTGGTAATACTCACCATATTGATGACTCCAAAATAGCTGAATCATAATATGGTACGTTACAGCTGCTGTTTATTAAAAGAAAAAATGTTACTTCATCCATAAGACCGTTAAGTACCTCAGTCTGCTGGCTGATTCACAGATCAAAGTGTACTTCGTAGAATTTTAGTATTAGTAATAGTATTTTTTGTTTGTGATAAGCAAACGTATCCGTTAGGTTCAGTGGACAAATAGCTGCAACAGAAAGTGAGACTGATTGGACGTTTCTGTGTTTCCTGGTCCTCGTGTGTGTGTGTGTGTGTGTGTGTGTGTGTGTGTGTGTGTGTGTGTGTGTGTGTGTGTGTGTGTGTGTGTGTGTGTGTGTGTGTGTGTGTGTGTGTGGTTGTACCTCTGGTGTTTTATCAATTAAGGAAAACTGTTTGAACTGTCTTATTGCTTTCATCAATAGAATCAGGATAGTTTTGTGTTTAACATTATTCAGATTATCATGGAAACAAATCTGTATTTTGCAGAGTTTGAAGCTCATTATAAAAACCACTGTGTACAGTTAGCAGTTTGTAGTGTTACTGATTTACAAAAAAAGGCCTTATTATTAACACTGCAGACATATGACATTTAAATGTTCAAGAAAAAATAGTTTGCACATCACATGTAATGATTCTGCACATATAGATGAACAGAGTGAGTCTTTTCAGTAGAGATGCACTGATCGATTGGCTGGTTTTCAGCTGATTGGCGGTGACCGTGAATGTGCGAGTTCTGCCTTTCCAAAAGTCTAGCTACTGCATTCAACAACAACAAGTGCAGTTCTCCCACCCACAGCAGTGCACACACTCAAATCAAAATAAACAAGTCATTTGATTTCATGCCAGTATTTTTAATGATCCAAAATGTAGTAATGATTAAATAACATGTGGTTGTCAGTGTAGCATCTGAAGTTTTCTTATTTTCACAGCTCTGCCAATCTGTGTATTAACACTTTCAAAGTCTTCTCTCACTATTTAAATAGATTCAGCTGAACTGCAGGTTGTGGCAGCTGAAAGTAAAACTATTGCTCTGCTGAAGCTTCTGATGATGACCTCTGAAAGATGCTAACAGTGTAGCTAACAGCAGTAACCAGAAAGTGCAGGTCTTAAAGAAACTGCAAGTGGGATTACTGCAGCATAGTTACAGCTGTGGTAACCGGGCCACTGCGTCATGGAAGAAGATGAGACTGAACCAACATTGCTGCAGTCATCTTGAAATACCACTAGCAAGCACTGCTAGATTTAAAGAAAAAACTATGTTTATGTTTCTTCAGAAACACTTAAATCCATGTAAATTTAGAGAACAAGAACTCTTATTAAGGATTGGTGCTGATATTAGCAGTGTGTAAGGACAAACACAAACAGCTGGGTGAAACACATTCATGTTAAAGCTTGGTCCAAAACATTTGTAGCTGACCTTTGAACTTCTGGCATTCTCCACAGCAGCTTCCCACATCACTTACTTAAAATACACGTTGACCTCGGGGTCAGTGACTGTGAACCCCACATCAAGCGCTGCACATTGCTTTGTGAACTTGCTCCCTGAGACACTGATAGACAAGTGTTGAGCATTGCAAATTTTGTGGAAGGTGGTTGGTTTGCCTCAAGATGAAAGCGTCTGAGCTGTGATTTTGGTTATTTGTAGTTGCTGTGAGTCACTGGAAATTAGCATACGGCGCAGCATGTTTACACACTCCAGACAAGAAGTAAGATGTTTCAAGTTTAAGCCCTTGGGGACTGAGGCAACCGCTTGCAGTTTCTGTTGAAGAGTGGGAGGTGACTGTCCATCCATTCATCCTTCCTTCTTTCGCTTATCCGGGGTCGGGTTGCAGGGGGAGTAGCCCAAACGGAGAAGCCCAGACCTCCCTCACCCCGGCCACCTCCTCCAGCTTGTCCGGGGGAACACCAAGGCGGTCCCAGGCCAGCCAACAGATATCTCTCCAGCGTGTCCATGGGTCTGCCCTGGGGCCTCCTCCCAGTGGGACATGCCCACAACACCTGGCATCCTTGTCAGATGCCCGAACCACCTCAACTGGCTGGTCAGTCACCTCCTTTCACTGCTCCTTCACATCGAAAGGAGGTTCACTGACCTATTAACTAAAATCAAAAAATCCAAACTATGGAAACTTATTGAACTTGATGTTGGTACTTAACGAAAGCAGAGGTGGGTGGCAACATGTAGGTATACCAATAATACAAGCTTTATAGAAGTGCACAGGATTTTGAGGAGTTTGGATTTTTTTTCGGGTATAAGAACAAAAACAGCTATAGCTGGTCACATGACATTCTGAAGTCAAAAGTTAAAGATTGCTTGAATTTGAAAGTTAAAAAAAAACTAAACATCCATAGAAATCAACTGAAACAACACAGCAGACAAAGCATTTTATTTCATTCATAGACATGCTCCCAATTTGGCTTTGATTCTGAATTTTATCTGTAAGCCCAAAGACTAGTGGCATTTCTCCCATAGCCACCGTTCATTAGAAGAAAATCATAAAATAGTCTAAGTCAGCAACTTTTGGCACAAGCATTATGTGCAATAAAAATATATTTTATCTTTTCTCTTCTGCATATCCAGTTAAGTGGCTTATCCCAGCTGCCATAGGGCAGGTGGGGGACACACCGTGGCCAGGTTGCCAGCCTGTCACAGGGCTAGCACAGAGAGGCAGACGGCTATTCACACTCAGTTTTAGAATCACCAGTTAACTTAAGCGCATGTGTTTGGACTGTGGGGGGAAGCTGGAGTACCTGGAGAGCACACATGGGGAGAAGATACAAACTCAGCACAGCAAGGCCCCGGCCAGATGAATTCAAACCCAAGACGTTCTTGCTGTGAGACAACAGTCCTAACCATCGTGTAATTCCTGAACATGAATTCAGTTCCTGCATTAACACCATATTTGTAACATGAAGCATGCAGAGGTATAGTTTCCAAATCTAGACTGTAGCCCAGGAGTGGATGAGTGCATGATGGGGGTTTTATTGTTGTTGTTTTTTTTAGAAAAAAGATTTAAACTTCTATGATCCACACATTTATTTCTTATTTTCTACATTCTAAAGGCAATATGTAAATTTGATCAGGTGAAGATCATCAAAGTGTGTTTTATTTGATCCATCTTTAAATAAATACAATAAACTCAAAGGTCTATTGATTGTCCTATGCCAGTTTTTGTACACTAATGTATTCTCTTATTCTAGCAAAGCAGGTACTATAGCTGTGGTTTGGTTTGGTGATCATCTTGGGGTTTCAGTAAGCAGAGATCAGCACAGCTGTTTTTGAGTCTGGTGTTTCATGAGAGATTTAAATGCATGGACCTATAATGGTGATCTTGTTAAATGAATGTTTTCATTAATTAATACTCCATCTGTTTTCTTATAATTGAATTTGATACAAAGTACCCATCTCCTGAGAAAGCTACCCAATAACGGATGATTTTTCCAACTTCATTTCTTCTTCTTAGCCAGCGGGTTCTCCGCTGTCTGCATGTTTCGGGCTCTGTACCAGCAGTGCGGTGCTGTTGGTGCTGTATGTCATTCATACTGCCAAAGGCCAGCAGCACGGCTGGTACAGCAGTTGTCTATATCGGTTATCGGTGGTAAATGGTCACGAAGACGCGGAACCGCTGTAGTCTTTTCGTGTATTTCTGGAAACACACCCCAGCATACCCCAGAGGGTAGCACGCATGTATCGTAAATGTAGGCCGGTCCCTTTAAGGCAGCGCTGGATGATCCGTGCTGGAGGACGGCGGTAGACCGGGACAGGCACGGCTCTCCTCCCGGTGGATAACGGCACGGACCCGACAGCACGCTGTTCTGACGAATGTGCGCGGTCCCGGTCCCTGTGGCCGAGCGGAAGCTTTTCTAAAGATATCCTTGAAGGAATCTGGGACAGAGAAGGGAGCGGCAGGAGACGAGGCGGAAGCCGGCTCTGCTGACACTCAGGCGGCAGCACAGGCTTTCATGCTGCCGCTACATCCCGCACTAAAACACTCCGGTCTGAAGAAGCCCACAGCCGCCGTGTCCGGCCGGACCTTTGCCTTTTCTTTGGAGCTAACTATGGACGGGATAACGGAGGACTGACACTTGGAGAGCTAGCAAGAACAATTGGTAGTGCTAAATAAATAAGCAGCAAGCGACGAAGCACCGAGCGGTCTAAAGCAGGAGCACCAGCAAAATGTCTGTTCCTGTGAGTATGTCAGCAAACACGTCGCTGCTCGTCTCCCATGTTTCATATTTGCCGTTTTCTGTGGAGCAGGACGGAGCACGCATAACACTGACAGCTGTCTCACTACAGCACACACCCAGTCACATAGCTGCTGTTAGCCTGGCACCGATTGAAACAGCTACACACTATAATTAGCAAATATGTAATAAGCATTTCTAATTCATAAATGGACTGAGAGCCTATGGCTGATGAGGCTAACGTTGAGTGTACCTTTAACTAGTCTCTGCCTGCTAGTAAAGGACAGTGACGAGCCAGTGTGCCGGAGCTCTGTGAGGCCTGAGCCTGGCTCTGTGGTGGGCGACAGTTTGTGTGTGTTTCTGGGCTGGACACACACACACACACACACACACACACACACACACACACACACTGGTTGTAATGCATGTATATGTGTGTGTTTTGGGGGTGGATACACACACACACACACACACACACACACACACACACACACACACACACACTGGTTGTAATGCATGTATATGTGTGTGTTTTGGGGGTGGACACACACACACACACACACACACACACACACACTGGTTGTAATGCATATATATGTGTGTGTTGTTGGGTGCCAGCTGCATTATTTGGATGTTGTAGCGGCGGATGTCAGATGGCCCTGATGGAGCTGTGCTGCTGGTCTTTATCGCATTCCTTAAGCTCTCATTTAAAAACAATTCCTGGAGGCTTTACCGTGGGCGCGTGAGTACGCGCGCGCACGCGCCAGTGCTGTACGGTGGCTGTTTGCCAGAGAGTACTCAGCAATGCACATGCTCTTACTTTAGTTTGAATTGTGCTGCTTCCATTGTTAATGACGCAGGTTATTAACACCGGTGCTCAGTGGTCCTTTTAAAGAAGTAATGCGATACTTGTTTTCCGCTTGTATAAAGGAAATCTTTGTTACACTGCTGTTGTGTTAATCTGGAGTGTTGCCTGACATCCACGGTGACATTTTCCTGGCCTATTTGCAGCGGGACTGCACACCTAAAGGTGGTACAGATGATACATTCAAAACAAAAATTTGGTGTATATTAAAAATCTGAATTGACAAAACAACAATGGAAAATTAATACAATTAACAAATTTACTTCATTCACCTAATTTCTGCCCACTGGTTTAATTTCAGCTCATTGTAAGAGTCATGACTTTTTCTTCTGGTGAATGCAGGCATACAGAAGACCAATAATATCAATGGAGCTGTGGACATGTTATATTACTGAAAGTTTCCTAACAAGTGTTGCTCAGAACATAATGAGACAGAGAAAAGCTGACCGGGCCTGCAGGTCGTGTCAACTAAGCTGTCTAAAGTTTTTGGTTGCCTCCTTGTTGCCTCCACGCAGTGTAGCTCTGATGCTAGCTAATGGCTGGTGTGGTAAACACGGACTAACACAGAGGTGAGATGAACAGATCAGCACTCTTGTTGTGAAAGTCTGAGCCGACATTTTGAGTCAGGGTTGGACCAAAGTCTCTGTGTTAAATGGATTGGCTTTTATAGAGTCCTTGTTTTTTAGCTTCAGTTCTTTAAAAGCACTTTACACTACAAACCAGAGCAGAGAATGGGGTCATTTAGTATCTTTCCCAGGAACACTTTAGAAAAACAACCTTTCTATTAGATTACACAACCAACTTCCTGATCCACTGCTCACTCCACACTGTGCACTCCAACAATACAATGGTGTCATTTGAGGTCAATAAAGCTTTAGGTAGTTATGATACCACAGTACGATATAGTTAAATCTACATACATATGTACATATTCATAAGTAAAGTATCCAAGGATTACCTCCCTTTGTGACAGGTTTTCAGCGCGTGCCTGTAGTGAATCACATCCTTCTGTTGTTAATGTCTTAATTTCTTTTAAACATGCAATGATGATCAACATTAGTCACGTCCTGTTATTTATTGTTATATTTTGATAGAATAGAATAAATATTTAGGGATTACATAATCTTTTTTCTTTATTTATCTTTACAGTAGATTGTCAGTATGAGACAATATAAGATTTAAACATTTCCAATTTTTTAGCAAAACATCCAGATCTCATAAAACCTAACAGCAAACAAAAATCACTCATCAGAACCAAACAAATACTAACAACACAATGTTTATTGTGTTTACTGAAGACTTAAAGATAGGATGAGAGTGACAGGTGAGCAGCAGTGATGTGAACTGACAGCATAATGATGATAAGTGTGTTTCCTTAAGAAATGCATTGCTCAATAATCAATATCACACATTTCTCTGAGTAATACAGAAGTCTCGCTGTCTTAGATGTGGAGAAATCTTGTTATTTAGAACACATTAGCGCATCACATCTGCACAGTGCAGGTTTCTTTGGAACACTTATGATTGCGTATGTCATTAGGCATGTTTTTAATGTTATTATTTTAAGTCTCCTAAGTAGTTTTAATCAGTTATTACAATTATTATAATGATTTATATGTTTTTAATTCATTTCTTCTCATTCAATTTATTATGTAAGTTATTAATAAACTTGAGAAAATGAATAGCCCCGCCCCATCAGCACTTAGATTAGATTATACATGTGCAGTTATTGCACAGAAGCAAGGAGAAGAAAAGATTCCAACTACAAATATGTAAAATAATCATATTCAAGCACTATAATTTATTTATTTATTTAAAACCCAGACCACTGGAAACATTGAAAATCCGATCTATCGTAGATAATACCTGTAGCATTAATGCAACATAGAGCAGGTTCATCTTAAATGCAATGCAATAAGTCTGTTAATCTATATCTATATGTCTATGTGTCAGTCTTAATTAATAACTTTGTTGTCACTATGTTGTTTTTTGACAAATGAAAGTCAAAATGTTGATGTATGGAGGTGGCAAGAGTTTAAAAAATACAATATAGTAATATAGAAATAGTGTATTATATAGTATCGTTTGTATAGATATTAATATTTTGTTTATGTGCAGTTGCATTTTTAAGTAAGTGAATGCATCCTCATTTACACCTTCAAAGATTCAGGACATTGTGTTAATTAGCAGTTCACATTGTCACATTTAGTGTGCCTGTTCAAATAAATGCTTAATGAAAAGCACTTTAAACAGCCTAATTATTGCTTTCAGTGCTCATTGAGACTAGAAGGGCAGACTGGAGGAGAGTCATGTCAAATGCCAGTCAAATGTTGTGATTTAATAGCGCACTGTTTTAGCTGTTCAGCTGCAATAGCTATTTTTTTGTTGTTGTTGTGTTTTTTGTTTTTTTTTTACTAATTCTAGTAAACCAAATGATCTGTCTTACGTGAACAAGGCTCACCTGCTGGTATAGTCTAAATTCTGTCTCTTTATATCTGAAAGTGGGAAATAAACTCCCCAGTGTGTGTTTATCTCTCTCCAGAGACATTAGTAAGATTACTCAACATAGCTAGGCTTTCTTTGAGTTAGCTGCCTTCATAAAACCTGAAACGAATTTAATGAATCATTCTGCTTCAAAAGAACAAATTCAGCAATGTGTGACATAAAACCTGAGCAGCACCAAGCACGGGTAGACTTTCTGTTGATGAGTAAATCTCAGAATGCTACTTGCCACACTCTTGGGTAAATGTTGTTCCCAAAATAGTAAAGATGAAAACAACGTTGAGTCCATTACCCTGTTCTGTCCTCTAGCTGTGCCAGACAAATGCACACACAAAGCATTTTTTGCCGGCAGTATTCTGTGAAGACCCACCACTACACAGCCTATAACTCTGATGCTCTGTCTAGCCCCCTAGCATGTGGTCTCTGTGTAGTAGCTTTTACCAGTCTCATGTGAGCTACCATTAGGCTAATGTAAAAAAGCAACTATGTGATAGTATTTACAATGAGTAATCCAAAGAAAACCCTCTGACAAAAAGTCTGTCCATCCAGCTGTCTGTCTTGTTCTGCTTATCCGGGTCTAGTTCCCAGGGGCAGCACTCTAAGCAGGACTCTCTCCGTCGGCCACCTCCACCTGCTCTTTTAGGAGGACAGTGAGGCATTCCAAAGCAATCCAGGAGACAAAATATCTCTATTGTGTCCCAAGTCTGCCTATGGACATTCTCAAAACACCTGAACCGGGAGGCATCCAGAGTGTCCTGGCCAAACGAGTAAAACACCCGTTTGGCCTCTTTTTTTAATGTGGAAGAGCAGGGATCCTACTCTTAGCCCCTTCCAATTGACTGAGCTCCTCATCCTCTTTAAGGGTAAGCTCAGAAAACCTTTGACGCAGATTCATTTCTTACACTTGTATTATAGGTGAGGGTGGAAAAGTAGGTATCACTCAGCTCTGTCTTTAATACAGTGGACCAGTGCAGTGTCCAGATCACTGTGGATGTTGGACATGAAGTCACGACTCTTCTTGTGACCAAGACCCCAAGATATAGATTGGTTATCATAAATAAAACGATGAAGTTGCAGAACGTTTGTAACCATGAATGCAGAAAGTGTCTTTGTGCTGTGTGAAACTGGAGCCTTTCCTTTTCACATGAAAATGACTTTACTGTTCAGGTATGTAGAAGTCGAGCACACTTTGAGAGGACTTCTAAACTCAATGGTACTGTCACCATGTGCAATCTGTTGCTAAGCATGTGTTTCACTATTGTGGGAAATGCAATACCCCAACAGTGCCATCATTTTCCACTCATAATTTGGTTCACAAGTTAAAATTCAACATCCAGTATTAATGTGTGCATTTCTTTTATTGAGAACATTTTCTAACTTGTCTGTTAAAATTCAGACTATGTTGGATAACATGAATAATTTATTAGATAATTAGATTTTTGCAGTTTGAATGAAGTTGATTGAAGTTGAATGAAGTTGACTTCCTGTTGGCCTGATATAAATGAAAAACGGGCCAAAGAGTCTATGCACACATTGTAGAAGTGGAGAAGATATGAAAACCACCAATTTTCTCTTCATCATATCAAATAACTCCACCTACAGGTCATTAAAAGAGGGACATTGGTTTATGTTAGATTGTGTCAGAAAGACAAGGGTTGAGTCAGTTTTTGTCGTCAATGGCGAAGGCAGAAGTGACACACAATGTCTGCGCCATCAGTGTCTTTACAGTCTGAGTTGTGATGGGTTTTCAGAACAGATGGTGCTACTGTGATGACAAGAGTCAAGGGACAGCGCCTACATCATCAGAATACACTGTGTGATACAGCATTTTAACCAGTCTTCTCTGATTTCTGCCATTTTTTTATGTGAGGTTCCAGACAGTAGCAGACCTCCTCAGTTTTGCTCTGCACTTACTGAGTCCACTCTGTAGGGCAAAGCTGGCAAACAGGTCAGGCTTCTTAGGTATACACCCCAAGTATCCACAAGACCTAAACTTGATGGGTAACACACCGATTGCATGTCCTGGATTCTTGAATCCCTCTAAGGTTGCTGTTGAGCCTTAGGAGCAGGTAGTCACTCAGTATTGCTGTTCTCCAAATGTGAGAGTTCTGTTTACAGACCAAATGCAGTATGTCCCAATTCAGAACAGTTGTGAAGTAATCAGCTGGTCTTTCCTCTGGTTAGAAATCCATCCATGCATCTGTTAGACAGTGCTAACCACTGCACCACGATTCCTTGAATTCTTGAATTTCTATCATTGAGGAGGACTTTCTCTGCTTATGTAGTGCGCAAACTGTAGGTGTGGAGAGTGACTGATTGGCTACTTAGAGAGAGAAAAGGTCCTTTTCCCTATCTAACTACAAACACACACGCACACACACCATCTTAAATCCCACCTTTCGCCAGATCTTAACATCCTCTGTTGAGATGTTTGCTATGAAAAGTGCAAGTGTCATGATGAAATGTGATGTGTGACAGTTGGGGACAGGGCTTTACGTGACGGGAGATACTGCAGTTTTATTTCTGATTTATTCTATGTGGAAAGCCTTTTCATAAGATGGTAATTTAGATGTTCATCTATCTTTGAAATCTTAAGTTGTCTTAAAAAAATAACTGTGATCTGTGAAAAGCAAGAATAGGAGTGTGCAAGTTTATTTTGTCTAGCACAAACTCTTCAGGCTGTCTGTCCATTCGTCCCATTCTTATAAACACGGGATCTCTTGAGCACTTTCAGTGAATTCTGCAAATTTAAACCTTCGCTTGGACTGAAGAAAGAACTTGTTATATTTGGTCAATGTGACCAATTGTTCTGCTTTATGAAGCTGGATTTGGAATTATCCAGATAGTTTAAGGCTTATACCCGAGTTTTTAGTATTATAAAGGGACCGTCACTTCTTACTGTGGCGCACCACTGCTCCAGAATAGCTTATCTTCCAAATTAGAGACAACCATGTGGGAAATCACATCTTTTTTTTCTCAATATTTTTTGCCACTGTTTTGTTCTACAAGCCTGAAAACATAAGATCCTAAAACAGAACACCTCTATTTGTTCTTATGGACCTTATATCAGATTTGCATGTACTCTCGGTGTTATGTTTGATGCTGTTTTTGAAACACCACCGTGGCTGCACTTGAAAGAATGAAAAATGTTGTGTTGAAATAAAAAATCTTAAACACAGTTAATGCTGGAAAAGACACTTGGAATAGGTGCAAGTCCACCGAACCAGAATTAAGTGTGAAACTGCAGCTCTGCAGGGCAGCTGTAGTCAGGTCAGCAGTGATAATTTTAAGGTTACTAAGCAGGAATTCTCCTATGTTTTACCTTTGCTATAATAAGGATCATTCAAATTTTTAGACTGGTTTTGTAGACCTCTGCTGGAATAACAATTATAATCCATCACATTTTCCCGTGTCTTAACGATAGAGTAATGATACTCTGTTAACTTGCACAGACAGAAGCGTTGCCAACTTTCCTTTCTGGCTTCAAATAGGTTAAACTTTATTAATATAGTAGGTGTTGTACAACTAAACGCTAATGAAAGTGAAAATGTAAAATGACTGGTATTTATGTGCTGCTCACTGATGCTTTATTTTATGCACTTGGGAAACTGTCTGTCTTACATCCACACTCAGAGTTAGTGTGGACAGTGTCTTCATTTCATTGATGTTGTCAGTCACAGAGCTGTGAAGGGGACAGGCAGGGTACACCCCGGAAATGCCGCCAGTCTACCACAAGAGAGACAACTGTTTATGCTCAGATTCACACCTTTGGACAATTTAGAATTACCAGTTAACCCATGTCTTTGCACTGTGGGAGGAAGCTAGAGTTCCTTGGGAGAACCCACACAGAATGACCTAAGCTGGCCCGTGGGTTCAAAATCTGAACCTTCTGGCTGTGAGACCACAGTGCAAACCACTTTAGCACCATGCCACCCCACCTTTCTGCCAAAGGATCTTAATCTGTTCTTCCCTTCTACCTCTACGCACTGGTCCATGGTGTGGGATGGCATTTGTGAAGACTAAATTGCTTGGCTTGTGGTTCACAACCAATTCACAGAATAGGAGCTAGACTGATTGAACTCATAAATCTGGTTGTGTGTGTGTGTGTGTGTGTGTGTGTGTGTGTGTGTGTGTGTGTGTGTGTGTGTGTGTGTGTGTGTGTGTGTGAGAGAGAGAGTCCAGCCAAGTTTCACTCACCCTAACTGCAACTTGGTTAGTTGCAGTTAGGGTTATTTTCCCATTTTTACCCACCAGTTAAAATTGATGGCTAAAAATATATATATATATTTTTACCTTTTTTTTTTTTAACCTCTGGGGGGTCCTAGAAAAATGCATACACTATTGGGCTTAGAGCCACAAATCGACCACGCCATGAAAAGTGCCATAAAATATCTATATATTAATATTTTTTTCCACTTTAAATTAGCCAATCTTTTAGACCTACTTCTCCTTGAAATATTCATATCAAGTTTTAATTACATTTCGCGGATTTTAACCCTTTATATCCCGGTTTCGTCACATGGCCGCACTGTTTTTTTAGCCCCAAAAAACAAAGAAATCAAATATTTCCCAAAAGATACAATTCCAAGGCCCGGACTCCCGAGTACCACCAACATTCGGAAGATGGCCCATTATTTGGTTGTAATGACCGTGGAATGGGAAATAGCGTTTATAATGGGTTTCAATGGGGCACAAATCGACCACTAGGACCAATAGTGTAAGTTTATCTGTAGCTCAGCCACTGAAGCTAATTTAAGGGAGTCAGACTGGAATTTTGAAATATATGTAACCAGACTTTTTTTTGGAAAAGTTGGCTATATTCCGTTCAACACAGTGCAAATGGCGTGTATACGAACAATGAAAAATGGCACAAATCGACCCAAGACCACCCAGAGGTTAAACTGGGTCATTTTTCTGTACTGATCATGTCTGTACTTCATGTCTGATTTGCCCCAACAAAAATAGGAGCTGACGTAGAAAGGGCAGATACACTTTTGGTATCAGTGATGTTAGTCAGATTCACAGCAATGTCCAGTTTTTTTAACCACCTATCCAATTCAGTGTCACTGTCATAGCGCACCGAGAGTACAGAAAGCTGGTATGCTATGTAGCAGCTGGAATGGTAAATGGTAAAAATCCATCCATAATCCAGGTAACTCTTATTTTCTGAACGATACAGAATAAAGAGCAGCCAGGCTACGCTGCTAATTAGGCTGCTGTAAGGGCAAGAGGTCAGCGAGGCAGCCTGATGCTTTAAAAGTCATCAGTCAAATGTTAGCATCAGCTCTAAAGCCAAGAGGCACACAGAGTCAGGTGAGATGGTCGTTTTCATGTGGTGTTTGTAGAGCTGGGCGATAGAACGATAACGATATGTATCGCGATATAACTTTTACTCGATAGAGAAATTAAGCTATCCCGATAGACCTCGCCGCTCTTGTCCTCAAAAAAAAAAAAAAAAAAGGTCAGCCAATCCAAATTAAGTAGCGCAGAGCCGAACCAATCACAGCCGCAGCGTCACGTCGCGTGACTTGTTACGTACAGCACAAGTGCCAAGCCGCACGTGTGTTTGTTTGGGAAGCAGCCAGCGGGTAATGGAGCCAGCGCGTAATGGAGGAAATGAGTGTGCCGACTAGAAAAATCAACCGAGCGTGACCGAAGAGAAAACATGATGGTTCCAATGCCGGAGAGATTGTCGAACGGAAGAGCCATAGAAGTTCCGTAGGGTGAAGGTATTTCGGCTATTTCAAGTCTGACAAAAAACAGAGTAGCGTGCACTGTAAATTGTGCCGAAAGCAAGTCTGGAAATACAATAAACTGGTGCATGCGTCACACTGTGCGCCACGTTATTGTTTCGGTGAAATGAATTTCTACAATACTGTTAATTCTACTCTCTGCAGTGTTTAAATGCTTACAAATACACACAGTTACTGTCCGTCCACACACACGACTCTGTTCTGCTTCTATGCCCCAGCTTTGTTTACTTTTTCCCACCGAGGCTTCTAGACTTCTGATTGGCCAACATTTAGGCACGGTTAGGAATCTAGCGCCACCTGCTGCTTTGGCATGTTCATAGCAGCGTTTTCCTTCATTTCTGCCTTTATGTGTGGACGGGATTATTTTTTAAAACGAAAATGGAAAATCTCCGTTTTCAAAAATACCCGTGTACGTGTGGACGTAGCCTCAGTCTCTGACTGGAAGCGCTAATTCGTCATTCGGCTTTTGTCAGACTAAAGTAACTGTTAAAACTGTTTGAAAAGCTCAGCTATACAACAAGGAGAGATTGAGAATTTCCTTTTAGTTCTCAGTTTATTTGATATTGACAAAAGTTAGTCAGTTTTGTCTGTTCTTCTGTAAAACAAACTAAGATTTATTTTTAGAATTAATATTTTGTTTCTAAGTGGAATTGACAATTTAGTCTGTTTTGTTTGTTCTATTTTGAAACTTAAACGCTTTAGCGGCTGCCTTTTGTGTAGTTTGCAATATTTGCCTTTATTTATCTGAAAAAGTCTCATGTTCCTTAAGTACATCTACCCTGTTGAACTTATTATGGGAAATAAATATTTAAATAAAAACAAGCTGCTGATTATTTCACATTTTACTTGTGAGCAACGGCACATTTAAATCTTACAAATATAGTTATTTGGCTTATATCGTGATAGATATCGTTATCGCCTGAAATGAAAAAAACATATCGTGATATGAAAAAATCTCATATCGCCCAGCTCTAGGTGTTTGCTTCTGTGACGTCTTACAGATTTATGCCATCCTAGCAGTATGCAGTAGAAAGTGCAGAAAACAGACGAGTACTCTGCTACTGCATACTGGGGCAGAATGCTAATTAGCCTACTTTACTTCTGATGGCCTATAAAAAGACTGCACAGCCCTGGGAGAGCTTTTTGGGACTTGTCTGTCGTCTTTCTTTTCCTCTGTAATGTAACTATGTAAATGGATCTGTTTATTTGCTAGAGTTATACTTCCAGTCCTGGGTTAGGGTTAGGTAAGGCCTGGGAGATTCGTTTTAGTAAGAATTCCTGGTCCCAGCGGGTTATTAAAACAAGGTATCTGAGATAAACGGATTACTCTTTACATTCATGTTCAGTATTAAGCTCCTTTTAATTTCTTGCAGTGTAAACCTGGCAGGTTTTCCTCTTCTGAACAAATTCATACACGCACACCTTTTAGCACAACTCGAGCCAAGATGACTAAAAGAGATGTTTCAAAAGACCTCAAAAACCTTTCCAGAGGAAACAAACGTTTAGGAAAAGAAGAAAAAATTAGTATGTAGAACTTGTGGAAGGAGGGTGCCTGGAGTTGTCTCTTCCTGCCTTGGCTGATGCAAGTTTTATGTTACAGTACAAGAATGAATCATCGTTGTGTTTGTCAGCAGAAACAGGTTAGACGTGGAAGAACTCGGAAAAAAGTTTTGTTTATTGTATGAATGACAAAGAAGGCTTCCGCTGACTGAGTGATTCGATAAACTGTGGTTTAGGTATTTAAATGCCGTTTTGAGACATCTATTATTCACCACCAAAATATTAAACAGCATGGGATAATTTCAGTGCTTTGAAATGTTTTCAGAAGCATTTTTGACATGCAAATATTCAATCTTCAATATTAATGCACAGGCTTCTATGATAATGACTAGCAAGTAGTCAGTAACAACAGGGTAGCAGATACATTCACACTGTAAGTCCCACTAGCACCCCCTCCAGTCAGCTGTCGTTGCACACAGTGATTATAAGGACTGTGCAATGCTGGAAATCAAAGTGATATCTTTTCTTATTATCTTCAAGCATGTCCAGCAGGGAGACGGAGGCATGCCACAGAACCATCACATTATTTAGAATTTCTTTCCCATTCATTTTTAGTAATTGCTGAAGGTAAGATCAGGAGGAACCACAGTCAGTACAGCTGGCTACTTTAAAGACGTGATATCCTTGAAAAATATAACTGGTAAAACTAAACGGGTGTCATCAAGTCTGTTTGGGTGCACTTTTTACAAAGCAGACAGTGTAGTTTTTTAAATGATGTTACAATGAAGAGGACATTTTTTTTTCTTCCACCTCTACAGTTCAGGAACACGGTGGGTCTGAGGCCCATCGCAGCTGTCACATGAGAGGAGGTGGAAAACACCCTGCACAGGTCACCAGTCTGTCATAGGGGTGACACAGACTGACAACCATTCAGCAAATATACAGGAAGGAACACGCACCCTGCACAGACAGGCTGTAGCTGGCTGGTGGACTGGAATCCAGGACCTTCTTATTATGAGACAACTACTGTGATTGGAGACATGTTAAAAGTTGCTGAAAGTAAAGTATTGCTGGGCAGGTAAAAAAACATACTTTGCATGTAATCAGTGATACTGGAGACTAGAGCTGGGCGATATGAGATTTTTTCATATCACGATATGTTTTTTTCATTTCAGGCGATAACGATATAAGCCAAATAACTATATTTGTAAGATTTAAATGTGCCGTTGCTCACAAGTAAAATGTGAAATAATCAGCAGCTTGTTTTTAAATATTTATTTCCCATAATAAGTTCAACAGGGTAGATGTACTTAAGGAACATGAGACTTTTTCAGATAAATAAAGGCAAATATTGCAAACTACACAAAAGGCAGCCGCTAAAGCGTTTAAGTTTCAAAATAGAACAAATGAAACAGACTAAATTGTCAATTCCACTTAGAAATAAAGTATTAATTCTAAAAATAAATCTTAGTTTGTTTTACAGAAGAACAGACAAAACTGACTAACTTTTGTCAATATCAAATAAACTGAGAACTAAAAGGAAATTCTCAATCTCTCCTTGTTGTATAGCTGAGCTTTTCAAACAGTTTTAACAGTTACTTTAGTCTGACAAAAGCCGAATGACGAATTAGCGCTTCCAGTCAGAGACTGAGGCTACGTCCACACGTACACGGGTATTTTTGAAAACGGAGATTTTCCGTTTTCGTTTTGAAAAATAATCCCGTCCACACATAAAGGCAGAAATGAAGGAAAACGCTGCTATGAACATGCCAAAGCAGCAGGTGGCGCTAGATTCCTAACCGTGCCGAAATGTTGGCCAATCAGAAGTCTAGAAGCCTCGGTGGGAAAAAGTAAACAAAGCTGGGGCATAGAAGCAGAACCGAGTCGTATGTGTGGAGGGACAGTAACTGTGTGTATATGTAAGCATTTAAACACTGCAGAGAGTAGAATTAACAGTAACAGTATTGTAGAAATTCATTTCACCGAAACAATAACGTGGCGCACAGTGTGACGCATGCACCAGTTTATTGTATTTCCAGACTTGCTTTCGGCACAATTTACAGTGCACGCTACTCTGTTTTTTGTCAGACTTGAAATAGCCGAAATACCTTCACACTACGGAGCTTCTATGGCTCTTCCGTTCGACAATCTCTCCGGCATTGGAACCATCATCTGTTTTCTCTTCGGTCACGCTCGGTTGATTTTTCTAGTCGGCACACTCATTTCCTCCATTATGCGCTGGCTCCATTACCCGCTGGCTGCTTCCCAAACAAACACACGTGCGGCTTGGCACTTGTGCTGTACGTAGCAAGTCACGCGACGTGACTGCGGCTGTGATTGGTTCGGCTCTGCGCTACTTAATTTGGATCGGCTGACCTTTTTTTTTTTTTTTTTTTTTTTTTTTTTTTTTTAAAGAGGACAAGAGCGGCGAGGTCTATCGCGATAGCTTAATTTCTCTATCGAGTAAAAGTTATATCGCGATACATATCGTTATCGTTCTATCGCCCAGCTCTACTGGAGACAGTCAGTGGACTGTTGGTAGTAGAAACGAAGCAAATTTTTTCATACTCATTATGTCAGAGGACAATATTTGAGCCGGACCTGCATTGAGTTTCCCATAAATATGGACCGTGTGTGTACGTGCTGGAGTTCTTGGCTTGTTTGTAGCTCAATGTACTGTCCTAACTGTGTGTAGGGTTTTGTGTGTGCATTTAAATTTTTGTTCTTTTGGGGGGTTTTTTTGCACATGCAAGTGCAAGTTTTTTGTCCAACAGGTGATTGGTGAGAAGATGCATATATAATCATTAAAAAGACTGACTTCTGTGTATAAGTATACAAACTGAACTGTAATGGCCGATGTATTGCTATCTGCCTCTCATCCTATAGGCAGTGTGTAACGCTGCCTACAATGGTTGTTATTGTGCCTCGCTGTCAAAGACCTGATTGTCAGACAGTAGAACAACGAGTTCCCTCTATCAGGAAAAAGTCTGTGCTATGAGGCTTATAGAATAGGAAATATATTTTTGAAGGTTTTAGACAGCAGTTCATTGAACTCGCTACTAGACATGAATGTACTGAAACGGTTTTGTTCTTTTTTTCAGTTAAGAGTTTTGGTATGCCTACTTCTCGTGCTACAGCCACTCTATAAGCCAGTATCACGAAGTATGTGATGCTCAGCTCTGATTACTACCTTTAAATGTGAAGGACCAGGTCCTTAAATCACAAATATCTAGTGATGTATCTGCCGTATTAGACCAATAACTGCTTGAAACATTGGGTAAACAGAGCATACTACTACATAGTACTACTCTCTGCTCTATGTAGTACATTTCCAGTGTTTGGAGGGTTTTTTTACTGTTGCACAGACAGTTTGCGATCTAGGACACAGTTTTATGATAATGGCCCAGATGGCTGTAGATGGCTGTAACCGAGTAGTGAATAGAGTGTATTGACACCACACAGTCTGATACTGAAAGAGACTACAGTTGACAAAAAAGACTGTTGACCTCCAGGATAAAAGCATGAAAGACGTAACGACAAAAGTCTTTTAGACAAAGAGCTTTTTAAAAAAAAAAACAATTTCACTTAAACTTCTGCTGTGAGTGCGCTGACGCTGATTACATTACTCCGTTTGTGTGGGCAGAGCAAAGTGGAGGGGTCAGTGGGGATTTTTGAAATGAATGCTTGTGATATGGACATAATTTTGTTTATACATCACATAGATGGAAACAAAGCCGTGTGTGTGTGTGTGTGTGTGTGTGTGTGTGTGTGTGTGTGTGTGTGTTCACATTGTCTTGAGCAGGACAAAGTTGACACTTCTGCTGGCTCATAGATGATGTTAGCTGCTCCAGGGGCAGTATACCTGCTATGTTTCATATGCAACTACAACTTTCCCACCTACACGTTATCCCACTCTCTGCTGCTCGCCCAGCAGCCGAGGGTAGATTTTGTGTGTGATTTTGAATCAGAACAGTGATCTGCAGTGTGGCTATGCAGTCAAAGAAAGAATGTTCCTGTTTCAAACCTGCTGGCTAACGCGGGCCTCTCTGTGTGGAGTTTGCATGTTGTGATGTTGAACGTAGGTGTCAGTAGGGTTGAACGATTATGGAAAATAATCTAATTGCGATTTTTTTGCCCCAATATTGCGATTGCGATGCGATTATTTTTTAAGGTCTTTGTCTTCTGTATTATTAAACAAAGACAAGCAATACATCATATAGTATGGCCAATACTATATTACATTAATTTTAAACTGTTCTTTCCTGGAAGACAGACCTCTGTTATGATGACATGAGGTGATGCATGAATTGATGACTGACATTTTTATTTAACTTCTTCAATCACAACAGTATATTTGAACATACACAATAGTTTATTTTTAGCTTACAAACATCTGAGCATAAAGTGCTGACAAGGAACCCTGGTGTAAACATTAAAATGAAAGTCAGTACAATGTGCAGATTGCAGAAATATACATAAAAAAAATCAGTGGCTTTACCACACTCAGTTTTTCGACATCTGTGAACTACTAGACAGTCATTCAATTAAAAAATAATATTAAATAAATAAAACTAATAAATAAAAAATACACACATCTTACTGATCTCTGCAGTCAGTAACATTACACATAAAGTGCAAACATAATAGCAACTGTATAAACACACACACACAAACACGCCTTTAAAGTTTAAAGGCGTGAAATTGGACGGTCTAGTTCTGATTAGCGTCACCGCTGTCTCGGTGGAGTTTAATAAACTCGGCCGTCTGCTTCTTGCTATCTAAAATATAACCAGACACTGGTGTAAATTCTCGACTGTCTCATACTTCTGTTTAATAAGTTTTCTGTTTGACGTTTAGTCAGCTGTGTGAAAACCAAGGAGGAACCCACCCGGGGGATTAATAAAGTTTTATTTTATCTAATCTAATAACTTTAATCTCAGCCAAACCGATTTACTCACGAACAAACAAAACACTGAAAAAAGCCCAACAATAACATTTTTAGGTTGTCTAAGTGACTTATATATTACGTTTAACCCGAGCAGCGAAACTCCGCGGTGATCTGAAAATGATGTGCCGGGAGTTGTGCCGTTCTCGGCCGCATCAGTAACCCTCGAGCTCCCGGCTAGCTGTCGAGCTGGTGGGTAGCAGACGCCTCTGAAAACGTCGAAGCACTTTTGCAGATATGCGATATCTTGATAAACTGAGCAGATATTTGATGTTTACACAACTACTTTCTCGCCTGAAAATATTTTAAAAGTTTATTTTGTGACCCAGAAAGATTAGTAAGAGTAATTTTAAAACTTAGTAGCGGCCGCCATTGTTGGAAACTGGAGTTTGGCTGGGCCGCGCTATGAATTCTGGGATATGGTAGTAATTTGGACAGCCTTCGGCGCGTCGCTGTGACGTAATCGGTCTACAAATGCGGCCTCAGGAGGATGCAGCCCATGAATTTGGACATGTCCAGAGTATAATCGCAGCCTTTGCGGTTAGAAAATTGCACTTGATCATGTCGCGATATTATCGCAAATGCGATATATCGTTCAGCCCTAGGTGTCAGTGTGAGCATAAATGGTTGTCCATCTCTTTGTATTTTCCATGTTATAGACTGCAGACCCATCCAGGGTGTTTCCTGTTTCTTGTCCCATGGCAGCTGGGATATGCTACCCTCAAATGTATAAGCAGTGAAGAAAATGGTTGAATAATGAGTTCTTTCTCTTAATTTAATTTACGCTTGCGGTAAATTAGAAAGAACTCCCGATCTGTTTGGCTGAATGTAGGTTTTGGGTTTAACCTCCTAAGACCTGAACTCTATCATGGCATGTGTTTTTTTTAATTCTCTTTGCTTTTTGGGCTGATTGGCACCTGATGAATGTAAAAACAAAGAATTACCAGATGTTTTTTAATGTGAACATGTGAACATGGTTGAAAATTGGTGTGATCTTGTGACCTTTGCCCTAAGCCTTGACGAATCTTTTCATTGACGTATTTGAAAATCTCTGAAAGAGTGCTTTCATTATAGAGATAGTTGTACTTGTGCTGACTTCTTACCTTGCATCTTAGAAGAGGATCGATTTTTTTCCGGTGTAGGAATTGCTCAAGGATACATGGAGAATATATGCCTTCACAGAAAGCTTCTCTATGGGTGTGTCCCCAGATGATTTATTGTCTATGGAAACCGACAGTCTTACAAACTTTATTACTTTATTATTACAGGTTTATTACTTTCAGTCCAGGGTGTCCAATAGGCCGTTCAAGGAAGGAATGGTAGACTGACTCCTGGTCCAGATCTCTTGGAAGCCACAGCCATGTGGAACTCCTGATCTAGTTTTGAATTGACATTTTGTAGTGCTAAACAAACATTATTAGTAAAAGTTATGATAGTTTCCATATGCCTGTCCTGTACTTTTTCACCTGTTTTTTCAAAAACAGTTCTTGATCGATGGTAAAAATAAATAAATTAAAATATTCCCATTATTTTGCTCTTTTTTTCTTTCCCCATCTCCATCTCACTCTATCCTTAACCTCATCTTCTGTCTCACATCTACTAACCTTCTCTTTTCCTCCTGCCTGGCAGCTTCATCATCCACTGTCTGGTATAGCCACCCTCCCCCTTCTGCACATCTCCATACCACCTCAGCCTTGTTTCTAACTTTGTCTACAAAAAGCTGAACCTGAGCTGTCCCTCTGTTTTACTATTTTCTATCCTGTCCCCAAATCTGTATACTCCTAGTGCCTTTCCCAAGCCTGAATAAATGGGGAGGGTTGTGACAGAAGGGGATGTGGCATCAGATCTTTGCCAGGTCAGACGTGGATCAAAAAGGAAAGTAGTTTGTCTCTGTGTCCTTTATTCCGAATTTATATTTTTTCCAATAATGGAAAAACATTCTTTAGAGGCAGGGAAGTGCCTGCAGACAATTGGAACATCCTTTCAGATTTTTGGATTATAAAGGGTTAATTGATTGTCACATCCACTGAAATACATTCATGTTAGTCATTAGCTCTTTAAGGCTGGGTGCCAAAGAAATGCCAATCTGACAGTAAAGACAGTAAAGCTATGGCATGTTCCCTAGCGCCTGTGCATGAGCATACCAGAGCACTGACACGCTTTCTCAGCCTGGGAGTAAGGACACTGGGAGGGCTTATTTGCATGATAAGAGCTCCTCAGGCCAATAGACTGAGTGGACAGAGGAAATATCATGATTCAGCAGGAAGTGACGTGTCGGGTTACACACTCCGCCCTCTTTTCCACAGCAAAGACAGAGAGATCAAGGCAGAAAGAGGGGACGAGGAGGGTACAAGTAAATGAGGCAGGCAGCGGTCTCATTCTTGCTGTGTGAGATCACACAGGGGCATTATGTGGAGATCTGCTTGACTGTTGAAAACAAGACTGGACAAGACAAAAGAAGAGATACGGAGAAGGAAAATAACAGGGAGGGTTGGGAGAAGGACATAGGAAGGAAGGAGGGTGAAGGAGGGGACTTGGAGGAGTTTGGAGATCTTTTGGATCTTGTTGCACAGAGTCTCACAGGGCTGAGCTAAAGCCCTGCCTCGGAGTTAGCACAGCTGCCTTGCTTGGGACAAAATGAACTATCTGGTGAGTGTGTATGAGAGTTTGTTTTCATTCAGAATCACAGCCCATACAGCATGCTGCCTCTTTAAGGTGATCCTTTTTTTCTAGCGTTTGTCTTACTCCTTTAGTTTCAGTGGTTTAGTGTGTTTTAGCAGAGCAT
Organism: Rhamphochromis sp. 'chilingali'; assembly: GCF_963969265.1. Classification (NCBI taxonomy): domain Eukaryota; kingdom Metazoa; phylum Chordata; class Actinopteri; order Cichliformes; family Cichlidae; genus Rhamphochromis; species Rhamphochromis sp. 'chilingali'. Next base: position 43,552,320 of record NC_137930.1, read on the forward strand.
GCTATACCCCAGCTGTGAAAGCACTGTGAAGGAGAGAGAGCGAGACTGGATTTAACATTTCTTCAGTGGACCTACCTTTTGTTGGCTCTCAGCAGGGTGTGTGTGTGTGTGTGTGTGTGTGTGTGTGTGTGTGTGTGTGTGTGTGTGTGTGTGTGTGTGTGTGTGTGTGTGTGTGTGTGTGTGTGTGTGTGTGTGTACACAGCAACATTTCAGGCATGCCATTGCATAAATAAACCTTGTAAGTTATGTGCTTTAAGAGAAAAAATATCCAAAGTAAGTGAAATTTCACACTTCTAAGTTGGATTGCTGAATATGTATTTCAAAGTATAGCAAAACATAAGTCACTAATGCTTATAGTTGTTAAAGATACAAAGCTACTGGTTCTTTTAATCTTTTTTCTTTGAGTGCGTTTTTGGACAGAATCAGAGCACACAGAGCCGCCATATTCACCACATTTAGCTGTTTGGTTTTTCCACTATCCTTTCCACTTACAGCCAGAAGCACAGGCTTATGTTGAAACAGAAGCCCCAGTGGACCTAGAAGGAGATTTTGGGGGGCTTTGTGACTGAAAAGAAAGAGAAAAAAGAAGAAAAAAAGGTCAGAGAGATGTGGTCTGTTGTTTTTCTTACTCAGAGGAAAGTAGGGAGAAATGTAGGTCTTATGGCCAACTGACAGTCAAAGGCGATCCCTTGGTTGAGTTAAGTGAGCAGAAATCAAGGCAGAACAGGATGCCATGTGCTGATACAGAACATGACAAAGATTTAGCTCAAACAATGGGGACTTGATGACTGGAGAGACAGAATTATGGTTTGATAGGGAGGGGGGAATTTGTTTGATAGAAAGAAAAAGACTGCTCCTTCCTTGCTATTGTTTCTGAATGTTGGCTCAACACTTAGTGAGTGTGTGTGTGTGTGTGTGTGTGTGTGTGTGTGTGTGTGTGTGTGTGTGTGTGTGTGTGTGTGTGTGTGGCAAGTACACAGTAAGGAATGTTGCACATAGTTAAATACTGTAGAGCAGATTGCTGTGTTTGTAACGAGTAATTACCTGCCAGTAATTAGTGTGTAATCAATATGAAATAAGATTCCAGTGTCGTGTGATTTAGATGTAAGTCTCTCAGACCTTTTCCACTGACTCCACGAGCCTGCCCTGTCCTGTTAGTGTGTGCGTGTGTGCTTTAACATATTCACTTTTAGTGAAAAATAAGGGCTGGAGACAAACTGCATTAGCATGAGCTAACCAGCAACCACAACAAGATGAAGATGTGTTTAAGCATATAGCCCTCTTGGACTGTATACTGGAAAGCAGCCTTTCTGTGCTTTCAGATATATCACACAGTTAAGTATATAAGGAGCCACAAAATCACAAGTGGTATATTTAGTGCAACCAATCAGTGATTAAATGGATAAGGAATAATGAAATGTTTGGAGTCGCTCTGAGACCACAGCATTTATTAAAGTCCAAGAATACAGTCTCTTCCTAATGAAATAAAACATCATCGTTTTTGAATCAGTTACGCAGATTATTTAGGTTTTGATACTATTTTGATACTAAATGAAAAATGCATAAATGGCTGGTTAAGTATTAAACAATTGATGGATTACGCCTTTTATTACTTCATAAATATCATTAGTAAGACTGTTTATTTTTATAACAGTTATATTTCAGTTTAAACATAATCTACCATGTAAAAAAGTGTGAAATAGGATTTAAAAACATATTAATGCGTCATCGTTTACCAGAATTTGGTGCATATGGTGGATTGTCAGAAAGGTTAGCGAACACTTAAAGCTCATAAATGTCTTTAGAGATTATAAAGTTTGTTTTATTTTGATGCTAAGATTTTCACTGGGAGTGGGCAGAAAGGAGAGGATTAGAAACGAGTGCGTCAGACGGACGGCTCCGTTGGAGTAATTTGAAGACAAGGCTGAGGTGGTTTGGACATGTGCAGAGGAGGGAGAGTGGGCACACTGGTCAAATGATGATGAAGAGGGTGCTGCCAGGGAGGAGGAAAAGAGGAGGGCCTCAGAGGAGGTTCATGGATGTAGTGAAGGAGGACATGCAGACGGATGGTGTGACAGCGAGGGATGAGTTGGAGGCAGAGGGACTGCTGGAAATACTTAATGTGGTTGAGGTGCGATAACCTCCTGTATAAAACATGCAGCAGGAAACAAATGTTTCACCCACTGTCCAGTGATTAATATTAGCAGTGATTTCTGAACATCCTCAGCAATCCCTCACCTGATGGACTTAGAGAACAGTGGAAAGTGGCTGAGTGAACACAGGAGATGGATATTGCTGTTCCACCCCCACTCCCAACTGCAAGTATAAAGATAGTATTATAGTGCAGGATGATACGGAGATGCTCTATTATCATCATGATTAATATTACAAGTGTAAGGCACTATATTTGTCACTGATGCCTCACAGCAAGAAAGTTTAAGTTCAAACCTCCAACCTGGTGGTCTGGCTTCCACCCACAGTCCAAACACCTGTATGTCAGCTTAACTGGTCATTTCAAGCTGGCCTTAAGTGTGGAAGTGAGAGCTGTCTGCATGCCTTAGTCCTTCCTCACCCAGTGCAACAATGCGGCGTAGTAATGTGTGGATGGTGCTGTATGTCACATGTTATTCATTACAACTGTATTAAAACTCAATTTACCCTTATGGATTGAAATATACATATAAACATATAATGATCACTATTAAGATTTGCCAGAGATCTTTACTGAGTCAGCCCACACCTCTGTCAGTGTATTCTGCCCTTACTGATTGAGTCATCCAGGCCTGACTTACAGCAAGAATTTCCCTCTGTCTCCTACATGACGCTTGACACATACAGCAACACCATCTCTGTCTTAAACATACCCAGCATCTTTTGACTTTTGGTGATTAGGTGTCCGCCCTCATTTACCAAATCTCACATAGACTGAGCCAACAAACACAGCAGTCTTTAGTGCTGTGCTGGATAGATGCTATCTTGTATTTGTAATAAGTCGAGGGTTGAATCCATGTCACTGAGATGCTGCCCATATACCAGCCAAGTGGATCCCTTCTTCTCATGGAACCTATTATGCCTGAAGTCACGGTCCTGTATCAGGGAAATACGTCAAATAATCACAGTCAGAAGTCACACTGTGTTAGCTATGTACCCAGTTGTGGCTGGTCTGTATATGTATTGGTAGGAGTTTCTCTTTCAGATTGCAAAAATTGGGCCGATTGCACTAAATTGAACTGGAAAAAAGCAATTCTTCATTTGGGTCCAGCATCACTGTGATAGTTGCGGCTAGGATTGTCAGTCTGTTTGGAGTTCTGTGCGAGATGATATCAGAATTAGCACATATTGGCATGGGTGGGCTGCTCTAAACTTTGAGTGCAGTACCAAAGCTTTGGCCACGTCCTGCAACTCTTGACTTAGACCTCACTCCAAATGTTTAACATAGTTCTAGTCTTAAGTAATACTAGTATTTTGATGAAAACTAACCTGAGGTGATTTATACTTTGTATTAAAGCATATCCTCTGGATGCATTTTGTGACAGTAACTAAACATCAGATGAGTCCTCCAGGTTGATGAGGTCTGAGGTGCTGATATTCAGCCCCTGGTTTAGTCTTTCTGTATCACAGTCAAGTGAAGTAACAAAAATAACTGTTGCTGACAAAAATAATTCCACACCAGGAAACAAAATAACATTTTTACTAGTTAATATTTTGCTGACTGTCTGTCTGTTTAATTTGATCTGTGTGGTTCAGAGCAGCAGAAATCACTTTATATACTACATACATCACTGGAAATGAATCAAGAAACTGACTCAGTTCTGGAAACTGGTGACATGATATTACCAACAGTGTGTATGCCCAGAATAATCTGAGTAAGATTTAAGTCCTCTCGGCATGCTTGGTTAATCCTGTATTAGCTCTGTAGATTACTGAGGAATGTTGATGTGCACATTTTATTTTTGAAAACAGAACAATGTGAATTCTGTCGGATGGTGTGAAAACACTTATTACAAGAATATTTTGGCATAATATTAGCAGGCAACAATGCTAACCAGAGCACCACAGCCATGCCAGGACTGGGCTTAAGATCGAGTCATTGTGGTCTGTCTGAGTACACCTTCTTTAAATACTTGTCGTGTTGGTTGGAGCTGTGTTTGGATCATTGTTCTGTTGAAGAAAAACTTGACTTTAGTCAAGTGACTTGAACATTACACTGGAAGAACTCATTTCTGAACCTTTCTTCCTGTCTCCCAATACCAAAGCACTTTCAAAAGCAAATGGATGGATGGATCATGAAACAGCCATAAACATATTAGTCTTTTCTCTGAAGTTGGGTATTTTAACAATTGATGGAGATGGTTGCCTCGATTGGCCATTTGACCACAGTTTTTTGCACTTACTGATTAACTTTATTTTCTCGGTTGGAGAAGAAAGTGCTTTTTTTATGTTGAGTTAATATATACCTGCATGTCTACCCTTGGTTTCACTTTACAGTAGAGAGCAGTTAGAGGACAGTCAACAAGCTATGAATTACTGAATGTTTTGAATCTGCTGCTGGGTGCAGAGTCTTCCATAACATATGTGAGTGATTAAACTGTAACGTCAGCACGGCGCTGTAACCATTTGTACTTGCACTCCTTTACTATATCTGTTGCTTCTCAGAAAAGTTCACCGCCTTCAAACAGTCAAAATAGAAGTCGAGATATAATTTCCAGTTAGATCCTGTGGTTGTGAAATTAGTATTTTAAACCAAATACTTTTGGTTGATGTTTCTGTGGCATTTCTGGGGAGAGTTTTTCTTTTTTCTTAAATTTCAGTTTTTTAAGATGATATTCCAATTTACTCCATCACTGCGATGTCTTGAGTGATGAAATGCAGTGTGTACACACACACACATTCCTCTATTGTATATTCTTAACAAATCATAGACTAAGTCACACTTACAACTTACTCTCTTCTATAGACAGAATTAAGAATTTACCTGATTTTTTTAAAACACAAACATCAAAAACGCTACTGGTATGAACTTTAGTTCAGTTAAATCTCTTCAGTAGTAACACACTCCACGTGACTTCTGACTTTCAGATTCTTGCAACCTCTGTTTCTCACTGTTGTGTACAAAGAGGAGCTGTTTTCAGCCAACCAGCTATCTGTTATGAATAGTCTGCCAGCTATTTAAAAGTTCCTACCAAGATCATCTGTCATCAGGTTAAGCAATATCTGGCCACACCTGTGTGAGCCTGTCCTGTTCTCCAGGCTACGAAATCACTGCTGTTGTTTCTGTTGTTAGTCATAGCCTGAAGGCAGACATTCTTCACTTGCTAAAGCAGAAGCCTGCTCTAGAAAGCAGCCGGGGCTGCTTGGAAATCCACCTTTGGTTGTACTCAGACTGAATAGATTATTAAATTGGCATATTTAACCCTTGTATGGTGTTCGGGTCTGTGAGACCCGTGTTCAGTTTTTTTCAAAAGAAAAATTAAACAATTAATTATTTTTTCACGTGTAAATGTGTTGTGTCTTTCCACTCACTCCACTTGATTATAACTGATTTATTTATAACATTTTATATAAAAGAAAAACGAGAAGCACATTAATTCATAAATGTGATCTAACAAAGGTAAAGGGAAAAAATTAACCATGTTTGCTGTTCATATGTCTTGTAATTGGGATGAAGTAAACATCTGTTGAGTAATTTAACATAAAATTGTTTGATAGTGTTAATTTGGAAAGCCAAAACTCTAGCGGGTCCACCAGACCCATGAACACTGGCTGAGTAACAAAAATACGAACACCACACAAGGGTTAAGGGCACACCCCAGAAATCAAAAGTTTTACTGAGGACTTCCCAAAAATGTCATTTACATGACACGGATGACTGTGAGGCTTAACAGAGGTCTCCCAGAAACACTAAAAACATCATGCTCCTGTTTTCACAGGGTTAATTGATCTCAGTGCATAAAATCAGTGGAGAGTTCCTTTTTACGCAGTATCCTTTTTTTTAAGCATCCTTCTTTTCAGATTCTTTAATCTTTAGTGTTTAGTGATAAGCACAGCCGGTTCCATGTCAAATATAAGAGAACTCGGCGTTTACTCCAAAAAACATATTTGGCGCATCGAACACTACGGCTCCTCACTAAAATGAAATAATATACAGTTTAACACATTACTGCAAGAGGAGTAATTCACAGCTTTATGGCAGATGACTCAAATATAGAGCCTTTTCCTTTTGTTTTGGGGCTGTGCACACGTTGTAAACATCACTGCCCTGCAAGACACACTTTCCAGCTTCATCTAGATGTTCAGCTGGCTGGTGGGGTATTTTTTTCTGCTGGTACAAATCAGCCGTGTACGCACAACTATTTCTCAATAATAGTTTGACATGCCAAGACAGGAAAGAAGGAATGGGGGAGGGAAGGCCAGACTGACGGTGGAAGAGAGGAAGGAAAGAAGCAGATGTTTGGAGCGAGAGATAGACGGGCAGAAAGAGGGACAGCAAGAGGAAGCCGTGTGGGAGAAGAGAGAAACGGTCAAAGAAAGGAAAATAGGATTGCTCTGCTGTTTTTTGTTGCTTTGTCAACTTCAGGATGAAATGCAGTGTGGCTGCTGTGCCGCGGGAATGTGAGGTAACAGAGGAGTTGTGTGTTTGTATGTGGAGGCTGTGGAATGCTGTCTTAAGTGGGACTCTGTGTGCGTGAGTTTGTGTCGGGGGCGGGGACAGGGGGGTGTAAGGACAGTTTGTTGGCAGGTTCTTGCTTGCTTCACCGATAACAGGCATATACACAAAAAACAAACAAACAAACAAAAAAATCCCAAATGTGCTTTGGCTATAGAACCACACACAAAACTCACCAAAGTCAAAACACAGTTAGTGGAATTTGCATAGTTCCACTAACTGTGTATCGTTAGATACAGTAGATCGTCCTTCCATGACCCTCATGCATTGCAGGACCACACTGTCATTTCCTTACCACATACATGCCTGTGTCATTTCTTTGAGATTTAAAAAAGTTCAGGGGAGGAGGGGAGGAGGGGCAGCCGCCTGTGAGCACCTGGGCTGTGAGGGCAAACAGAAAGACAGAAAGGGAGTAGAAAGATAGAAAATGACAACCACGACTAAACAAGGTACAGTTCAATTCAGTTTCCTTTTTATAGCGCCAAATCACAACAGCAGTTGCCTCAGTACTTATTATTACAATAATACAGAGGAGCACTTTGGTGACAGTGGGAAGGAAAAAAATCCCCTTCAACCGGAAGAAACCTCCAGCCGAGTCAGGCTCAGGGAGGGGGTGAGGTGAGGGAGACAAAATACGTGCTGTCGAAGAGAGCCAGTGAGTAATAACTAACAGTTAAATGTTTAAACACACGGTGAGTGAAAAGGGGTGAGAAAATGAGAAACACTCAGTGCAACATTGGAAGCTCCCAGCAGCCTAAGTCTATTGCAGCTTAACTATGGGAGGATTCAGGATCACCTAATCCAGCTCTAACTATATGCTTTATCAAAAAGGAGAGTCTTGTCCCTTAACTTTAAGTAAGGGAGTCAATGAAGAGAAGACAATATAGGAGAAATCTGCTCTCTCTTTCTAGTCCCTGTCAGGACTCTTGCTGCAGGATTTTAGATCAACTGAAGGCTTTTCAGGGAGTTTTTAGGATGATGAATTACAGGAGTCCAGTCTAGAAGTAATAAATGCATGAACTGGTTTTTCAGTATCACTCTGAGACAGGATGTTTTTAATTTTAGAGATGTTACACAAATGGAAAAAAGCAGTTCTACATATTTGTTTAATATGCATATTTAAGGACATATCCTTGTCAAGGACGACTCCCAGTTTTCCTCACAGTGTTACTGGAGGCGAAGGTTATGCCATCCAGAGTAAGAATCTGGTTAGATACCATGTTTCTAAGATTTTCAGGGCCGAGTACAATAACCTCAATTATACTTGAATTTAGAAGCAGAAAGTTAGAGGCCATCCAGGTCTTTGTGTCTTTAAAACATCCCTGCAGTTCAACTAATTGCTGAGTGTTATCTGGCTTCATGGACATATGCAGTGGGTCATCTTTACAACAGTGAAAATGTATGCTATGCCTAAACAGAATCAGTCCTAGCACTGAACCCTGTAGAACTCCATAATTAAACTTCATGTGTGAAGAGGACTCTCCATTTGCACAAACAAATTGGAGTCTGTTAGATAGGATTCAATCCATTGCAGTGCAGTAGCTTTAATACTTACAGCACGCTGTGATAAAATATGTGGTCGACAGTATCGAACGCTGCACTGAGGTCTAGCAGGACAAGCACAGAGATGAGTCCACTGTCAGAGGCCATAAGAAGATCATTTGTAACCTTCACTAAAGCTGTTTCTGTGCTGTGATGAGCTCTGAAACATGACTGAAACTCTTCAAATAAACCATTCCTCTGCAGATGATCAGTTAGCTGTTTGACAACTATTCTTTCAAGGATTGTTGAGATGACAGAAAGGTTGGAGATTGGCCTATAATTAGCTAAGACAGCTGGGTCAAGTGATGGCTTTTTAAGTAACTGTTGAACTACTGCCAGCTTGAAGGCCCGTGTTGTGGAAAAATTGAAGGTAGTTGTACATAATGGTATGTCTGTGAGATGGTTATGAGTAATTTTTTCTCTGATGGTTAAATTTTAATTGGTAATAAATAAATGAAATATTTACTAGTTAAAGTCAAATGGAATGTTTCACTCAACTCAGCTCAGACTTTTTGTCAGCCTGTGCTGAAGAGAAACTGAGGGTTTCTGGGGAGAAAACGGGAAGGTTAACTCGCCTTGCTGAGCCTCAGGTTTCGAATCCACAATCTGCCTGAACCTTTCTGTGTGGAGTTTGCATGTTCTCCCTGTGTCCATGTCCCCACTCTCACCTTATGGCCGATTGGACTGACTCCAGCCTTCCTGCGACCATGAATAACCATGAATTCGATAAATGGGTGAAAATAGACGGATGAATAGTACTGTAGGTAATTTATTTGCCAAGGCTGCAGTTCTTCTGGAACCGCATGCCCACAAATGTTCCAGTTCATCCTTAAGCATAACAAGCACCCAAAAAGCTAATGTAGCTGTCATGGAAGCTCTGCTCTGACCTGTTGATAAGAAAAGAGTCAAAGTAAGAGTCGGCTATAGAAGTACTTAGCATTCAAGGTGAAAGATCAAGGGCTGATAGAGTTGGGTCTGCGATTTGTTTGACACAGACAGTTTTTGTAGTTTTGCCCCTGTACACCCACACGGTGGATTTGCAGTTAGTCAATATGTGACTGAAGTGCAGACTTTCAACTGTAATCCGAATGGTTTGACAAAATGTTTTCATTCACTACTCAGGAACTGAAGCTAGTTACATACACAGTGGCTCTAAATTAACTGGACTTGCCTGACAAGCAGTTTTATGGCTGTGTGAGGCCAGTTTTCTTCTTATTTCATGTCAAATGAAGCAGTGATAACTGAAGCTGATTTGCTATAAGAGTGAGAAAAGCAATCTTATTCTTTTTAAGAATCTACATAAACACCTGGCTCTGTTAACCCTTGTACATGTGGAAAGCACAAGATGATCAACAAAGCTAAGAAACAATTCCTGAAAAGCATCTAATCATTATTGTCAGACTAATCCAAAATGAATCCCTTTAACCAGCTGACCTGCCAATGGGAAAAAATGTTATTCAGCAATTTATTGAAGAACTTAATTCTAAAAATACCCAAATTTGTATTTCCATTAAGTGCTATCCTTGTGCATGTTCACATTTAAATCACTACAAACAAACAAACACTGAAGGGTAAAATCCAAATAACATTCCCGCTCCTATTCTCTTCTGTCAGGTGGAGTCATGTACAGAGACAAACTTGCAAATGTTTTATCACCATCTTTACACACGCACATACAAACACAAAACAAAGGCACACAAAAACACAAAAGAAACAAAAGAAAGACTCATGCTAATAAATGGTCTCTAGAAACTAACTAAATGTTAGTTACATTTTTGGGAAGTCCTCTGTAAATCCTTCGATTTCTGGGGTGTGCCCTTAAATATGCCAATTTAATACATTCAGTCTGACCGAATACAAAGAAAAGTGGATTTTCAGCCGTCTGCTTTCTGTCTCTGTGGGGACACATAGGTTTCCTAGCCTCTGAGCCTAATCTTAAACATCATAACTAACATACTATATTTCTAATCTCATCTCTCAGATTACCACGTAGAGTTCGTGGCTTTCTGGAACTGCTCTTTTGTGTGTGTCGAGGACAGGTCAGGTCTTGTGTTTTTTGTTTTGTACATACTGTGTGTGTGTGTGTGTGTGTGTGTGTGTGTGTGTGTGTGTGTGTGTGTGTGTGTGTGTGTGTGTGTGTGTGTGTGTGTGTGTCAGAGGAGCCATTACTTAAAAAGACACATGAAAAGGCATGAGTGTTTGTTTTTGTGGCTGTTCTCAGTACAAATGTATCTGTAGCCATTTTTCTTTGGGGAGATGAAGATTCAAATCAAACATACTATTTACTAAGATTTGAAGCTAACGATTTATAGCTGTTTGTGTGTTAACACAGAAAAAGAAGCAAGTCTTAACTTGGATGCAATGGTTAGAACTACCACGTAATGACTGAGGGGGAGGGCGCATAGCTCTGAGCGCAGTACTGTGAGGGAGTAAGGGCACACTGTGTAGTGCAATTAAATCAAGCTCTTGGTGTGGTTGGTTTGTCCAGATGTGAATATGGCATGTGTAGTGATCCAGAGTACACAAACAAGAACAACTGATCTGCTTTATAGAACTTGAGCTGCCCAGACAAATACAGATGTTAGGGCTAAATTCTCTGTGTCACTAAATGGTAAATGGTCTGTATCACTAGTGCAGAACAAAGCACGCTCTCCTATATTTACTTGATGTTGTTGTTGATTTTGCTAAACACACATCTGGCCAATAGACTGAAAGTTCTCATGTAGATTGTACTCATGCATTTCAATATATATTCCTCTAGACTGATATATATCTCTTCTGTTTGCTATTTATTCCTGGCAAATAGCAAACATATAGCAAACATGTAGCAAACATATATCTCTATACTGTTTACATTTTATGCTCATACTATATATATGTATATGTTTTTCTTTTACTCCTGCACAGTTGGCGTGGAGCACCCATTATTTACATGTACAAGGACAATAAAGGGCTATTTTATTCTATATTCTATTCTATTAATAGAGAGCCAATGTTGTAACTTTAACTTTCACATACGTAAGCAAAAACAAAACAAAAATAATGACATTACTTCACCTAGCTCTCACCTATCCTGAGTCAGAAAAGGGTTTGAGAGTTTTTTCTCAGTTAGCTGGACATTGTTGACATTTTGCTGCTGGGCTTTATCCCCTGCTGTCTGGATAATGTGATTAGTTCCCACTGTGTTCTTATTTCTCCACACTCACAGACTGCCCTGCAGAGTGCATGTACAACTGTCTACTTGATAGCTTTCTCACAGTTATTAGCAGACAAGGGTGTTCGAGGCTTTACAAAATGTAATTAAGCACTAAAGTGTAACTGTCAGAAGGTAGTTCTCTTCACTCTGACCATGCTTCACTCCGGCCAGTGTTTGAGTGCTTCACCCTTTTTCTTTTTTTGCAAAGACCTGGTGGTTACCCCTCCTGATCAAGCTAAGCCGGCAGCATTCAGAATACTTGAGGCGTGTCATTGCTGCTGGGCGACGCACTGTTGCGTTACTGTTGTGCATACAGGTTTATCTCCCAGTCGTCTGTGCAAAATGCAAAATGGAAACCATGATGGTATAATGGTTTCCATTTTGGGGCGTAGAAGACAACGGACTCGTATATTCCATTTCCCCTCTCTGTGTACAAAACAGTTAGGTTGACAAGTATTGGGGACAATGACACAATTTTTGTAATTTTATCTCTATGTGAATTTCCCATCTCTGAGACTAATAGAGGCTATCTTATCTGAGCTTAGCTTATCTGAGCTTAGCTTAGCTTAGTTTATAAACAAAACACACTGGATTTGAAATCAAGCAATCATGATGTCATTAACATGCAGAGTTTTGTCTTTAATTCAAGTGGTTTAACAAAGTTTTTCATTCAATTTTGGGAGTTAGAAACATTTTTATACGTAGTGCCTACTTTCATTGACCTGCAGTTTCATGACCAGGTGAGGCCTGTTTGTAACATGACAGATTAAGCAGATGAATGATCTGGAGTTGATTCGAAGTTTTGATCTCGATGCAAGCGGCGACTGAAAAACTAGTAGCTAGTGGCCAAGTTATCAATCCTTGTACATTCTTAAAAAGTAGGAATGTACTGCTGGTGGTCTGGATGATCCATACCTAAAGCATCACACAGAAGAGAAATCACTTAAGACTGGATCTCAATGAATGAAATATTCAAATCTTAGTAATTGTTGAGAATAAAATGATTTAAGAACAAAGGACTGATCAGGTGGTACTGTGGGGCAGAGCTGTGGCCAAGCTGAGTTACAAGTTTAATGGTGACACAGTGAATTCAGTGAATGAATCTTAGCATCATCAGCTTAAATGCAAAGTCACGCACACCCCCAGTCTTATAAATACAAACACTGTACAGTGAATCAAAGATGAGAATGCCTTAAAACATACAGGACATCACTTCTCCAATGAATAAAATAACTGTGGTCAACAAGCTCTCTTGAAGTATTGAACTGTTAAATTCGGCAAATTGAACATAATATCACAAGAGTCCTGCTCTATCAGAGTTGTGACAATTGAACCTGAGACTATCCAGTGTCACACAGTTAAGCTGTTCAGTTAATCAGAGTGCATCATTCTTTAAAGTGAACCTCCAACATCCACGTCAAGGAGCAACAGTGAGGGGGCAGTTTGAAATAAGAACACAAATAATGTCATAATATCTTTGAGGAAAGAGCGGGTTAATAAAACAGTTAATCGTCTTTGTATCACAGCAGTCATGTAGGTTAGTGCAGTTTAAAGTCCTTCACGGGTGATCGGCAAGCCGATGATAAACCGGCACAAAATGTAATAAAATATTAAGCACGACAGCAGAGCAGGAGGTAGAGGATCGATGCCTGCAGTGCAGGAGCTGCAACAGACTGGTGACCAGTGCATGATGTAGCCTGCCTCCCATTATATGACAACTGGGATAGGCTCCCACATATCCCAGAACTGGATAAGTACTAATAATTAAATCCACCAGTAAAATATATTGAAAAGAGAAAAAAAAATCATTAGATTTCAAGTGTGTCAAGTGTGTTTCTCTGTTGTTAAGAGCCTCATCTAAGGCACTGAGTACACGTCCAATGCAGGAGAAGGAAAGTCCAACCATAAATCCGACTGCCAGCGACATGGCCTCATTTAAACACACACTGTTATGTGGTCAGGGTGGACTGTGTGTGTGTGTGTGTGTGTGTGTGTGTGTGTGTGTGTGTGTGTGTGTGTGTGTGGTTGGCCTTCAGCCAGCACAGGTTGTTTCAGTGTATGATAGCTGGGGTGGGACTCAGACAGAGGGAGGAGGAGCGGGTCGACGTCAGACTGAACGACAAACATTGGTTTCGAAGGGGGAGGTGTTTCTGTTTGCACACTGACTGTTCTCACAGTTGTGTGTGTGTGTCTGTTGTGTGTGTGTGTGTGTGTCTGTTGTGTGTGTGTGTGTGTCTGTTGTGTGTGTGTGTCTGTATTGCCGTGTTAGTAGCATTCAGTCAAAATGGATTTTGAAATGTATAATTGGAAGCTTAAAAAAATGTAAACTACTCAGATATAATCATTTATTAAAGTCAAGGTCCACTCTCGGATGATTACTTTATTCTTATTTTTATTATTATTGTTGCTGGGCTGTTGTTTATGCTTTACCACTTGCTTTGCTGTGAGTTCATAGTTGAAGACACGCAGTGACATCTGTATGTCTGCGTCTCTGATCAAGTGTGTGCAGTGGGAGACTTTACAGGCAGGCTGCTCACACACTTAGAAGTTAGGAGTGGTACTTGTGTTTCTTTGCCTTTTTTTCCATTATTTTTCTTTAATTTAATTGGGTAAGCACAACTTCTCATACCTAGACCCAGCATATATGTGAAGTTGATTTGGTTCACTAAATATTGCGAGATCTGCCTTTAAAATCCCAACTGCAGGTTGGGTCCACAGAAGCTATTAAGGTGGTTTATGGCTTTCCGTGGGTTTGTCCTGATTAAACAACGGATTTTATTTCTGATCTAAGAGTAACAATACTTCCACTTCCTTTGGCCTCACTGGCTTCATGGTAAACCACATGCAAAACAAATTACAGTATGGCTAAGTGCTGTATGGTGAACTAGCCATAGCACATCAGTTGTAGAACTGTCTGATCTATATACCAAAACAAAACATTGTTAAATAGAATAAACCTTTTTTGCATCAATAGTTAAAAATCCCTTAAAATTTATGGCTCTGCTCCACTTGTTACTGCTAAACCAACTCTTAGAACTGTTTTTAGGTGTTATTAGGTTTACATGTATTTGCTGAATTGAAATTATGACTGTGCTGTTTATGTGAACTACCTGAACAGGTGCTAAATAACATGAATGAAACTGATGAGGAGACGGTGCACACATCCCTGAAACACTGTAACTGTGAAGAACATAGACTTTCAATAGACACTTCTGTGTTTTATATCCCTGATGTTACCAACATCAGGGATATAAATATCTTACAGTCCTGCTTTCAGAACAATAGATTTTCCCATTGCTGTATCTAAAGTAGACTTTATTTTATGTTTCCCTTTTCTCCAGAACATTTTGGCCAAGGCGTTGTATGACAATGTGGCAGAGTCTCCGGATGAGCTCTCTTTCCGCAAGGGCGACATTATGACAGTCTTGGAGCGTGACACACAGGGATTGGATGGCTGGTGGCTCTGCTCACTCCACGGCCGCCAAGGCATTGTCCCTGGCAACCGTCTCAAGATCCTGGTTGGCATGTACGACAGTAAACAGCAGCAGGCCATCCCTTCCACACCAGATCCAGCTGTTTCCTGTCCCACCTCGCAAGTCCAGAGACCCCTCCACCCTCCGAGTGCATATCCCAAACCGACACCTCCCCTGTCATCCATTGCCTCAATGTCTTCCTCCGGGTTTGCAAACAAGACCCTCCCTTCTACTCAGTACACATCCATGCACTCAGCCTACTCCACCCCTAGCCCTGCACAACCCAACCCTGACTCTGTCTACATGATGCCCCCCTCACACAGTCCCAAACCAAGCCTCCAAAGTGTGTACCAAGTTCCCTCCGGTCCAAGTGGAACTTCTACACAAGCCCAGCCAGGACCACCCAGCAAGGCCTCAGCTCAAGGTCAGAGACAGCCTGGTAAAGAGATCTATCAGGTGCCACCTTCTGTAGGTCCAGCACCAGGTCAGGCAACAGCTCCAGCCGGCCAGGATGTGTATCAGGTGCCTCCCTCCCTGGATAGGAGGAACTGGGATAGCAGCAACAAGCCACTTGGCAAGGTAAGGATGGACAAATAAGTTAATATACAAAGAAAGGAAGCTCATCATTAGACAAGGACATTAAATATCACTGACTTGAGTTCTGCATGTTTTATATGAACCACAAACAGTTAAAGATTCTGCTGTCGACACTGCCTGTACAGGTGTGCCTACATTTGTGCCAAACCAAGAAGATTCTTCTTCTTCTTCTGTGCTCTGCAATAAGGTTTGCTAACTGTGTGGTCCATCTGACTGTTTAGTGGAGGTCGTTTAGTATGCTTGGGCTGATCAGACCAATTTAGTAAACTGAATGAGAATATAATTTACACCTATGATGTGTAACGGTGATGCAATGACACTACTGACTGGCAAAATCGTCTGCGTCTCCTCAAGTTTGTCAAAACAGCAACTCATCAACTTGAATTGCAGTTAGGTGGTTAGGAAGTTGCACAGAGTCAAATCTGGTGACTGAGGCTGTGGCCTGAAAACCTGAATACACTATGAGTGAGCAGAGCAGCTGACGCTTTTTGAATGTTTTTGCTATAGTTATCAGGTCATTGCACTGCAACTCATAATTATTTTTGTATTTTTTTCAGTCCAAGTTGGAGGCCTATAGTGAAACTGCAGATGGACTCAAGTAGTCAAATGAAACTTCAAATGAGAAATCTAGGTTTATATTCTAAACTAGCATGAATGTTGTCTTTATTCTGATGTGATAGGAGGAAAACCTGTGTGTGTAGTGTTTTGTACCTGATGCACAGGAACACGTGTTGTCACAGAATTGAGATCTTAAGGTCTTTCAAAGTTTTTCTTTGGACATTTGCTGCTTTTTTCACTCATTTTAATTGTGGCTTATTGTTAACAGTGACCTATGAATCACCTAAGCAAAAAAAGGCAACTCATCTCACCTCAAGGGATGAACCAGTGTTGCTGCTACAGACAACCAACAGCCAATTTAAATTCTAGCTTTAGGCTCTTTGTTGTTAGCAGTAAAAAGTTATAATTTGGTTCCATTTCTTTAGTTGAATCTACAAAAAAACACCAAAGGTATGGTTTGTAGTGTTTGCTTTAACATTTTGACAAAACTAGAAGAGTGAAGAACAAAATAAGAAGTTTCAGACCTAAAAAACTTTTTACAGCAGACAAACAGTATCTGAAAGTCGTGTTCTTAAGAAGCAGGAAAAATCCAGACACAAGAAAAGGCAAAAGTATTCCAAATTACTCAAGAACTAGTCTTCAATCACTGGGAACAGGAAATGAAGTGATGAATCCAGATTAGAAATTAGATTCGATTAGAAATGAATGTTTCAAATCATAGTCACAATCATAGGAGGTCGTCAGCAGTCCAACCATGAGTGAAACGTGGTGGAGGATCTGTCCCGGTTTTGTGCTGCCCTTTTAGCGAGTGGTGTGGGACATCTTGTCAAATTTGATGGAATTATGAAAACAGAAAAGTGCATTTTTATGCAACACGAAGAACCATCTGAAAAGAATCTGATGGGCAGCAGCTTTAATTTTCAGCATGACAATGATCCCAACCACACTGACAATGCAGTAAAATCATTTGGGGGAAAAAAACAAAAAAACACACGCAATGAAATTCTATCAGTCATGGATTGGCCTCCCCAGAGTCCGCAGCTCAACATTTTTGAAGCCGTGTGGAATCATCATATCATTGTTACACTTTTATCTAGTACCTCAAAAAATTAAGACTCACTCAGTGTGTGGAGAAGCAATGAAATAAAATGATTATTAATAATGCAGCTCAGATATTGTGGTTGGATGACTGTGCATTTTACTGCACCAGCAAATGACAGGCTACTGTTTGTCTACTCTGGGGAGCACCCAGGACAGTGTGCATGCATGCATGCATGCGTGCAAAGGTCCAGCTGCTCCCCTGCTTTTTAACACATGGATTCATCTGTGGTCCTGTGCCTGTCTGTAACTGCTTTATAATTAATGAATATGCAGGACTAAACTGCATTTAAAAAAAAGCTCTTTGTTCAGTTCAGGGAAATGTTGTACTGTGTTCTTAGTGTCCTACTAAGAGTTCAGTACTTTTCTTCATGAATACACAGTCATAGAAAATCCTCACAAACAGCAGTCTAGGACCCAACAACTTGATATGATCTTTCAGAACAAGGTCAGACAATCCATGATCCACCCAGCAAGTTAATATCAAGTTAATATAAATGACCTTAAATATCAGTGAAGTCAAGTGTTTCAAATAGGTGTACCTAATTAAAGTTTGTGTAGGCTTTAATAACAGAAGCAAGGCATAATAATATATTAATATTATCTACCACACAATTAACCAGATTCATTTGTGAAAGATACATATGCCATTATATAAATAATGTCATATTTATATGGGAAATAAAATTGTCTTACACTTTGGTGATCATTTCCAATTTTTCAACTAGCTCTTAAACTTTGGTCTTACTTACATTTCAGTGTGCTGTAAGCTTCAAGTGGGATATGTTTGGATCAATAAATCTTTGTCACTTCGTGCTTTGTTTCCCTTTTATGTTGTGAAGGCAGCTGAGACTTTAGAAGTCTTATTTTCTAGTGTGTGTGAAAGCAGACTGAGCTCCTATAACAACTCGATGCTGTAGATTTATGTACAAAATGTACAAAACCAGCTCTCAAAATTAGGATTTTGTGAGAGTAAAGCTTTGAATGTGAGCAAACCCCAGAGCCATGTTATGAGCGGTGCATTACTATCCAAAGTTTTGGAATGACACATTCACTTATAGCTGAAATTTTAATATAATGCACACATTTGGCTTTGTAATATAAATAAAATTACAGCAGAAATAGAGACTGACTATAAAGTACAAAAACATTCAAACTTTATAAATTGTTAATAGGTATATGGGCAAAGACAGAAGAGTATGGACACAGCGATCCCCTTCTTTATGGACACGAAAAGTATGGCTATACTATGATTAATATGTGTGGAGGCAGGAAGTGGAAATCTAAGTATATCCTGGATCAAGGCTATCAGTTCTTTCCTGTTCTCTCCCTCTGAATCTCTTTGTACACACAGACCCAGGATATGACTTAAGAGTGTTAGACACTTCAGACGTAATAGACTGAAACTATTAGAATTAGACCAATACTGAGCTGGTATAAGCAAGGGCTATGAGTCCTGTGTTGTACTCCAGTCTTGAAGGAGTTTCCAGAGACGCTGAGCACTTGTTGGTCCCTTTGCCTTCACTCTGCAGTCCATCTCATCCCAAACATCTCAACTGGGTTTAGCTCATGGCATGTTGCTGCAGGATGCTGTGGTGGCCATGTTGGTTCAGTGTGCCTTCAGTTTTGAATAAATCCCCAATAGTGTCACCAGCAAAGGTGACAATATAACCTTATTTAAAACAAAAAGAAAAAGAAAATTCCTTATACTTGGAACTGCTGGAGACTGTTGTGTATTTCTAAAGGTGCTCAAAATTTGTCGGTAACAGCCCATCCAATCCACAAATCCACACATGCAGAGAGATCAAACTACAGATGTCTTTAAACTGAGTTATGTGTTATAATGAGCAATGACACAGGGAAAATGTATTGAGGAAACAAAGGTGCAACAAAGCAGAGAAAGTCATGTCACCCACTGAAATCCATCAGTAATTAGGAAACAAACCTGCCATTTGGTGCAAATTAATATCAGCTGGTTCAGTCCCAACTGAAGGCCTATAAAAGGGTGTCTCTTTATTACCAAGGTGTTCAACAAGACAAATGTGCAGAGACATTCTTGATAAAAAAAAAAAAAAATCTGCTCTTCAGGCCTTAGTGGCTGACATGTGGCGCATTAATGTGGCATCAAATAATATTTTAAAAAATGTACCAGAAATGATGTCATAACTACTCCATCCAACAATTTAAGACAATGTAACACAAATATCTGAGACAAGTGTCAGATATATATACTATTTAATGAGCAGAGTTCTGGGATATTTTTTTGCATATTTTATTGTGAATCTCTTTTCTGAGACACACAGTAACACAATGGAGAACATGGTGAGAGGCCAGGACAGATTACAGTGTGGAGCAGCTGAACATGTCCACTAGCTCAAACAGACCACACAGACTTCCATCTGGACCTTGCCCTGTTTTATCCACTGCATCTTTTTAGATTCTGCAAAATAAGTGGTCATATAGATTTGAACATTTTTGATTTGAACAGTTAAAATTGCCCTGTATTTGATGCAGATACCAAGATTTCAGTCTGCTTTTCCTTCTAGCAACACACTGGTTTCTTTTTATGCAGTCTTTGCTCTTCAGCATAAAGCAAAGAGCAGGAAAGAGAGAAAAGGGAAAGAAGGAGAAGAGGAGGGAGGGGCATTGCTCGAGCAAAGGTCATCAGTTGAACAATGATTTCTGGGATGAATCATCTACATGGCACAAAAGCCTAGCTTGTATCACACATTGCCCCCTATGAGTTTATGTCCATTTAGGCATGCAAAAGAATTCCCCTTCAGTGAGTCATCATAGCTGAATTTGTGCAAAGGCATTTTATTGTTGGTCAGTGTGATCTGTGATGATGGGGACAGTGATTTAGGTGTCCATGAGGGTTTTAGGACAGTACATCTGAAAGTAGCCACTGAACAATATGAAGGAAACCTGGCAACATGCAGTATATAACTATTGTTCAGGAGTATGTTTAGGGGAAGCTGCCGACCTCTGTTGGTGCAGGGTAGATCTGCTGTTAGGTTTACTCCTGTTAACTACATAAGGAAACATCCTTTACAAGTGTAAAGCATCAGTTTTACTGTCAAGGTTCCACAGGGAGTGGACTCAAACAAAGGACCCAGTAACCTTTATTTAGATTTCCTGCTCTGGTCTAAGATATGAATGTCAAGGATAGAAAACAAAGTAAATAATCCAACTCTCCAGAAAGCTCACAGGGATGAAACACAAAGAAGAAACTCCAAACAACTAAACAAAATGTCAACAGAAGTTGGCATAGAATCTGAATATAACCAATACAGAACTATAAATATCTGTGAGACTTTTGGGAGAGGAATGTTGTCCCATTGTTAACAAGCACCTTAAGTCGACTTAAGGAAACAGCAGGGTGTCTGATTCGTGTTCAAAAATGGCTTCTTCGTCTGCTTTTGTGGATGGCACAGTGAACTGTGTTCACAGGCTATGATTTCTGGAAGTGTTCCTGAGCCCATGCACTGATTTCAGTAACAGAATCATGCTTGTTTTTAATGCACTGCTGTCTGAGGGCACAAAATCATAGCATCCGGTATTGATTTTTGACCTTTTTTCCCTTGCACACAGAGATTTGTCCAGATTCCTGGAATCTTTTGATGATGTTATGTATTGTAGACGATGAGATAGTCACTGTGAGGAACATTATTCTGAAACTGTTTTACAATTTATAGATGCAGTTTTTTGCAGATTGGTGAACATCTGCCCAAATTTATTTCTGAGGAACTTTGCATGTCTAAGATATTCTTTCATGTTACTGACGTCTTGCTAGTTAGCCTAATTAGTTGCAAAATTTCCCTCCAGCTGCTTCTTTTTAGTGCCAACTACCTTTGCAGCCTTTTGTTGCCTCCATCCCAACTTTTTTTTGACATTCTGCTGCCATCAATTCAATTCAGCTAATATTTTTCATGAAATATAAAATGTTGTAGTTTAAATATTTGGTATGTTTTCTATACTCTGTTGTGAATAAAATATTGGATTTTGGGATTAGCTGATGCTGCTTTTATAGATTTCACACAGGGTCTCAACAGGTTTCAAATTAGGTTTGTAGCAGTGTCTGTTACTCAAAGTCAGTGTTCTCTAACCTTGAGTCTGCTACTGCTGTTCTTGAGTGTTTATAGTGGAGCAAATGACATTTTTTGGTTCAATGCTGATGTTTTAATTGTGCCACTTTATTCAGGCGGTATGTGTGGGGCTCGGTTTGTTCTGATATATCCAGCACATGGAAATGTTGTGGAAATAAAGAGGAACGAATGGAGGAGGGAAGGATGAAAGGACAGCAGAACGGTGCTTTTGCTGTGCTATATTGAACAGCTGTTGTGGTTTCCCAGCCTGGCTGGTTGACTCTGTAGTCAAACCACATAATACACAGTTTAAACAGGCAAACAATGGGGCACTCCGGTTCCCACGACAACTATGACTGAGCCATTGCACTGTTTTTATTGCCCCATGTGCATCTGTGTGTCGGCAGCATGTTTTGATGAGACTGAGCACCCTTTAGTGTCTGTTCATTCAGTGTAAAGAAGCAGCAAACAGATAAGGGGTTGATCTTTGTTTGTGCTGAAATATTTTTGTTATATGCATTTAAAGATTTTCATGGTCTGAACTGAATATAAATTATCTCTGGCTGTGTTATCAGATTAATGTTTGTCATACAACTACAGCTCTCGGCCATTTTTGACTGACACACCTGCCTCTGTGCTTTTGCATTCAGGTGGTAGTTCCTACCCGTGTTGGACAGGTGTATGTGTACGACGCAGTGAAACCAGACCAGGATGAATATGACGTTCCGCCCAGACTTCAACCTCCAGCTCAGCCAGACATATATGACGTGCCGCCCACCCGGCAGCAATACAGCACACAGGTGAGGCTGCTCATTGTATGTGTGTGTTGTTGTTATCACACAGAAGCTATCACACGTTTCCAGGCAATCATCACGGTCCTTCAATTTTGCTTTAATAGGTTATTAAATAGGTTATTAAAATGGAATTAAACACACACACACACACACACACACACACACACACACACACACACACACTATAAGTCAGTATATAGAAATTCCAATGCACAGATTTTACTCCTTTATTCCTAGCAGGTCATTATTTTGTTAGCAGTACTACTACAACAGTAATACTGTTGTATTACTCACTGGTTTGGCTGGACATTCATTTGGTTTCCACAGACTCAGTAGTAACTGGCCAAACTCCTGATGGAACTGATGGACATGAGCAAATTCCCGCCCTTAAATGCTCTGCTAGGTCTTTAGCTGCAGCTGTCTTTAGTTGCTGTTGTGTGTGGGTCTCTTCATTTTTGTCTTCAGTAACAGAAAAGTTTCTTTGTTTGGCTGAAATGAGGTGACTGACTTTGCATTAATGGATTTCTTTGCCTCAACAAACTCATGAGTAACTTTTTCAGTGGCTTCCTTCACCCCACAGCTTCAAACTGCAAACAGTTACATTCTCTTGCTTTGAAATGAGCTCAGCTCAGTCTGCAGCAACTATAAGTAATTATGATGCTATTTATTTATATAATAATTATGTCTGTCGCTTCTAAATGTTTAGGTGTATGACACTCCTCCCATGGTGATGAAGGGTCCCTCTGGTGGTCAAGATATATATGACACCCCTGCAAGCAGTGAGAAGAACCCACAGCAGATGGTAAGGATTTCGATTTGGGAGTTATCATGTAATATAACCATCTTACTGTCTTTCTGTAATTGTTTGATGCTGTGTTTGTGTGTACATGTCATAAGATATGACATAATCATTGGAAATGTACCCCCATTGCATCGACAGGGAAATAATTTTGGTAGTTTGATAACCTGTAGTAGACGTGCCGTACATTTCTGCAGTATTCAACTAAACAAAGTAGCTTGCACTTCACTCAGACTGGCTGTCAGTGCTGCAGAACTTTCTGCTGAGCTCAGTCCTGTCTGCGTGTTCAGACAGGTTGTCCTCCAGACTCTGCTCTTTACAACAGTGGTCCCTTTAAAACATGATATGGTAAATAACAGATAAAACCTGTAATATTTAAAACATAACCTTTTCAACTCATCTTTGATGGATGTCAAACTGAGTGGCACAGATTTCCCACTAGCAACAAGACTAACTGATTTTGAGTTACGATTTGTTTAGGAAATGACGTCAGTGTGTCACTGAGTAGGCAAATCAGCAAATGAAGTCTAACTTAGTGAAAATAGTTCAGTTTTGCTAAAACAGTGATTGATTCTATAAATGTTTTTACGGCACTGCACTGGTTTCAGAGAATTCTTTTCTTTTTTTCGTTGTCTTCTGTGTTCTGTTGGCTCTTTGACTCACATTCTGCAAACTGTATTTTAACTGTGCTGACCTTTATTCCATATTGCACCACAGGTAACAATGGAACTAGTTGGAACTAGATTAGTTTGAGGAGTGCGGCTGACATGAGCGCACTTGTACCAGAAACCTTCTTCTGTTCATTTGAAAGTATGCAGAATGCTGTGATTAACAGCATTCTGCATACTTTCCAGCTTGACTGCTCACAGTTTGAAGAGTGTTGCTGTCTGCCCGGGTGCAGCTGTTAGCAGGTGGCTGTGTAAACCTTACAACGAAGAAGCAAAAACAGAGCACCCAAAAACACAGTAATAAAAAAAGTATGCAAACAAGCATGAGTAGCAATCAAAGGCATCCTGTTAAAACATCTTTAATTTGTTTCTAATATGGATGCTAACAAAATGTAAATTACCGCCTCCTGACTGAAGAGCTGCATCTCTAAAAGTAAGATGTCAGGGTCATGATGATCGTGCGATATTCTCACCACTTATTATTATCTTACAAGAATGCTGCAGCCATGCAGTTCAGGTCTGCCACTTAACCATGTTTATAGTGGATAAAATTAGTCCTGAGGATGCCAGGATCAGGCCAAATTGTCAGCCATCTGATCTGATCTGATCTAAGACATGAATCCATACATGAAGAAGCAGGCCCTGATGTCTGTTTCTGGGATTACAGGAACATGCAGAAAGCATGGAGGCAGCCTAAACCTGCAGAAGAGCCACAAGAAGCTCTGTGCACGTTCAAAAGACAACTTGTGGATTTTGAAGACTTTAAAGACTCGCTTCAATTATTGATCATATCGACAGATTTTTTTTAAAACTGCAATTTGTTGAAAGCAATTTGTTAAACATTATTCACTTCGTTATTTTTTAAAGTACTTTCCTCAAAGTGCCTAAAATGTGTTCATATTACTATATGAAATCGTGCACCACGTAGCACATACCATTACAGTTGATTAATTAAATCTGTTTAAAAGTGTGATTAACACTAATCAGTGCAAGGAAGAGATGAAAGCAGTTTTATTCACACATTATAATAATAAATATGACACTTGTCTTAATGAGATCTTTATAAGATAAAGTGTTTTTACAAGACTTCTCTGTCTCTTCAGGTTTATGACTTCCCCCCATCAGTGAGTAAGGATGTCAGTGATGTTCAACCAATCAGAGAGGAGACGTATGATGTGCCACCTCACTTTGCCAAACTAAAGCCCCAAGTCCCCATCACTCCGGGCCCGTACTTACACAACAACCTCAGCAGCAATGATGACGAACCGCCAATTCCAGAGGATGTGTATGATGTCCCGCCCCCAATCCTGACTGATAAGCATTATCATAGGGACAGGAGTGGGGCCAGTCAGGCCCCTCAGCAGATCTATGACATCCCAGCTGTACTGCGTGTTGGCCAGGATGTCTATGACTTCCCCCGGGAACGAGAGGAGACGGGGGAGAGGGCTGAGCAGAATGTCTATGACGTGCCCCCACAGGTATGACAGCTACAGGGCCGGCTTGTTTAATCGCATGAAATCAAGTTTGTGTAAGATGTTCCATCATCATCATCATCATCGTCATCGCTATGCAGAGAGCACTGCTGGCTTTGTGACTCTGGCAGTGTGATGCTGTTGTGCTATTCAGACACACAGGAGCTCGCTCTTCAGTTAATGGTCTCGACAGCTTTATTCATGCAGACCCACAACAGTGACAGACAGAGCCGCAGTGCTTGTGTGATATTAATCACATGCTTCGTTGAACAGTATGTTAAGTGGTGTATAATATATGAGGTTGAACTTGTGGTTATTTTAATAACTACTTTAATAATTCAAAAGGCTGCATCCTATAAGTAGCTGTGTGAATGCAGCGATACACACACACACACGGACACACACACACACACGCACACAAACTGTCTTACTTTTAAAATGAAAATGAACGGCTCCAGCTGCTGTATGATGCTGCAGTTATGATAAACTCAGGTTTATCTCACCAAGAAGCTCAACATTGTGTACAAACCCAGGAGTTTAAACATTAGTAGTGTGTTAACCTGACCTGAAAACATAGTCTTCATTGAAGGCTTAACACAAAATAGTGTTTCAGTTATCGTTTATTCATTTTAGGCTAGAATTAATGTGAAGTTGTAGAGCCAAGTTGATAACAATTTCAGCGAGCTAAGTAACCCAAAGATGTATAAAAGACATGTAGTCATATGTTGCATGCCTATAATGTGATGTGACTAGGTCGGACTTATTAAGGCTGCCATTATAAGTCGTGCCACGGCTGCACATTCATGCATGAAGCCTACACTTAAGATGCCATCAGATTAAATGAATAATACACCCCACTCTTGGCAGTAAATCCAGCCGTTATTAAAAGCTGCTGTTTAATCCAAGCTGTGACTGCTGTTCAGCTAGCGTCTCTGCTGTCTGGCATTGCTCGTGGTTTCTAATGAAGGGCTGCTTTGCAGGCCTGCTGGTTTTCACAATTTTGTAATTGTCAGTTTAACTGTGGATCGGTTGATTTTTTTTCTACTCCTCAGTCATTTGCAAATAATTTTCTGTTTATTATTCCTTTTATTCTCTCTGTAATAACGTGTATGTATTATTTTATTTATCTATTTATTTAGTCTTGTTTCCTTGTAAAAAAATAATAAGACCATCAATGCATGATTGTTTTACTGATGAAACTAACGCAGTTAGCTTAGCACACAATCAGGAAATGGGTGACTTGATTCTAATGCTACGCTAATGTGTTTTGCAGGTTGTACGTGATGCCCAGTCAGCCAGTGAAGAGCTGTCCATGTCTTTCAAGCGGCTGTCTGCCTCAAGCACAGGAAGCACAAGGAGCAATCACTCTGCTTCTTCATTAGATATGGTTCCTGTCCGCGACACCACCTCGCTTCCTGCTCCTGGCTCCATTCCAGGGAAACCCCTGGTCTTGGAAATGGATCAGGCCATGGAACGTCTGTCTCGTCTTCAGCAAGCTGTTGAGTCCAGTGTTTCCTTCATGATGTCATTCATCACAGGCAACTGGAGAAGCCCGGCTCATCTTGAAGGAAACCTCCCAGCCATTCATCAGGCTGCCGACAGGGTGCGTACCACTGTCCGAGATTTCTTAGAATTTGCCCGAGGCGCCGTGGCGAATGCTGCCCAGGCCACAGACCGCTCACTGCAGGCCAAACTGGGCCGCCAGGTCGGGAAGATGGAGGAGATCTTCCAGAATTTGATTCGACATAGTCAGAGCTTAGACGCTATTTCTTGGTCACACGCAGCACTCACAGCACCACCGCCGGGAGGGGATGACTTAGATCGACTGATCATGACGGCGCGAGGTATCCCTGACGATGCCAAGCAGCTTGCTTCTTTTCTCCATGGCAACGCTTCACTGCTCTTTAAAAAGACCACTCGCCAGCAGCAAATGCCTCTTCCTCCTATCCCAGGGGAGCTTAGTGGTCACACAACAGGATCTGGAAGTGGAAGCTATCAAGGAGGGGAGAAAGTGAACATTCAGTCACGGCCCCTTCCCTCCCCACCAAAGTTTACTGCTGCAGAAGAAGAGGAAGGTGTGGAGAGACCATATGAGACCACAGAGGAAGGATGGATGGAGGACTATGACTACGTACATCTGCAGGTACACACAGACACAGATTTGAGCCCTTTACAATAACAGGAATCACATATTAGCTTGGCAGTGTGACTGTATGTTTACATTAGCACATTTAG
This sequence comes from Rhamphochromis sp. 'chilingali', assembly GCF_963969265.1. NCBI lineage: Eukaryota > Metazoa > Chordata > Actinopteri > Cichliformes > Cichlidae > Rhamphochromis > Rhamphochromis sp. 'chilingali'. Next base: position 43,579,504 of record NC_137930.1, read on the forward strand.
AAAATCCGCTCAGATTTGGCACTGATTGTACCAGAGCTCCCAAAGCTCCACACATCTGAAGCATCTGCTAATGATTCAGTTATAGGAGGCTGGTGGTAGAGAGAGACAGCCTACGTATATAAATAACATAAGCAGAATCATATCAGTTCACCATTTTTCCTGCTTCTACAGCAGCTACTCACTACTGCTGGCTTGAGTGTCCCAAGAGACTTACTGTTTCAGTAGTCGTCAGGTCCAGTCACTCGGCCATAATGGTTTCAATCATTGTTTGGTCTTTAAACTTGTCTGTTTGACTACAGGGACTTAATGTTTGCTGCACTTAATTCCTAAAACCCCCTGCATGTCCAAGACCATCACATGAAGCCTTGCTATGCGTCATGAGTGTTTCCCTGCAGAAACGAAGTGTCAAATCACGGCTCTGCGTAAAAAAAGTCTCCTCTGTAATTGCAGCTTTAACTGGTACAAGCGTGTGAATGAATCTGAGTTTTCTGTGAGCAGCTGCTCTCCATTTCCTAAAACGCTCTGTGGTTTATGGGTGTCACAGTGGTGCAGTCGTTAGCACTGTCTCTCCACCAGAGAGAGAACTGGGCTCATGGCAGATTCCTACCTCTCCCTGAGCCCAGTTCTGCTGGAGGTTTCTTCCTGTTAGTAGGGAGTTTTTCCTTCCCACTTTCACCAAGTGTTTGCTCACAGGGGGTTGACTGATTGTTGGGATTCTCTATGTATTACTGTACGGTCTTTACCTTACAATATAAAGTGGGTAGAGGCAACAGATGTGATTTGGTGCTGTATAAATAAAACTGAATTGAATTGATCACACTTTGGTTCTGACCACTTACACAGCCATGACTTAAGAATTATTCTTTACTGTGTTTACTATGTCACATTGTTTGACACAACACTTCCGGAAAAAATACCAAATGCTCATTAAACAGTGAAAACATTACAAGTGAGGCTGTAAGACTGTACTACACGTTTTCTAATCAAAGAAGTCTCTGACAAGTATTTTAGCAAGACTAAGAAAAATATAAGAGGGAAAATGGTGCTCCAGCACTGATCGATCACTTCCTGTTTGTCACCAACAAAGACGTGTTTTAGATTGAGTGGTGTGTGTGTCTCTATGGGTGGGTGTACATGTAGTGTACTAACTGTGTGTCTATTTGCTGATCTGTCAGGGAAAGGAAGAGTTTGAGAAGAACCAACGACAGCTGCTGGAGAAAGGCAACATTATCCGAAACAATAAGACACAGCTGGAGCAGCAGCAGGTACGTGTCTGTAGGACACCTCAGTGTGAGGACACCGGAGGAGCTGAGGATCAAAACACCGAGCTTCGGTGGACCATCTGCTTCTCCTCGCGAGCTGCCTCCTGTCTCCTACGCTACACCTCTACCTTCACTGTGCCTTACTGGTTCTTACATTTCTTTGACAAAGTCAGACCAAATAACAGTAAACAAATAAACTGCTTCAGTGGTTCTTAATAACTGAGGGACAAATGACCTCCAACACCAGCTCTCTCACACACACACACACACACACACACACACACACACACACACACACACACACACACACACACACACACACTGTACATTTGTTACAAAGCTTTGAACTGTGTATGAAATTCTTTTGATTTGGATTTGGATTCATCACTACAAGCGACCCACTGGAGGTGGGAGTGCGAACTTTCACATGGCAACAATGAACAAAGGAAACCGACAATTCAATTCAATTTTATTTATATAGCGCCAAATCACAACAAAAGTCGCCTCAAGGCGCTTCATACACAAGCTTCGAACACAACCCAGATTTCAGAGCAAACGCCATTGCTCCAAATTGTTTACACTACAGCCTGCATTCATTTAATTATTCATTATTTATTATACTCTGTGCACTCTCTGCCTGCAATTTAGACTCATCAGTTAATCTAACCTCCCTGATTTGTAAGCCAGAGTTATGGAGGGCCGTGAAAATGCAGAGCAAATGTCACACAGAAAGGCCCTAACTGAGCAGGACTGCTTGCTGCTCCAGCAGCCAGCAGCGTTGGCCAACATGTGATTTTTCACTTTTAGCTGTTGCTTGCTGAAATAGAAAACAGTACGAGTTTTTAGTGGCAGCTTTTCTAGAAAGTAAAATCTGTCAGAGTTTGGTGGCTTAGTGTTTTGTTCAACCCAGAGCTTTAGTATTTAGTAGGTCAGTATGAACAGAACAGGCACAAATCTCAGAGAGGACTTTTGTTGGACAATTTAAAACAACGGAAAGAAATTCTAACTTGTTGTCATTGCAGATTCTAGTTATTAACTGTGTCTTCATTCTTTATCATCTTCCAGATTAAACAGTTTGAGCGTTTGGAGCAGGAGGTCAGCCGGCCAATCAACAACGACATGACCGGTTGGGTTCCATCCGCACACAACTCTCTGGCAAACTACCTGGCCCAGAACGGCTCTGGAGGCCCCGCCTCCTCCAAGTTGTGCCACGGTGACCGTCAGCTTATTCTCTTCTATCAAGAGCAATGCGAGCAGAACGTCACCACGGTGACAAATGCCATCGATGCCTTTTTTAATGCTGTCAACTCCAACCAGCCACCAAAGATATTTGTGGCACACAGCAAGTTTGTCATTCTCAGCGCACACAAGCTGGTCTTCATTGGTGACACGCTGTCACGCCAGGCCAAATCTCCAGAAGTGAGGGCACGGGTAGCCCAAAGCAGCAACAGCCTCTGTGAAAAACTCAAAGACATTGTGATCAGTACGAAGACAGCAGCACTTCAGTATCCTTCCCCTGGAGCCTCCAGAGAGATGACAGAGAAGGTGAAGGAGCTTGCAGGGTGTACTCAGCATTTAAGGATGGTTCTGGGACAGCTCTTAGTGATGTAGAGGCAGAGGGGGAGGAGGAAAACAAACCAAACAGTGACTGAAATATTCCAGAACCTCGGAGCAGTGAATCTTCGCAGTAACACTGGGCAGACAACCCTCTGTACCCCATACAGCACTAACTAGGAGAACCTGGAGTTTGCTGGATCACAAAGTGCTGCACAAAACCCTGAACACCCTTCAGGTGTGTGAGGAGTCCCGTGTGCCTCTACAGGATGAGGCTTGCTATCTCTTACAGTCCTGGCATGCATGGAAATCCTGAGTGATCCTGTCCTTGGGGTCTGGGACCCTGTTTCGGACCGGGAGCACCAATTTTACTCCCATCCTTCGCTTCCTCCCTGTGCTGCCTTTCACTGGGACCATTTCATCCCATTTCCACTCTGCACTTTTTATTCTAGACAAAAAAAAAAAAAACATTTTCTCGTCAGTGGGCTGGGCCATAGGCTGTAAAATAATCAGTGTAAATATTTAAGTTACCTATGTATTCAGAAAATCAGAAAAAAGAAGACTATAGCACTTGCAGTGCATACACGTAAGAAAAGATGGGAACATAACTGTAGTTTTTAGACAGAACATCAGTAACTGTCATATTGCTATACCGTATAATTAAAATGTAATATGGCTCTGATTCTCGATCCTAATATAATTATTGTTATGGATGTGTAAATTGCAGATGATATGTATGACTCTGTGTTGTCGAATGTCGGAATGCTTTTCCATCCCCAATACAGGCAAACTTTCCAAACCCCACACAGGAGCACGCCGTGTGTGTCTGAGCCGTCTGAGGCTTGCTGAGTTGTCCACTCTGCATCCGGTTCCCCCCGAGCACACAACGCTGCTGCCAAAACATGCCGACATAGCCGTGCAGGTGCGGGACTGCAGATGCGATTATTTCCATGCCATCTAAGATGTTTATTTTAATTTTATTTTATTTTTGAAAACTGTATGTATTTTTTAATAGGCATGTAAAAGTCAAAAGGAATGAGAGTTTAAAGACAGCAAATGCAATTAAACCTGCATTTCCTTTTCTCTGGTCTCGTCATATTGTGTATTTTTTATTATTAAATAGTTGAAAATGATACGTAGTGTCAGACTCACTACTGGAATTACCTGAGAAAATGCAGGCAGTTTGCACAGGTATCTGTTTTGCCATAATTTCCTAATAACCAAAGATGATCTCAATTCTATGTATAAACGTCAAAGGTCTCAGTCTGCTACACGTGGTCAGCTATCAGATTTCTCTCTCGGCAAGAGAAAATTAGTAGATCTTCTTTTTTCTTTTTTTTTAAGGTTAAAGGAAAACTGTCTCGTTATATTTTTATGACATTGAAGAAAGACTAATGGGAATGTGACAGGTTGGGAACAAAACCGGTTTATCACTTTATTACAGAAGCAAACATGTAGAGTAAAATTATTTCCCCAGCTGTTAGCACTCATGTTTATAATAATATCTGTTACTACAGAGCATTTGGAAGCCACAGCCTTTGTGAAAGACAACACAGACGCCTTAACAACCATCTGAAGTTCAAATGTTGTTCATTCCAGTGCTAATTTTCTCTGTATACCATCATTTCTATGCCACCTCCAAACTATAAACTCTGCTTACTGGCTGAAATGCTTATAGAGATGTTAATATGATTAATGAATCTTTACATATAATACTGTCTGAAATTTCAGATTAAATTTTATTCCACTGTAGGAAATTATTGTCTCCCCGCAATGAAAACAGACAAATTTCTAAGCATGGCCAGATTATAGATCGTGAAGTCATTTCATTTCCTCTCTGGTGAACCGTGGCCAGCAGTTCAGTTTGCAGAAAGCTTCTAGTACATGTTAAAAAAAAGAAAAGAATAAAATTAATTAAAAAAATCTCCTCCTCAATGCTTTATTATGTTTATATTCGTGTATGTTTTTTCTCATTTGAATTTTAACCTGAAAACATTGTCTATTAGCCTGGTTTTGACATGACGGCTACCAGGGGATGGTGTTGCCCTGCCAGTCCAGAAGCATCCCGCTGTCTTTGTTGCTAAGTGACGATATCACACTAAGCATGCCAAGTACGCTGTCCACGGTGGTCAAAGGAGCCTGTGGGAGACAACAGACACACAAAAGAAGAAAGTCACTGGAAAGGAAGCGGCTGGATCAGAACAAGCTTTATGATTTCTAATATGGGGAAGGCTAAACGCTAAAAATGAAGTTTATTTTTGTTTGCAGTTTCAAGATTAGAGATTTAAAATGATCATTATTGGAGAAAAGGATGGTCGTGGTGTGGTTGTTAGCACTTTCATGTCATATCAACATTGATATTATGTAAAATGTAATTGGATTATCAAAAATAAATCAGAAAACAGAATTGGTGAGTGTTTCATGCTGTGTTTGTCTTTTTATTACTAAGCTGCTCTTACTTACCCTGAACTTACAATAATGCATCCAAATGTATAAATCTCAGAGCTAGTACAAGCAGTGATGTAATGCTAGGACTTACATTACGCTTGTCTAGTGAAACGTACAACGATATAAGGTTTTACATAAGCACAGTACTTGTTTGACCTAAAAGAACTTTCTGGAATCTGTAACAGAGATTTGGTGGGTTTCAGCAAATGTGATTGTTTCATATGAAAGCTGTTTAAAGGAAAACCATAATGTTTAAATGTATTCACTGAATAAAGTATTTTAAAGTTTTCATCACGTCACCTTTTCTCCTCCCATCTCAGTTTGGACCCAGCCTGGGTGTATGGCTGTCACCACTATATTGTGAGTCTTGAAGTCTTCGGCTTGACAGCGAGTCAGCATGTTCAGTGCTGCCTGATGACAGGAGAAACAGCACATTTCTTTATTGTTAAGCGTAATACAAACATATAAGTATTACACTTATTGAAATTATTATTAATTATTAATCAATACAGGTGTCTAAAGCCAAACAACTGAACCACATGATGCTTTAATTACTGCGTGTCAAGCTCCTTTCACTGAATCTGGTCTATGTCATTGAATCACAGTTGCTTATTAAAATGTTAGTAAAGAAAAACTCTAAAAGATAAGCACAGACAGAATAAACAAGTTTAGGAAGAAAGTCAGGATATTTGATTCTTTTTAACAGTACCTTGCTTATTCTATAAGGATACATCTGTGCTGCTGAGAAGGTCTCTGGACATTTCTCTATGGATGAAATAGCTGTGGAGATGTTGATGATGGCTGAGCTGCAGGCAGTTTTATTATCTAAGACAAAGTGGGACAAACAGATTAGCATCATGACTGGGAAACGAAAAGAACTGTGTGTGTGAGGATAGTTTGCATCTCTGAACCTGCACCAACCAACACGTTCTGTGATGCAATCCACCTGCGAAAGAATTCAAATCTATTTACTTTTGTAAATGTATTAATGCAGAGAAAACGCTCCACTCTTCTTTAAGTATAACTGTCTAGAATTCTGCATATTCTGTCGTATTTTCTAGTCCTATTCAGGAAAGGATCTGGCGAGATTACACCTCTCTGCTGACAAACTGTGTGTGCCCCCAGAAGATCCGGAGTGGCTTGATGGATGGATATAACGGTTGTATTAATGTCTTTCATTCATTGACAATTGAAGAATATTTAATTTCTTTGCTTTGAGCAAATCTTGGGTTTTTGGATCGCACTATGAAGCTCCGTCTGCTCATTGTTGCAGCATTAGTCTGAATGTGAGCAGAGTGCAGCCCTGTACTCTCAGTTCATCCTGCTGCTTCTATCAGCAGTCAGATAATTAATAAACACCAGTGACCCACTTCCATTGGCAGCCATACGTGCCCATGCCGATCATGAGCTGTTTCTCTCCTCCACACTTTACTTTTCCATTCCGGTACAAAATAATCGCCATTTAAACGTTACTCTGTCTCTCTTCTACAAGGTGTCTTTGTCGTGTCTTCCTTCACTCATCTCCAACCAGTTGCAGCAATTGGTTGGCCGCTGCTCCCTGACCCTGGCTCTGTTGGAGGTTTCTTCCTGTGAAAAGGGAGTTTTTCCTTCCCACTGTCGGCAAGCGCTTGCTCATAGAGGTTGTCTGATTGTTGGGATTCTCTATGTATTACTGTAGGGTCCTTACTTTACAATATAAAGTGTCTTGAGGCAACCATTGTTGTGATTTGGCAATTGAATTGAATTGAACTGGCTTTAGGAGGTGGATAACTTGCAGCTAGGCAAATCTTCAACTCAGCTTTTTGTAAATTGGATATAATCTCATATTAACTCTTATCAGGCAAGCTAATCCCATTACTTTAATATGAAAGCTCAAATGGACCCCTGTACTGCCAAGCCGGGGTACCACTCACACATTTACAACACATTATTTCGTGCCTTTGAATTTTGCTTGTCATGCACACAGGACATTTGGGCTTAATTATTTTGCCTGCTTATAATTCAAAGTTATGGGGATCAAATCACTGACCTTCTGACCAAATAACCTAGTCACAGTTGCAGTGAGATGGAGCATGAAACCATAAGTATGTACTCACTCCACTGAGTGTTTTCCCAATGATGGTATCCTACATTCAACATAACATGAAAGAACAGATACATACCATTGCCCTTTGCAGAAGAATCCCTCTGTGCTGCTTTTTTCAGGAGTGGAAGAAACATCTGAAAGTACAAAACTTACAGTTTACATGTGTGAAATTATAGCACATTTAAAAAATAAAATAAAATGAAAGATGTGAAATAAAAATGTGAAACTCCCATCAAATATGTTAAACCTAAGAAATGAGTCTGTTTCAAAAATGTAATGTAAGGAGTAAAAAGTAGAGGTGTTTGGGTAAAAATCTGGGAAGTGAAAGTACAATGTTCTCAGAACATGAAATACTCAAAGCACAAATACCTGAAAATTCTACTTGCGTAACAAAGTATTTGTACTTCCCACGTCTGCAGAGAACAAACCAACCTTTGCAATGGTAAATGGTCCAACCACATTGGTTTCATACACCTCCATCATGTCGTTTTTCTTGGTAGCAGATAATGCTCCTGACAAGGCCGGTTTCCTAATACCAGCATTGTTGATAAGGATATTCAACCCAGCATCCCCGATCTGATCTTGCACAGCCTGCACAGCAGCTGAGATACTTTCCTCATCTGCAACATCTACAGGTAGATGTATAGAAATACAAATCATAATGACCAAGGTCTTTTGAATGTCAAAAAAAAACTGTGGAAGATTATGAGTTTAAAAAAAAGGTTTCATTTCTATGTATGTATTTGCCTTTGAATCTCAGATTCTCAAGTGAATATTTCAACACTTCCATTATTATGTGAGAGGCCTGATGAGATTAAAGTAAGGCACTATCAAAAACCTGATTCCACCCGTAGTGGGAAGGTTCTCAGATTTTAATAACTAAGTTGTAAGTAAGAAATCAGTGCATAGACTCAGCAACACTTCCAGAATTCACTGTCTGTGAGCCTCCAGTGTTTTAGTGTCATAATTGGAAATGTTTCAGCACACATTTGGAAATGGTGTTGGAAGTGTATGCAGAGTTAAATGAAGGCGGATTGTTTTTACCTAGCTTGATTATAGTGATCTTTCCAGGATGTCGGGTGGTTAACTGTCTCAGTGCCTGAAGGGAACAGAAAGAATATATATAAATATTTATGTTGTTATTCCATGAAATCACGTCTATAGCCAGTGACTCACAACAGAAATGATTGATGTGCATACAAATCTAAGGCTTGTCCTCAGGAATTCCAGATTCCAAAGCAACAGTGTAAGGAGAACGTGTATGTACAGTTAAGATGTTAACTGTCAATAGCAAATGTATTGTCCAACAATCTGTGACTGAAGGGAAATAAATGAACAACCCGGAGAATGCAGCAACACTTAAATTGAGAACACAACTAATGCACACCGATTTGTTGCAGACCTTATATACACTTTTCACTGTTTCGTAGTGATCAAAACTGACATATCAAGTTGCCTTCAACAGCTTTGCTACATCTTTTGCTTCTGTGCTGAAAATGGAGCCTGCGAGAGAAGTTTTGCAGCCAGACCCCCGTAGAGTTAGCCGTGCTACACCGTCACACTTTGAAACCAAATGAAAGATGTTTATACCAAATTTGTTGACTAGTTTTAGACTATTAGGTTAGCTTAGGCCTTGTAAAATGAAAATGGACCCCTCTTCATACTTTCATGACTTTTTTTATGTTGTATTCTCATAATTACAAGATGATATTATGATAAAGTTATCTGCAGATGCTGACAATAACAACATAACAATTTATTTACAATACAAAGTTGTGTTGTTGTGATTTGGCACTATATAAGTAAAATAAGTGAAATGAACAGATGATACACAGTCAACCTTCACATGTGTGCATGTGAGGGTTGCTCTAGCAGTTGATGTGAGAACCACAAGAAGCATTTATGTGTAACAGTCTCACCTCAGTTCTGCTTCCTTCAGGCTCTCTGGAGCAGGCATAGATGTGAGCCTCTTGTCCTGTCGTCTCTGCCAGCTGTTTCACCAGCTCCAAACCAAGGCCTCTGTTGGCCCCTGTCACTAAAATGTTCCCTTTCAGTTCCACTGGCATGTTGGCTGATCCGCTGGTCAAACAGTAGCTCCTGCCTGACTATTCTTTTGAGAGTAACTGAGCATGTGTTAGAGTGTGCTGCCGCTGTTGCACCATTTGAAAAAAAAACACCTTGTGTGTGACAACATAAGGTGGCTTGCAAAAGTATTCGGCCCCCTTGAACTTTCCCACATTTTGTCACATTACAGCTACAAACATGAATCAATTTTATTGAAAGACCACGTGAAAGACCAACACAAAGTGGTGTACACGTGAGAAGTGGAACGAAAATCTTACATGATTCCAAACATTTTTTACAAATAAATAACTGAAAAGTGGGTGACTGGGTGTTTTGTCACCTATTCCATTACTACTGCCAGCCAACACCAGAAAACCTATAGATTTTTATAAGCCAGTTTACAGCTTTTTCTTTTCAGAGTGCATAGTTAGCGATAGGATTTAAAGTATCCAAATGATGTACATTAAAAATTATTAAAAAAGACTGTAATAGTGTCAAGACTATAAATATGTGGAAAGTGTGAGGTTGACCACTGCTGGAGAAAGATGAAGTTACCCAATGGCCAAACACAAAAAAAGAAGAAATGGCCTCATCCAGTCTTAGAAAACACAGTTTTGACAGAATCTAAAGTGAAAGATGTACACTAATGAAAAAGGGATCATCTCAGTCCAAAGACTTAAGAAGACTAATGTTTAATTTGTAATATTTATTACAAGATTACAAGGTAACATTATTATTATGTTCTTGTCAGTGCATATGCCCAAAGGTTGGATGTCCGAAGAGAAAGAGGAATTCTGGAGTAAGCTGGGAGAAAAAAATTGTGGCTTTCTTACCTAATGCTCTCTAGTGTTTCGCCAGCAGAGCCAGATATTTTCTTCAGACTGTTCAAAAATAGCATTTATGATGAAATTGCTGAAGGCACAAGCTTTAAAGACAGGACAAGCAGTTTTGAAGTCAAATCTGAATCTGTCGTCAGAAGTTTATTAATAAATTTCAAAGTGTTTTCAGCAAGGGCACACAGTACACCCGGCCTGGCGAGGCAAAGCTGGAGTGTCGGACTGCAGCTTGTCGGTCTGGTGACTCAAACGGGCTCTCCTCCACACTGTCCTCATTTATAAAGTGCTTTACAAAGCTGGACATTACAGCTAACAACTGGAGTTTCAGTGCTGCTAGCCAAATAGGACGAGTCAATTACTGCCAAAGAGACAGACAGTGAAGGTGGAAGTATATCCTCAGTGTCTTAACATAAAACTCATTGTTGCAGCAAGTGGGGCAGCACAAATGTAATCCCCTTAAAGTGATGTTAACTAATGTAAGTGAAGGAAACGGCTTCCAGGGCCTAATCCGTGGATCGGCTTCCTCCGAGGCGTGGGCGTCTATCAGCAGAGATTGTACCTTCACCTATCAGCAGAGATTGTCCCTTAATCTGTAACACAGTCAAATATATTCTCAAGTAACATTCAAGCATGCCATTCAGCGTGTTAGTACGAGCTCGGGAGCAGCTTGGGAGAACAAGAAAACAGAGACTGCTTCAGGTTGTCTTCCCAAATCGACTCAACTTTATTCTCAAGTACAACAGTTTATATAGAGGGAAAAATTCATGAGTCAGCAGATTCTCAGTTTAAACCAGTACAGACCAAGATAAGGGAGCGTCTTCCTGCCCTTGGGTGAAGAAGCATCCTTTGTGTAGTTTATCAGTTCAGCTACAATTATGATTATCTCAGCGACATATTTTCAAGGCACGAAATAAAGAGTTCTTTCATTAGTGAATTCTGAAACAAACCATCTGGCCTTCAACAGGCGTCTCCTAAGAGATTTAGAAACTAATGTAGCTGAGGGAGTGATCTCTGTGGTATTTCAACCTTGTACCAGCCTGTGATTCTCACACATCAATTCTTGGGTCAAAGAGAAAAATAACTAAAACAAAGGGGCCTTATTGAATGACAGAGTTTTCCTGTATAATGTCACTATAAAACAATATCCAGTAAATGCTCCCATGGTACTAAAATACCTAACAGTAAGTTTATTAGCCGCAACCAACCAACCCGGTGACATAATGTCCTGAAACGACTCCCATCAGTTCATCTGCACGTAGCTGGATTTGAGCAGACAGTATGTCTGAACACCTCAGACTTCATTCGGCTGCTTCTGTCCTGTGTCACATCATCAATAAACACTAGTGTCCCAGTGCCACTGGCAGCCATACACCCCAAACCATCACACTGTTTTACAGATGATGTGATTTGGATCGTGAGCTGTTCCACACCTTCTCCATACTTTTTTCTTGCCATCATTCTGGTCGAGGTTGATCTTGGTTTCATCTGTACAAAGAATATTTTTCCAGTACTGTGCTGGCTTTATTAGATGTTTCTAGCAAAGTCCAATCTAGCCTTTCTATTCTTGAGGCATATGAGTGGCTTCCCCTTTGCAGTGAATCCTCTGTATTTACTTTAATGCAATCTTCTCTTTATGGTAGATATGGATGTTGATATGCTTACCTCCCAGAAAGTGTTGTTCATTTTTATGGCTTTTAGGGTTTAGGGATTTTATGGCTTGATCCACCACAACTGTGTTCCGTGGACGTCCAAGTCTTTTTGCATTACTGAATTCACCAGTGCTTTCTTTCTTTCTCAGCATGTACCAAAATTCAGATTTTCCCACTCCTACTGTTGTAACAATTTCTTTAATTGTATAAACAATGCATTTTACTATTGCAATGTAATGTTTATAAGGTTGGGGGAACCTGCAGTCAGCTGAGACTGAGGAAGTCACTTGGGTGAGTGATGAAACATTTCATCCACTGAAAATGTTACATCCAGATTAACAGAATCAACCTTTTGGGATTTGGATGAAAAAACTGTTTTTAAATGCTCCCAACTGTGGGTCACCACATGTACATGCCCAAGTTGTGACTGGGTTGCCCCGAGCAAATAACGTATTGCCAGACCCCGTAAATTTTACCTTGGTAGTCATCAGCGACAGCTTGGAGACTGGGGCCTCAGGACTCCAACAACTGGAACAACTGGACTCCAGCCAGACTCATCAGTGAGCATCAGTAATCTTTTATGGTGTTCTCTGCTGGGGCAGCAGTATCTCCACTGGGTAAGGGAGAAACTGAACAGGCTGATCAAGAAGGCCAGCTCTGTTCTGGCATGTCCTCTTGACCCAGTGGAAGGATTCAGTGACAAGACGATGCCACTGAGCTGTCATCCCCATCACTCCCAACCCTGACAGCACGGGGTGGGAGTGACGGTGCACCCACAGTGTGCAAATTGTACCAAACTGCAAAATACTTAGCTATGCCTCTAATGAAACCTCTGCTTGCTCTGTTTCACTTCTGCAACATCAGTCTTTCCACAGGTAATACCCATATGTTGATTCATGGTTTTCATCAGTTTTCAGACTACTGCAGCATATTTTAAAAGGGGTTATGTGCTGTAAAAGACAAAAAAAAAAAAAGTTATTCTTCTCCGTATTCAATCCTCAGGTACTGCTGTGATGCTTACACCTATGACTAAGTCCCACTTTGCTAGGTGCACTTGTTCAACTTTTCATTAAATCAAATATCTGATCAGTCAATCACATGGTAGCAACTTAGTGGATTTAGACATGTAGACATGGTCAAGACGATCTGCTGAAGTTCAAACCAAGCATCAGAATGTAGAAGAAAGGGGATTTAAGTGACTTTGGCCAAGACATGGATGGTTCTGCCAGACAGGGTAGTCTGAGTATTTCAGAAACTATTAGTCTGCTGGGATTTTCCCAAAGAAATTTATAGTACAAAAAAGTACCATAAAATATTCAGTGAGCAGCAGTTCTTTGGTTAAAGAAGAGGTCAGAGGAGAATAGCCAAACTGCTTTGAGCTGATAGAAAAGCAACAGTTATTCAAATAACTACTCAACCAAATTGCAACCAAGGTATGCAGAAGAGCATGTCAAACCTTGATGTTGATGAGCTACAGCAGCAAAACAACTGCTGCTTCTATCAGCAAAAGACAGAAAAAAAAATCAGGCTTTTAGTTGCAAGCTGAACAACAGAAAAACAGAAAAACGTTGCCTGGGTTGAGTCAGAATTTAATGTAAACAGCACGACAAACTGATCTCACCTGATATCTCAAATCAACAGTTCAGGCTGCTGCTGGTGTAATGATGTGGGGGTATTTCTGTGCTACACTTTGAGCGCCTTAAATGATCTTTAACACCACAGCCCACTTGAGTATTATGGCGGACCATGTCCATCCCTTCATGACCCCAGTGTACCTATCTTCTGATGGCTCCTTCTAGATTAATAATGCAAAGAAACTGAATGTTTTCAAAATACACTTCTCAACCCATCTGCCTTCTCTCTGGGTCCTGAGCACTAAAGACACAAGTATTGCTAGAGACTTTGGTAGAAATGTGGATTCTGGGAAAGTTCCCAACACCTGTTGACTGTAGAAAGTGATTGCCTCAGGTGGCAGAGTAGGTTGCCCACTAATTGGAACTTCAAATGCTCATTTCCAAATCCTCCTGTGCTTATAGATGAATGAGACGTACAAAGTGCTAAAACTGAGTACAAAGGTGTTATGTAAGTACCAGTTCATTTTACCAAAGACTTGATTTTAAAAGGAAGAAAAAAAATCAGGTTAATAGTTTTACTTAAGTAAAAGTTGCTATATAGAGGAGTTGTCCATTAAAATGCAACAAAGACCAGTGTAGGTGAAGGAAATGTATAGCGTTACCTCTTTTAAACAGTTTTGAAGCAACCTGTTTGCTCTGAGTTTCAAATATCAAAGAGTAGGTTTACTGAGCCATAATCAGCTGTTAGCTGAAATAGAATTTCAGATATTGCATGCTGATTAAATGCAGAGTGGTGTATACATTCAACTTTCAACCCTTTAAAGGCAAATTTATCATATATGATGCATACGATTTGAGACTTCTACATAATCAGTGTAGGACCTCCAAAACTGGAGGTAACAAAGAAGTTAAAAATGAAAACGAATATATGCAAATTCAAATTTCATTTCTTAAGAAATTGTCACAAGGATCCTCAAAAACTCAATTTTCCAAAAAATAAAAATAAAAAATCATGATTTGGGCTTTAAAGGTTTACATATCCTAAACAAGGCAGTCTGAGAGTGAACTGCATTGGAGTGAGGTCTTCTTTAAGATGAGGCCTGATTACACAGGTCTGCAAAAGAAAATAAAAATGATATTTTAGGGTGCTGAATCTAAAAATGATCTCAATTTCCCTCCATCACATACAGTGTTTTTGCAAATCATGAGGAGTTTACATTAAAAAGAAATCACAACAGCAATGAAAAAAAAATCAATATTTTATTACAATTAACTAATTTTGCATAATTTTTCTGAGATTCCTTACCACTGAACAAAATAGATCTGTTGGGATGTCTTGAAGAATGGGACATGGACCATCTGAGCTCCTCACAGCGCAAACTCCCAGTATCCGCCCCCTTCTCAATTCCTCGCATTTTCTATTCTCTTGCTTTTAGAAAACGTTACTGGATATGGTTTTTTGACTCAAGTATAGGATACCAGGTTTTTGGAATTTTAAAAATATTTTTCCCAGTTTCAGTCAAACAAATCCTATTCAGTTTTTTGGTTGCAGACCTGTGTTATTCAAGGAGAATTTAATAAAAAAAAATTCTGATTTAAATTTTGTTCCATACAGCGAATTAAAAATGTTTATTTTCTAACAGCAGGTTGTAAATTTTGATTAGTCACAGTTTAATGAAGTTTCTATATTGATTTCTTTGAATTCACATTTTCTGATTCTAATGTGTATGCTGGTAAAAAAAAATTATGCACACAATTTGTCATCATTTTTGTGCGTATTCTAACATTTGTGAGTATTTAAAGGATTATATAAAAAATTTCAGCTGTAATGCATGTAAGAATGAATACACTTTTACATTTTGATTTACAAAGTCATTAATTTGAGTACACAATCAGACATTCTTAAGCACATAAATACATTTGAGGGTGCACACATGGAGTGACAGAGTTTCACAGCTCAACAAAAACATGCAACATATTTGGCCACAGATTTAATTTTCTCACATCTCTTTGGCCAACTGCTGTCCCAGTCATTGGAATGTTAAGAATATTAAGAAAACATACAATTTACATACAATTTAGTCTGTCCTGAGAGAGAACTAATAGCAAGCTTCGACATGCTAACAACAATTAAACTAATAGCTACTAGCCATAGCTGCTAGCATGGCTGTTAGAAGCTTTTGGTGCTGTTGGTATGCCGTCGGGAGCGTGGGGGTGCCACTTTGCTGTTGTTGTTGTGTTTGCTGCAGTTTTCCTTTCCATCTGTTGAAGTGCTGCTGTCAATGATATAGCTCTTGCCCTGCTCTTCTTTCATGAACAGCTCTACCAATAAAATCTTCTCCTTGTGGATCTGCAGGCTGATATCTTTTGGGATGTCTGGGATTAGCCAGTCAACAATGTCATTCATGAGCATCACAACGTTCTGTCAGAAATAAATGAAAGAAATGGGACAACTCAGCAATTTTTCTTCTGGTAAAAACAAAAAAATAATCTCAGAACTTCCACAGTCTGAATCCCCAACATCCCGTAGGTCACATGCTTTTATGTTTTTCTAAAAATTTCAACCGTTTGGCATATATAGTTCATTTTAAATCAATTCAGTTCAATTTTATTTATATTGTGCCAAATTACAACAGCACCAAGGCACTTTATAGTGTAAGATAAGAATCCTACTATAATAAAGAGAAAACCCCAGCAATCAGACAACTCCCAGGAAGGAAAAACTATCTTTTAACAGGAAGAAACCTCTGGCAGAACCAGGCTCAGGGAGCAGCAGCCATCTTTCAAAACCCATGAGGGTGAGGGAAAGAAAAGAGAGCAGAGTGAGATAGGACAAAAGGTTTATATGGTTTTGGCCTTGACTAACCATACTAAAATTCCTTATACACTATATGGACAAACATATTAACTGGAGCGTTCCAAAGCTCCTCTGGCACTAACACAAAGACAAAACTGTGCACCAGGAGATTCAGTAAGTTTCCATGGCTGAGCAACTCCTGTGGGTGTAATGTGTTGGTGTCTTAGTACTTTTGTCTATCTAGTGTTTGATATTCAACTGTGCAACAAGTAGAGAGCGGCTGCAGACCTCCACTGTTGTAACATGTCCATGTATCTGCATACCAAGTGATTAAATAAGAACATTTGTGCCAGACGCTGCAGGAGAGCAGTTACAGACTCCACCAGAAAGTGGGCTTTTATTTCAACTCAAGGACAAAAAAAAGTATCAATTTTTGGAAAATGGAAAACTGCAGAAGACCTTCAGTAGAGGTTTATCATTAGGGATTTATAGGAGGGCAGCACAGTGGTACAGGAGGTATCAGTCACCTCACAACAATCAGGTTCCTGTATGTTCTCCCTGTCTCCTTGAACTGCCAGTTTGAGTAGACATGACCTTACTTTTCAGCTACAAGTAAGTTCCTGTCCATGGACTATGTGATCAGTTTCTGAATTTCTGGTTGTTCTACTCAACTGTGGTGATTTATGTTGGCTGCTATAATGAAATGTAGGTTGTTCTGACCAGACCCCACGTCAGAATCATAGTTCAGCACCTCTCTTTAAAAGGTATGTGATAATTCAATAAAATAAATTCATAAGAACATTACTAGTAATTGCTTTATGTATTACCTACCTGGAAAACAATAACAAAAGCCAGACGGACAGCCAGCACTGCCCAGAATTCCTTGGATAGCTCATATGGTGTGTTTGACCAAGGTGGTTCTCTGTAGTCTTTATACCTTAGTGACAAAAAACAGGTATCACATTTGGTCACAATTTAACACTCAATTTTGAGAAGAAATTTCTGGCAAAACCAGGCCAGTACATATAATCTAAATGATTAGATAGGGATAATTTAGAAGTAGTGCAATCTCCCAGATGTTCCCCTCAACATGTGTTTAACAAACCAGAAACTCCCTGACAGTGTTACGTTCCAGCAAGGCCTGCTGTGATTTTGACCCTCTATCGGTGTGTCTCCTGCCATAGGTGCCACCATTTTTGTATGGCTGTCTGTACACAGCAATTAAGCTAGCCAGAGAAAGAAAGAATAATCCAACATTTTTTTTCCAAGTCCATTAGCGTTAGCATTGTCAGCACAGTTCTATACCACCTATATTATTTCTTATATACTTATTGCTTTTCTGTGTCATGAAAGTGTCTTTTTTAACTTGCTAAATCACCATGGTAACTTCTGCTGGACACACAAACTTATCTCAAACTTAACATTTTGGTATTTGAATTCCGCTTGCTGTCTTTGTATATAGTTTTGGTTGCATGTTTCTATGGTTTACACTTCCAGTGCCAGCTTTGTATCCTTGGTCTCTGTTAAGCGTCAGTCCTTAGTGTTTCCTTGCTTTTCTTTCCTCTTTCTGTGCCGACAGCTTTGTCACCAGATTCTTTTTCGTTTTAGTAATATGGTAAATGGACTTGTTATATAGCACTTTTCCAGTCTAGTTTAGCAATTAAAGTGCATTTTACTAAAAGCCTCATACACACACATTTATTTGATGATGATTTTCTCTAAGGCTAAGTGCCTTATCTAACATTCACATACACTCACATTGGATGCATTGAGGCTCAGTACCTTGTCTGGGGATGCTTCAGCATGCAGACAAGAGGAGTAATTGCAATGGATTGAAAAGCTTGTGCAAGGATTACAGAATGGCACATCTCTGGGCTTAAGAGTTTATTTATTGAAATAAATAAAGACTAAAATAGCTTCCTTCATTGTAAAGCACTGTACTCATTTGCATTTAATTTAGAAGTCATTGCCAACAATGACTCGATTAATAACCTGACTGCTGGAGGCACTGATTCACAAATGATTTAAAAATCATCTAAAATCACTGATTTGCTTTTTACTCACAAATAGGTTTTTAAAGAAGCATAACAATAACTAAACTTTTTGAAATACCTATTTCAAAAAGTTTTTACATTTATTGAAATGTTATGACAGTTGTAACCTGAGAATAATTTCCTACCTGCATATTACAACAGGGTAGCCAAAGTGTGATGGATCCATGGGTTCTTTGCCATCCTGGAAGTGGCTGACATTAAAATAAGACAGTGTATGGTTGACAAATCCATGCATGGAGCCATCAGGACTGTACATGTACTGGTAAACCATCCGAGGGATGAAGTCTGACGTGAAGGAGATAACGAATGCCTGGAGCAGGGACAGAGGTTCGGACATTAGAGAGAGAGAAAAGAAGTGTGGCAAATGGAAACAAATATGAACTATGTGAACTGTAACTACACACAGGTTTAAGTATACAACCAACTGGAATGTTGTAGCTGAAATACCAGCCATACTGCTTTATTTCTTTATTTAAAGAGATAAAAGTAATGTTTCCTTTTGAGTATGCACTTGGCATCGAGCAAAACATAGCTTTATCTTTTGATAGGGCGAAAACTCCATTAAGCTGGAAATGCAGAAAGACGGGCCAAAAAGAATAAAAAACACAATCTACAAAAGAGATAAGATGATATAAGCACCATATATCCAGCACGTGAGTGAATATTAGTTTGATTTTATGAACTATACACATTAATCAAATCTGAGAACATTTCTTATCTGATCCTCCCAGAACTAAGTGATTGTTTTAAAATAATACCTAACACTTATCTATTGAAACCAAATTTTTACATTCATACGATGAAAACTGAGTTACAAGCCCTCATACGGTAAAATGGTTGACTTTTAAGTCAATTTTTTAAAATAGTTTTTAAGCCCTCATACTGTAACTTCATAACTAGGCAGATAAAATCATTTTTCATGAATGAAAAACACATGCAAAATTCCAGGTGTCACAATTTCTAAAACTCTAAAGCAAAAATTTTCATTTAATTTTTCATTTCTTTTCTAAACAATTTTTTACTATGACCAAATTTGAGCATCAATATCAACATCTCTATATCCCATCATCATATTTCTTTGTTCTGTTGGAGCTGAGTGCTGCAGAGTGTGAGGAACCTGACATCCCTATGCCTTATGAAAAGGCAAAATATTTTGAAAAAAATGGGCATAGAGGTAAAATATGGGATCTTGGTGCCAAAGATGAGCACAGAAACATTTTGAATCTGCAACTATTAACTCATTAAAACATAAGGAGCTCGTGGTCCACCTACATATTACACCTACAGGAGATGACCACTGAAACCAATGCCATTAAGGTCCCAGCACATAGTTTGTGTGCAGATGTTAATGTCAGAGGAGGTTTGGATCTCTGCAGCTACTAAATCAGATGAGTGTTTGCAACTGTTATTCACTGTGCACCTCAGCAATCAGCAAACAACTCTGCAGCACTGGTACTTAGATATCACTTTTCTACTCACCTGAGCACTAAAAGTAGTAAATCAATCAATCCCACATTCACCAGCTCTCTCTCTCTCTCTCTCTCTCACACTCACACACACACGCACGCTGAAGTAGGCAACCAGGGGTTCAACACCCCTGGTTGCAAGACAGCTGAAGGCAAAAGAGAGTCTAACCCAGGGGTGGGCAACTCCAGGTCTCAAGGGCTGGTGTCCTGCAGGTTTTAGATGTCCTTGATCCAACACAGCTGATTCAAATGGCTAAATTAGCTCCTCAACATGTCCTGAAGTTCTCCAGAGGCCTGGTAACAAACTAATCATGTGATTCAGGTGTGTTGACCCAGGGTGTTATTTAAAACCTGCAGGACACCGGCCCTCGAGGCCTGGAGTTGCCCACCCCTGGTCCAACCTCTTACTAGTAAACTAATCAAGTGTCCTATGTGTGAATGTTTGCATAATCCGTCCATGGAAGGAAACGTGTTTCATGGTGCGTTTGCTGGCAGCATAGTAAGAGTTGTGGTTCTAATAATAAATACGTTCTTTGTTGTGCAGTTTGTTTTTTGCAGGCTGGAGGATAATGGTCACTTTTGTTATCTTTGCAGAGTTAGCATCTGGGCTACCTTGCTTTGCAGCTCCTTGTTACTTTTTATTTGAATTGCTTATGTGGTATTATGTGATATTTAGCTAATGTAAAGTTGAGTTCTTTTTGCATGTAGTATTATTATTATTATTATTATTATTATTATTATTATTATTATTATTGTTATTAAAGGAAGTATGTTCAGGCCCTGGGTAAACTACATAAGTATGGGTACAGTTAAGGTGATGTCAGGTTACAGGAAGTGACTGAAGGAGCTTTTTTATGTAATTGTTTCACAATATATATCAAGTTTCTTACTCACCATATTTGAGGAATATGTGTGGGCCCTTTTTCCTCTTTCTAAATTTTTGTTATGTATACAATTTGTTTATGGACATGAACTTAGACAAAGTTTTTTACATTAGTTTTAACACCAACACGATCGTGCATGTAGCATGTCAAAAGAATTAAACCAGCAGACATTACTTACGTTAATGATGACAGCAACCTTTGCTACCCCTCTCAGTATGTTGTACCATATTCCTGTACAATGAGAATATGTGTCAGCTAATGTTTTCAGGTATAAGATTTCTCTTCTTATAATTAAACAAATATTATTTTCTCTTGTTATTGTGATCCTTCCTGAATAACATGCATTTTTAAACATGCCACAGTGTTTTAAATATAACCCACCGATGTCTTTAGCTCTTGCTGCCACTGGTCTTCGCAGCTCCGTCACAAATTTCTTGGCATCAAGTCGTATTTCAATGATGTTGTTGAGCAGAGCAAAGAGTGGAGCCAGCGGGAAGGATGCCACAAACAATGTAACAAAACCAAACTGGATGACTGGACAAAGGAGCAAAGCAAAAAATCAGTACCAACATATCCCTTTACCTGTGCAAATATAAATGTACTGAAAGCATATTATAGACACACAATTAAAATTTTTTGTCTACTATCTCTACATAAACAAAACTGCATTGAATTAGAATATAGATTAACATGGAAATCCTCAAAACCTTGAAACCACAATAAGAATCAGTATAATCTCACAACTGATCCTTTAGTCGTGATTTAGACTTTTGAATGACACGCGGCCATCAGTGTTTATAGAAAATTATCTTTGCACACAAGAAAACAGACTTGTGTTTTGCTTTGTTCATATCTAGTATTTAAGAACCAAAGTGGTGAAGGATATTTAGTGTGTAGTACTGACTCATTTCCATATATTCAGGAGTTAATCCACCAAATGGCTCCAGAAAATGGTCGGTTTCATATCTCGTCAACTTCTTCTGTCTCTCTTCTTCCTGAAAAGCTCCTTGCTTTGACCGAATGTATCGAATCAGTTTCTTCAGTTTGCTGAAAGACATGTGCACATATGAATACACAAATGCATATAGACGCACGCATATATGAACAATAATGGCCACAGATCACTCTAATGGCATGTCGGTGCTGTACTTTTGGAAGTAATAAGTTGTGTTCAATCATTTAATGTATAAGTAATAACTTGGACTACAGATGAGTTGTTTGATGGTTTGATGATCCTTCTCTACAGCTACAGTCAAACGGAGTGTGTTTTTTGTGTTGCCACAGGCTGTCAATGCTAACCTCAGCCTTGGGTGTTATACGGTTTACTCAAATTGGCATTGTGGCTTCTGCTTTTTCTAGCTGAATTATGATGCCAGTGATTACATTTGAACAGAAAAAAGTTACATTATCTCCTCACTACATAACAGTGTTTGATATGCATATCAAAAGTTGTTATTACTAAATGTCAATATGTAGGAGTGTGCACAGAATTCAAGAGAGTGGAATTCAGATAAGTCTTTTTTTAAGTACTTCCTGAATATCGAGGAGTGATTATAGAAAGAAGATCTCGTGCAATTACACTACAACAATGTGATGTGCAAGAGCAACAAACCAATATGAAGTGATCCTACTTACGGTATTCCAATCTCAAAAAGGTTGTTCTGGATAAGTTGCTTTCCCAACATGGTGATACTCAGCTGGATACACAGCTCCATCAGACAGCCTCCATGAGCACACTGTAAAACAATCCCACACTAAAGTCAACCACAGAAAAGAAGGAATTTTTAAAAGTACACCTAAAACAAAATGACAGTATTCCCCGTTCTTGTTGCAAAGACAGCAACAACTGCACTTTTTTTACTGACTGTCCACCCGAGTCCATAAGTTGAAATATCTTTGGGGAAGTTGCCCCAGTGTATCTATTAGAGTGTGTGATAAATACTGGAATGCCAATTTATTAATAATGTTGCACCAACTTCATTTTCTAAGTGACTTGGTCAAAACTAAGCAGATCTGATGAGGAAATGAGTAGTGTGTAAGTGCAGATTTTACACTTGCATTTTTCTCTGGAAATAGCATTGTAATTCAGAAAAAGTGAGAGGAAGATGACTGATGATAACTAACATGTTTGTGATATAAAGGTGAATCTCCAGTTAGAAAGTAAAGCAGGCTGAATGTGGTCTTTAAGATTGTGTTAGTGCTTCTCTGGATAGTTCACATGATGTGCAGGAGTACATTATTATTATTACACACACACACACACACACACACACACACACACACACACACACACACACACACAATCGTGCATACTCATTCAATCGTATAACCAATTCAGAGTCAACAATTGTGATTTTCTCTGAGGCAAGACTGAAATACTGATCTAATATTATGCATTATATGTAATATTATATTGTCCCCTGGTGTTAATAAAGTATTCTGATTCTGACTCTGGTGAAGTCGTTTAGCTTAGGGCAACAATCTCTTTACCAGAAAATAGAAAGAACAAGCTGTTCAATAAAAATGTCATTATACTTCTAGGATGTGACTTAAAAATGTGTTTAGTATGAAAACTGGGAGAAAGTGCAGTAAAATAAAATGTATTTATTTTGTTTAAATTATCTTCAGAACAATTATACTCCAAGTCCAGTCTGAAATTATTATGACAGCTTTTGTTTGAGGTTAATTTGTAAAAACACAAGGCTTACCTCTTCCATTCTGTAAGAGTCAAACACATATAGGTAGCTGCCTGGCCTGCCTACAAGTCTAAAATGAAAATGAATGGAAAACTGTTTAAAGTGTGAAGTATCAAATATTGAACTTTGTGCATAAACAGTAACTGATAAAATGAAAAAAAAGAAAAAAAGAAAAACCAAAAACAATAAATTATGAGATTACTAACCTTCCCCTGAAGAAAGCAATGTAGATGATTGGGGCAAATGCATTAACAAACTTGAGAATGAAGGTCTTGAAGATGAGTCTCTCCTCAAAACTCTTGTCAGTTTTAGGAGCCTCTATAAGGGAGCAGAAAAATTATTATTATTATTTTCTTTTTCTTTTTGACAGTTACTTCTAAACACTGGAACAAAATAAAACAACAACATGTCTCAAAACAGTTGAGATGGGGCCATGTTCACCACTGTGTGGCATCCCCTCTTCTTTTAAAACATCTTTCATTTCTAAACATGTGGGAGGAGATCAGTTGCTGCTCCTTTGGGAGAGGAATGTTGTTTCATTCTTGTCTGATCAACAAGATCAGGCTTTAAACAGTCCTGAAATGTTTTTATTTGTTGAAAGGTCAAGGCAGCCCAGTTCCCAGACTCTTCTATTACAAAGCCATGCTTTTGAATGGAGTGCTGATTAAAAAAAAGTCACATGCTTTCTATCCTCTTAAGTCAGGAGGCTGCAGCATTTTTCAAGAATAATTTCAAATTTAGATTCATATGACCACAAAGTAGTTTCCCACGTTGTCTCAGTCCATTTATTTTAACACCTGCCTGACAGTTGCATGGGCCAAACCATGGAGATGAGTGACCAAGGGGGTGTAGACAACTCCTGTGTAAGTAAGCACCCAATCATGTGCGGTCCCAGGCCTATACCGAGTCCGTGCAGAGGAGGCCAGCCACCCCACCTGGGGCCAGCACCTGTCACCACAAGCCCCCTAAGCCCCACATCTCAAAACGGTAAGGCAGCACCCGCCCCAACCACCCACTACCACAAAACAGGAGCTGAAAATCAGTCTAGATTCTAGCTACCCTTTAAACCCAGATGTTCCTTTAACTAAACTTTTAGAGTGGTCATTATCAGTACTTATTGTTTCATGTTTTGCAAAAACATGATGCTAGCTATGTCCCAATTCATAGGCACATCATTCGGATGACCCGGCCTTCACGGTCTACGTGGGCCGGGTCCTCCGAAGGATGGGACATACCTGGTGATTCACAGTTTAGCCATAACATTAGCATTTAGATGAGGGTTTCTACCATTTCATTTTAGCTCTGTGCTTGCATGTGTTTGGGATTCTACATAACTGATTACTGGATATGGTAAATTACCAGTTCGCAGCTGCTTTTTAAGGTTGCACACAAGTGATTTGTTGCCTTAGCAGTGACGTGGAAAACCTTTCAGATGAGGAGGGCATTGATAGCTGAGATTTGACTCATACTTTCTCTCCTTCCCTCTGAGGTGACAAAGGCATAGAGGCTTCTGCTTTTCAAATGCCTTATTTTTCATATTTGGCCATTCATGACATTATTAATGAGAATACTGTGTTTTGGTAGAGCAGGTCATCTACAAATCGGTAGGTTGGTGGTTTGATCTCTAGCTTCTCCAGTCCGCATATCCTTGGGCAAGATACTAACTCCAAGTTGCTCTCTGATGCATCCATCAGAGATGAATGTGTGCGATCATTAGAAAAAAGTTCTTGTATGGGTGTAATGGGTGAGTGAGGCATGCTGCATAAACCGCTCAGAGTGCTCCAGGAGAGCAGAAAAGTGCTATATAACAATCAGTCCATTTACCATGCATAAGAGATAACTAATAGGGAAGCCCATTGGAGGGCTACACACATAATCACAGAACTGGAGATACATCAACTAACTACTATTCTTTTGCCATTCTAGCTGGATAGCTTGTGTTTTTGTTTTACTCTCAATAGACCAGACCCAACTGATATTCATACACTGGTATGAACATAGTAATAAACATTTATGTTTACGTTTCATATAAAAAGGCTTTCCAATGGTGTAAGAATTATTGTGAAGACAAAGAAATAATTGACCAGACACAAATGTCCTTACTGTATTTGTGCTTTAGTTAACAGCCTGTTTTATAATAATAATAATAATAATAATAATAATAATAATAATAATAATAAATTTTATTTATGAGCGCCTTTCAAGTCACCCAAGGACACTTTACAATAGGATAAAACACTTAGTAAAACAATAGCAGAATAAGAACAATAAAATAAAAGCACAAGATAAAATGAACAAACAGTGGATTCAAAGTGAATATGCAGATTTGAACAGATGAGTTTTGAGTTGGGATTTAAACTGGGGGAGAGAACCAATATTTCTTATTTCAGGGGGCAGAGAGTTCCACAGCCTGGGAGCAGAGCAGCTGAAAGCTCTGCTTCCTATGGTGGTGAGGCGGAAGGAAGGTACAGTAAGCTGGATAGAAGAAGAAGAACGAAGTGAACGGGCAGAACAAGTGGTGGTTAACAGGTCAGAAAGGTAAGGAGGAGCGAGGTTATGAATGGCCTTGAGGGTGAGCAGAAGAAGTTTGAAAATTATCCGGAATTTCACAGGGAGCCAGTGAAGTAGGGCAGGGATAGCTCAATAGGTAGAGTGGTGGCCCCATGATCGGAAGGTCGGGGGTTCGATTCCCCTGAACAGCTACCCTGAGGTACCCCTGAGCAAGGTACCGTCCCTACACACTGCTCCCCGGGCGCCCAGTGGCTGCCCACTGCTTCACTGAGTGAATGGGTTAAATGCAGAGAGGGATTTTCCCCACGGGGACCAATAAAGTACACTTTCTTTCTTTCTTCTAAGTTCCTGAAGAACAGGGGTGATGTGCTGGTAGGAGGGGGTTCTGGTGATAATGCGAGCAGCAGAGTTCTGAACCAGTTGAAGCTTATGGAGGGATTTTTGGGGGAGACCATGCAGAAGAGAATTGCAGTAGTCAATACGGGAGGTAACAAGACTATGTACAAGAATGGACGTAGACTGGGTGGAAAGAGAAGGAAGCAATCTGTTAATGTTACATAGATGGAAGTAGGCAGAATGGGTGAGATTATTGATGTGAGATTTATAGGAAAGTGAACTGTCTAGGATGACACCAAGGCTCTTAACCTGAGGAGAAGGGAAAACTGTGGAGTTATCGATGGTGAGTGAGAAATGGTTTGCCTTCAAAAGGTTGGATTTGGTGCCAATAAGGAGGATCTCAGTTTTATCCTCATTGAGCTTTAGAAAATTAGAGGTAAACCAGGATTTTAACTCGGATAGACATTCTGTAAGGGAAGAAGGTGGGAGGGAGGAATCAGGTTTGCAAGAGAGATATAACTGGGTGTCATCAGCAAAACAGTGAAACTGAAGATCAAATTTGCGGAAGATGGTACCTAGAGGGAGGATGTATATTATAAAGAGAAGAGGGCCTAAAACTGAGCCTTGGGGTACACCAGAGGTGACGGGGAATAGACGAGAGCGGAATGATCTTAGTTGAATAAACTGGGAGCGGTCGAGGAGATATGATTGAAACCAGACGAGGGGTGTGTCAGAGATGCCGAGAGAGGAAAGTCTGCTTAGAAGGACAGAGTGAGAAATGGTGTCAAAGGCTGAGCTCAGATCTAAAAGGACGAGAATGGTGAGAAGACCAGAGTCAGCTCCGATTAAGAGATCGTTAGTGACTTTAAGTAGAGCAGTTTCGGTACTGTGACATGAGCGAAAACCAGATTGAAATCTCTCGTAGATGTTATTATTAACCAGGTGTAAATGAAGTTGAGCTGCAACCACTTTTTCGAGTATCTTAGAAATGAAGGGTAGATTGGAAATCGGACGGAGGTTGTTAAAGTTGTTAGGATCTAAAGAAGGTTTTTTCAGTATAGGAGTGACTAGAGCAGTCTTCAATAAGGAGGGAACAATACCGGTGGTGAGAGAAGAGTGAATGATGGCAGAAATGAGTGGGAGTAAAGAAGAGAGGCAGGATTTCACAAGCCCCGTGGGCATGGGGTCAAGATGACATGTGGCAGGCTTTGATTTACATATTAACTCGGAAATATCAGATAAATCAGGAAGATGAAAAGTGGAAAACGGCTCAAAAAGGAGAAGAGGTTCTGGAGAGGGCGTAGACACAACATTTGATCTGAGTTGCTGGTGGATGTTATTGATTTTCGTAGTCCAGAACAGCATCAAGGAGTTGCAGGTTTCAGAGGAATAGAAGTGCGGTGGTAAAGCGTTGGGGGGTTGAATTAGTTTGTTGAAAACTGAAAACAGAGTCCTAGCATTACCCTCATAAGAACTGATAATACCAGAGTAGAAGCTTTGTTTGGCCTTGTTAATGGAGTCTTTATACTGAAGTACGTGGTATTTATAGATTTCTGAATCAACAGTTAAACCAGATTTCTTATATTTACGCTCTAGCTGCCGAGCTTTGGCCTTCAGAGCTCGGAGGTCAGAGGTAAACCAGGGAGCAGAGCGAGCGAAGGAAACAGAGTGGGTTTTTACAGGAGCCAGAGAATCAAGGACAGACAATGTTATAATATAACAACAAATCATCAGGAGTAGAATAGAAGTCCGGAATCTGAACATTGTCCAAACTGGTAGTGAGAATGTCCATATCAATGTTCTTGATGTTGCGGAACGAGATGAGACGGGTTGGCTTGGTAGAAGAGCAGCAGAGAGTGAGGTTAAATGAAAGGAGGAAGTGGTCAGTTATGGGGATTTCAGTAGCAGAAAGATTCGAGGGAGTAAGACCAGAACAGCAGACAAAGTCCAGGGTGTGTCCTTTAGAGTGAGTGGGAAAGTTGATAAATTGTTTAAATTCAGAGCCTTCGAGACAGGAGGAAAAGTCTCTGGTGAGCAGAAGGTCATTATTGTCCATGTGAATGTTGAAATCTCCCACCAAGATCACATTTGGGGAGAGAGATGAAAGATGGGTTAGTAGATTAGCAAAGTCACTGAGGAAGACAGGGTTAGGTTTGGGGGGGCGGTATACAGTAGCTATGATAGGTTTTATACAAAACTTACCTAATACAGTAAGCCATCGTGCCACAGCTCCATATACCTCATCCAGTATAAGGATGACCACAAGGTTGATGATGGCTGCAGTGGTTTTAACTGTCAGCTGCACATGGTTCCTTGTGATCAGACTGGAACTCATATGAAGAGCAGCTTTGGTGGAGATGCGGTAGAGGATCACACCAAACACAATGGCAAATGTAACACCAATCTGAAGGAGTAAAAGGGTTTTTCACCTTTAAACATAACATCAGTGATGTACAGTATATGCAGAGAATAAGATTTTTCCTACCATTAACAACATCATGACGATGTTAGTCATGTAGGCAGGCAGACGGTCCTGAAATGTAAGCTTTTCTATCTGAAACAAGTAAATAATAAAACAGTAAAAAAAATTAACTCAGGTCAAACATGACATGTAATGTCACCACAGTCATACTTTTAAATGTATTAAAATCAACACAACATATTAAGAAAGCATAAAAGACAAAGAGAAAGTTCCAAAAAAAGAAATCAACAGCCTGGTACAAGGAATGCACTATCCAGCTCAACAATACCAACGGGCCTGAAATAAGGATGCTGACTTTAATCACTGACAGGCCAGGCCAGCAGGAGGCCTCCGTTAAAGGGACGCCACTTGATGCCAAGATCAATTGATTCCCAGAAATCTGTTACCTCCAAGCCACAAGCTCCTTACAGGTGACGATAGCTCAGTCACCTGTCGAGAGTTCCTTAAGCTCATTGACAGAACTCTGGGCAGTACGCATCCTGTTGTGTTTCAATAAACATTCTAAAGTTGCCAGTGTCTGTGGTAGCCTGCTTCTTGAGTCTGATATGAACCAAAACATGTCAAACAAAATATAATCAGAAACCAACTTTCACTTTTAGAGGTGTTGATTCTCTGAGAGCAAAACTAAAAAACTAAATGAAAGATCAAGGAAACTGATTCAGAGCGATTTCACATGAATGGCAAACAAATGCTTGGACTATTAGGGAGCTGTTAGCTCAAGGCTCTTATTATACTTTAGGAATACAAGTAAGGCCACAGTCTAAGAGTAAAGTGTTCTGTTATATAGTAAGATACTATTACATTAGCTAGAGGCAGCTGTGACTCAGATAGCAGAGGGGCAAATCCTTGGCTTACTCCAGTCTGCATGTTGAACTCGCCTTAGGCAAGATATTGAACCCTGAGTTGCCCCCAGTGCACCCATCTTAGTGTGTGTGATTGTTAGGCAAGGCAAACAGAATAGAAGGTATGCACACTCATAAATATTGGTGCTAAATATGTTGTAAATGTGCAGTCTTAGTTCTGTGCACAAAGCAAATATAACTGCTTTTCATAATGTTTTGAAAAGATTGTTGGTGATAAAATGTTTTCCTGTGGGCTGTGCAATAAACAGTGGCACAAAAAAGCATTAGATTACACAATGCAAACATACAAATACATGGCAAAGTGTCAGCTCTTGCAAGATGTTTAAAAGCATTTGCAAAAGCAAATGTAGGTATATTGACATAAGACACCCTTTTTATGCACAAACTAAAGCACTCGGCAAAACAGTTTTAAAGTAAAATACAACTAGAATACTCAATAACCTTATGATACACACAGCTTTGATAATAAAAGATTTTCATGGACAGCATAGAGTGTGTTTACCTTGTCCTGGGACTTTTGACGTTTCCTTAGAGACTTTTGCATTACTTTGAATTCGTACTCAGCCCTGGGGTGATCCTATGATGACACACACAAAAAATGATAAACAGTGGCAGTGATTCATACTAACCAAACTAAAATAGATGTTGAAGAGACAAGTCTAACCAAAAACAGTATCAAAAAAGTATAACATCAATATAATTTCAAAAAAGTGTCTTTTCCCTTAATCTTTGAATTCAGGTGTTTTGGTTCCTATTGCCACAGGTGCATAAAAATCAATCTGATTGTCCTCCCAACCTCTGGTGGTTGTTTTCTCTGAAGATGTTGGAGAAAACAGCCACCTATAAGAAAGATGATGCTAATGTAGGGACAGTTATTCTTTAAGATACTAAGTCACTCTATGGGCTTGGAATACAAGAAGTCTTTTCTGAAAAATAATGTTTTTGGCTGTTTTCTCCAACAGCTTCAGAGAAAACAACCACCAGAGGTTGGGAGAAAACAACTGTGGAGTCCAGCCACAATCATCATTTAATTAAAACATTTTTAATACTAAAAATATGTTTTCTTACTTTTCAGTAAGTCAAATAACTGACATCCATAAGACAGTGAAGTGAAAAATCACAGTTAGAGTAAAAGTGAATAGAAGAGCAAAGATGTGAGCTGAAAGGAAATGACCACAGTGCAGTTTAAAGGGGAAACATTATCACAATGTACAGACTCAGCATTTATAAACTGTGTCTAATGGAACCTGGGAGTGGAGGGTCTCACAATTACTAATAATTGTGGTTAAACATGTTATAACTATCAAACTAACCTAAATACGAGACAAATTTAAAAGCTGGCTACATACTTTTTTGCCTGTTTCCAAGTGTGATGATCTTACTCATTGTTTGGTAGTTTGTTTGCTGTTAAACTGGACAGAACTATCTTTTTAGGGTGTCTGTATAAGGTGATAAAATTAACATTTTATTTTGCCCAAGCTCTTTTCTGATATGATTTTCTTTCATCTATCCCAGGATCCATTCAGCTCAACAGTTAGAGAAAAAAAGCAATGAAGTTGCCAAAGGGACACTGATATAAAACAAGCATTCTGGGATCCATCTCTCTTCATTTATTGTTTAAAGATTTGTGTCAGAAAGCACTCAAACAAGCACAATCGTGAAATCAGGATTTCACAGTTATGAACCAATCAGTCAAATCATGTGTGCATTTTGTCCTGTAAACAAAATGTTAGTCAATGGTCATAATTTTATAAATGTCATTTTTTTTTCAATAAATCATCTTTGGACTGTACATGGTATTAAGAATATATATAAACTGTGCAGATCGCAGCAGCAGCAGAAAGGTTATGAAAAGTAAAGAGACAAGATAATAGTAATAAAATAATATGAATTTTCACCAAACCTTGAGAGCTTCCTGTGAAAAACAAATTCAGAGAAACAACATTTAAGTAAAGTGAAAAATGGGTCAATATGTTTTCAGTCTGTATGACAGTAAACTGAGAGAGGGTACTGTTTTTTTCATAATCACACTGAATAGTGAAGTCTATTCATGCTCAATGTGACTGAACATGAATGGACAACAAAAATAAAAATAAACACAAAAACGTTCTTAAATGGAAAAGTCTGATTTCCTTAAATATTATTATGAATATGAAAATATGAATAGAATATGAATATTTGTCACAAAAGACAACATTTCTAGTTTGGCGACCTGGGTTCTCTTCATAGTATTGTGTATATATAGCAGATCTTTTATTTATTATGTGGGCCTTGGGTCTCTGCCTTTTATCCTTTCACACAGAAAAGCAGTTGTGTTATTACTCACTTCCTCATCCTCGAACCCTGTAAGGTCCCATTCATAGTTGAGTCTCATCTGCCTCCTTTTCCAATGCTCCATGAACATGGCAGCTTTAAAAGAGAGGTAAGAAAATATGCAGAAGCAACCAGACATCAAAATGTGCATGTTTCAAATATAAAATCTGGAAATTACACAGAACAAGAACGATTGGTGGTAAGCACAGCAGACGCAGGTAAAGCAACAAGTGGGCTGGGTAAATAAGGCCTCACATAGAGAGATCAACAACCACTCGTGCTTTACAGCCAATCCTGGAATGACTAATTCCCTTCACATGCGTGTCTTTGGACTGTGGGAGGGAACCAGAGTCCCTGAAAATCTGGAAAACCTTTTGCTGTGAGGTGACAGTGCTAGCCAATAAAAACTGTTCCACCTGCATGAGACAATTCAATTTCTTTTATAAAACATCTCCCAGAAAAGTGATCAACAAACAGAAGAAGGGCTATCAATAATCAAATCTGAGTGCAACAAGCTAATGGACTCCAGACTAACTCGGGGAAGGCTGATGTCGTTACTTTCTCACATATGCACAGGTAGATTTGGGTAACCTTTTCCCTTTAATAAATGAAATCATCATTTAATTAGTGCATTTTATATTTACTCT
The DNA here is from genome assembly GCF_963969265.1 of Rhamphochromis sp. 'chilingali'. Taxonomy (NCBI): domain Eukaryota; kingdom Metazoa; phylum Chordata; class Actinopteri; order Cichliformes; family Cichlidae; genus Rhamphochromis; species Rhamphochromis sp. 'chilingali'. Next base: position 43,612,026 of record NC_137930.1, read on the forward strand.
GGTTGCCTTTTTTTGCCATTTGTTTGATGCTTTAAAAAACAAGTGTGACAAAACAGCAAAAGAAAAAGCAATCAGGGAGAGGCGTATACTTTTTAACAGCACGTTATAAAGCAGACACACATACTCTACTTTTGTTTTTTTGAATGACCTTCTCTATCTTCACTCACCCCAGAGAGCCATGAATATAGAGAAGAAAACTGTGGCAGGATTGTCAAACAGATGACTTGCCCGGGCAGTCCCACAGGCGGTGCTAAGTTTCCAGTAGCTGCATACTCTGTCACACAGTGGACACATGGTGATGTTGTTCCTTGGATGACAAATCTCCATGCTAGAATTAACAGAAAGGCACATGCAGAGTTGTATTTTTGTTTTTATCACTGTTTAGATTATGTAAAATACATGATTATAACCCACCACTACTTTGCTAATGCAACCCTCACACTATCTTTAGGCTAATCTCAAATCACACAAAAATTTAATTTGTTATGGCAACTGAATAACAAGAGTACAGCAGGAATACTGACAGGCAGTACAAAGAGACAACATATTTCTCCCATGCAGGCTTCTCTTCATTTTAAGTTAAATCCAGAATCAAACTAAATCTTTCTCGTCACATATGAGATATTAAATAATCAGGCCCCATCTTATCCTAACAACCTCTGATTACCACTCCAACACAGCACTTCACTCTGTTTTTTTACTTTTCGTTTTGATGGGGGGGCTCAGAAAAGTATTAACACGTGTCTTGCATCTGCAGGTGATTTTGTTTCTGTGTATATGTGTGCATACTGTATGCAGATTTGTGAAGTTACACCTGTGAGCTGTATAATATCCAAAAGGCCAACAAAATGCACCACGATGAAACCCAGAAACCAAACATTTAACAAAAGGGTGAATACACAAGCATAGACAAGGACAGGAGGATGGTAAATGATGCTGTGAGGACACCTCCACCCCCAGAATCACCCAAATCACCATAGGTCAAACAGCAGAGCCCTTCACTCTCAGACTCCTGACTTACTTGTGGTTCCTACAGTTTCTAGAAGTAGAATAGGAGGCAGAGCCTTCAGCTTTCAGGCTCCTGTCCTGTGGAACCAGCTCCCAGATCAGCCCCACTTATCCCCTTTATACTCCCTGTGCATTGTTATTCGACTAGATCATTTTATTAAATTTCGTCTTCTCTCTCTATAGTTTATACTTTTTTTCTTTTCTCATCCTCCACACTCCCAAAAAAGTAGCGGAAGATCGCTGCTGTTTCTTGAGTCTGACTCCTCTCTTGTTGAAAGTGAGTTTTTCCTTTCCACTATTACCGAGAGCTGCTCATAGGGGACTCATCAGGTTACTGGGGGTTTCTCTCTCATATAAAATGTAAAGTACTGTGAGGCAGCTGTCGTTATGATTTGGTGCTATATAAAAAAATTAAACTGAAATACACTTTTTTCACATGGTCTTCCTGGATTAAATCTCTTTCTTGAGTATTTTCACTTTTTATAAACAGTGTATCCGATACATTCATATTACATAGTGGATTTCTCCAATTTTGTTTTGCTCTTAGTGATGTGACTGTAATAGTATGACAATATATACACTGGGATATGATGTTTGGCATGTTTACACACAAAAAACAGGACATACCTGATAAAATGGGATGCTCATGTCCATTTAAATCAGCGATTACCTCACAGCCATCAGTCACAGGGCTGACTTTGGTAGCAAATGTCGAAGTATGTGAAGTATTTTTGTTATCATAATGATTGTAACTATTCTGGTTTTTTCTTTTTTGAGATTTGCAGCTGTTATTAGCTCAATTTTCCTAAAACAGATTCCCATTAGGCACTGATGAATAGATGGGTCATCTGGTTTGTGTTACAGTCTGTTTGCTTTCTGTTAGGATTCTGACACTTACAGTGAGTGGCATTTGTCTCCACTGGATAGAAATTTGCACTGCCAGCATGTCATAATATCCTGTGGATGATAAAAAGCAGGTGGAGAAAGGAAAGGAGGCCCTCATTTCTGTAGTAATTCATCAAACTTTTACAGTTCTCTCCTGCTTGTTGTACTTTCACTTCCTCTTTCCATTTTTTGATTTCCATCCGCTTTAAGTCCTACACTGTTAAATAGTTTTTTACTGCTAACTTTCTTTACTTAGCCTCTGTGTTAAATTTACAATAGTGTATTCTTAGTGTTTTGTTGTGGAAAACAATCACAAACCGTTTAGAAGAGGGGTTGGGTGGGAATGAAAGAGTAACGTTTTCAGACTTTTTGGCATCATCACTCTATTACGTACCTACAATATCAATAGTGTGCAGTTACATATTGTAAAATGATCCGAGCAAGGCAAAAATATGGTAAGTGGCACTAGATATCAACACAACACAAAAGGTGTGCATTAAACTCTATTAATAATAAGTTGAAACTGAACTGATGACCTGTATCTCCAGTATTTGGTGCAAATAGCACATGGAAACCACACCACACCACAATAGACCGAGTGAAACAACAAAAACCAAACAATGTGCATATGTAAAACTTTGAGTTTGTTATTTATAGTTTTAAATATGGATGAGTTATATTTCAATTCACTTCAGTTTGATTTTATTTATAGTTTGCCACATCACAGCAGCAGTTGCCTCAAGGTGCTTTATACTTAAAGGTGAAGACCCAACAAATATACACTGAAAAAAACCCAACAAACACATGAGCTCTGTGACCAGCAGGTGACAGCGTGAAGGAAAAACTTCCTTTTAACAGAAAGAAACCTCCGACGGAGCCAGGCTCAGGCAGGAGCCGCCATCTGCAGCAACCCGATTCTCTGTAGTCTTCAATACAAAACGATTGTCTTTTATGAACTTTTTTTTTACTTGAAGTAATCACACAATCTGATTGCATGATCAAAGATAACAACCTACCTTATGTCCTTAACATTTTTCACTGGCAACAAATAAAGCTTTGTTTTCAAAGTACACCCCAGCTATAACACAGATTGTTACACTGAGTCTAAAAACCAAAAATATTCCATTTTTATAACACTATTGTTCAGGTGGATGTTTATGATGTGTATGTTTTGAAGAGGGAGGCGAATAATCATGTTGAGATTATGATCACAACTATGTGATAATAACACATATGTTAAATAAATTAAATAAATAATGTTAAATCTTTTTCCTGCAGTGCTACCCTGTAGCTTTCCAGCTGTAACTTTTGTCACCTGTCAAACAACTGAAATTGTGTTCATTTGTCTTTAAATGTGTACATCTCTGAGGTGATCATAGTTAGAACCACATAGAACTGGAATTTTTGCACATGCATTTTTGTTTACCTTGGAATGTTGTCATCAACTGTGGCACATCCATACAAAAAGACAATGACCCCCACTAGTGAGGCAGGAATCAGCATCTGGGTATACAGGCCTAGCCAAGCAAAGTACAGCCCAATCTTCTCACCAAAATACTTCCTAAACACCCGGGGAAACAGATAAAAAATCATTTTTATTACACAAATCGAAACTGTAGTATATATTGTTTTTCCCTTATTTACCACTATCTGCACAGACACAAAGGAACTTGTGAATTGTTTCCTGCATACTCTAACAATATATCTATAATAAGTATACATCTATATTCTAGCTCATTAATATGGTTGATCCAGAAGTATAGGTTGTGGTAAGCAGGAGGCGGCTTATTGTGGAGGTGGATGATGGCCATGTAATGTTGTCAGATGCAATATGTGGATATTTGAGCAGTTATAGTAATTAATATAGTGCTTTATCCTACACGTTTTATCAAACTCACATTCAGCCAGTTTAGAATCACCAATTAATCTTATATGTATGAGGGAGGAAGCAGGAGTAGAAGGAGAAAGTCTCGAGTTAGAAAGCCCAGGGTGTATATGTGACTAGTGTTTATTGATGATCTGACTGCTAGAAGCAACAGGATGAACAATGAAATGCACAGGGTCCTACTCTGATCTGAACCCAACATGAGTTTTAGTTGCAAGAGACAAATCCAAAGACAGAGAGATCCACAATTAAGCAGCAACTGAAGATGGCTGCAGTAAAGGCCTGCAAAGCATCTCAAAGGGAAGAAACACAGTATCTGAAACAGGGAAGGGGTTTAGAGTATATAAAAATGGCTGTAATTCCTAAATAGTTTACTTGAAAATGTATTATAAACCCCCTAAATTGAAGCCTGTCTGCACTTTAATCACATTGCAATTGTTCTAGCTGCATCATTGCAAAAGCGATGTCATTTTTCAAATTAAGGAATGTCCTTACCGCACAAGTCCGATTGGCTGGTACTTGTAGAATACGCTGTAGTTTGCCCACTCCTCATATAAAAGCTGGAGAAGATATTCACATATGTTAGGGGTGTGTGTGTGTGTGTGTGTGTGTGTGTGTGTGTGTGTGTGTGTGTGTGTGTGTGTGTGTGTGTGTGTGTGTGTGTAAAAATAAAGTAAAGCAAAATAAGTAAGTTGACAATAAAAGGTATCAAACACGTCACTAATCATGAAATTCTCACCAGATGTCGGTAACAACCCATCCAATTCACACATACAAAGGAATAAAGCCATAGATGCCCAGAAATGAAACATGTAATAATGAGAATAATAATGTAATAATAATGAGATGCAGGGAAAAAGTACTAAACACATAAAGAAAAAGAGGTGCAAAAAGGCATCAAGAGTCATGACACCAGCTGAAATCTATCAGTAATTAGAAAGCAATCCTGCCACTTAATGTAAATTAATACCAGCTGGTTCAGTCCAACTGAAGGCCTATAAAAATGTGTCTCATTACCGAGGTGCCACACAACAAACATTTTATGATGGATAAACCAGTGAGCTCTCTCAAGACTTATTCTGGCATTTTCATATTCTTACCTTTCTGTCATTGGGGTCTGCACTCTCCTCATCAATGTCTCCCTGAAATAGAATATAGGAAATTGAAGTTTGTAAACTTGGTGTTTGCTCTTACTGTAGTACTTCATCAGTGCACAATTTCTCTTGAATCACCCGCAAATCATATTTTTGATATTGACTTATAGTGTCACTAGCAGCATGGCTTGAGGTCTAACTGTAACTGGCTCAGTGAATTGGACACCCAGCTCTGCACCACTGAAAAAAAAATACTATAACTAGCCCAACCCCAGCAGTTAGTTCAGGCCAAATAAACTTAGCCATGACTGTCCTCCAACAGGTCCTCCCAAGCAGCTGGAAAATCAGCAGCTCGGTGACTATAAGGTTCCTCCTCACAATTTGGCCCTAAACAGAAGCACCCTGGTGCACCACAAACCCACATTTCAAATCCATTTTCCCCAGTCAGCTACACACCCGTAACTCTGGCAATTGGCCACTCCATTCTTAGACACATGACCCCGGAGACTCCAGCGACCCTAGCTGATTGTCTTCCAAGTGCCAGAGCAAATCCCCCAGCTTACCTCTATTCAAGAGTGGAATAAGGAACTTAACATCCAGCAGTTTTATGGTTACAGTAATTCAGCGTGCTATAAACAAAGTATATCTATATGTGGTTTTGCTATTGGTAATTATGCATAAATCTAATCAATATAATGAATGAGATGCATTGAGATGAAAAGAGGATGCAGCATGGAAAGCGTGAGTGTGTCTGTGTATGTGCATGTGCACGTGTGTGTGTGTGTGTGTGTGTGTGTGTGTGTGTGTGTGTGTGTGTGTGTGTGTGTGTGTGTGTGTGTGTGTAATAGGTGTAATAGGTGTGAGTGATGGGTAAGGGGAGAGAGGTGTGTGATACATATGACCACATGAGTATAAAAGAGGACTCTTAGGAAGGTGTGGTGTGTGTCCTCTATTGTCCTGAGGCTGAGTAGAGAGCAACAACAGAAGAAAGGACTTTGGAGTTCACACGTTTCACCTGGAAGACCAGAGGATTAACCACTGCCCAACCAATGTGAATTTATGAATTGGATTTGGCTTTTACTCTGCTTGGCTGTGTTGGATTAAGGTCTCAAAGAAGTTGGAGGACTTTGTTCTGACTCACTGCTTCCCCATTTGGCTTTATCAGGCTTGAGACAGAGATGAGTGCATTCATCTCATGACCAGTATAAGAAATCAGCATTAGCATAGAGTAGATCAGTTAGATGAGGATGTGATTATTACTAATTGAGTCAGTCTTTGTTTTGCCCCTTCTAAATTGCTCCAAATATACTTTTATCCAGTAAAGGTAAAAGCATTCATATAAATATTTGATCTTACAGGCTGCTCTTAGCCTATTTTCTCCTGGCCACTAAAGTATAACATAACCAATTTTACCCAGTGAACTGATCATAAAGAAGTGGTGCTGTTAACGGATGTGGCTGAGAAATCACACTTGACCTGCAATGCTACTTAAGCAGTGACCTTCTGAGAAGGTTGGATAGACATCCAGTGAGAGCTAAGTGAGTCTCCTCAACACTGCCTCAAGAAACAGGTTCTGCATTGCCTGCCAGCGGAGCGCCTCTTGGAATCAAAAACTTGGATCTTTTGAATAAAGAGCAAGTCCAGACCTCCTGTATGGGAGTAACTGGCCAATTCAAAATGCTCAAGAACAGGCCAAATTGTGGAAAAAAAAACCTCTCAAATGTTTGAAATGTTTGAACCCCATATTAATTTCTACTAGAATGATAGAAAGAGAAAAGTATGAAGAAGGAAAGCAAGAGCTCATTATCCAAGACTTACCACATCATCTATCCAACATGATGCAGGTTTAATCATGTAATGGAACTGGGTAAGTAGTGTTTGATGTGACTGCTGATAGAAGCAGCAGAATGAACTGAAGTGTACAACATATACTATCTGCTCATCAGACAGAGCTACACAGTGCAACTGGACAATGATCCAAAACAAAGTGTGAAAGAAACCCAAGAGTTTCTCAAGACAAGCAAATACGATGTTATCCAATGGCCAAGCCAATCCCCTGATCTCAGTCTTTTCAGTTACTGAAGATAAAACTGAAGACAGGCAGGCCTTTAGACTACAGAAGAAACCAAATTAGTGCAATTCATTAATGTGGTTAATGCAATGCTTTGGTTAAACCCCCTGAAGAAAAGATGAAAGTCTAAACTTCACTGACTTTAAAACCAACTGTGGTTCTGTACAGGGGCAAAATTACCAAAAGGAACCACAAAACAAAACAAAACAAAGTTGTATACACACCACTGATGTGTCACCAGCAAAGGAACCTTTACTGTAAGGCACTGCACCACCATTTTACACTCGGTAAACTAAAACCACAAATATTTCTAATCCAATAATTATTTGCTCTAACAAAGATACTACTTACATCATGAAGAGGATAAGCTGCAGTATACACCCCACTACCAAGGAGACTGGTGATACCTGCCAAGAAAGCATAAATGCAGATGTTCATACAGATTCTAAATTATAATACTCAAGAATATGACCGCATTGGGTCATTCTATCTCTAACCATTCAATTTTTAGAATATTTTCTGTTCGGCCATCTCTGATTTGCATAAAAAATTTTGAAATCAAAAGGTGTCTCATTACCAAGGTGTCACACAAGAAACATCTCAGGATGGGTAAAACCAGCGAGCTCTCTCAACACTTTTGCAACCTTATTGTTGCGAAGCAAACTGATGCCATTGGTTACAGAAGAATTTCAGGGCTTGCTTTGCAACCGAAGGATTTAGTTACCAACCAAAGGACTTGGGCATCTTGCAAGTTGTACAGAAAACAATTACTTAAATTACTGCTGCTAAAGGTGGTTCTACAAGCTACTGAATCATGCGATGTACTAAGTTTTCCTTGACTCCACAGAGACTCAAAAGTAACTGGACACTTGACTAATAAGTAGGTCAGGAATAGGAAAAGCCCTGAACACAACAGAAGACAACATAAGTGGATGAGTGCGGAATTCTTTCCTTGATTCTGTAAAACAGCTTCACAACATATAACCATGTCAAGGATGCTCTCGAGGACGTACGCATATCATTTCACAAAGTCCAAAATTAAGAAACGCCTTCCTGAATGTTCATACAGAAGGTTTGCCACTGGTTACTATCAAGACCAGGAAGGCCAACATAGATTTTACCAGGAAAAAAAGTCAAAAAGAGCTTGCCCAAATGAAACCCAGATTAACTTGAACCAAAATGATGGGATGAGAACAGTATGGAAAAGGAAAGAAACAGCTCATGATCTGAAGCATATCACATCAACTGTTGGCCATGGCTATGTATGGCTGTTAATGGAATTGGATAAGAAGTGTTTATTGATGATTCATCTGCTTACATTTAGATAATGACCCAAAGCAAACTGCAAACATGATTCAAGAATTTCTTAAGGCAAAGAAATGGGATGTTGTTCTTTTGTCAAGTCATATACCTGAATCCTAGACTTAGGGTTAGGGACTATAGTTAGAATAATGGTTATGGTTAAGGGTTAGGGTTTAGTGTGTGGTGTGATGGTGTTTCCAAGTCGGAAAACTATGACATCACAACAATAAGATTGGTTGCAGTACTTGCAATGCTGAACTTGGACCAACAACTGTAATAGTGTTCCAGGAAACACAACAACACTGGAAATGAGATCATATACTGTGAGATAGGCCTCAAGACAGATATTTCATTGAGTCTCTCTCTCTCTCTCTCTCTCTCTCTCTCTCTCTCTCTCTCTCTCTCTCTCTCTCACACACACACACACACACACACACACACACACACACACACACACACACACACACACACACACACACACACGGCAAAAATAGTAGCCTATAGCATCACTGTGCCAAACATGCACAATCATTCAGTGATCACGTCCCACTGACCAGCTTCTAATGTGTCACACACACGTATTACAGAATGAGTGGACATTTCCATCATAGAAGTGGTAACAAATTATTTAGCCATCAGAAGTTTAACCTTCAGGCATTGCATTCAGTAGACACTAACGACAATGTTCTAGCTATTGCTATTAGTTATTTATTTATTTTTTGCTTTGATTTTAACAGAATTTAAAACACTGCTGTGCTCACTAACTATTCTGTAAGTCGCTCCCTAAAAGACAAATCTTTGCATCGTTGAAACCATAGGTTTGCAGGCATTTTACACAAATGACAGAGAGCAAGGTTAGGAAGTCATATTTCCAGCATTTATCCCCACCATCAAAAACTCCGAAAAAGATATTTTAACCAGTGGAGACTAAAACAACTTAGTCAGATACCAGAAAACTAAATTATGATATGTAAGCACGTAATTGTCTGACTTTTAATATTTGTGGCAAAAACAAAACAAAAAACACATTCAGACTTACCCATGCTGTACTTGGCCTTGCATTTTGTTCTTTTTAGTATTTCAAAAACCTGTAAAGGAATTAAAAACATGCGTCTAAAAGTAATGCACAAGGAGAATATCAGCCTATACATTTTTATTTCCCACACAATAATAAAATTATACAGCACAGATCAAGCCTGCAACTACAACAAAATTAAGTTATTTACAGTTTACAGTTCTTCCCAAGAGATACTACTACTACTACAACTACTACTAATAATAATAATAATATTAATAATAATAATCATTATTATTGTTTTCTATTTTGGGCACGTATCTCAGGATAACCTGTAACTGCAGGGTGTCAATGGTGTTGATGGCCTATTAGCCTAGAATTTCATATACTTCAAACCTAAAATATCAATGTTTGAAATGTGCATTTATTATGGAAAATACCATTAAAATAACTTCAGCAAACATTGGTTAGTTTCTTATACACAGTATGAGTGCTAGAGGAGTTGCGAAGGCTAAAACATGCTGTCATATTTTGGTGTTGTTGATGCACAAACTTGGACTTACTATTGAACTCCTGGTTTTGCTGTCGAAGAAGTAATCTTTGTCTGATAGGTCAAATCTGTCAACATACACATAAAATAAAAATTTAAAAAAAATCAGGCAAGAATCGATCAAGGCACAAACATAATACCAGGGGTGTCGAACATGAGACCTGGGGGCCAGAATCAGACAGGGAAAGAGTCCCATCCATCTCATCTGACAGCTTTGAAAAATGTGCAGAAGGGTGTCAATTCCCCCCAGTTGCCATTCATACTACACACATAGTAATTAATGTAAACAAAAACAATATAAGCAAAAACAATTAAAAATCAGAAAAGTTCCTGACTTTTTCATTTATCTCGTTGGGAGGGGAGATTTTCTGTGAATGAATGAAAATTACACGTGGGGAGTGATGTTAGTGAAAAGGTCACCATCTCCCCTTTTTTCAGTGTAAAGCCTGCATCATTTATTTCACTCTGTTAGGTTCTGGTCTCAGATTAAAATGTCTCATGTTTTACTAGCAAGAGTAGCAATTTTCAGTGCGGTTGCCCCTCTGTTGGTCTTCCTTGGTCTCCTTTGCTCTTGGGGCCTCTGGATGTCTGGAGCCTTGATCTCCTCCATACCTGCTTCATGCCCTGGTGGGCGGGGCTGTGGTTCCCCACAGCCTCTAGCAGATCATTACATGAAGGAACCTTTTAAATACAAGCACGCTCTCACTCACAGGTGGTTTTTGGCTGCCACCTCGAAGCACACTGTGCGCTGTCGATCTTACGTGCTGCACAATAATACTTAATATTTAGTATTTACTGTTATAGTCCCATAGATCATCGTGATGTTGTTTATTCTATTGCTCTCTTTTTCTTTGCTTGTTTTCTCTTTTTTCTTTCTCAACAGGTGATCCAGGTGATTGATATATGTATTTTTTGTCTGTTTGTTTTGTTGGTTTTTGGTTTTTACCCTTTATCACCGTTCCTCTTCCCCGCTGTTTTTCTTTCCCTCTTTCTTTCTCCCTTTTCTTTTCCCCAGTCAAGTCTGTCCCGTGTGTAGCAAATGAAAATAGAATAAACAATAAAAGCAAAGGTGAATCAAATAGACCAAGACGGCAAGGCTGGGATGGTCCATTTGGTAAAGTAAATCCGTTGGGCATCTTTCTTCGCCTTTAGACAATAATTCTGATGGCAAAAGAGCCAAACGGGACAGGCAAAAAAAAAAAAAAAGCAATTTTCAGTGCATATTCTCTGAAAAACCTAAAGATTATAGGATTACACTAACCCTGAATTATCTCATGCAACAGAAGGAAACTGCTGAAAAACAAAAAGAAAAAAACCCCAAAAAACTTTGGATGATATTGAAGTTGCTTTGAAAAGAAAAGGAGAAAAAGGATCTGTCAGCATATTCTTGAGCATTTAAAAAAAAATCACATTGTTGACAAGTACGCTAGATCATATGGGATCAGTTCTTTTCCATTTAGTAAAATAATGTACTTACAGGTGTTGCTTTTCCCTAGAGAACGTGTGTGACAGGTGTTTGACGTTCTTGGGTTGATGTTCCTCAACATGTGGGTGGAGGGGCTCCAGAATTTTACTAATCAGAGTACTGATCTTCTCCACAATACTGTTTGACTGCTTGACCTCATAGACCTTTCAACACACACACAGCATTTTGGATCAAATGAAGGCGTTTATTTTATTAATAAGTTTTAGAACAGCCTAGAGTGCATGAACTACTTTTTCAGCATCACTCTGAGACAGGATGTTTCTCGTTTTAGAGATGTTCCACAAATGTTAGAAAGCAGTCCTACACATTTGTTTAGTACAGTACAGATCCTGGTCAAAACCAACTCTGAGATTCCTCACAGTGTTACTAGAGGCCAGAGTAAGCCTCTAAGAATTTTAGGACTGAATACAGTAACCTCATTATTGTCTGAATTTAGAGCTAAACCTAAATAGTTTGTATATTTGATACTGACTCTAAACTGCCCATTTGAAATATATAACATAGCATAACCTGGCATTTTTTAACTAACATTTTAAAGACTTACTTTTTTGGTGGGCATCTTTAACTTCATGAATTCAGCTTCTCGACACAGAACGTTCCAGGGAGCATGTATTTTCACAAAGTACACTCCTGGAATCTTGCCCTAAGAGGGAAACAGCATGCAAAAGCAACTGTATAAAACTCCCATATAGTTCATTTTCAAAACACAGATAGAGAAATCAAATAATACTGCACATGTATGGCTTCAGATCTCTCTCGCTCGCTAATATGATATCATTATATACTACCAGTCAAAAGTTTGGACACACCTTCTTATTTAATGGTTTTTCTTTATGTTCATGACTATGACTATTCAAAACTATGACTGAACACATATGGAATTATGTAGGAATTATGTAGTAAACAGAAAAGTGTGAAACTCAAAACGTGTTTTATATTTGAGATTCTTCAAAATAGCCACCATAATATGAATCCTAACAGTTGTTATTGTTAAGTAAGTAAAATTTACTTATATAACACAAGACGGGAATATATTATAAAGTGCTTTACAAAGATATTACAAATACAGTTTAGTCACACAAAAACAACATAACACACAAAAACATTATCCAATATTTTGTTATGCTTGTCTGAATTGACACGTTAGATTAAATCTTACATAGTTTTGGTGCTAAGGTTCGGAAGCTTCCCCTTTAGTTTTCAGACAGGTACATGGTAGCAGTTTCAGCAATCGTAAGGAATAAAGGATCTGGTTTGGAGAATAAGGGTGAAGTAGCTGATGATATAAGTGGGGGCCTCTCCTTGTAAGGCCATGAACATAAGAGTTTACGTTTCATGCCTTACAAGGATTTTAAATTGATATCTAAAACTAAGTGGATGCCAGTGCAGACTCTTTAACAATGGGGTGATATGAGAGAATTTGTGAGTGTGAGTTAAAAGTCTTGCCGCAGCATCTTGGATGGTTTAAAGGCGATTTATCAAAGCTTTTGACAGACAAGAAAAAAGGGGCATTACAATAGTCTAATCGAGAAGAGATGAAAGTATGAACAAGCATCTCCATTTCAGGTTTAGTGATATTACTTAAGTGAAGAAAGCAAGAGCAGGTCACAGATTACATGTAGGCATCAAAAGCCAAAGACTGATCAGAAATTTACTGAGCAGTAGCTTTTACAGCGGATGAGAAAGCTCCCAGATGTTGTCTAATTTGGGGATTAATGCTCTCTGGAGTCATAATTAAACAGCCTGTCTTGTTTGTATTAAGCTACAGAAAAATGTTTGCTGTTCAACCATTTATTTCCTTAAGACGGTCCATTAGAATGGATAGTTTGTCCAGTTCATAAGGTTTGAAAAAAGGTACAGTTGAATATTGTCTACATAAAGATGATGAGAAATGTATTTAAAACTAAAACTAATTCAGAACTAATAATCTAGCGTAGTGGTAGAATATACCATGAGATATACATATACACCCACCAGTCTGTCAAGCTAATCAAGTTTGCAGATGACACCACCGTTATTGGACTCATCTCGGACAGGGATGAGTCTGCCTACAGGAGGGAGGTTGAACGTCTGGTGTCTTGGTGCAGCCACAACAACCTGGTGCTGAATGCCCAGAAGACAGTGGAGATTATTGTGGACTTCAGGAAGCACACAGCTCCACTCCCCCCCCATCATCCTGACTGACACCCCCATCACCTCTGTGGACTCATTCCGCTTCCTGGGTACCACCATCACCCAGGACCTGAAGTGGGAGCCCACCATCACCTCCGTCATTAAGAAAGCCCAGCAGAGGATGCACTTCCTGAGGCAGCTGAAGAAATTCAACCTGCCAACACGGACGATGATGCAGTTCTACACTGCAATCATCGAGTCCATCCTCACCTCCTCCATCACCGTGTGGTACGCTGGAGCCACTATCAGGGACAAACAGAGACTGCAGCGTGTTGTGCGCTCTGCTGAGAAGGTGATTGGCTGCAGACTCCCATCTCTGCAGGACCTGTACACCTCCAGGACACTGGGGCGTGCAGCTCGGATCTCAGCTGACCCTTCTCACCCTGGACACAGTCTGTTTGACCTGCTCCCCTCAGGCAGGAGGCTCCGGTCCATTCGCACCAGAACCTCTCGCCATAAGAACAGTTTCTTCCCCTCTGCTGTTGGACACATGAACAATAACCATATGACTGTTCCCGCTACTAACACATGACCCTACGCTGTGTTCACTGCATCATTCCATGTTTGGCACTGATCACCACCTGCACTCATGTATATATCATGTATATATCATGTATATATCATGTATATATCTATCTATCTACTTAGCACTTTTAATTCTTATTCTCATTTTTATTTTCATGTCTATTTAAGCTTAATTTGTAACAGTATGTTTGCACTGAAGCACCGCAGCAATTTCCTAATGTTGTAAACCTGCTCAACATTTGGCAATAAAACCCTTTCTGATTTCTGAGAACAGCAAGGATCCTTGTGGAACACTGCATGTGACTCTAGCTACATCTGAGCAAAACGTTTCACATTGAGACCAAAAGTCTTCTAACCACAAGAAATGAAGTGAACCACTCCAAGAGCTCCCTGGCCTCTGGTAGAGGACCAAAGCCCAAAGGGGTGAAAGGGGAGTTGGGTTTCCTCCTTTTTAATGCTCTGCTCTGCTTCTGTCCGAAGTTTTAGCTTTAGCAAGTGAAATGCATGCTCAAGCTCAGGTGACTGACTTGGCCATTCAAGGATATTCCACTTCTTTGCGTTAATAAATTCCTAGGTTGCTTTGGCTGCATGTTTTGGGTCATTGTCCATCTGTATTATGAAACGCCGCCCAATCAATTTGACTCCATTTAGTTAGATTTGAGCAGACAGTATGTCTTTGAACACCTCATTCAGACTCAATTCATTCAGCTGTTTCTGTCCTGTGTCACATCATTAATAAACACTAGTGTCCTAGTGGGACTGGCAGCCATACACCCCAAACCATCACACTTCCTGCGCCATGTTTTAAAGATGATGTAGTTTGCTTTGGATCATGAGCTGTTCCACACCTTCAAGTACCTAGCTTTTGTATTTACTTTCATGCAGTCTTCTATTTATGGTAGATTTGCATATTGATATGCCTACCCCCTGGAGAGTGTTGTTCACTTGGTTGGCTGTTGTGAAGGGGTTTCTCTTCACCGTGGAAATAATTCTGTGATCATCCACCACTGTTGTCCTCTGTGGACGTCCAGGTCTTTTGTGTTGCCGCATTCACCAGAGCTTTCTTGTACCAAACTATAGTTTGCCACTCCTAATATTGTAGGAATTTCTCGGATGGGGTTTTTCTGTTTTCACAGCCTAAGCATGGCTTATTTCACCTGCACGGAGAGCTCCTGTGACCGCGTATTGTTGGTTCACAGCAAAATCTTTCACTTCCAAGCACCACACCTCTGATCAACTCCAGGCATCTTCTTAATTGATAATGAAATAAAGAAGGAATTGCCCACAACTGCCCATGAAATAACCTTTGAGTCAATTGACCAGCAAGCATTAAAGCATGAAACCTTTCATCCAATTTGAATGTAGATACCCTCAAATTAAAGCTGAGACTCTACACATTATGTCCATTTTATAACTGTAACTGGAATATGTGTCAGTAAAAAAAAAAACAGTAAAAAACATCAAAACCTGCGTCAGTGTCCAAATATATATGGGCCTAACTGTGTGCAAAATACGGTACTAGAATTACTGATTAGGAAATACTGATGTCACCTGAACACCCCTGTGTCCCGAGACTAGACTGGTGTTTTACTGTGTATTCTGTTTCAGGAAAATTGATCCTGTAGTCTCTCTCTTCCCTGTCTGTTAGTTCAAAGGTCCAACTTACTGGAAATTTACAAAGACTGGGGATTTTTTTCATTAAACCAGAATTAACCTAGTATCAGCTAATACTGGTAGTTACCAAAATGTCAGAAATTAGATAGTGCCATGTGTAGAAAACCAGGAATTCAGACTCTCTGTGGTGCTCACAACCTCAGGTCAGCTGTGGAGACAACTATTTTCTATTTTTATTCTGGCATTAGGACATCTTATACATAGACAGAATATCAGTTTCCACTTTTAAGTGACTGATATATAGATACAGCTAAACTGCAACCCTGCAAATAGTTTTACAGAAACTGGCTGCCTCTTAAAATATTGCAGACATTGAGAAACGGTTATCTTCTAACGTTTGCAGTTAAATATAAGGTTTATATAAGTTACAAGGTAAATAAAAACCACTGTGCAAAAATATAGTAGTAATAATAATAATAGTAATTACTATTATTAGACACTGTCATCACTAGACAGAAATTTCAAGATCAAGTCAAATTGTAAATCTGCCAAAACTGTGAAACAGTGTAGCAGTGCATTCACATAGTTCGCAATTAGAACATCAAACTGCAATGGAAATTACTTTTTTCATGCTCAGATCAGGCTTTTCTGGCATGGTGCTTCAAGAACCACAGTTTGTGATCCAGTAGGTGCTTAGTGTAAAATGGCAAATTTCGATCCTCGTGAAAGTTCATTGTTGACTTCATTGTTAAGACTTATGGTCCAGAGATCTCTCTAACAGGTCTATGAAGATTCAGTTCAGGTGTTTTTGTTTTGACCCCTGTGTCATCCATGTACCTGGGAGCAGTATCTGGAAAGAGGTCAGGATTTGTGTTTATACAGTAGTTGATCACTGCTGGAGTCACCAGTGAACTCATGGCATAGCTGCAAGCACATGTGTTCTGTGAGGTGAGGTTGCTTTTGCTGTTGTTCTGTCCTTTAACAAGGACACCAACATAAAAACACACCTTCAAATATATGATGACATCTGTATGGACATTTCTTACAACATGAATAAGTTCATAAATTCTTTCTATTGACATTCTATTGAGTTTAAAGTTTGTGTGTTCAAGTGTGTTTCAGTGGATTAGTGAAGATGTGTAAGAGAGAAAGGGTGAGATGCATGAAAGTGGAGATTGTGACCTGCAGAGCAGTATCATTTCTGTCTCTCTAGTGCATGTGCAGATCTGCTGTTCTTTATGGTGAACAATAAGCTGAGTGGAAAAATGCTGTTGGCCAACAAGCCTTTTTGAAAGCCTACAGACATATCTCTCATGGTAGGCATGTCACACTTAGCGCCCCTGAGGGTCATTCTCGCAAATGATAATACGTGAAGGGCCATACACAGATACACCTGTTTGACTGCTTGTAAACACACATATTAACACACTCAATTAAATAGCAGCAACTTAAGTCAAGACAACCCTTTAGAAATTCAAAATGAGCATCAAAATAACCCCCCTGTCAGGAGCCTTGAAAGTGCTTATGAGTGTAATGCATATAGGTTTATGAGTGGTTTCATTGTGGAAGCATTCCCATCACTAAATGAGTCATGAGTCAGTCATCATTTTCTGCAAGGGTGATAGTAAGTTTAAGGAGCTCCTCTTTATAGTCTGAGGAAGTATCTGCCAGTACAGCTTCACAGCACTGGTGATGAGCCAGTATGTTAGAGCTCTAAAACTGCAATGGCTCTAAAACCAAAGCAGCAAACTTAGAGCTAAAAGTATCAAAACAAAGAAGTAGTCAATTTAAAGTTATGCCTCCCTCTAGGGGAGCAGGTGATGGTTTCCTATTGAGGCAAAGAAAAATGATTTGGCTTGTACTAAGAATATTCACTTCCTTCTCTCATAGGCATTAAATTTGTGCTTCTTTGTTACTGAAACTATGAGATATGTCATGATATCGATATTTTAAGTTTGGTTATAGAAAACATTATATAAAATATAAAAAATATTTTATTTCAGATTGTGACACTGGGAGTGGGTGTAAAACTCATTTGGATGAAGTTTTTTTTCTTTTTTCTTTAAAAAAAAAAAGCTAAAAAAAAGCTTAAATGTGTTTTTCGGCCTTGAAGATATTGTGTGGCTAGCTCCTGTACCCAATTTAAAGGTTACAAGGGCTCAAAAATGCTTGGAATAATAAGATGAATTAAAAGCATCAAAATTCAACATATTCAAATGTAGTTTAAGGGCTTGTATATACTGAAAGAAACTGTCATTGTATTAGGTTAAAATTTGACATGACTTCATTTAAGATAAGACGTACAAAAAAAGAAAGAAAGACAGAAAGAAATGAGCTTGGTTGGAAGCACACACTGAAATTGTGGATCCCTCGCGAACAAGTTGGACGAATTGAGATTGCAAATAGCAGCGAATAACTTCATCAAAGACTCATGCATCCTTCTTATCACTGAATCCTGGCTACATCAATCCATTCCAGACTCTGCTATTGAGCTAGCAGGCTATACCACACAGCGACATGACCGAACAGTGGACTCCGGTAAGCGCAAAGGAGGGGGGCTCTGTATGTATGTGAACAACAGCTGGTGTACCAACACAGTGATAATAGACCGTCACTGTTCACCGGACATTGAATATCTGACTGTTAAATGCAGGCCCATCTACCTACCTAGGGAGTTCACCGTTGTCATAATAACAGCTGTTTACATACCACCAGATGCTAATGCTAACTCTGCGATCGCACTCCTGCATACAAACATCAATAATAAACAGAGCACTTACCCTGACGCTGTACATATCGTAGCAGGGGACTTCAATCACGCAGACTTAAAAAAAGCAATCCCCAAATTCCACCAGCACGTCAAGTGTGCCACTAGGGGTGACAAGATTCTGGACAAAGTTTATTCCAACATCAAAATGGGCTACAGGGCCAGACCTTTGCCACATCTGGGTCAGTCTGACCACTTGTCACTGTTTCTAATCCCTGTATATGCCCCCCTCAAGAAAACTGCTCTTACCATCACAAAGAATATTACCATATGGCCAGAGGGTGCCTCTCAGCAGCTGCAGGACTGTTTTGACAGGACTAACTGGGATATCTTTGAACATCAGGACTTGGAAATGTTCACAGACGGTGTCCTCTGCTATATAAAACACTGCATAGACACTGTTACAGCAGTCAAACGGATCCGGGCTTATCCCAACCAAAAGCCCTGGATGACCCGGGAGGTCAGGCAGCTGCTGAAGGAGAGGAACATTGCGTTCAGGTCTGGCAACAGGGATTACTACACCACAGCCCGATCCAACCTGAAGAGAGGCATCAGAGAGGCAAAGGGGGACTATAGGAGGAGGATCGAGGACCATTTGAAGAGTAATACCAGCCGGCAGGTGTGGCAAGGCATCCAGCACCTAACCAACTATAAGATCAATCTCGGAGCTGCGGACGGTGACCTGGAGCTGGCAGAGGAGCTGAATATCTTCTTTGCCCGCTTTGAGACCAGGGTACCGGAGGTATTGGAGCCACAGCAGCAACACGCCACCCATAGCAGCACCACCCTCACCCTGGAAGAGCACGAGGTGAGGCGCATGCTGCAGGCTGTTAACCCGAGGAAGGCGGCGGGTCCTGATGGTGTGCCAGGTCGAATATTGAGGGATTGTGCAGGACAGCTGGCTGGGATCTTCACCAGGATTTTCAACAAATCCCTCGCACAGGCGACTGTCCCACTCTGCCTGAAGTCCTCCACCATAGTCCCCTTGCCTAAGAAGCCCCACATCACCGGCCTGAATGACTACAGACCGGTGGCACTCACCCCAGTGGTAATGAAATGCTTTGAGAAGCTGGTCCGCAGACACATCACAGCAGCCCTGCCCCGCAGCCTGGATCCACACCAGTTTGCCTACAGAGCAAACCGATCCACGGAAGACGCTGTAGCCACAGCACTCCATGCTGCATTAACTCACCTGGAAGAGCATGGTAGCTATGTGCGGATGCTCTTCGTGGATTACTGCTCAGCTTTTAACACCATCCTTCCACACAAACTGGTGGCCAAGCTACAAGACCTGGGGCTTCCATACAGCACCTGCATGTGGATCAACAGCTTCCTCTCGGGCCGTAGACAGAGAGTCAGAGTTGGCCATCACACATCTTGAGCCCTGAGTCTCAGCACTGGCTCACCCCAGGGCTGTGTGCTCAGTCCACTGCTCTACTCTCTCTACACACACGACTGCACTCCTCGCCACCACAGCAACATCTTTGTGAAATTTGCAGATGACACCACAGTGGTGGGGCTCATTTCCAAGGGAGACGAGTCTACGTACAGAGACGAGGTGGAGCAGCTGACGTCATGGTGTAAGGCCAATAACCTCCTCCTCAACACTTCAAAAACCAAAGAACTCATAATAGACTTCAGAAGGAAAAAGGCAGAGATCCAACCACTATTCATAAATGGGGACTGTGTAGAAAGGGTGGCAAGCTTCCGCTTCCTGGGAGTCAATATAGAGGAGAACCTTTCCTGGAGTGTGAACACCTCCGAGCTGCTGAAAA
Organism: Rhamphochromis sp. 'chilingali'; assembly: GCF_963969265.1. Classification (NCBI taxonomy): domain Eukaryota; kingdom Metazoa; phylum Chordata; class Actinopteri; order Cichliformes; family Cichlidae; genus Rhamphochromis; species Rhamphochromis sp. 'chilingali'. The sequence continues at coordinate 43,632,175 of NC_137930.1, forward strand.
AGGCCCAACAGAGACTGTACTTCCTGAGAATTCTCAGGAGGAATAACATCACACAGAGACTGCTGGTGTCCTTCTACAGAGCCACCATTGAGAGTGTTCTAACTTACTGCATATGCATCTGGTACACTAGCTGCACAGGGGCTCAGAGGAAAGCACTCCAAGGGATCATTAACACCGCCCAAAAGATCACTGGCTGCCCTCTCCCCACACTGGAAGTTCTACACAACGCCCACTGTTTTAAAAAGGCCCAAAACATCATAAAAGACACCTCACATCCTGGCCACTCCCTGTTCGAACTGTTGCCCTCAGGCAGACGGTACAGGGCAATCAGAGCAAGGACTAATAGACTCAAACACAGCTGTTATCCAACTGCAATAACACATCTGAATACTACAAAAAAATGTCCATCACGCCACTCTTGTGTTAATCTATGCACGGTCTGAAGCATGTGTGTGGGAATGTATGTGAATGTTTTACTGTTATATCTTATTAGTATTTTAAGTATTCTATCTATTTTATTTATTGAATTTTATTGTTTTATTTATATTTTGATATTGCTAGGGATGATGCAATGATCGGGGACCATTCTTAATTTCGTTGTTCTCATGACAATGACAATAAAGTTTCTGATTCTGATCTGATTCTGATTCTGAAAAGAAGTGACCAAATGAGGCCAGTTAGTTTTTGTAATAAATAATTATTAGAACTTACATCTTCATCTTTTTCCAGCTCTAGCCCCATGTCTCTCAGTTTTCCTTCAAACTCCTCTCGTCTGAATGCCTTCTGATCCTCCTGGCTATTGAAGATTTCTCCTGAACAGCCCAACTCCATGTCGATAACCGTCGATGAATGTACGGAGGATGAGTCTTTCGTCCTTTGTGTTTGCTTGGCTCGGAGCTTTTCGCCACCACTCTGAGGACCATGGCGGAAGCTGCGGGTAACAACATTCTCAGTGAGGAGATGCACTGACTGGCGAGTGGAGTGGCTTCCACTCGACTTCTTCACGGAATAGGTGAGCACGTAGTCAACATGCCGTTGACCATCCTGGAAGAAGAGCCCATGCTGGGAGCGGGTATTTTCCTCTGGAGTTAGAGCCTTCAGCCGCTGAAAATACGTAGATTTAAACCACACATGTAAGAGCGAGAGCCTAGGGAACATGATTTATGCATTTATAAGTTGACAAGAGGGACTGCAAGAAATGCACACAGAAAGAGATGGGGAGGATATCCAACAAGAAGAACTGCACTCAAATCAGGAGTGTTGCCATTCAGTGTCTGACACCATTGGATCACCAGCAGGGTTCGATGATGTAAACATTTAACAGTTTTGTTCACATATGTTGTTTGTTTGCTTTTTAATACACACAAAACCATATATCATGGAAAGAATGTAAAAATAGCGAGATTTCCTTTCTGGACTTGCACTTATCAAGCTATTCTTTTACTGAGCTTTTGTATGCCAGTACCAGCACAGAAAACACAGTATACACCAGCTACAGTTCAGTGCAGTGTACGACCTGCAGAAGGAACTTCATTTTAATCCTTCTCATTACTTAAAGCAGCAGTATCTGCCTTAAGTAATGAGCAGTGCCGCAGAGTGGCAATAGCACTCTTAAAGACCGTATCAGTGTAAAAGTTTTGGTTGTGTTCAACAAGGACTGCTGACTATTTTTATTTTTTAACCAGTATGTTGAGTTTTAAATATATTAAAATAGCTGTAATTGCTGCACAAGATCATCAAAAACTATGGCCAATCATCAGTTGTTCAGTTAGGTCAGTGAGGATGAAGTATTACATCAAATCCAAGTCCAAACTATTATTAAATAGATGTTATTCCGTGTCTTTATTTATCTTGCCTTATCTGTCCTCCTACTCTCTCTCTTTCAGTCTCTGTGTCTCTTGCAGAAATGCTTACCTTAAACTTGCCGTGGAAGATGACATCTCGTAGAAAATGCGGTGTCTGTTGCTCAGACCCAGAGGTTTGAGAGAAGTTGACTTGATCTTCTACATTCTCTGTCATTGTCCAGGTAGAAAAAACGGTAAACTTATGTGGTGAAGAGTTGTTTTCTTACAGAGAATAGTCCTGGTTCTGCCTTAGGTCTCTCTGTGTTTGCCTCCTGTTTGAGATTTTTCACTATATGACTCTGCTGGGCTTTGATAGCCCCGCCTCTACTCTTATTTTTCAGTGACTTGCCACTTTTCTGTGTTTGTCTTCCTTTAAAGCTCTGTGTAAAGCCCTGTTTTTGTCTGGATTGTGGTGCTACTAAAGCGAGTGAGCAGCCTTGTTACTTGAGATGCATTCTGCAAGCCAAGATCTAAACTTAGACAACGATAAAACTCTGATGAACACAAGGTGCCCTGCCTCACTTTCTCTGTATTTGCTAAACTGTACCAACCTCAATACACAGTGTGCCTCCTTCTCTCGCAGTCTCCTGCATAGCTCCTTAGTATTGCGGTGTTAATAAGTAGTTTTGAAGATTATTAGCACGTGTTATTTATTGATTTATTTTATTGTTTGCAACTGTTTTCTCTCTAATACTGTAATGAAAGAACAACCAGCAGCCGTTGTTGAATAGTTTAAAGGATATCTATCAAGTTTTGTCTGCTCAATTAACTCAGGGTCATAAGGAGCTGAAGCTTATCCCAGCTTTCATGGGGCAAGAGGCAAAACATACCCTGGACAGGTCACCAGTCTCCCTAACCTAATTCATGTCTTTGGACTGTAGGAGGAAACTAGAATACACAGAAAGAGTCCACATAGACACGGGGAAACATGCAATCTCCACACAGAATGAACGCAGCCTGAATCTGAACCCAGACCACCTTACATGAAAACACTGTGCAACAAAGTGTTTCATTGGTTCTGTGCAGGTTTTCAGTCATCCAGGTAGACCGGGGAGCCTGAAAAGAAAACGAATGGACTTCCTTAAGTTTCTTGAAAACATCTTACCTTTCATCTGAGAAGCTTCTAAAAAATAAAAAACCAAAAGAAGTCCAGTCACCTTCCTTCTAAGCTTTATTTTGTTCAAAATGTACAGTCAAGTCTGCTTGCAATTTCAGTGGTATTTGTTCAATATATACAGAGGTCAAGTACAGTTTTATAATAATATTAAAAACAGTTCTGATATGATCCACATTACATGAAGGCAGACATTCTCCTTTACTGTGTAGCCGACCACGGTCTGGAATACACAGTAAGTTACTCCTATTAGTAATAATAATTGACTTGATTACTGTCAGTGCGAGCTTTTAAAGTGGAGCTCTACAGTCTTGGGACACTTTTCCTCAAGTATATAAAAAAGTTATCAAAACATGACACTTCAGTGTAATTCTGTGTAGATTTTCCTGTGTGAAGCTGTTCCAGGAAACTGTCCTCTCTTCCATAATTGTTTACTTTGTGAGAACTAGGATCCAAAAACTTTCTGTCCAACCTCTCATTCCTGACACTTCAATCCCACAAGTTTATGTAACACAGCAGCAACATCCGCACTCAAGTGTATTTTTAGACTTTAAGAGTAAAAAAATATACACAGAATCAAGCAAAGGAAAGCAGAGACCTTGTAGAGCACAGGCTGTCGAGCTCTCAAGGGATGCCATGTGTCCGACTCAATACTGGGAGCAAGATATAGGGGTTAAAGGTCAATTCTCACAGGGAACAGCAGGAAGTGGTGTTTGTGTTCACATACTGTAACTCAGCTTTTCTAATAATTGCTTAAAACTTTGTGTACATCAGTCAAATTATGTTTCGACCAGCTGGGGTTTTGCAGGTCACACCTTTCTAAGCGTCTGAGACAAACAGCAATCAACAGCTTGTCTTACTAGAGAATTGGGTAACCTTTATATTACAATACAAAAGTTATAAACACTTACCCAGAAACCAAAATGTAGTTAAGACATACTTCATGCATTACAACAGTAAGTATCATTCAAAGAACAGTGCAAATTCCTATGAACAGACCGTATTCATATATTTTATGAAATTATGAACCTTACAGAGGATAAAATTAAATCATCAAATATTCAAACCAGAGGACTGTAGAATTCACAAGGTCTTGCTGGTTAATCAGTATTTTCTGAATACCTTTAAATCAAAACCATACTATCCGGTTGTTCAGTGATGACGCGACGAATCCTACTTCCGGGTCTAAAGTAGCCTGCGTTTAATATGGCTTTTGTGTTGTTAACATGTTTAATGTTTTGTATTTTCTTCTATTTAATCTCAAAAAGCTCCTAAAACAGTCAGTGATCACTGTTGACCTCCCTCAGCTTTTATTACCGCTAATCATTTATTTAAGCTCAGTTTTTAAAACCTTAGGATGTAACTACAGCACAGCCCATGCAGCAGTATATGAATGACTAACCTCGTATTGTGGATGGATTATCTCAGTTGTTCTCCTGGCTGAAGTTTGGTCCTTTTACAGCATCCTGCCATGCGATTACATTTGTTCCTGACCACCGAGAACACTCACGTTAACTTTTATCGAGTGGAAAAAAAGTTAGCTTGTTTATATTATGCTAACATAGCTGTGCTAGCCCAACTTCAGTAACCCTACAAACGTCACTGCTGTTTAGTTTTCTGTCTTCATTTATGCTGGAAGTGATAACAGAGCTGTACGTTTTAATTTGTTTCCAAAACCCCGCAGTCAGGACATGCTATATTGTATTTAGATAGAAGCTAGCGAGCTAACTCCCTGCTAACTTCTAACTCCGTTAAATGTCATAAATTCCGTTTTCATGGATGCCTGGATGTTAAACTCAATTGTTACACCTGGTAGAGCAGAACGCTGATCATTTTATTAAAGATGAAAGACTTTAGACAGTTTTTCAACTCTCAGTAATGCCATAGTGATCGTTTGATATATGGACCTGCAGCAGAGTTTAGACCCAGACATGGCTAGTGACGTCAGACTGAACAACTGGATACTACAGTGGTCTCCAACCTTTTTTGCACCACGGACCGGTTTATGCCCGACATTATTTTCATGGACCGGCCTTTAATGTGTTGCGGATAAATACAACAAAATAAAACTAGTACCGGTACCGAAAAAAAGAAGATTTATACATAACACACGTGAAAAGACCCAGGAAAACCGAGTTAACGATCAAAACGATAACAAAATAACGCTGAAAACCGATAAAAACCCTGAAAACCATACATTTCACACCTGAGCCTCAACTCTCGCGGCCCGGTACCAAACGACTCACGGACTGGTACCGGTCCGAGGCCCGGGGGTTGGGGACCGCTGCTATACTACATCTGTAATGTTAACTACCTCTAACTATTAGTGGTTTCCAGATTCATCAGTGCCTGAGCAGCAAAAAGCTCCAAGCTAACAACAACAAGGTGTCTGTGATTCAGGTTGTAACAGCAGTTGTAAAGCACTTTCCTAATCTTCCTGCACAGTCAAAGAGCTTTGGAGCACATTTAACCCTACAGTGCTTTATTATACACCAAATAAGCACTTTATCTACCTCACAAAGAATAGTCCACTGTTTGTAAACCTTCATGACCTACTTTGTGGGTGGAGTCCAAGTGGTGGCATAAAGTGACTGCTGTTGGTAGAACGGTCATTCATTGGAGCTAACATTCCACATTGGGGTATGAATCGTCTCTTTTGTATACCCTGTGGAAAAACTCAGCGTCTATATGAAGGGAAAAACTTAGACCATATAAATCTTTCGACCTTAACAAGTTTGTACCATGCAGTCATGTCAAGGTCACTTCATGTGGAGATTTGTCAGATCATTTTTCTGTACTCTGGACAGACGTGTTGCCAAGTCAAGTCAACGACATAAAACACAGCTATACAGATGTGGATTGTAAACAAGTGAAATACTACATACTGATGGGGAACTGCACTTGCATGGCTGGATTAGTGCTCATAAATCTGCTGCTTCTACTTCCTTCTACCTGAATGTGTGTTAAAACATGTAGAATGTTAAAATGTAATGTAAAACCTTCTACATAATCTAAGTACTGATTACATCACTTACAGGTTACATCAGAGGCCTAGAAATAATTCATCCTGGAACTGCAGTGTTAGTACAGTATGTCCTCTATGAATTGCATATATGAATATTACCTGGATCAATATACCAAAATGTTGATTCTGTTCATCTGGAAAGTTTTAGTGGAAACCCACAAATCTTCTTACCTGGATGTCAGTGCTTGCATCAAGACCTAGATCAGAAGTTTATATTGTTAAATACAGTCTTTTATGTAGGCTAATCATTGCAGGGTATGTTCATGCTGCAGCCATGCAGCCACAATGCCTCATAGAGGACGGGAAGAACAGACACAGGAAGCACATCGATGACCTTCATGAGATAAGACATGTCCAGCAGCACTGAGTCAGATCAATTTCAGGAAGCCAAAGATGACAGCCAGCCAGCTCAGACATTCTTAAGAGAACTAGCAGCCCTAATGTGAAAGGCATGGACATCTACCAAGTTCAGTTCAGTCATATTTAAAATGAATTAAAATGTGTAGCCAAAACTCTATAAAACCTTTTTTCTTGACACGGAGCGAATAAGTACGTAAACATATGTTGCTTTAATACATAGGAAGCTAAGAAGCCTTGAACCTAATGCAGCTGTTCTTACTAGAAGGCACCTCACTGACACAGATTCTGAATCAGACACTGAAAAAGATCTATGAGATCCACTTTCATCTGTTTATGACATGCAGTTATGGCGCCTCCCACCACCCATTATAGAGAAGTCATGAGATGCAGGAAGAAACTTAAAAATAAGCTTACTTCAGACTAAGTTTACTGCAGTGTGAAACCCTGGAGCTTATTAGCAGGGAGCCATCAAAACGCAGAAAAAGTTACAGTTACAAACACTGTCCTCACCATTTTTTCAATAACCGGAAAAAATTACAGATTTGTTTTGTGAGAGGGCAGAACAGGAGCAGCTAGAAAACGTCATTGAAATAAGTGTCTGACTTTGTCATCAGTCCGATGTCGGAGATGAATACTTGCTGCTGAGAGCTGGGCCCAACGCTGAACATTTCCTCAATCATCCCCAGCTTCCTAGATGAATACGCTTTGTACTGTTCACACATTGTTTCCACAGGAAGTGTTCAGATGGAGAGGAAACCATCTAAATGACTTTAAACACAGTGCAAAATCTAAGAGGCAATATAGCTCCAGGTGGAAGTTAAAAATACTTGCAGCTGCCAGTACCACCCCTCAGCCTCCTAGTAGACACATCTAAGCTATCAATTTCAAAATTCCACGTCATCTTGTTTTCAAGTTATCACATTCACAAGATTTCCAGAAAACTTGCTCTGACCTTGAGGTCGAGGTTACTGAGATCGGAAGTTGTCCAAGTTTATTTGTAGATACAACTATGGTATCGATTTGAAGTTCCTACGTTACTTCATTCTTGAGTTACTGTTTACATGTTTACAATGGGACTTCTGCTCCTGAACCTCTGCGCACAGCGTCTGCAAATCGGGGCTTTCATCTTTACGCAGGACTGTAAGCTGTCGTCTGTGAGGCGTGAGCGGTGTTTGTTTTTAACATAGTTCACGGTGGAGAGTAGTTGCTGACATAATGTGGATTCAACCATTACTATCCATAATAGTAATGGTTGAAAGTCTCGATAAATGCATGGCGATTCGGCGGGTACCCTGGCTTCCGCGAGTGTGACGCTTATTTTGAGCGATGAAAAAATAATAGAATATAATTTTATTTTTTATTTCAATATCACAATAATCTTCCAATTTAGAACTACAAGTTAAAAAATAACTAACATAAATAAAATACACTTCAGCTAAATACTTCTAATTTATTTTCCCAAACCACGCGGAGCCGCAGTATAAGGATTAAAGAGCTGCATGCGGCTCTGGAGCCGCAAGTTGCCAACCCCTGGTATAAACCAACACGGACACACAGAGGAACATGCTAACTCCACCCCGGCAAGGTAGATGGTGTTCTTCTGGTTCCATTCCTGCCCAAGACATGTGTATGTTCCACCACTAATATAGAAAAATGCTGCGTAAGTGGAAAGCATTATAGTAGGTCTCTTACACTAAATTTAAAAACTACAACAGGGAAGTAATGAAGCAATGACTGTGGTGACTGTGAGCGTGAATGTCTCAGTCATGTGTGCAGAACATTTTTATGCTACATATTAGTCGCCATCATTAAAAATGTTGCTACAGCATTATAGGCAAACAGTACTCATGACTTCAGGAAAGAATCACAAGAATGTGAACTAAATTCTGAGTTTGATGAGGCGCCTGTGTAAAATGTCTTGGAGTTGAGTTACATGAGCCCTCTTTGACCGCTCCCTTTTTAAAAATAGTTTTAATTCTGTACCCGAAGACAACCTTGCCCTACTAAATCATTCCCTACGAGCTCGGTGTCTTCACAATTTCCTTTTTAAACTTGCTAACTTCTTAAAAATGTCTTCAGGATAAAATGAGCCTGGATATTTTACCACAGCTCCCATTTTTAAGCAAAGTGTAATATTTTTTTTTATCTGTTTGAGTTAAAGTATCCTTCCTGTGGCAGTGCCATGTGCTAAAATAGACAGGGTTAGCTTAGCGTGTTTTGATGGCAGAAACCAGACCTCCCGGAGAAATGCTGTTCACGCTCAACAAATCCACATACGAGGTGTGATCAAAAAGTTCTGGGAAAGGGCCCCTAAAAATGAAAATCATGCACCACTGGACTTTTTTTTTAGGTTGTTGCTGCTATTTTTAAATCTTTCAGTGGAAATCTCATTCTGTCGCTTAGAATTTGTCAATCCTTCATCTTGTTTTTTATTTTGACTCCGATTAGCAAATGAGTGGCAGCTGTGCCAACAAGTCCCACCTGGCACTGCTCCCTGAACTACCCAGCTCCACCTCTCCCCCCTGCAGCTAACCTATAATCACACCCCACCACCACAGTTTGTCACATCGTGCACAACTTCGAGCGTTCATTTCTTTCATGTAACCGATGATCCAAGTGTTTTTGCTCACACAGCAAGATCTAGCTGTTAGATGTAGTTGGCTTGTAAGATGGTGTATTGGAAACATGATAATAATAATAATAATAATAATACATTTTATTTAAGAAAGCGCCTTTCAAAACACTAAAGATATTTGTAGGAGCCTACTTGCAGTTTAATTTGAAATGTATGCTTTAATTTTGATAGTGCAGGAAAAAACAGGAAGTTGGGCGAGAGGACAGTGGAGCCACATGGTTTTTTGACCTTGCAATCTCTCTTCATCCATTTTGAATTGAGCTTTATACGTTTTCATAATTTGGAATTCTGTTGCTGTGTACGTGTTTGGACTTTTGAAGTAAATATTGAGAAACTATCAAGGACTGTTGGGGTTTTTTTGGATATAGAAAGAGGGACTAAGCTAAGGCTCCATTCGCAGGAAACCTACAATATTGTTACACTGATTTTTTAAAAGCATGTAGATAAGCGACATCATCATAAATGTGGAACTTTGTTTGTGAGGGGCAACATGTTTCTATGCAAAATATACATTTTGCTACCAAAACATTACCAAAATAATATTATTGACATTATTATGAATATTATTTAAACACAATGAGGTTTTTCGTGGATTTTTTTGCGTGCAATTTTGCATCCTTTTTTTTTTTTCTTACAACGCATTGTGTTTTGCGTCCTGATTGGCTGTAGACCATTGTGAATCAATCTCGTGTCGTGTCTCCTGTACAGTACAGAATGTGTCCAGCTTGTCAAATTTATATAAGTTTTTGATTGCTAGCAGTGTGACTCTGAAGTGCTGTACTGTATGTTTGTAAGTTTGCTCTCCAACAAACACAACAATGTCGAAGCACTGTTTTTCTGTAATACTGGATTTATTTTTCTACCAAGGTTTGAACTTTGAAGGTGTTTAAACAAGAGAGGGAAGTGTGGAAACGTGTATAAAGTGTGTAGTGTGGGGTTTGAAACTTTAATAATTGTAAAACAGTTGGCTGCTTTGCGGATTTCACCTATCGCAGGGGTTTTTTTGGAACGTAACTCCGAATTAACGATAAATGAGGGACCACTGTACAGAACCCTGAGACATAGATCCACATAATAAAGTGAACAGTTATACATGACAAAATAAGAAAAGCATGTGCAAGAGTAGTTTACATGTTCTGTATTGGATTCCAGAATTGAATTTAAAATCCTTCTACTCACATAAATATTCTTAAATAATCAGGCCCCAGCTAATCTTGAAGAACTTATAGTACTGTATCACCCCATTAGAGCACTTCGCTCTCAGACTGTACCTACTTTGGGTTCCTAGAGTATTTAAAAGTAGAATGGGAGGCAGAGCCTTCAGCTTTCAGGCTCCTCTTCTGTAGAACCAGCTTCCAGTTTGGATTTGGGAGACAGACGCTATCTCTACTTCTAAGTTTAGGTTTAAAACTTTACTTTTTGATAAAGCATATAATCAGGGCTGGATCTGGTGAACCTGAATCCTCCCTTAGTTATGCTGCAATAGTGCTAGGCTGCTGGGGATTCCCATGATGCACTGAGTGTTTCTTCTTTACTCTCTGTGTTTATACACCACTCTGCATTTAATCATTAGTTATTATTTATCTCTGGCTCTCTTCCACCGCGTGTCTGGGTCAGTCATTTCCCCCTCACCCCCAACCATTCTCAGCAAATGGCAACCCCTCCTCGAGCCTGGTTCTGGTTTCTTCCTGTTAAAAAGGAGTTTTTCCTAGTGGTGCCGGTTTAGCTCAGTGGGTGAGCAGGTGACCATATGCTGCATGGAGTTTTTCCTTCCTGCTGTTGCCAAAGTGCTTGCTCATAAGGGGCCATTTGATATTTGGTGTATTTTTCTCCGTGTTATTAAAGGCTCTGTAACTTACAATATAAAGACCATTGAGGCAAATGTTGGCACAATATAAATAAAATTGAACTGAATAGAATTAAATTCAACTGTTACTTTTGTTATGTCTTCTGAACTAAATGTTGAACTCTCATTGTTGTGAGGAAGTGCAACTTAAGACCGGTGAGCATGAAGACTGGGAGAGTGGAAACTGGCCATCCATTGGTTCACAGTGGGAGTGGTTTATCTGATGAGATTGGAGCCACCTAGGTATGCCTATAATCTTTTGCATGCATGTACACGTCTCTGCACATGGTATGTGCAGCACCACATTCTGCTGGCCCCTAGGTTGAAGTCAGAGCGGTTCAGTGACATAAGAAGAGGCAGCAGTAGCTGAGACACCTCAAGAGAATTTGCTGCAGAAACTATTTTTCACTAAAAAAAAAAAAATATGCCAATTAAATATTTACTGGGCTGGTATTTCTCATCTCTGTGAACTAGACAAAGATTCAGGAATGTAAATTAATTGATGTTAAGGTAAATCCACTTCCAGTGTTCTAATGTGTAATAAGTAGGGATGGGTACCGGTATGGCACCGGTTCTGACATAAACGGAAAAGCAAGACCGAAAAGCAGCGCACATTTCAGTGCTTTATTTTTTCCTGAGATGTGATACACTTTAGATTCTAGCCAATCATTTTACCTTTGAAAGCATAGTAGGCAGGTCCAGGTACGTACGTTCTTTTAGAGCAGAGCTACAGATTAAAAATGTCCAAGGCGAAGCGGTCACAAGTCTGGCTGTACTTCACAGCAAAAGATGCAAACAGCAGCCTGCAACAAGTGCTTTAAGCTGATACTATGATACTGTACAAAGGAGGTAACTCCTCAAATCTGATGAAACACCTGGCGACGCATAACGTTTTTTTAAAAGCCGAGAAATGCGCCGTATTTGATAGCTTGCTGCGAGACCTCACACCGAGCACATCTACTGCGGGTGGGTTGCCTGTTATCGGACCGGAGTTAGCAACATCCCCCAAAAACACGAAGAGGAGAGTCCTGGCCCCTAGCCCTGCCAGTGTAGCAGAAATGATGAGGATGATGCAGCAGCAGCCGTTCTTCTCTGCGTGAGTAGCTTAATGTTGTTCGTGTGTAATTTACGTTGAGTAGGCTAACCACGTTATTACATTAATGCATGTAAGGTGAACTAGCAAACATCATCATAGCTACATGTGGCTGTCTTCTTGTTTGATGGCAGATACTCCCTTCACCCTGGCCAAAAAGGCTAAAATGACCAAAGAAAAAGTGGAAAACAGTTAAACATGAGAGGTTTTTGGACAAAGTTTGTGTTTTTTCCATCGATTAAGCACTGCTTCCAGCCAAGAGTGATGCCATAAATCCCCTATAGCTGCAGAAAAGGCTAACATTGTTATCTTTTTACAAAAAAACAGCTGAACATGAGAGGTTTTTGGACCAATTTTGTGTTCTCCATTCTTTAAGCACCAGTTTGAGCACCGTTTAAGCACCGGCACTGTTTCAAAAGTACCGGTTTGGTACTGGTATCGGATAAAACCTAAACGATACCCATCCCTAGTAATAAGTGCCAAAAAGACAGTCATCAGACTTTCCCCTCATTATTAAAGAAGGTGCTGCAAGTGCTATTACAAGGGTAAATGACCAAGACGCAGATTTATCTGAGCACTCAAATGTCAAAGCTTTATTTTCTAGTAATATTTATTAAGTAAAGAATATGAATACATAGATTAATATGTTGTCCATCAGAAATACTCTCTCTACTCAGATCTCAGTAAGTGACACTGCTTTAATCTCTAATTCATTTTGGATATCTTCTGGTCTCACCGTGGGGGCATCAACAGGGCTCCAGATATCGATCACAAGCTGTTGGGGAAAATAAAAATGACAACCAGACAAAGAGAAAGATGGTCAAAGAGATGTAAAATATAGAAAACGATGTTGATTTCTGGCAGGACAAGCATGAAAACAATGAAGCAGGTGAAGCTCACTGATGAAAACTGTCAGTGATGGCATGAACATGGAAGCAGACTGTGACCCTGGAGGGGAGGGAGATACAGAAATGGGAACCATCCATTATTAACTGGGTGCAATTATGGAAATGTCAAAGCAAATGCTTTCATACTCTTACTGGGGACTCAAGCCAATCTTTAGATTTTAAGTCACACTGTCTTATTGACAAGGACCGAAGCACTGATCTTTCAATTCAATTTTTCAATTCAATGTTATTTATATGCGCAACAACAACAGTTGCCTGAACAACACGTTCTCCCGCCTAGGGAGTGAGAATGGTCTGGCCTGAAACAACATGCTCTATCTTCTGAGCCAAAGCCACCTGAGAAGGCACTGCTCAGTGAAAGTGTGCAAAATGGCTACAGCATGAAAGCCCAGGCAGTATTTGTCTCAAGCTGGTACTTTGTTGTGCACAAATCCTGTGTTAGATGTCAGATTTTGCATCCAGTTTTGTATTTGTAAAGTTCCATAAATAAGAAAAGGCTGTAAATGGCAATTGGTTCTTAAACTTTTCTACTCTACCTGAGCACAACAGGGCCAACAAGCACTTGTCTCATTCACCAATTCACACAAGCACTTTTTTCTATGCTTTTTCTACACATGGGCTTTCTATCTAACATTCACACACATTCACACTCTAATGGATGCATTGGGGAGCAACTTGGACTTAGTATCTTGCCCAAGAATATTTAGCATGCAGACCAGAGGAGCCAGGGATTGAACCAGCAACCTTACATGTAGTAGATGATCTACAACCCGACCCTAACCCCAGCTATAAGCTTTAAATTAGCAGTTTGCATCACAGGGGCTGTGATGGACAGGTTCAGTTTTCAGTGTTAAACTGAGGCACACCATGGTGGCAACATAAGTATTGTTTTAAAGCATATTTGTGCACTAAATCATACTTGTTATTAACCTCTGGCTCTCTTCCACAGCATGTCTTTATCCTGTTTTCCTTCTCTCACCCAAACCAGTCGCAGCAGATGGCCCCGCCCCTCCCTGAGCCTGGTTCTGCCGGAGGTTTCTTCCTGTTAAAGGGGGAGTTTTTCCTTCCCACTGTCGCCAAAGTGAATGCTCATTGGGGCTCGCATGATTGTTGGGTTTTTCTCTGTGTGTGTTACTGTTGGATCTACCTTACAATATAAAGCGCCTTGAGGCGACTGTTGTTGTGGTTTGGCGCTATATAAATAAAATTTAATTTAATTGTTTATTTTTTAATCATAAAACGTATTTGACATTATACAACAGATTAATGAGTACAGAGGGATCAGAACTAGAACTTGCTTTAGAAGACACCAATTTTTATGACTTCTTGAACATTAAAGTAATCCACTGTCAGTTGTTAATTGTCGTAGGCTGTGGCATCACTTCAAAGTGATAAATCACACTGGGCCCCTTCTTCCTTTGGGCAAGTCACAATGAATACCTGCACCCATGAAATGAAATGATTTGCTAGTGATTATGCCTTTTTCCTCAAATGTGACTTTGGACAGAGATGTTATCAGAAGGTTTTTCTTTTATTAGTTTATGTTGAAAGTTTCATAAATATATCGCCGGAAAGAAAAGTCAGAATTGTATCAGTGCTGTTACCTTTCTGAGGGGGTCCTTGCTGAGGCAGATCTTGCTAACAGCCCAGATGGGTGCTACAACCACAGAGGAGAGGGCCATGACCCAGCCCAGATGGTAGGCCCAGTTTGGGTACATGTAGCCTTCGTTGGATGTCAGGGGCTGGTAGTCCAGAAAGAAGCCGACGAAGCAAACCTTTAAGGAAGTAATAGAAGAATAAACAGGCAGCACTAATATCATCAAGCATATGAACAGATAGTATAGAAGAATTGTTTCCTTAGCAACCAACATGTGCAACTTTTCATTCAGAAATGACACTGTTTTTAATCATGATTTTTCCTTTACTTCTTTATCTTTTAATTAAATGTTCTTTCGTTTTTAACATGCTACTATACTAGTTGTATGCATGCAGTCATATGGTTCTCCATCTTAAATGTTAAGCCTGAGGACAAGATGACTTTGGGCCTCTGAGCAACAGTCAGTCACCATCTTCTGACATCATCTCTGCCTCACGAGTAGCTTGATATTAAGAATGTGACAATTGTAGTTCCTCTCCTGAAAATCTCTGTGTGGTGGCTCTTGATGCTCTGTCACCAGCCCTCTCGGCTGCGATCCTTCCTGTGTTTTGTACACCTTTTCCTAATATACTTTCCCTTTCCAGTCAAATTTCCATGAATACAGCAAACTGTGAACAGCCAGCATTTTTAGCACTGATCTTCTGGGGTTTACCCTGCTCTGTGTGCTGGACAGAGAGAAACATGCTATACATGCTGTTTGAACACCAATTTACTCAAAGTCAAAATGTAATGTTCTAATATAATGAAATAGTGAGTTCCTGATTTTTATTAGCTATGAGCCCAAATCATCAAAATGAAACATTCAAGACACAAATGGTCCTTTTTTTGAATGTTACAAGCTGGCTTATCAGTTCCATCATTCTTTGTCTTATCTCCAGGTTTACAGCTGCTGGTGAACAACAGCTCTTGTGTTGCTCGTGCAGCAAATCCACAAAAAGTCTCACATGTTCTTTATACAAATTCTACTTAAATTACAAATATAATATTATATTTTGTCTATTACCCTGCAATGTGTTATACACTGAACTGATCCAAAGGCAATCTGTTAGGATGCCTGGGTCGTTGACCCAGTGTTTTGAGTTTATTATATTATTTATCATTTCTGGTCTTTGTTAGAGTTCTGTCTTATGGTTTATGTCTCTGTGTAATCCTCAGTTGCTACATCCCCGTGTCCAGTCAGTGTCTGTGTCTGCCCTGGTCCCACGTCTCTGTTCCCTCTGTTGTAGTGCCTGCCTGTGAGTCTGTGTCTGTAAGCTCAGTCTGTGTTATGTTTCCTGTTTTACTTTGAAAGTCCATGTCTTATGTAAATGCGTCTGGTTTTGCTTTCTTTGTCTCATTAGGCCTGATTTGCCCCAGCTGTGTTTCCATCCTGTTACCTATTCCCTGATTGCTCCCTCTGTGTATTTAACCCTTTAGAGCTGGTCGGAGCGGGCACGCTCTGTTTTACTTAACTATTTTTAAATCCCTGTAGCACTGCAACCACGTAAGGTAGCGCAATAATTTTTTTTGCATATGAAACCGGAGGAGTTGTACTTACATCTTATGCCATCAGCTTGTCCTAGGTCACCGTTTCCTTCCACATATAGCTTTGCAAAAACTGCATAAAAAGCACTTGCAGCAGCAAAAACATAATATTCCAGAAACAGGCTTTGCCGATCCATCAGCTGTTCATAACACTTCCTACGTCCATCAGCGTGAACTATCGCATGTCCGCCATGACCTGCCCGAAACCGGAAGTGACGTCATTTTGCGTAAATGTAGTTTTTTACCATCAGGGCCTCATGAGCCTATACTTGTTTTTAAAAGTTATGTTTGACTTTATGACTTTCTGTGTCGTTTCTGGGATGCTTAGGACTCAAATTGCACTGCTGGAAATAGTTTATTTTGATGCACATGCTGCTTTTTTGCAAATTTGCACTATAATATTTATTTTCGTTTTTCCTGTAGTATATGAAAATTGGTGTATTTCAAAAATAAAACTATGAAGACACTTAAAATAAATTTCCTGTGGTAGGAAACTAGTTTGTGCAACTTTTTTGAGGGATAAGCCTCTTAAGTTTCTTTAACTAGAAATATATGTTAAAAAAAACCAAAACGATTTTAATTTTTTTTGTAGTTTATTGCGTTTTTTTTGCAATTTATGTAATTACTATGCACTTAATGCATACATATTATTAAAATTTGGGCTATAATGGTTGTACTGATGTTTCGAGTTCACGTTCCGTCTCCGAGTGTCTGCACATTGGGTCCTCCTACTACCACTCCTGCCTGCACACAGCCTACACTTAACACAATCTATGTTACCGGGATTAAAATTTTCACAATCTAGGTTCCAGCACTAAAAGAAAATCATTACTGGACAATATGTGCCAGTTAGAAACACCACATTTGGACAAACCTCAGACATGATTGTTTTGATAACAATAAAATCTGTAGAAACACCAACCAAACCAAAATTATTTGATTTGCTTTACTCATTTTCACATCACATGCCGACAGTTATTGCATAAAACTGCACAGCTGAGGTCCACTGTGGGAGTGCAAATTTTGGCTTCCAGCTATTTATAGCATTGTTGAGACAACAGAGGGTAGTACATGAGATTTGTAATCAGTCCTAACTTCTCTGAGACACAAACTAGACATGTTTCCTAAGTTCATCAATGGCACAAAATCAAATTCTTCCTGACTGGCAGCGTTGGGGCCATCTTCATCTTCACAGCTGTTGCCACTAAAACCTTTAAATGAACTACAACTCAAAGCAGCTGAACCTCTGTCTAATGATGTAGCACTGCTCAGTGAACAATGCAAACAGACACACTCCTGGACCATGTTGTCTAGTATACAGGCACTGTGCAATAAACCATGGCTAGATCACCCTTAAAACGACAGGCTTTGCCTTCTGTAACATCTATCCTGAATCAGCTGCAAATAAATGTTTTAATAAGTAGCTTAAAAAATGTCACTCCTGCAGATCTTAACAATGTGTAACTCACCACAGAGATCAGGGGGGTGAAGTAACGCCAGCACAGCTTGAAGAATACCGATGGCCTGTGTCCTGTCATATCTTCAACTACATCGCACATCCGTTCAGCCCCTGAATGACGTACAAAACAATTCTTAAACTAAACTTTAATTCTTTAAAACTTTTACAAGTAAGAGCATGTATTGGAATTATGACAGTGAAACTAAAAGTAAATTTATCAAAAAGGATCCTTTTGCAGTTTCCCTTATGCAGTTTTGCTGTATGTTAAAGCAATTGTAGAGAAATGTATTGGTATAACATATTACATTATATCATATTATATTATATTACCTACCAAAGGACTTTATGTACAGTTAGGTCCAAAGGTTTTGGACAGTAACACGTTTTATTTTGTGTTTTCCTCTGTATGCAAACACTGTGGACTGTAAGTCAAACAAGATGTGATTGAAGAAGTGCAAACTTAATTTAACTAATTTGAATTGACTCTTTAGGATTTGCTGCCATTTGTATACAAAGCCCAGTTACGTTCAAAGGTTCCAAAATACAACCCCCAAGTCCAAAAAAGTTGGAAGTCTGTGTAAAATGAAAAAAAAAAAAGAATGCAATGATTCCTTATCATTCATTCATTCCTTGAGATTTTTACATGTGTTGAGGAAGTAACCTTGACTTTTCTCGTTTCCTTCAGTTCCTTGTCAACTTCTCACCTGGTTTTATTACAACCCCGGAAGATTATGTTTGCACAGCTCCCTTAAATAAGGCAGCCTCTATTAAACCTATTTCACTCTGCCCTGCTGACATTGTGTGTTCTCTCTGACTCCCTGAGTATAAATCTGTGGAGCTGAGGATCTCCTCCTGTGCCCTTTCATTAACTCCCATTATTTACTGTTTAACCAATAGACCTTTAAAAACTGTCTGCTGCTCTTTGCTTCTGCTCACTGGGAATGTTATTTGTCTCATTATCACAAGTACAATAGTAAAAGCTTGATAGCATAAGAGTCTGGGTGCTGAATTGGCCTGCATGCAGTTCAGACCTCTGACTTAATAAAAACATTTGGAGCATCATGAAATGAAAACTAACAAAGAAGGGCCACGACTGTAGAGACGCTACAATCCTCTATCAGCAGCAGTCCTCTAATAAAAGTGCAGCAGCTGCTCTCCTCAGTTTAAACATGTTTTCAGTATTCTGTTGTGAGTTAAATGTGGGCTTATGAGATTTTTAGGTGCAAACTTTCTGGAACACTGTGTAAATAGAAAGAGACCAAATTGTGTTTCCTCACTTGAAATACTCCATTAGATCTTTATTGTGGACAACATCAGTTGCTGTTTTTGGGTTTAGATGAGGTGACAAAAGGCAAAAATGAACAAAAAGAAAAATTGTTTTTTAATTTCTTACTATGTGCTATTATTTTAATTGCATGTTTTTTCTTTTTCTTGAGGAATATCCCACTTATTTACCTTGAGAAACTTTTGGGTTGCTCTCTTTGCTCAGTGTTGCAGCATTAGTCTAAATGTGAGCAGAGTACAGGCCTGCAACAGTTCATCCTGCTGCTTCTATCAGGAGCCACATCACCAACAAACACCAGTGACCCACTTCCACTGGCAGCCATACACCCCCTTCCATAACAATGCCTCATGAGTGTTGTTGCCTTGGTTAAATGTTGTGAAAACATTTTTCTTGTCTGTCAGTTACGCACGTTCTTTTGATCCAGTGAAAAAGGAAGACTGTTTATAATACTGGCTATACTTCTTAAACAGTTAATACAGTGCTTTTGTTAACCCCCTTGAGTTAAAGATGAAAATCTGCACTTCAATCACATCTTGATTGCTTGATTTAAAATCCACCACAGTGGAGTACAAAGACGCAATATCACAAAAACTGCATCACTGTTCAAAAATATGTGGTCTTGACTATAACAGGCTCCTTGATGCAGTTCATGAGCCTTTAAAGGTTTGAAATAAGAATTATTAATAAATGTTTTCAGTACCAAAGCCTTCTTTAGGTTCTGTAAACGAACTATAGCTTTAGATTGACCACACTGACATGACAGTGGTATTTAATTTTTACTCTCACTCTCAAAATCAGAATATGTTTGTCCCCAAAAGAAAGATTCTCCTAAACTATAATTTAAAGCCAAAAACCTCAGTGAAGACTGAGGTGTTTAATTTAATGCTAACTCTGGTTACCTATTTACAATTTAAATCCAGCCCTTTGTGTATTTTCTGCCTCCTGATAACAAAGGCTAATAGCGAGGAATTCAGGACTTACCGAAGCCCCAGCCAACAGCCCCACATTGGAGCAGACCCACGAATAATATACACGCTCCATTAGCAGCATAGTGGTCGGTTAGCTGGAACAGATAGACTCCTCCCTGGACAACAGACCACAGTGACATAGTGTACATATACACTGAAAGGTGTATTTCGACTCCTATGTAAATCTGTTGCATGTTAGCTGTCCTGTGCCGTACCTGAGTGGTGAGGGAGATCTGTATGATGAAGCAGACTAAGCAGAAGACTATGAGGAAGACTTCTCTGCGCCAAGGTCTGCGCATCTGTCCTGGGAACATGTCAATCACTGATGATGTTATAGTCTCCAAGCCTGTAAACTAGCACACACACACAGGGTTGAAAAAAAAACATTATAAATGACAATGAAGGAGAATAAAGTCAAGGATGGTTTTTCTTCTTTATGGGTCAAGACAACAATGAAAGAGAATACAGTTTAGATCCACGGGCATGAGAGCCATGGTAATTTGGGGCTTTTAATCATTTGAGCTTTTGTTTTTCCAGGATCGAATGATTGTACAGCATACATCTTTAATGACTTCAAAGATTCATTTTGGATTTTCTTTAATGCACACTGAGTCAAAAGTATACATATACATACATCCCTACTAATATTTAATGAAATGTCCCTTAGCATGTTGCACCATGTTCAGGTCCTTTTGCTCGCCATCAGCAAGCTTCTGTCATAATGCTGGCTGGATATTCAATCACTCTTCTTTTCTTCACACTTGTAAACACGAGGTCTTACTTTAGTAGTGGAAGAGAAATGACGAATGATACCAGAAGGTTTCAGGTGAAGGAGCCCTACATGCTTAAAAATGCCCACAAAAATGATGGTGTTTAACAAACACTCAGCTAATTACAGCACTGGGAAGCTGCTGAGCTCAGATGCATGGTAACAACATCTCAACAGAACACTACTGGTGTCTGAACTACAGAAGTCATATTGTGTCTGTATGGCACCTCCTAAACTCAGCTGTCATTCCTCTCAACCCTGTTACTACAGAAGGATTTCGGATTTGTATGGATACTGTCTGAACTGCATTGGAACAAGAAAAATTAAATACATGTGCATCCACTGTCACAAGCTCTGACAGTAAACCACAGTTCAGTTTGTATATTGTTGCATTATCAGTTCTGGACAAAATAATAAGAGAGAGACCAAAGTGTTTCATTTCTAAGGTTTTAGGTATCAGAACATAGGAAAAGTTATCCGGTGCTTGACGGGAATCGAAATAACATAAATACAACCTCAGATGAACGACACAGCATGAAACACAGTGTAATAATTTATTTAACAAAAACTAAGTGGACCCCATAACAAGTTAGCTTTTGGAACATCTTTGGCAATTGAAGTAATTTTTTTTTACGTATGACTTTATTAGTCTCAGATCGTTGTGGACGAATTCTGGCCCAGTCTTTTTACAGCAGTGAGGTCAGCTCATTGAGGTTTACATTCATTTATGCAAAAGTGTCTTAAAGTCCAACCACTGGTTAGGGGCAAGGTGCTCCGTTTTGTTTTTGTTGAACTGATAATTACATGGTATAATCTCTAAAAATCTTGCTCATGATAATTTTAGATCCTGGTAAGGACCAGATAATATTGCCTGGTTCTGCCGGAGGTTTCTTCCTGTTAAAAGGGAGTTTTTCCTTCCCACTGTCGCCAAAGTGCTTGCTCATAGGGGATCATTCGATTGTTGGGTTTTTCTCTGTATGTATTATTGTAGGGCCTACCTTACAATATAAAGCGCCTTGAGGCGACTGTTGTTGTGATTTGGCGCTTTATAAATAAAATTGAATTGAATTGACTTGAACAATTTTTTTGTGTCCTGATACATAAAACCTTTTTTAGACCCTTTGCCACATGTCTTCCTCTTTCTGCCTCCTTTCCTGTCAAGTCTTCACTGTACTTATCTAATCAAGCCAGAAAAGGGCCCTTTTTTAAAGTATCCATTTAGTTTACTACGACAACTAAATATGTAGGTAGAATAAGAGGGTGAGGAAAAAAAATCAAACAGGATTTTTAGGAGTTTCATAAGTCAGTGTGATGTTATGAAGTGCTCTTTAAGTGGTGTCATTATTCAAACAAGAAAATCCTGAGTAGCAAAGTATGAGCAGCGGTGACAAGTCTTGGTAAGTTAAACAAAAAGATTTTGGGGGAATAGCATGTGAGAGTTTTACCTTACCACTGTATCAATCCCCAACAAAATGAGCATTAAGAAGAAGCATGCTGCCCACAGCTGAGGAACTGGCATCATGGCTGCAGCCTGAGGAAATGCAATGAATGCCAGCCCAGGGCCTGGGAGCACATGAGAGTCATTCACATATCTGTCGCCTCTGTTTGACTTGTATCATATCGTTTGCAACAAATTTGTGACAGTTAAGATAAAATACAAAATTTCTAAATACAAAAGCTTCTCCTACCTGATTCCACCACCATGTTAATAGGAATTCCCTGTTTATAGGCCATGAAGCCCAGAGCTGAGAAAACCGTGAACCCGGCAACAAAGCTGGTGGTACTATTCAGCGCACACAACCACAGACTGTCCCTGAGCACGCACACACACACACACACACACACACACACACACACACACACACACACACACACACACACACACAGTGTAAGAGTATTTGATGACAGTGGTCACTTCACTGTCCCTCAAAAAAAGGGACAGGTTGACGCTTCCTACAGTGTAGCAATCCATAAGCGTCTGTGAGTTGAGAAGCAGCTGCTGGAGAGGAATGTTGTCCCATTCTTGTCTGATACAGCATCCTTTCTGTTCAGCAATCCTGGCTCTGCTTTGTCCTGTTTTTATTTAGAGATGCTCTAAATGTTTTCAGCTGGTCAAAAGTGTGGACTGCAGGCAGGCCAGTTCTACTATCAAGCCATTGTGTTGGAATAGCAGCATTATGCAGTTTATTATTGCATTGCTGAAATATGCACAGTCTTCTCTGAAGAAGACTTGACCTGGATGGTAGCATGATATACACCTACATCTCATTTGTCTTTCTATGTACAACATGAACTGTATTGAAACCCAGATTCTGTGCAGCAAAGCATTTGCCGAAGGTAACATTAAGTGCGGTGCTCATGTAGTGAACCACTGGCTCCGTTTATGGTCACTGGACTCTGGAGCAGTGCTACCATGTTCCAACAAACATCACTGCTGGGCTCGTCTTTTCTTCTTTCCAAAACCATTAGAATTTTGTCTCTAGCTTAAACATTAACTGAGTTACAGTCATTCGAAGAACGCTTGTGGAATGGGCCCGTCGGCAGCTTGTGGTACACATTATTTACTTGTAACTAGGGATGGGTACCGGTGTCCGGTGCCATCATGGCACCGGTTCTGACATAAACGGTAGTAACCAGACCGAAAAGCAGCGCACATTTCGGTGCTTTATTTCGGTGCTTTTTTTTCCTGAGCTGTGATACACTTTAGATTCTAGCCAATCATTTTACGTTTCCGAGGATAGTAGGCGGGGCCAGGTACGTACGTTCTGTTAGAGCAGAGCTACAGATTAAAAATGTCCAAGGCGAAGCGGTCAAAAGTCTGGCTGTACTTCACAGCAAAATATGCAAACTCAGCAGCCTGCAACAAGTGCTTTAAGCTGATACTGTGATACTGTCAAAGGAGGTAACACCTCAAATCCGATGAAACACCTGGCGACGCATAGCGTTTTTTTAAAAGCCGAGAAATGCGCCGTATTTGATAGCTTGCTGCGAGACCTCACACCGAGCACATCTACTGCGGGTGGGTTGCCTGTTATGCAACATCCCCCAAAAACACGAAGAGGAGAGTCCTGGCCCCTAGCCCTGCCAGTGTAGCAGAAATGATGACGGATGATGGTGGCAGCAGCAGCCGTTCTTCTCTGCGTGAGTAGCTAATTTACGTTGAGTAGGCTAACCACGTTATTACATTAATGCATGTAAGGTGAACTAGCAAACATCATCATAGCTACATGCGGCTGTCTTCTTGTTTGATGGCAGATACTCCCTTCACCCTGGCCAAAAAGGCTAAAATGACCAAAGAAAAAGTGGAAAACAGTTAAACATGAGAGGTTTTTGGACAAAGTTTGTGTTTTTTCCATTGTTTAAGCACTGCTTCCAGCCAAGAGTGATACCATATATGCCCCATAGCTGCAGAAAAGGCTAACATTGTTATCTTTTTACAAAAAACAGCTGAACATGAGAGGTTTTTGGACCAATTTTGTGTTCTCCATTCTTTAAGCACCGGTTTGAGCACCGTTTGAGCACCGGCACCGTTTCAAAAGTACCGATTTGGCACCGGTATCGGATAAAACCTAAACGATACCCATCCCTACTTGTAACAGTTGTTGTGTTTTCTGTTGTAGCTGCCCAGTGTGATCAAGCTCCCTGATGAAACGCCATACGAGAAGAGGACCTGAGCACAAGCATCCATCCAGACCTGATTAAAGATTAGAAAACACGTAAAGTCATCAGTACTATATCATGCAGTCACAGAGATGTTATTACTTTGCAGCACAACCGATCGCAAGTAAAAGGTTTAACTTTCCAGGATTAAAGCATTATACAATAAAACAATAAAAGTCCTTTCACAAATGCCGTATCTCGAACAAGTTCAAAGGTTTCCCCACCTGAAGCTCTGCCAGACGAGAAGGATCTGGATACAGGTAGTAGACCACGCCCTCCCAGGCACCTGGCAGTGTCAATCCCCTGACCAGCAGGATGGCCAACATCACATAAGGGAAAACAGCTGTGAAATACACCACCTGAAAGCAAACAGAAATCATTTTGTTTGGCAGAATGAGGAAATATCCTGTAGTATTTCATTTTCCCGCTTGTATCAACATTATTTTTATTCATTTGTTGAGTCATTTGTTTTTTGTTTTTTCTGTTTCCATATATTAACTGTAGAGACCTGGAGTCTGCACACAGTTTCCAGTCTCCTAACTCCCTGTTTGTTTCCTTTTTTTGTATGATACTCTCAACAATAGCAATACACTATCTCAGTCTGCTTCAAAGTTCAAGAGCAATGACCACAATCTCCCAATATGTATGAACAGGAGCAAAGAGTGTGAATGTTAGACAGAAATCACTTAGGATGTTTATCGATTACAGCAAGTCATCCAGGTCCTGAAGCAGCAAGCAGCCCCAGACCATCACACTACCACCGCCATGTTTAACTGTTGGTACAATGTTCTTTTAATGAAATGCTGTGTTAGTTTTATGTCACATGTAACAGAGTCAAACCTTTCAAAAAAGTTCAGCTTCTGTCTCATGAGTCCACAGAATATTTTCCCAAAAGTCAGTCACCAAGTTATTTTTTGGCAAATGAGCCTTTGTGTTCTTTTTGGTCAGCGGTGGTTTCTTCTTGGATTTCTCCCATGGATCCATTTCCCCCAGTCTCTTTCTTACTGTTGAATCATGAACTCTGACCTTAACTGAGACAAGTGAAGCCTGCAGTTTTTCAGATGTTTTTGTGGGTTCTTTTTTGACCTCCCAAATGAGCCTTCATTGTGCTCTTGAGGTAATTTTGGATGGAAGGCAGCTCCTGGGAAGATTCACCACTGTTCCAAGTTTTCTCAGTATTCGGTTAATTGGTTTCACCATGGTAACTAAGGCCTTAGCAATGGCTTTGTAAACTTTTTCCAGACTTATAGATGTCAGTGTCTGTGAGCTCAGGTGTTTCTTAGATTGTGGCATGATGCGTTGGTTTTGGAGATTTTTTATAGTCTATGTCATTTTATCAAACAGGTGATTCATCGGGCGTGGGAATAATCAGAACGAGCGGGGCACAATAACTTTTCCACACAGGGCCAGGTAGGTTTGAGAGCTTTTTCCCCTTTAATAAATGAAATAATCATTTATACACTGCATTTTCTATTTACTCTGGTTATCTTTGTCTAATAATAAGACTTGTTTGATGATCTGAAAGATTGATTTATTTATTGTTACATCCATAGTCATGTCAATAATACCACCATTGACAAGACACTACACTACGGGTGAACAAAAAGATGAAGCACCTGCTGAGGGACTAGATTCTGGATTTTGGGAGAGGAATGTCGTCCCGTTCTTGTCTTATACAGGAGTCTAGCTGCTCAGCATTCTTGAGTCCACTTTGTAATGTTTGTTTTTCTTTTGTGAGGAAATGTTTTTAGTTGGTGAAAGGTCTGGACTGCCGGCAGGCGAGTTCAACACCCAGGCTCTTCTGCTACAAAGTCATGCTGGTGTAGTAGATGCCACACACAGTTTAGTATTGTCTTGCTGCTCAGAACAATGCAGCGTCCATGTTTTCCAAAAAGAATTTCCGTTTAGAATTCGTCTGACCACAGAACAGTTTTCCACTTCTCTTCAGTCCATTTTAAATCAACTTTAACAGAGAGAAGATAACAGGGTGTCTGGATCATGTTCACAGTGCATTGTTTGACACGAAACACAACGGGCGTGTCAGGAGGTGGAGCAGGTCATCTACTAATTGGAAAATGGATGGTCTGATTCCCAGATACTCTGGTCTATATACAAGTATCCTTGCTACAGATATACCAATATCCTAGATACTGAACCCCAAGTTGCTCTCCGATAAGTTTATCAGTGTGAATATTAAATAGAAAGCACTTCTTTAAAAATGCTTGTATGTGAAAAAGGGATGTTGTATAAAGCACTCTGAGTGCTCAAATAGAGTAGAAAACGCTATATAGAAAACATTTACCACAATCCTAGAGAGTGAGAGGCCATGAAAGTGAAAATCTTCCACTCCTTGGGAGCGGAGGAGTACCAATGGCCAATTTATAAGAACGAGATGGTTTGAAACCTGTTACGATGTTGGTTTGGATACAGTGGCATTGACAAAAAGACAGGAGGACATCTGGACAACTCCCAGTGAAAATCGTATGTATGTATCTCAAATGGCTCTTCTCTGTTTTCTTACTCTGACAAACTTTGCCCATTCTGCAGAAAATTTTCATAGTATAGGTTTTTCATCTTTACAGACCTTTCCTGCTGAGCGGACGCCTTTCCAGATGCTGAAGTAGCAGGCCACCCAGCAGGCCAGGAGGCAAAGCAGCACCTCCCATTTTACTGCACCAGGCTCCTCTATTCCTGCGGATATGGACAACACTTGTCTCCTGTGGAGAGTAAACAGAGATGGTTAGCTATGCATAAATATTTAACAAGAACATAGTGTAGTTCTGGTTAAATGAGCTGCAATGTAATGTGAAAAAAAGTAAAAATAGCTGACTCACTCCCAGAACTCTGAGACTGAAGATTTTGTGAGATTTCCCAGTTTCCAGTCTATTGTCGCGTTGCCACTGTGTACTGCAGTCTGGTTTGCAGAGGTGATGTCCACACATCTATCTGTGGACATCAGTTCAGAGATGTAATGGTTAGTTCCTCTGTTTGAATGTAACATTGGTGAATAAAAGAGTGATGGGTGTTTTTGAATCTGGACAAAACAACAAAAACCATATATTTGTTTGTTTCAAGACACTGGCTGCAACACAGCGCAAATATGTATTTATATTCACATCAAACTTAAGGAATCAGTTACAAGTGATTGAAATGTAATGTGAAGTATCCACTTCAATCCATAAGTATTTGGACAGCGACAAAGTCTTTTGCCTTTGTACATGGCTGCTGTTAAATCAAACAAGATTGGAGGGCAGATTTTAAACTCTTCCCAAGAGATACTTTGACAAAAGTTCTGTAAGAGCTAGGCATCGAACCATCGGCCTTCTGACAACCTGCTCTTTCTCCACAGCAGCAGCCACCCAAAAAACCCCTATAATCAGTGAATTAGTGCAACATTTAGTTGAATCTGAACAGAGGATATCTGGTGATGTCTATTTTGACCCTGCTGTCCTTGACAGTAATCAAAGTGTTTACAAGGTGTAAAGGTTTACGCCTTGTTGTAAACCCTCCAGGTTTACAGCATGGTGTGCCGGTGCATTCCTACTTTTTAAGAATGTATACGAGTGGGTCACTACTGAAGGTTAGGCTTGTTTTGGTTGCTCAGCCTAATGCTGGCCTCATTGACTTGTGTCAGCATCCCTTTTCTCGTTTTGAGAGTGCCAGTGAACAGCTACCAAACGCCAGTTCAACTCCTGGAATCAGTGCCAGAAACAATTAATGTGATTCTTCCGTTAAAACCTGTGAATTAAAGCTGAAAGTCTGCACTTTAATCGTGTCTTGACACTTTTTTTTTTTTTTTTTTTTTTTTTTGAATGACATCAGAAACAGCAGTATGCGACATTACGTGATGGCAGAGCTTCAGTTCATCCTTTGTCTTTTTTTTTTTTTTTTTTTTTTTTTT
Source organism: Rhamphochromis sp. 'chilingali' (assembly GCF_963969265.1). Classification (NCBI taxonomy): domain Eukaryota; kingdom Metazoa; phylum Chordata; class Actinopteri; order Cichliformes; family Cichlidae; genus Rhamphochromis; species Rhamphochromis sp. 'chilingali'. The sequence continues at coordinate 43,660,223 of NC_137930.1, forward strand.
TTGTAATAAATAGGACAGGGGGAATGAATGAGAGAAAGAGGGGGAGAGAAAGAAAGAAAACCAAAGGGGAGAAGAGACGGTGAGAAGGGGGGGGAAGAGAGAGAAAAAAAAAAAAAAGAACTCCTGGGTCACCTGTATGGAGAAAAAAAAACAAACAAACAAAAAAAACAAACAGAGGAGACAGCAAACAACAAAGAGCAACATAATAATAGAGAAAACAAAGCACCATCACAATAAACTAGCTAGTCATAGATATCAATATTTACTAAGTAATAAACGATATTGTGCAGCACGCAAGATAGACAGCGCACAGTGTGCTTTGAGGCAGCAGCCAAGAAAGCTTTAGTCCGCGTCTGTGAATACCCATGTGTGCATACCTGTGTGGATCAGCATGCTTGCATTCCAAAGGTTTCTCCATGTAATGATCTGCTAGGGAGTGTGGGGGGGCCACAGCCCCGTCCTCCAGGGTGTGAAGCGGGTATGGAGGAGATCAAAACTCCAGACATCCAGAGGCCCCCAGAACACAAGAGACCATGGAAGACCAACAGAGGGGCAGCCGCGCCACTGTCCCAGTAAGAGCTGAGGAGAGTCCCAGATGAGGGCTCGCCCAGCAGCCGCGGAGCAGAAGTCAGGGGGAGTTGCAGTGACGCGCCCGTGAGCTCCGCCGGCCCCCAGCTGTGCCTGAGTGACCGAGCCCCAGGCCGAGAGGCCGGGGGCACCCCACCTCCAAAGGGGCCCGAGCAAGCCCCAGGCCCCAGGCCCCGACAAGCGGCCGCCAAGGAGTGAGCCGGTGTGTACCCGGACGCCCACCCCCAGACACAAAGAACCACCAACACACCGACACCTGAGGGAGTCCGCCACCGGCAGGGGAAGTGGTGGTGGGTGGAGATAGGCCTCCAAACCTTGGAGGGCCTGAGGTGTCCCCAGAGAGGTGGCGTCTGATACCCAACCTGACATATAGACACAGACATACAGGCACACACAGACACAAACATCCATTCCCACCCTCATGCTCTCATATGCACTCACTCCACACTCAACCAACGTGGAGGCAGACATAAAGAGACGCTGTACACACAATTACACTCCCCAAGCGTACTCTACAAACCGGGTCTAGGTACCCTTGCCCCTGGAGGGGGGAATTGCACCCAGACCCAGGTGGTGTTACCCTTTTCCCTGCGGTGGGGAGAGGCAGACCACCCCGACTCCGCAGCAGCAGGGAGGCCCCACACCCCAGACCGCAGTCGGACGGCCAACTCCTACTAGCCCTCCCGCTCCAGCAGGCCGCAGAGAATGGGGGTGGGAGAAGACTCCAAACCTCCCTCCACCCGCTCATTGTAGTGTTGATGCATATGTGTTCTAAGGTGCAATTAAAACCCAGGAGGGCATGGAGCTACCTGCCAAGGAGCAGCAGGTAAGCGCATAGTCCCTCCTGCTAGCCCTCAATGACTAAGTGTATTTAAAATTGACACTTTGATTTAAAATCCACAGTGGTGGTGTACAGAGGCTAAATTGTAGAAATACCAACCATTTAACAATGCACTGCTTAAGCAGCTATACATACATCACTCAGTCATAACATTATGGCCACCTGCCTGATACTGTTTTGGTTGCTCTTTTATTGTCAAGCAGCTCTGACCTGGAGTCCCCCTGATGGTGTGTTGTGGTATGTGCACCAAGATGTTAGCAACAGATCCTTTAAGTCCTCTAAGTAGCAAGATGATTTGGGTATTTTGGAGGGATTTTAGCAATTTAACACTTCAAACTCTTTGTTGTGCTCCTCAGACTGTTCCTGAGCCATTTTTTGCTTTGTGACAGGGCGCCTTATCCCGCTGAATGAGACCACAGCCATCAGGGAGTACTGTTTCCATCAAAGGCTGTATGGGGTCTGCAACACTGCTTGGGTAGGTGGTTCGTATCAAGGTCAAATGTTGTCAAAGATTCCCGAGGTAAGCGAGGCAGATGCACCTGGCCATCCACTTGATGTAAAAGAAATTGTAATTCATCAGACCATGCAACCTTCTACCATTGCTCTGTGGTCCAGTTCTAATGCAGACTTGTGCCCATTGTTGGTGCTTTAAGTGGTGGACAGGGGTCAGTATGGGCGCCCAGACTGGTCTGCAGCTATGCAGCCTCATACACAACAAACTGTGATGCTCTGTGTTTTCTGACACCTTTCTGTGAGAACTAGAATTAACTTTTTGGGTGCAGTTTGACCTGCCAGCTTTCACTCCTCTCATGCATCAGTGAGCCTTGGCCACCCGTGATCCTGTCACTGATTCACTACTGTTCCTTTCCAGGCAGATTTTTTTTTCTGCTTCTAACGTGTTTACTTTGAGGAAAAAATTCTGCTCTTTAACATATCCCACCATATGCCACGATGAAGAGATAATCAGTGTTATTCACTTTACCTGTCAGAGTATTATGCCTGATCAATGTTTAGCCTTAAATCAGCCCTCTAAAGCTGCCTGCACCATTCTGAGAGGATGCATTATGCTGACCCGATTAAAGTCCAATCTAACAGCTCAGTTTGCTAACACATTCAAACAGCATTGAAGCATTGAGACTTGTTCTGTGGTGAAAGGTATAGCTTGAGCATATAAATAGGCTAGCTGTTTTCCTAGCTGTAGAGTTTGGGAGGGCATGTCAGAAAAAAAGGTGCCTGGAAAAATCATCTGACCTGTGTTCCAGGAATTGTTGCAGGTAGCCCAGGGCAGAGGGTCTCGGAAACAGTAAACAAGATAGAGAAGGGCCCAGGCCAAAACAATGCTGTAGACCCTGGAATATAGCTGGATCATGATGATAGAATAACCAGCTCCTGAAGAGAGAACGCATCCAAAAAACTAAATAAATAAATCAGTTTAAGCAGTAATATGACGGAGCACTGATATAGCTAAAAACAACAACAACATGTCAATGTTAAGCAAAATAAGAAGTAAATATGGCAGCTACATCTGCAAGTCGTAAGCCAGTGAAAGCAGGTTAAAAAATCTAGATGAAGCATATAGTATATAAATTATTGTTCAAAACCACTGTCACAAATATTTTTTGCTTATTACCACAGCCTGCAGAGAAAACTGGGACTAAGCCTCATTCTTTAATAAGTAAATGTGTTACAGCATTCATCAGTTTTATTAACACATGGCTGGTCTGGCTCAAAAAAACAAAACAAACAAACAAACTCTATTTTGCCTAAATTAACCCTAAGCTTTTTTTTGCTTTTAATATTTTTAATCTGAATTCCCATCACATACAGAACATTTTAAGATCCTCTGGATTTGTAAGTAAATATTTAAACAGAAATGATCTCATTACCCTGTGCCAGCGGGCAGAGCTTGGTCCAGCAGGTGATAGTGCCCTCCTGTGTGTACTGACCAATCACAGTTTCCAGGAGGAAGAGTGGCATGCCACACAGTACAGCAAAGAAAAGGTAAGGCAACAAGAAGGCACCTACACACACACGAACACATCAGAGACGATGAAAAAAGACAGATAACAAAAATCAAGGCAGTGCTGAAGGCAGTTAGCAAACTACTGGAGCTGCAAAACGGTGCAATGAAGAACAGAGTGCCCACGAAATTCAACAAGCTGTCCATTTCTGAGGCCTTAGAAACTGCCATACAGCCGAGAGACAGAAGGAGAATAAACTGTAGGCTGTACTCCACTGAACCATCCAAGGTGTACTCTCAGTGGTGAGGGAACAATATGAGAACAGCCCCACCGTGGCTGGAAATGGAGCAATGCTGTATGAGCATCTGGGAGAAGGACACAACCCATGACAACAATGCTCAGTGGCTAGTAGATCTAAGAGAAGACCACAGCAACCTCTCTGAACAGGGTCCAGTAAGCATCACAGTGGCAGACATCCAAGAACAGGTCTCCAGTATGAAGAGTTGGACAGCATCAGGCCCCGACATGATTCATATCTACTGGCTAAAAAAGCTGACTGCACTCCATGAGTGTATGGCAGCACAAATGAACCAGCTGCTAACCCATGAGCAGACCCAGAATGGATAACTGAAGGCCGAACAGTCCGGGTCCCCAAGGACCTCCAGAAAGGACCTGTCCCAGCTAACTACCAGCCAATAACCTGCCTCAGTACCACATGGAAGCTCCTGCCAGGCATCATAGCGGCTAAGATGAACAGGCGCATGGCTCAAGTTAATACTGAATGTGGAAAACTGCTTTTCATTTCTATTCTCAGACCACAGTGCTATCAAAAATGACTTCTATAGTCATTGTCGTTCAGTTCAAATCCTTTTGTGTTTTCTCTGCCTGTTTAAATCGGTTTGCCCTTCATATCTAGATTTTGTATCCTTAATCGATACAATTCTATATTTTTCAGTTTTATTGTGTTTGTGTTACCATATCTATTTTGTTGTTTACAGTGTTTCTTTTAATTGCCCATACCTTTTTCATGTCATTTTAAATACTATGGCTTTCTGCCATAAGGTCTTGTAAGTTTATATATTATATTGAAGTTTGTTCCCCAGTGGCAGGTAGCTCACACATCGGCCCTGACACTTTCCACATGACTGGGTAGCATTAGCAAATTATAACCAACAGCCTGTGTTGTTCATGTTTTTTGACCAAAAAAATAAATCATTTTCTCTTGTTTGTTGTAATTGGAGTGAAGATCTAAGATTGGTGTGATTGTTTTTTTAAGTGGGCTGGAGCACTGTTGACTTTGGGAATGGCTGATATAACACATTGATCTGGAGTTAATTTCAAATAATACACATTTTATTTGTTACCACAATATGAAGATTTTCTCTTCTTTCCTGCTCATTTATTCATTGTAGATATAAGAAAAGCACACGCAGGCAAACAGAGGGTTATGCTCATCTGTACATACTCACCTCCACCATTCTTGTAGCAAAGGTAAGGGAATCTCCACACATTGCCCAGGCCCACCACATTGCCAGCAGATGCCAGGATATATTCTCTTTTCTTACTCCAGTGTTCCCTCTTTTCCACATTGCTCTGCATGTCCATGTTTGCTTCTCAGTTCTCTGACAAGTACTGTCTGCACACACCCTTATTTATCTGTAGAGGCAGTACTGTCTGTTTAACCAATGAAGTTTGCAGCAGCCAATCAAATATGTGATAGTTTATAGTTTTCCTGTCTTTTAATCCACAGCTTAAAAAGTGACAGTGAAAGTTACTGATTAAAAATGTGTGTTAGTTACACAGTAACACAACATGGGACTATGGGGCTTTTTGATTTTGCCGGAGGTTTTAAAAACATTAAAACAACTCAGATACACCACTGCCAGTGCAAGGAGAGGATTTTAAGTCAGCAGGCCAATCACAACTTGAGCCTTAAAAACATTTTGGTATTTTTGAGATTTCTCCAAAGGGTGGATGGCCTCTCAGAGATAGGGTGAGAAGTTCAGTCGTTTGCGAGGGACTCAGAGTAGAGCAGCTACTTCTCCACATTGAAAAGAGTCAGCTGGGTTACAAGAACCCACAGTGCAACTGCTGATGCCACTGTGGAGGTCCAAAAAATACCTCAGTCATAGATTTGGTCCAAGGACACATGCTTCATCAAGTAACACAAACTTTACTTTGAGAGTCTAACTGGTCTTTTTCGTTTTTTTGTTTTTAGTGCTGACATAACATGTTGACAGATGATGTGGCATGCTTCAGATCATTACCTGTTTCTCTTCCATCATTCTGATACAAGTTCATTCTGGTTTCATCTGTCCCCAAAAAATGTTTTCCAAAACTGTGCAGGCCCCTTTTAGATGTTTCTGGCAAAGTAATCTGGCCTTCCTGTTCTTGAGCGTAACCGGTGTTTGTACCCTGCTGTAAACTGTACTTTCACTCATGAAACCATCTCTTAATTGTAAATTTTAACAAAACATTTGCCTTGTATAGAGTGTTCTTGATTGTTAATTGACAATAAAACGCACATGTGAAATATTTATCTGTAATAGCACAATATGCAATGAAATAGTTCCCATTTACAGAAAGAAAACTTAAAACAAGTTTTTAAAAACAGTGAAATAAAATTGTGAAAAAAAGGCAGTCTGCATTTTTGAATTACAGTTATATCAGGTACTTCTCCATAGTAGTATTATAGAAAGCAGATTAGGGGCTGCACAGACCCAGTCTTGAGAAGACGACAATAGTGGCACGTTGTGCTGCATGCTGGGGAACAACACACCACCAAATCAGACGGAGCACTGCCCAATCTCACATAATCCAGTGTGTCTGTCAGGTAGTCACTGACATTTCCTGTAAATGACCTGTATGCTGTACACTATCCAGCAGTGACTGGACTGTGTTAAATGCACTGAAGAAATCAAAAAGGTTATTCTCAGTGATGTGATGGAAAGGATTCTGCCCCTCTCTGTGTCAAGCTGACTTGGCTGAATAGGATCCTACAAAAATATCACGTATTGTCTTTAAATAATTTGAACACACGAGATAGTCGACTGCAGAAGCGATCTTTTGGACAGAACGTTCTCATTGTGCTCTGTGACCACAGTGGGCAGATAACATTTCTATAAATGATTCTGTGCTTCTTATTCTTCCTTATCAAAAGCCGTGCACACTGCAGTTAGGCTCTGTACTGTTGCTTGACCCTGTCACAAAGGCAAGTTAAAACTTCACAAACACAACTTGTCTGTGTTGATCGATCGATTTCAGATTCACATAATCAGCTGTTACTATGCAGACAGGAGTAAGCTCTCTTCAACAGGTAAATAACTGCTTCATCCACTCCTAAATTTAGGGGATATATGAACTGCAGAGGGCTGAGAGAGGTTTCTATTAAACCTTCAGTTAGTTTCTCCAGCAACTTCATCACACGTGAGGCAAAAGTTGAAGGGCTCATCTGTACAAGAGCCAGACAAGACGTTTCCCACAACGTTGATGGTTCAGTGGTAATAATACCCAAAGAGTTCTGGATGCATCCTGACAATCAACATCCGGGCTCAGGATTGAGCCGCTTTTCAATCACAAAGAGTGAAATTCCACCTTTCTCTGGAGCACTCAGACCCAGACGTCTCTATCTGCCAAAAAGTTATAAGCCAAGTACTATCTGAAAGTATGAGTGCAGCCATATTTCAGTGATGCATGTAGTACTCCTCTCACAGTATCTGACAGTGAATAGGCAGTTTACCTCCTTATAGTTTAGCTGTAGTTCTGCTGTCTGCTCTGAAGCTCAGTCCATGGAAAAATGTTGTCTGGTGTGACGAGTCTGCTGCTACATTTGAAATTAGTTCCTAATTAAAATTAACTAATTTAATGAGAGAGATACAGATCCAGACACTTTCCAGTGGCTAACAGGCGTTAGCAGCTGGTTTGATTAAACCAACACTTTGTGTTTTTCTTTAAGCAGCAATACCAGTCCTGGCAAAAATGATGGAATCACATTTGGAGGAGGTCATTCAGCATTTTCACTTTGCTGCAAAGACACAAACCTTTTTAAACACCTCAGCTGAACTGAGCGTACCGAAAGCAAATATCCTTGTAATAATTATTGGTGCACTTCTTCTAGATCACATAGAAGATGACTGAGTGATGAAAACAGGCAATTAGATGACCATGGGAGGCACTTTTCTCACTCCATCGATAGGAAGTACATTTGGGAGGAGGGCAGAAAAATGACTGTGCTGACCCAAATTAACTTTTTCATTTTTGTTGAGGACACTGGAAGAGTGACTCTTTGACTTCAAGGATAAATCTAGTATTGGCACGAGTGTGCACGTCACACGCACTCAGAAGTCATTTGATCCTTGGCTCGTGTGCCTTTAACTGTAAAACTAACTAAATGTGAATTTGAAAACATTGTTGTGGTTTATTTAGTCATTTAGTCGGAGTGCAAGCACGGGCTGTCCTGTGACTTCATGGCCGTCTTTGCGGTACTCTGTGCAGGTGAGAGGTTTTTAATCAACCAGAATCAGGGTCCCTGCTCTGTACCTGCAGAAAACACAATCAGTCTACCTGTAACTGAGTTCACTAGTAAGTGTTTTACTGTGCACATTAGTCAAGGATGCAGTGTATACTGGGATGGAAAGATTCACCTTTTCTGACACCCGACGTGTTAAAAGCGACAGAGACAAACCAGTCATCCTCGTCTGCACGTTCAAAAGCTCAGTGCAGTTTAAAAAGTAAGTCAGTGTTTATTATCACCAGTAAAAACATGACAGCACCACACTTAAAAAACTTTTTCAAAATCATCTGGAAAACCTCACTTTAAGAAACATGTTCATCCTCAGATTTCCCAGATTCACTGGTGCATGCTTCAGTCTTTCTTCTGAGATACAGTTTAATTCCAACTTGGGAAAACAAGCAAATGCAGCTCAGAAGGGTCCATCCAAGGTCTTCATGAACAGTTGTAGAGAGGACGAGTGCAAAGACGCTCCCGACATTAGTAAACACTGTACACTGACAGAGCCAGTACAACATAGCAACGGCGGTGCAACTGTGTGCGCCACAAACCGTGTTCATTCATTTGTTGTGTTAGTTTGAGCACGGGGAAACACTGTACACTGATCACTCATTCACACACTCACGCACACGAACTCACTGTTGAAGATTAAAAGTCTTTAGGTGCTACAGAGAAAATACAGAGCAGTGTTTGAATGGCACTGAGCGTGTCTGCAGGACATACTCAACAAGGCCGCTGTGCTTCTCAGATTTCAAACCACGGAAAACTTGCTCAGCTGCACACATTCATTCATAATGTAATCATGTCACGGGAAATACAGAGGACTGCAAATGCACTCTGAAATGTTAATCAACCAGGTGTCCATCAGAGCTGAATCCAAGCCCAAAAAGTAGATCTTTGATGCTTATTTTCTTGGTGCTGAGTAAATCGCTTTGACGTCACAGCTCTGTACAGTCTGCCACACAGGCTGCTTGCTGTGCAGTCATGTCCACATCCTCTGGTGACGAGCTGCACTGCTGCAGAGGTGAATAAATAGATCGTGTGTGGAGAGCTGCTAATGCTGTGACATCAACGAGGACTTTTAGAAAGTAGCATGAGTAATTCAACTTCATTTTAGCAAATGATTCTTTACCACCGGATAATTCAGGCTAAACTCGGCCTGCGCTGCACCTGTTTCTGTATGAACTGGAAAATCTCTTACGAAGAAAAAAAAATAAAAAAAAATGAACAAATAAAACCTAGCACTGCAAAAGCCAGAAACCTCCATCACATCATTGACTATTCAATACTGCAGTGAACATATTCTTTGCTTTCATTTCATTTTGCTGGACTTCTGAGGAAAATGACTTAAGTAAACATGGCAGCTCTTAGTTTGATTTCTTACTGGAATGGTTTGACTCATAAGACACTAAAGAAACACACGCACACACACACACACACACAGTCTCTCTGTGTTTGTATGTCATCAGGAAGCACTGTAATTGTCTGTTCAGACCTGAGTGGTGCACTGTGGGGGTTTTTAACCACACCACTCACAATGTTTCAGAGTGTGTGACACGCTGCTTCGTCTTCAGAAAGCTTGGTCTGTGTGGCGCTTCGGCCACTCTCAGAGTTTCTCCTCCTGGAAGAAAAGAACAGAAATAAAACATTAAGGCAACAAAACTATTAACTTCATATTCAAGAAAACGTTAAAAAGTTGCCCATCAGTTTATGATTAGAGAAAAATATTCATCTGTGTGATATTTGCCACTACTGTGTTCTGCTGCTTTTAATGTGGTTCCATATATACACAGACATTGCTGATGCTATTATTATTATTATTATTATTATTATTATTATTATTATGGGAACTTCACCATCATTAACACCACCACCATAATGTTGTGTGGAGCCTGCTGGCTGGTGTCATTGTCATTCACAGCTGTTCAACGATTACACAGCATCATCTTAGATATATAACTGCTGTCATCACTCTTATTATGACCAGCAATGCAAACAATAATTTATTTAATAACAATCTAAATAAACTGCGCTTAGATTAACTCTCTACAACCCTGAGTGAAACAGTGCGACTGTAAACTGATGTGAGGGGCAGCGTCGACACCTGCAGGCAGAGAAGACAACAGCAGTGAGGCTGGAGCAGGACTGTGACCAAACTGCAGTGTGAACTGAAACATCACTCAGAGGCCTATACAGCCAACTGTATAAGTGATGGGTGGGAGATGGAGGGCAGATCAGTAGTGCTTTAATGGTCTGGGAAAAATCATGTGCCTCTAAACCTGAATAAGGCCAGGGAGATGGTGATCGAGGACAGCTATCCACTCCCCGTGTACGTCCCGAGAGGCTCAAGTGGAAAACTAACACAGAGGCTGGATACAAGAAAGGGATGAGCCGCCTCCGTTTCCTAACATCCTTCTACACGTGCAGCATAGTGTTGGCGATTTCCTGTCAGTGGGTTGTGGTGAGCACAGTGTCCTCTGCTGTGGTGTGCAGGGGCAGCAGCATCAGAGCTGGTGAAACCAACAAGTGATCAGGATAATAAATGATGAGGAAGGCTGGCTCTGTGTTGGCTGTTATGGACCACAAACAGGACACACATCACCTCTAACACGCTGAATCAGTGCGGCTGCTATAAGGACAGATACAGGAAATCATTTCTCCCACATAACTCTATTAAAAAAAAATGGACACGATTTTAATCTGCAAATGTTTGTAATGTTTTGGTAACATTACATTTCCTGTTTACTTAGTTGATTTTTTAACAATATTAGTACTGCCACCATTATACTCTGGCCTGTGGCGCTTCTTCGCTTTGCTCATGTATGAAAATTCACACATACGTGTTCATTTATCATAAATCTTTTTATCTTCATTACATAACTATTTAGTGAGAAAGCAAAACAGCTGCTCATAAACAGCAAAGAGATGAATAACAAAACACGTATTCATTGTATGACAAACTAGTCAGTTACTGTCACTTTGATCAGCACTTATTCACACATGACATCATCACATTCCTGTGATCCCCAATAACTGAAAAATGTATTTACAAAAACGTACACATAATGTACACACAACACTGCAGTTTTTCTTTGTTTTTGTTCTTTTTAAATATATGTAACCTGTAAGTATTTGCGCGTCATAAAGTTTCTTCCAGACTGATTCAAGGTTGGGGGAACATACATTGATGCACTACAGTCGTTATCATTGTTTTCTATCTAACGCTCACACACTGAGCTCTTGCCCAAGGATTTGGGCCCACTAGTGGCCAGTGCCAGTGAGGGAATAAATGAGGCTGGTATGGGCTTCCCAGGCTTGGTTGACCTCAAGGGTCTCCTGAGGTAGCAGATGGGTGTTGGAGGACTGGCCTGTGGCTTTGGCAGCTGCAGAAGCAAAACCTGGGAAGAGGGACTTTCAGCTAGCCTGAAGGCAATTCAGGCAAGCTGTGGGAGGACTAAGTAACATCTAGCGGTGAATAGTATGTTTATGACTGAAAAGCCCGAGTTGTGATAAAAACCACACACAGTGAAGAAGTTATGAAGTGTAACTTTGACGTTAACAAATGTGGATTGCTGTAACAATCAGTGACTTGTGTGGCATACTGAGACATTCCTCAACATACCTGGGATGAGTGTCTCCTGGTACCTCACAGTTAGGCAGGCAGGTGTTTCCATGTGCTGACAAAGGCAGTGGGGATCAGTGAATAAGGTACAGTGGTGATGGAGTTCCAACTATCTGACGTGGGATCGTAACAGTCCAGAGTTTTACACCGCTGCGTCCCAAAATAACCTCCAACCACATAAAGCTTATTTCCCGAGGCCACGGCATGGCAGCTCATCCGTTTGGACGTCATGTCGCCCACTCGAGTCCACTGACTGGCTTCACAGTCAAAGCGATAAGCAGAGGCAGCTGTGAATTCTGTGTCGCCGCCCATGATAAAGATCTGGCTTCCCAAGACAGCAGCTGCCGTGTAGCGCCAGGGCTGAGGGCACTCGGCCGCGATGTTCCAGCGGTTTCCTACGGGGTCGTAACACTGGACCTACAAAATAGCAAGCAGGGAATTATACAGCTACAGTGCTATCGCCGACAGCACAACACTCACACTAAATGTAGTATTGTTCTTTTACATCTTTATTACACAATTACTGAAACAAAGAACAATAACTGGTCTTTCAAAGAAAAGTATAATCAATAAAATTCATACAGTATTGGTAGAGATGCTTCAGAGAGGCAGGTAAGTAACAAAGAGCACCAACCTTGGAGGCTTTGTCTCTGTGTATGGTGGTCCCCCCAAAAACAAAGAGTTTGAGTTTGGCAGAGACCACAGCAGCGTTACTGACGCCATCTCTTAGTGGAGCCATCATGGTCCATTTGTTATTGAGAGGGTCATACCGCTCCACCTGGTGAAGACGTTTGATACACTTAACACTTTAGTTTCATGTCCCTGTAAAGTTTGATCATAAAACAGTAAAATGCAAACTGAGCTGCTGGTCAAGCATCAGCGAAATCTCTGCACATGGTAAAGCTGTTCTTCACTCTTCTTGACAGACAGTCTTTAAACTTGGCAGGAGTGTTACGGACGACCTGCTATACACCTAACCCTGCGCTCCACCCTGCCCAATAAAACATGTTTACATTGCCTATAAAGCTTTATTTTAAACACCTGTCGAGGTGCAATTTTCTCTCTGTCATTTATTATTATAATTTAACTATTCTGTAAGACTTTAACAGAGAATGCACTTTTGTGCAAAGTACCACTTTCTGTAACTTCCTGCCAGTTCAAAGTCAATGCATATACGCTTTTGTGGCTGGCTATGAAATTTAAAGAACAAATAAACTGTAGATAAATATACGTAAATTGTCAAAAAAAAATTCTGCACTTGTCAGTTACAAATAAATAATTGTTTATTTCAGCTTTAGGTAGAAGTCATTGCTTTTCAGACCTGTTTCAGAGAGACAGATGGTGAAGCAGGGAAGACACCAGCTATGGCTGTATGCCCTCCAACAACATACAGACTGTTCTCCAGCTCAGCTGAACCATGGCCAAACCTGTGGAAGGGAAGCAGCATGTTGTGTGAACTTCTGTCAGTGATGGGTTTGCGATGGTGCACTTTGTAATGCAATCCACTATATGGCTAAAGTAAGTTTAAACACTTTTCTATACACAACGTCTATCCACACAAACTATACTTCTACCAGTGGCACTTGAACTAATCTCAGTTGCATCCAAAACTCATTTTGTCCTGGAGCTCCTTAGAAAGCCTTGGCATTTGCCACAGTTCATGACATATCTGCCATGTTTACAATCATGCTAACACTTCTTAATCCTTTCAAACATAATAGGGTGAAGTGAATGAAACGTAGTCTGAAGCACAGATTCACAAAGATAAACGTTGCAGCAGGAAAAATTGCCTTCTAAGCGATTTCTGGTTCAGTGGCAAGAGCAACGTCTGTTTTGTGATAATTTCTTATTGTTAAACAATTGCCAAGTACAATATATAGAACTCTAGAATCTCACTTTGCTTTGGGCAACACATTTAGACCAATAAATGTCCATTTACACTGCAAATTTAACTGCAAAACTACCCTAGAAATTGGACAGTACTACTACATTGCCGTTTGCGCTGATCCAGCATTTCCTATAAAGCAACAAACAGCATACCTGGCTATTAGCATGGGTGCTCCTTTAGACCACTCTTCATGGACAGTGTCATAGATCCAGACGTCTTTAGACACTCCATTCTCTGATCCTCGACCTCCTGTCACATAAACCTTACAACCAATGGCGCAGGCACTGAACTCCTTTCTAGGGCTGGGAAGGTCTGCCTTTGGTATGATCTCCTTGGCTTTATGATCAACCTATAGATTTGACATAAATATGTGAACATCAGAAGTGGCCCAGTTGTTGCAGTCAACATAAAATGAGACAGAGGATGAGAAATACATAAAGATGAACTGGTGAATTAAATAAAGCGGAGTTAAAATTCACTCTGAATTTGTTTCCATGTTCACAAAGGACACGAAGACGGGGTTATGTCGATGTATTATGAGGTTAATCCTCATAACTCACCAATCAATGGAATTTTTATGTCATTTCCCCACTGATATATTAAATTAGTATTAGTCATTGTGCTGAGATTAAACTCAATCAGCAAGGAGAGTTTTGGTTGTGAAAACCCGACTGTGTCGGGGTTGAGATGGAGAAGATCACAGCAGAGACAGGAGAGATGTTTTACACAGGAGAACAATTAAATACTGGAGGAATTAGTAGATCTATAGGTGTAAGCTTAAAATGAAAGAGCCGTTAAATGTCATGTTAATAACATAGCAGTTCAACTCACATCAGCCTGAGAGAAGTGACACTGACAGTGCATTACATGAAATCACACCACACAAGCAGAAAGGTCCTTTTACCTGATATATCTTGTCACACATGAAGGTTTGGCCTCCGAGTATAAGTAGCGTATGTCCTGCCTTGCGTGGTCGGGCACAAGGACTCGTCACTACTCCATCATTCTGAAGGATTTTCTTCTTACACTGCATTGCCTCTTCTACTATGGACCTGCAGGACAGTCAGCACATCAGCTGATCCTTACTGAAAGCGTGGAGAGTCTGTCAAAACCACAGCTGCTAGCGGATTTCTGTTTAAATTCACACTCCTATAATTTCTCAAGAATATGTTAATAATATTTGAAAAATATAAATAGTAACAATAACAAAAAAAGATAACACAAAAGGAAACTGAACTGATACACAGATACATGGGAATCTATATCCAAGCAAGTCTTGTCATGGAGTCCGACATGATCTGCTCTGTGGTTTCATGTAAGTGATACTGAAATGTTTTGTTTTTGCTTGATCGATGTAGAAGCCTGTATGCAGACAGGTTGTGATACCTGGAATCACCCTGCAGGACATCCGTTTCATGCTCTGCATCAGAACTATATTAAACTGTATCGCCCCATCAAATACAGTTTGAATGAATAGCTAAATAAAAGCAGGAATCGGTGACATTCTTGGTTCATTCTAAGGTAGAGTATTTGCTGTCACTTTTGAGAAACACCATTTTTGATTGAAGCTGGGTTCAGCTGGTCCATGGCACCAGCTCACAGGGTGTCACAGATCTGTGATGATCGAGTCACAGTCACAGCGAGGCTGCTCGGGCTCAGCTGTGTAATACCTTTCAAAAAAGATTTTGGCTTGGACTTGAAGACATTTCAGAAAATTTGTATTCAAGTGATGGAAAAGTAATATCATTTTAAAACTGTGCACGAACCCGGTTTTAAGATTGGGCTTCAAACTCTGTTTCTGATAGAGCCAACGATTAGGGCAGGATCAACGGACCCTGGGAAGATGCTTTAGCTACACTGCTGAGGGACTCCCCATGATGTACTCTACCTCCTTTCACTCCTTTCCTCTACTCACTTGTGTGTATATGCCACTATTGCATTAATTGTTATTAACCATCGTCTTCTCTCTTCCATTCATTTTTTGTGGTCGGCTCCTCTTTTACATCTTTATTACCTTTTAAGCCTAAAACTTCTTGGCCTGTAACACTTTTCACTCAATCAGACCCACCGAATATGAAAAGCTAGTATTGAATGCGAAAGCTTAAATGTGAGATGAAACAAAGAGAAGACACAAAGTTTACATGGTCTTGGTCTTATGAGCCTACCTGCTCCTCTTGTCAGCCATAATCAGCTCCTCACAGGCTACAGCCTCCAGCAGACACTCCGAGGGCAGCAGAGCCAACCTTATGCCTGTCAGCAGCTCTGGCAAATGAAGACGCCGACCCTCCAAGTCGTATCGAACCCACCGCATCACAGAGTTAAACACAACCTGCCATGAGTCGAATTACCAGCCAACATCAATTTATGGCTTCCAACACTGTACGAGGAGCATTCTGTGGTTTGGTTGGTATTTGGTTGAAAAATCACTTCCAAACACAAATCAGTACGCTCTGAAAAAACACGCCACAGACACAGGAGAGTCCCCGCGAGTGACGACACTCACCTGTTCATCTTCTATCTCCAGCTCGTCACTCAGAATCAGCTCCAGCAGCTGGTCTTTGGACAGACTGTAGAAATCCTCAGACTCTCTCACCTGAAAGCACAAATACTTATGTTATATGCAACATACACACTCTCTCACACAAACACACACTTTATTCAAAAAAGGAAAGTTTCCTTTTTTGAATAAAGTAAAACCTTTTAAGCCTTCGTTTCCATTTTGATCATTCTGGTTTATAGTGCATGAAAACCACAAATCCTCCATCTCTGTCGTGGTCTCCGTGCCTGCCCGGCCGGCCCCACGAGGCTTCATGTGTTGTTTGGTTTTCTCTCTCCCTCTCTGCCTGGGCGGAGCTCACTGTGGGCTCCGCCCTTGGCCCACACACCTGACAACAATCAGCTGTCATCACCTAGGAGCAATATTTGAGGCTGGAACACAGATCCTCTCGTCGCTGGATGATTGTACGTTAGCGATTCTCCCAGCTCCTGTGAACCTGTGCTTTGTGAGTGACTTCCCTTTCTTCTGCTACAGAGACTTTCCTCCCTGCCGTGTGAATGTGTGAGTTTGGGCAAGAAGACGTGAGCGAGTGTGAGAGAGCTTCCCCGTGATTCCCTGGAGTTTGGATTTCCCTTCACTGTATACATCGTGCACTAGTGCTGTAAATAAACTGCTTTTGGAGACGTTTAACCGCTCTGCGCTTGAGTTCCTACTACCTGATTGTGTCAATCTCAGATTATTAAAATATTCCACAGGATCAATCCCCCCACAAATCTGAAACATATGTTCATTTGTTCACTCAGTATTTTTTAATAAACTTAGAGAAAACAAGAATAGTCATCTTTACCGTCTCATAGTGCACCAGACACATCCTCCACGACAGCTCGTACAGTCTTTTACACTGATGAGCATCTGATAACAGCATCATTCCCAAGCAGTTGGACGCGTGCAGGTTTTTTTCTAAGAACTCTGCTGCTGCATCCCGAATATCGTGGAACTGCAGCATGTCGCCAGCCTCCAACAACGACTCTGCGTTCTCCTCATTTATGATCACTCGGGAAGAGTAGGCAAAGTCCAACAGAAGCTCCAGGACCTAGCCAAGTAGGCCATTGGAAAATTAGCCATGCACATTACAGGACATATAACAGCGTGATACACTGCCTAAGACCAAAACACACTAAACGTGGGCACGTGTACTGGTGAATTTTAAGAGATCAAAGAATGGAAGAAAAGAGGAAGCAGGCAGTTTGTATTGTGGCTGTTTGCATATGTGTGCTATACATGCAGCATTTAATGCGAGCCTGCAACCTCAGCCAGGTCTCCATTGGAAAAGACACTTTGATCCTAGTTAGAAATCTTCCTAAACTAAATCCTAATAAATTGGAGTAACAATAATTTTTCAGTGTCACCTGAGCCAAATCAAATTACAAGGACAATCTGAAGCCATTACCTAAACAGTATGACAGCAGATACCTGACAGCTGAAGGACATGCCTCCCATTCCACTTTTAGAAACTAAAAACAAGTAAACCTGCAGTCTGAGAGCAAAGCTCTGCTGGGATATCAGGATACTATAAGGTCTGTGACACATGATGAACCCCGATCACTTCCTCTTGCAAAATTTGTTTGCAAGAGAAAGAAATTTAATGTGAATTCTGGACTTGAGGAGCCAGTGAAGACCAGCTAATATGGGAGACAGACGATCCCTCCTTCTCATCCCCGCGCCACTAAAAGCTTTCAGAGCAGCCCAGTAGTAAGGAATGAGCCAGTCCACAGTGAGGTGGCAGAGGAGGTTATGAGATCCCTCATGATTCTGACCATATTGTGCAGATGAAAGCCTGCTGTCCTTCTGATTTCTTTAATGTGAGAGAAAAAGGACCTGCTATGAAGTGGTTCAACCCTCTCTGTCCTCAACTCTTTACATGTATATTTCTTTACACTTATATTTCCTGTCCTCTGAAGATTAAACTTTAAGGCATACAAAATTAAATAGCATCAGACTTCAGGTTCATTTTATTGGATGCAGCTCAGGAGGTAGGGCAAGTTATCTACTAAGTGGGAAGTTGGTGGCTCGATCCCTGGCTCCTCCAGTCTGTGTGCTAAATATCCTTGGGCATGGTACTAACCCCAAGTTGCTCTCAGATGCATCCATCACAGTATGAATGTGGGTGAATGTTAGATAGAAAGCACTTGTGCAGGAAAAGCAGAGAAAAATAATGTTTGTGTGAATGAGGCAAGTGCTTTGAGTGCTGAGGTAGAGCTATATAAGATTATATATATAGATATGTTTGTTTTTTTAATGAAAAGAACTGAAAACAAGGAGCCACCAGAACATGCTAACCTGACTGTTCAAAGAGAAATTCAGAGTAGTACCTCGGGGTGTATACTGTCTCTGAAATTGACGTCAGTGTCCAGGCTTTCTCGCAGCCCTCCGCTAAACATGGCTTCAAAGTAACGACTACATGCTGCCAGGACAGCCCTGCAGAACACGAAAGCAGATGAGCCAGAGTGAAAGTCACAAGTTAGAAAACAAACAAACAAAAGGGGTCATCGAAAAAGACACTGCCAGCGTGAGTTTACCTGTGGCATGGGAAAGAGCGATCGCCGGCCCACAGAGTGACATCAGTAAACATGCATTGTTTTCTCATGGTGTTCAAATGAGTCAGGACACTGTCGGGATGTGAAGGCTTGTGGAACAATGAGATGTTCATGGAACCTGTGCTAGTGCGGGATTTCCGATTCTCGTGAACAGTCACCGACATGGCAGCTTTGCTTGGTACCTACAGCACTCTCTCCTATACTGCAATAAAAACAGGGGGAGACAAAGGAAAATACTGTCACACTGTAGACACAGCTGGGATTAGCAGTATAGATGCGTGTATGCAAGTGGTCACAGTTCTGTGCACAATACACAAGAACTAAAGATCTAACCATAACATCACATTTCTTACAACACTGTTCACATAATGGTACACTGTACTGCCAAAGTATTCACTCACCCATCCAACTTTCAATCGCTTTCAGGGCCACAGACTATTTCTACAAACATTTGTGAAAGAATGGCTCACGCTCAGGGAATTCCAGCGTGGTACCGTGATAGGATGCCACCTGTGCAACAAGTCCAGTCATGAAATTTCCTTGCTACTAAATACTCCACAGTCAGCTGTTAGTGGTGTTATAACAAAGCAAGGTCCATAAAGACATGAGTTTGATGTGGAAGAACTTGACTGGCCTGCACAGAGCCCTGACCTCAACAACAGAACAGCTTTGGGATGAATTAGGGTGGAGACTGTGAGCCAGACCTTCTCGTCCTCATCAGTAGCTCACAAAGGTGTTTCTGGTAGAATAGTCAAATATTCCCATAAACACAGTGCAAAGCTGTGAGGCTTCCCAGAAGAGTGGGAGCTGTTATAGCTGCAGAGGGTGGGCCGCCATCATGTTAAACCCTGTGGATTAAGAATGGGATGTGACTCAAGTTCATATGCGTGTGAAGGCAGACAAACAAATACCTTTGGCAACACAGTGTATCTGTGGCCTGAATGAGTTCCTCTGAGTGCACTCCAGGATCCCAGAGCGTTGAGGAAATGTTCCAAACTGTCTCTTAAGTTTGAAAGGATAGGCTCATGGGACCAGTATGGGGAACTATTAAAACATGTTTAATAAAATGCACTTATACACAAGTGACAGCTGCAGATGAGCAGCACTCTGAGATATCTGGGAAGTAACAAAACATGTTGAGGTGTGTTCTTTGACAGACAAACAGAGTGCTCCTAGACTGGCTTGATTTTTTTTCATTTTTATTTATTTCTTATATGGGCCATGTACAAAATGCATTAATAGAATAAAGAACACACACACACACACACACACACACACACACACACACACACACACACACACACACACACAGGTTTAGGCCCCACAATATTTTCAGGGACGGGCCTTTAAGGTGTTGCAGATAAATACAACAAAATAAAACCAGTAGAAGAAGAAGATTTATTCATAACACACGGGAAAAGACCCAGGGAAAGAAAGGTAACAATAAAAACCGATAGAAACAATAAATTTCCCACCCGAGCCTCAACTCTTGCGGCCCGGTACCAAACGCCTCACGGACCGGTACCAGTCCATTGCCCGGGGGTTGGGGACCGCTGTCCTAGAGTGAGGCACGAATGTGACGTGACAATGGTCAAAGTGAACAGTGAAAGCACAAACTGCATTGTCTTTTTCGCCTTTGGGCAACACATTTTAGATTGTGGAGGTCACTCCTCCTTAGGGATGGTGTTAGCCATCCCCGTCAGCCAATCCAGAGGCACTGCACCACATCACATCAGTATTTCAACATCCAGGGCCTTAATTAATCTCAGGACAAACCTCCTCCACCCTGGAGACCCGGCTAACAAGGAGCTGTTAAACTACTACCAACTAATACATAACGGGCGAGTTATCCACTTCATCAGTCACCTGATGATTTGCCAGAGCTGCTTTTGAGGGATTCTGTTCTGTTGGAGGTGGGAATAGAAGATCCTCTGTCAGATATTTCCAGCACTTCCTCATTATACATTATGCCTGTCCAGTATCCTCCTCAACCACCTGCTCCAACTCACTGACAGCTCAGCTCCTCTCTTCACCCGATTACAAAACTGGACCTGCAACCTATAGTGTCCTGGTGCCATGTACACTTATATTCTCTCCCTCCTTCAGGTCACACTGTTGTAGCCCACATTAGTGTCTCACAGTAGAGCAATGGACATGACACCCTGGGTTACTCTAAACACCTAATGAAGTAAGACTCAATAAATAGAACACAATATTTCCTCTCAATTTCACTGCAGACTGATAAACAACCAAGCGCTAAAGATGGTCTTATTACAGTGGTGCTGTGTTAGCCAGTCACAGGAAAATAGGTAGACAGCCCAGACTGGAAGGAATGCTGGGTCAGCATCCCCATTGCTGCTTGTGTGTGTGCGTGTGTGTCTACATTTGCTGACACAGAGTTTTAGAGTAAAGTCATACCCCTTCAGTGACAGGGTGTGTGCATGCAGACTTGACCAGTGTGTGCTGTGAATGAACAAAGGATGGAAATGCTAGCACATTCAAACAAAGCATGTTGTGGACAACACAGCAGCGCAGCACAGCTCTCTCACACACACGTGAGCTTCTGTGTTGTCATCTCTCCCTTTGGGAGGGCCGCAGTAATTAGGGCCGTTTCTGACACACCTTCCAAGGGGATGATGGCAGATTCTGACTTGGTTTTAGGATTTGAGGTTACAAGATTTTTTTCTGACTCAGAGCGGGGCTTTGAGAGATGATTATACATTTAGCTGTCATCAGTCAACATACAGTAAAGGCAATTCATCTTTGTTACCCTATATGGCACACTTAGCTGTATTTTTTTGTGGTTTCTGATTATTCCACTGATAAAGTTTTTAAAGAATCCCTGTTATACGAAGGAATATTAGGGCCATAATAAGAAAAAATATATATTATTGTTACTTTCAAGATTAAACCTAAAGTAATATTTGAGAACAAAGTTGAAATATGGAGATTACAGTCGTTTCAAACGTGCTCGAGGCTGTAAGCATCTGTATCGTTGCATCTGTCCAATGCAGCCATTTCATTTTGGACAAATCCGACCAACTCCTCCACGTTTGTGTGGTTTTTTTTTTTCCACCTTCTCGTCCTTATACGCATCACCACGCTGTGTTTATGTGCTAAAACAGAAATAAGTTCAGATCAAGTTCAAGTTGCTCATGCTTATAGCTTCATGCAGTAGGGAAGGTGTATGTTGTAGACTAAGACACAAGAAGATATCTATTCAAGCTGTCTCACTAACTTATCTACACAGGGTGTTTTCTGTGGCAGATGTTTGACTCAAAACAACTTTAATCTCAACATTTTGTCTTTATTCTAAGAATAAACACTTTTTTTTCTTAATACGGCCCTAATACTGCATTGTACTATCAACAACAGGATTAACAGGTAGATATTTTCTTTGGCGTTGTTTAATTCAAAGCAGTAAAATACCGTAGTTAGAGCTGAGGCTTCAGCGGTGGTGATAATAATGATTATGTTGATCAGTACTGAGATTAGTTATTGGATCAGGATTGTTTTTGATCTTAGTGAGGTAAAAGGACACTGCTGCCTTCCTGTTAACTTACAAATCCTTGCATAAAAATTAACTGGTCCTCTTTATTCACCCAAATTCAGTGCATCTCTTAGAAGGCTTCTTTCACTCCATGCCATCTGCACCTGCATGATGGATGTAAATCTTTATCCGAGCTCATGTTTGGTGAGTCAACTTAGCAACCACTGCATTGTTTGGCTTTCATCATACTGCATTTTGTGACGCTCTGCTGTGCAGAGCTCGTGGTCTTCTGCTGTGGCAGACATGAGACTTTTGTTTGACAGTCTGTGATATAGAGCACCTCACTGCAGTCAGGTGCACTCAGGTAACCTCAGGCTCCGCAGTGCAGGAAAGCGCTGTGACTGACACATAAAGCTGTGTTCTGCTGGCAGAGCGTGCATAGCCAACACCCCTCGATCACATTCATTAATTATTTGAACATAAAAATCATGATTGAAATTACAATTTTATCAACTTTGCAGCCTGAGATAATGGTTAGAAGGAAGAATGTATTAAAACAAAAATGAATGTGCACTCACCAACTGCCTAGGGATCTGCCAGAGTAATGCAAGCTTGGCGGCCTGCTCAGCCCGAGTCAACCACCTGTCGAGGAAGGGAGGGAGGGGTTAACTGATTGTTTGTCGACGCCACTCTTACCTTAATCACCAGTTTCAAACATATACACAATGAGCCACAGTACTTGTGCAACATTATCAACTATAAATCCTTTTTGATAGTACATTTGGTGATACATATATATTGCAATCGGAGGGAAGGAGTTTTCTTAACAAAGCAGCTATATGTTAATATTACATTAACACTTAGAGGACTCAGTTATGGAAACTCAGAGTTTATTAAACAGAACAAGCAATTCTTGGACCATAATCTTCTGTAAATGACTGAACCATGGGGGGCTGCTGTGGTTGTTCTTTTCTGTTCAACTTTTCACCCCATCTTTACTTGACCTTCACCAGAGGAGGCAGGGCGCTCGCTCTATGTCCATCTTTGAGAGATGAGGGAGAGCAAAATATACGTACAGTGTGATTGGTTCTCATCTTCTTAAGTGGTGTACCAGAAAAAGAACGATGCACTAGCTGTAGAGCAGCTGCAGCCAACTGTTAATGCATTTCAGACAATAGGTGGAGGTCCCGCTACTGCACGCTCATTAAAAACAGATGCATGCTGGTATTTACGTGTTACTGCTGGTACATGAAGCAGTGGTGAGAGTATGTTTGGGCAGATGGATCCTTACAGTGTGAAGTGCAGTTTTTATAAGTGCAGAAGGTTTTTGCAGGGGCTCCAGCGTGGATGGGTGAAAGGGTTTTTGTGCACAGGCGCAGTGTGCTGAATGTGGGTCGGTGTGTCCAGATTAGCTGAGTTTCTTGGACACATAAAGGCAGTATTGAATCCAGGCAACAGCATGTGTGCCCAACAGAAGGCTCATACCAACTCCACATTCAAACAGCTCACCACACACACACACACACACACGCTGTTACACACACAGTGTTACAGCACGCACACATGTATCGTTCACCAGTGGAATATCAACACAGAGGCTGAATAGATGGAGTGCTTTAAAGAGAGCAGCAGTCAGTAGGCCTGAGCTTGTTTACCCATAACTAACATAGCTGAATCTGTTGCCCTGAGCCACTCTGTGTGTCTGTCTGATTGAGCAAGTGATTCACTAACAAGTAGCCCTCTCCTGGGGGCCGGGTCCATGTTATTTCTAGGTTATTAAAATTCCCATTTACCCACCTGGACAGCTAAGTAAAAAGCACACATCCATGCCTGCTATGAGTTAAGACAATCAAAGGTTTCCTTCTGTACTGCAGCCAAGCTTGGCTTTGTTAGTAACTCTGTGTGTTAAATGGCTTTGACATAAGCACAACCTATTAAACAACTTACCAAAAACTTCGATGTGCTTAGTGAGTAAATACTGACTGACATCCACATCAGCATGGCCCACCCAGAATTTTTATGTGCAAGAAACTGAAGAAGAAATTAGAAGCCAAAGGTTTCCAAAAGTTTTTCTTAGAACAAAAAGGAAGTAATTACGTCTCAGATGATTTAGAGACAAAGGATAAAAGGGAGAGAGCTGGTCAGCTGTAAGACACAAGCTACAAACTCTGAGAAAAAGAAACTCTTTAGGTCAAATTTATTGAACTTTACGTTTTTTAAATATCCAAATAATTTTCTAGAAAATCAATTGTGAGGTGAGGAACCATTCCTTCTCTCCTTTCAGCTCCTCCATCTTTCCCCTCCCTACCTACTATCCTCTGTCACAACAACCCTCTGCACATCCTCCTCCACTAAATCCACGAACCACCTCTGAGGTCTTCCTCTTGCCTGGCAGCTCCATCTTCATCATCCTCTGTCTAATAGATCTACTCTCCCTCGCCTCTGTCTCAAACTGTCTCTAAGGTCAGAGAGACAAATACAACGTTTCAGAGTTCAAAGTGTTGTCTGATACAGCCGCTTAACTCTCACAGGCTAATCAATAAAAACAGATCACATATCACAAATTATACCGATCAAATACATGAAACATAAACCAAGTCTTCACATGCGCACTCACATCTTTCATGCTGACTCTGTTTGCTGACCCTGGTGCCTGACATGGACCTGCTAACATTAAAGATGTGTGCAGCTCAGCCTGCTTCAATCATTTATCACAAGTTAAATAATTGAGCAACAGTGTTGCATAATCGGAGAATAGTTACAAAAGACAAACGTGGTCCTGAGAGAGTGTGGCAGAGCTGCTGTAGCTTCCGAGAAACAAAGAGCTCCCTGACAGAAGACGAAAACTTTCACTTTAGTCCAGCAGGATCTGAGGCCACGGAGTTAGTTAGCCGTCAGTGAACATGCCCCCAGTGGGCCACCAGCTCCAGGCTGTGGATGTGCTTAGGCCGGTTCCTGCCTGTGGGGCAGCCGAACATGCACTTCCATAGACCTGTCCGGAATTTCAAATGTGAAAAATCGCGTTCCGCTGGAATGGCACTGGACCAAATGGCTTCCATTTAGCTTTGCTATGCACCAACTTGGGTGCTGTTGAGAACCTTTGCGAGCAGCCTACACTTGTCTTAAAGCTTGTCGTTCACATGACACAGACACTTCGAGTCCGTACGAATTCGCAAGCTGACCGTACACAGCTCTGCCGCTGAAGCACTGACGCTAATGTGAGAACAATAACTGACAAAGCTCCACTCACTCCACGGTCTGGCTCCCACAGCAGTGCCAGAGGGAAGCTCTGCTACTCACGTTCACGTCAGCTGCAGGTTAAATCCACGCAGTGTAAAGTTTCATGTCTCCGCTCACGAACAAACATCACACTCCCTTCACAGCAGCTCAACTACCTCTCCCTGTTCTCCTTCTTCTTCGGTAGCTTGGCCCGATGCCTGTCTCACTGGCTGTGGAAGAAAGCCTTCACACTGCAGCGGAACCAACAACCAATGACTTTGGACTGACTCGTTGCTGGCGTTACTAACACCAATCCCCAGCCTCGAGATAAACTCTCAGCCAATAACATTGCACACGGCGAGATTTTAGAAGCGGCGTCTATCGTGACTGGCAGCTACTTAGGCCAATCATCGTCGACGTCGTTGTACGAACCACAAAGCTAGCCCCAATGAAATCCCCCGAGGAGCAATCATACACAAAGAGAGGCGGCTTTAAACACGGTAGCACAACAGCTGCTTGTCGACACTACTCTGATTTTAAAACAATCCCCTGGCTTTAAATCACAGCCACACAGTAGAAACAGACATGACTAATCTGGTGATTTAGCGCAGAGAGTAAATATTGTCATTCCAGTTAACAGTTTCATCACTGCGTGCACTGCCAGGGCTTCCCATTGGAGCCGGGAAACTTTAAACTGGATTCATTTTAACATTAGAGCCTCATGTCTCACAGCCCATTAGAGGAGACGCAGTGTGCCAGTGGTGTCAGTAACAAGTTGCACACAGAAAACATAGTCCCTCGGCTGAGAATCCATCAGACTGAATACAAGCATCAGCGAAAACATGGTGCTATGAGCCCACTTTAAACGGAAACATCACCTGCTGCTCACGGTGTGATGTGTGTTACTCTCTCAGCTGCAGAGTCGCTGCTGTTTATGGTTTGAGAGTAAAGATTAAATATAAAAGCGGAATTTTAACTTTGTATAAATTAGATGTCAGGTCAGAAAATTTGTGTAGGTGTCATGTTTTAGGGTCACAAACAATTTTGCGCTCAAAAATCGAATTATTTATTATAGATGGTCATCAGGGAAATCCAGAGACATTAGACGATTAAAAAAACAACAACTTTAGATCCCCCGTAGAGTTCACACACAGAGGTCGGAGGGATCTTCCAGGGATCATGATGCTACTTTCTGGAGACCTGATTGGTCAGTAGATTTCATACCTGTTTATCTCTAATCTGGATCTTAACCTGCTCCGGAGCAAGTTACCTTCACAGCAGCAACGTTACCATGGCGATGTAGCCCCGGAAGAAGTGAATCACCTTCATAGTATAGAAGCCCAGGGTAACCCTGAAGCTGTCTGGATAAGGCCTCAGGTCAGCTGTGTTTTGGTTTTTTTAAACCTCATGTTTCCTTCTTCTCTCCCTGGTTCAACGCTTGGTCTTTGAAAAGCAAATGTTTCTGTTGATTATGCAACGCTCAGTTTCACTTTGACATAGACAGTTTAAAGATTTGCAACCAAACATTGTGAAAGACATGGCCTTACACTGACTACCCCATGCTCCAATTTAGAAAACAGATGGGCATTGTGGCTCTGGAAAGTGAAGATGACACATTAACGGCTGCAGCAGCTGACTCTCTGCTTGCAAAAAGATCACAAACAATAAAGAGTTTGTGGGTTTAACCACTAGTTTCACATCTTACAGAATGCAACATACAGCGGTTTTTCATAAAATATCTCAAGTAATATACATGTGGTTTTCATGTATCTTCATTCAAGAACAAATACATGCATGGAATAATGTTGTGTAGCCCCTGGTCTCCATTACAAAACACCATTTTACAACAGCACCAAATCTCCATATCATAGATCTTTAAGTTGTAGGTAAAACCCTACCAGATCAGCATGAGTGCTGGCACCACTGCTGCTTGATCATTCAAATGCGTTCCTTAAGGTCCAGCTCATTAACTCACTCACATTACCTCACAAGTACTTACAGCAGTCCAAGCGATCTTTCATCCAGCCTTGCTGTCACAACATGCGCTCTCTTGAAAATGCCACTACCTCTCCACTCTCCATCACTCAACACCACCTCAGCCCGTGACTGCCTCAGAAACAGACCTCGTGCAGCTCCGAGGTTGTTAAAAACAACAATGCACTCAAACTTTTGAGTCTGTTGCATTTTTCTTGAATTGTTGATGTTACCTTTCTGTTCCATCTTTTCACCTCCATCACTGTGACCGGTGGACCTGCACGTGAACTCCCATTTGTGGCTGCTAAAGAGTGTCTGAATTAATACAAATATGCAGATGTGCTGTAGTTAACTGCCTGTATAAAGACAGATATTGTGCACTGTGCTTTCAAGATTAGAGCCCTTAAATACGGAGTTATTTCTAAGGAGGTTGCCTAAGGGTTTGATAGACAAAGAGGGATCATTCTAGAAATTCTAGAAAACAAATGCAGGATTTTCAGCCCGTCTGTACCTTGTATAGCACAGAATAGGAAGGGCACCTCAATCAGACCGAATACTTTCAATGAATAAACATCTACGGCAGCCCTGCACTGGTGACCCATCTGGGCCCCTGGACACACAGAGGCTAACACGATTTAACATCATCACAAGTAAAATGTTTCGCTGTGAAACTTGGTCAGGGGGCAATGACTGAATACTTCACTTTGCACATGGTGGTAAAACTGCTCCTGTTCTAATGTTAACTAACAAAATAAAAATCCATTTTCACTCAAAGTGATCTTCTGGTGACTTTCAGTGAAATGGTGCACAGATGATTCCAGTTCATTTACAGTCACACAGCTCGGTGGAAACACAGGTCCACATGCTCCTGTGAGAGGAGGGACTTTGACCAATGCAGCATACCAGGAGCTTCTCAACATCGCTCTCACTCCTCTGTCTCCTCTTAGCTAACATACTATCCGTGTACATAAAACCACACAGTGACAATAGCATAGTAATTTATTAGGATTGAACATTATATTTCCAGATCAGGAAGAAAGTAGACAAATAAAGCTTTTCTCTCACTTGAAATTTGTACATATTTACAAAATGTGTTGCTCTGCCTCCATCTTTTTTCTTTGGAAATAAAACAGAAACTTTGTACCTCGTGTTTTTATTCCAAAAACCTTTCAAGACAATCCCACACACAGCGAGAAAGATGGTGAAACTTTAATTTTTAATGGCTTTAGAAATATTTTTAGTGCACGGGAACAACACAGAGGCAGTGTCAGTGACTGAGCTTGTTTGTTGAGGGATCAGTGTACACTGATAACACTGTACTGCTGTGTGGTGGGTGGGTGGGTGGTGCTGGAGTGTCTGCTCCACTAAAATCCATCAGTGATCATCTGTTTGGTTGTGAGTGTGAAACGTGTCTTTAACCCTATAATGCCAACTGTTTCATATTTGATAGATGAGTCTTTGAGACTTTCTCCCCGCCGAAAAACAAATAACTTGCTCAACAAATCAACAATAAATAGTAAAAAAAAACCTAAATAAAAACAACCACATATATGCAAAATAATATTTAAGTTCTTTAAGAAAAATTGTCAGTAGTTTTAATGAACTACATTTGTTTTATAAATGTAATTTTCTAGTAATGATTGGTTCAGGCTTTACAGGGTTAACATGATTTGTGCCACTCAACACAAAAACATGACTAATGTATTAATGGGCTTGTTATGTATCATCCTTAATGGTTTCTTCTCAGTCATTTACCTGCTGCTCATATACTACACCCACACATACTTCCATCCAAGTGCAAAACTATTTTTTAAACCTCTATTTCTGCAGTTTTTGAATTACTGCACTAAAAAGAAATGGATATTAGCAGAAATGCTTCTTTAGCCTCTCATCAAAATCTCGTCAGCCTCTATTCAAAGAGACCGTGTAAACAAAGGTCAGACTGCTGCTGGTGTAAAAATACTACACAATTTAGCATGTACTGTTTATATACCTGATCTTACTGCTGACTAGTTCCTCACGTCTCTGTTAAACCACTGTGCTGTCACTGTCGAGCATCCCGTGCTGCCATCTCTGTCCTCTGTTATCTGTGAGCAGACACTACAGCAGCGTCACGGAGCGCCACGAGCTTGAAAGTGTAATGCAGGAGTGTCAGTCTTTCAGTGTTGGTTTTATTTGTTAACTTGTGTTCTCACCTCTGCTGTTTGGTTAGAGTACTACCTGGTTAGAGCAGAGCTAAAGCACTTTTGCTGCATTAACCCCGCCCTCGGAAATATGACACTGAAGGCTACATATAATCATGTACATGCCCTGAGCGAGCCTCCCTGTGTGATGCACTGGGAGAATCCAGTTATCTGGAAACATAACGCTGCAGAAAAACAGAAGCACAAGTGATGAATATTTAATGGACTCTTCTCTTTGGCATGTTTGACTGGCTTCCTCGTAATGGCTCTGTTATCTGTTGTTCAAAGAGGAGCAGTTCAGCAAGGACACGCCATTTTTGTCATGACGAGAAGCAGCTGTCAACACAGGGGAATGCACACAAGCAGATTCAAACCAGTGGTGTGTATCACAGAAGTCTTCTTCTCACGTGTTTGTTCCACTTTTCAGCATTGGGCTGTTTAGTAAGAGTCAGGTGCTTCTATTAAAAAGAATAGGAATATTAAGCTTCATGTAGAGTAAACATAACAAGTGAGTGCAGCAGTAAGTAAAGCAATGTCTCGACCTCGACTGTCATTCCCCACACAGGTGGATGGAGCACACGAGCCTGTGGGTGTCCAGTGTATGATGGGTGTGTTATGCACACCGGCAGGGCTTTGTGAGGGTGAATAAAGGCAATAGAAATGGGGGTTAGAGTGGACCCTTGTCCACATGCAGAGGTATGTAGTGTTCTAATATAACAGTTGTCCTTCTTTGATTTCACTCTTGGCTGGGTTTGTGAACCATCTGTCTAATAAAATGTCCAGTTTCGTTATTAAAATCTTAAGTTGAATTTAAATCAGCGTATAAGAGTTTGGTGACTGTGATGGGAGAGCCCGGGTCAGTGCATGCTTTAGATATGTTGCTGCCGGGTCTGAAATGATAGCTTGGGCAGAAATGAAGGACCAATGAAATGAGCAGGAAGCTTGCTACACTGACATGTAAACAGTGCAGGGTCAGCTCTGTATAATGTACATTTCATCAGTACTTTGTTACAAATCAGATTAACTGCTGCTACACGTATACCTGCTGCCAGTGATGTACCAGACACATGGAAGGCACTTCAGCTCAAGATCAAATAAACACAGATTTTTTAATTTAAGGGGTCTGTTTCATTCACAATGAATGATGGTTTAACCTGCTGTGTGTGTGTGTGTGTGTTCTACAAGTAAGGAGTGCACAACAAGCAACAAAAGTTAGCTTCAGCAACACTTAAAAGAAATCTTGCTTGTGATTGGTCAAGTTAAGCTTTTCCAGGCTCAGGTGCTGTCGATGTTCGGACCTGCTGCTGGACAAACTCTTCTGAATCCATCCAGTTTGGCATTATTGGAGCGTGGGCAGGATAGTCTCCAGAGCAGTCTGTTACCTTGGGAAAGACTTCAGCTAAGTCAGTGTGTTACCCTGCCCGACCTTTGACCTTTGATGGTACAGTCTGTGTGACGGGAAGGCTGGGGCAATGTCTGGGGCCAAGCAGACAGAGACAGACACACACTGTCAGCTGTGCGACTGGGTGTTAGGAGTTCACTCTTCAGATGAAGAAGTCACTGTCGTTTGGAGAATCCAACATCACTGCACCTTTGTTTTCTAAAGACAAACACAAGAGTTATGTAGGAGGATACCAGTACACAGAACACCGCTCCACCCATGACCGTCTTCACTTTGAGTCGGTCTGACTGTACCTGTCTGCGCGTCCTTCCCTCCTTTTCCTTTCTTCTTTTTCTCCTTCTTCTCTTTGGATTTGGTCAGTTGAAGTAGTCTGGAGGGGAGCTGGGACTCCTTCTCTGCTCCCTGAGCCTTAGAGGAGAAGGGGTTGAAGTTTTTGCTCATCCTCTTGGATCCAATGCGGAGGAAAGGTTCTTTGGTTGGGGCGGAGGATGAGAGCTCCACCTGATGTTCACCCACAATATTAGTCATTCAAGGGCTCATGCAGCAGCTTCCTAAACTCTAACACAAACGCGGTTTTAAAGCAGGACCTTGTTCTTACCTCTTTGGCTTGTTCTGCTATTTCTTTTAAATCCAGATCCAGGGACCCGGTGCTGTGGAACCTTAAGGAGTCGTCTGAGTTTGTGGAGGGAGTGCGCTGGTACCTCTGAAGCTCCTCCAACTGCAAAAATGATTAGATCATGCATGAAGATGCGAGTGAGACGGTGAAGGATATCTATCGGTTCATTTCCACCAACTGGTTTTCTTTTTGAAGCTTCTGTCATGGCTCTGAGAGTCATTATGCCAAATTTCCACTCTCCACCTCCAAAACTTGGCATGGCAAGAGGAAGCAGACATGGAAAAACAGAATTCACTACATCCAGTGCATAAAATACTACAGCGTGCATGACATGTAGTTTACTGATTAATTTGTGATGATTAGGTGAACGTGCACAGAGACTACAGCTACACAGCAGCCTGCCTGTGACGGCACTCGAGCACTCGAGTGTCGTCACAGGCAGGCTGCTCGAGTGCATCAGACTAGCAGCGCCTTCATCATACATGACCTCTGACCTGCTCTCTATTTGCGTCCACCTTCTGATTGTCTCTCCTCAGAGCCTCCTCGTCTCTCTCCAGCCTCCTCTGCGCCTCCCTCAGCCACTCCACGTCTCTCTGGTACTCTTCTTTGCTCCTCTGTAACATCTGCATCTCTTCTGTCAGCTCCCGACATTTCCGCCTCGTCTGCTCCTCTTCCTCCCCCAGCCTCTCCTCCCGATCTGCCAGAGCTCTCTCTTTCAGCTCCCACTCTCTCTCTCGTTTCCTCTTTTCTTCCTGATGTGCAGCCTGCTGTTTCTAAAACAAACCACAAGTGTGATGTCACAAGAAGCTGGATGAAAACATGAATCCTGCCAAACAATGGAACGATGAGCTCACTGCAGCCATGACTCAACATGTGAAAGCAGCAGTAGTGAGAGCTAACCTGCAGGCTGGCCACCTCCTGCCGCTGCCTCTCCAAACTCCTGTGCTTCTCTTGCTCAATGAGGGAGGAGGGGCGCGAGCTAGTTGAGGATGAGAGCGAGGAGCAGGAGGAGGAGGAAGAGATGGACTGTCTGGAGGAGGTGGTGCTGAGTTGGCTGCTCAGGGCTTGCCTCTGGTCCTCAATAAATGAGTCCTGCTGGATGACCACAGCCTGCAGGCAGGGACAGACGGTCAATGTAAAGTGAAAACTTAGCCTGAACGTGACCTCTGCTGTAAACGTGTATGTGTACCTGCAGGGAAATGAGCAGCTCATGGAGACGTGTCACACTGCGCTGGAGCTGCTGGAGAAACACACCATCACACCAGAGTCAGTAAAAACAGCTCAAACTGCTGTTTATACAAATAAGACCTCCAGTACATCACATGACTGGGTTCATCTTTATTTTCCTCCTGACATGTAGAAAGAGCTAGGGATGGTCACAGTTGTCAAGAAAAAAATAACAGCTTATGCAACAACTTCTGTCCTTCTGCTGGTGTCTAAGAAGATAAAATGTGTAAACACCACCAGCAGGTGGCAGCACTGGACCTACAATTGCTTGCAGCACACCATTAAACAACAGGAAGAGAAGAAGTGGCTTTGCAGACAGCTGCAGCAGTCAGTGAAGACAAGCTTAGACTGGAAAATTCTCAGTGACGGCAGCTCATCACAGAAAGGAAGCAGAAACTGTATTCTTATGAAACAGCCACGTCCATATTTTCAGCATCACCTTCAAAGCAGTTTTGAAGCTTTTCTTGTAAAATATATTCTTTGTCCTGTCCTTATCAAAAGTCCTGTGTGATGTAGCTAAAGTGATGGAGTAGTACTAGTGTGTCTGTTTGTGTTTGAATGAGGAGCCCACTTACTTCATTGTTTCTCTTTAGCAGGGTCTGCAGGCTGGCAGTGGCTCCCTGAGGCACACACACACAGTTCATGTTAGCACATTGCAAAGTGCTGGTCAGGTAACATCAGGATGTGGACTGCAGCGAGCAGAAGTCAGAGGATGGTAAAGTTCTGAACCTCTGATGGCTCACAGGGGAAAAGTAAAGTGCTGTGCAAAAACATTTATCGCACATATTTCCATTTTTAAAAAATGACTGTGACGTCAGAGAAGCAGCCTTCGATGTCTGCTCTGACTGACACTATCAACTACACTATCGACTCAACTTCATAACACTAATACCTGCGCTGATCTTGTTCTTTATTACATATGGATTTCCCACTCTGTTTATAGTAGCCATGCCTCTTCCCATTTGATCAGTTAGGCACATTTCGTTTTCATCACAGTAAAACCTGCAGGAACGTATTAAAGAAATGAGTCGTCTTAAATGAGATGAATAACCCTATGTGAAACACACACATCCCTACCTTCTTCAGCACGCTGTCGGACTCAGTCCTGCGGAGGTCCACTGACTCCTCGCCCTCTTCCTTTTCTCCATCTGACAGTAAGAGGAGGTGAAGGCTTTTAAAGGCTGGTCATGATAAAGACAGCTGCTGTGATGACGGCAGAGTCGGTCTCACAGGAGCGTGAACACCTGCCCTGACATCTTTGATGACCTGCTCGTGTCTTACTCTTGCTGCTGTTCATCTGATGACTGTCGAAGCCTCCAAACGTCTCCGCTCGTCTGGGCAGGCAGACTGGTCCCACGGCGCCCCCTGTCAGGCCGCCTGGACCGCAGGCCGCTGCACCAAAACCTCCGCTGACCAAAGCATGCAGGGCCTCCACTGACAGAGAGGAACAGGTTTGAACACGTCATCTCTGAGATGCACATGACGAGAAGTAACCTCAGAGGCCTGCTCACCTTCTCTCACAGCATCATTTATGACCGGCTCTCCTTTGGTGACGTTATCAGGTGTGGCTCTGAACAACATCCGCTCCATGACCGATGTGTTAGCATCCTCTGGAGACAGACTGCAGTTACCCAGCTCTCTAAAGATGTGTATCTTCTCCTCCAATAGACTGATAATCTGCTCATCCTTCCTCTGCAGAAGCTCTGGAATCAGGGACAAATGCAAACACACTCAACATGACACGGGACTCCCCGCCCACTACAGCACGTTAACTGGAACATCGGCTGCTCACCGCGGATCTCCTTTGCTCTGTTCTCCTGGTGTCTCCGGTCTTCTTCCGTCTCACTTGGGAGTCCCTCATCCTTATCTTTCTCCCTGTCAGAACACAAATGAAGGCCTGGCGTGATGTTCGAATACTCTCCAGCTTCTGCTTTCAGCTCAGATAAATGTACCACATTGCTCACAACGCTCAAACGTGCACTGCTGGAAACAGAGCAGCTCGAACTCATTTGCTAGATAAAAAATGAAAAGCTTATTTTAAAGGCCCTACAAGCTCTGCACAGAGGTCTGCCATACTGAAGATTTTATTTCTACTTCTTTGTTAGGTTTTAATTTGTGGTTTCAGTTATTATTGTCAGTCATTTCATCTTAAACTGCTTTTAATTTGGCGATCGCACTTTAATTTAATCATTATTCTAATTAATCTTTTTTTGTTCCTGCTTCACAAACAGTTTTAACGTGTATTTGATTTCTTTACTGGTCAAATGTTGTTCTTTTTTCCTAAATGACCTTTTTCGCATTACTTAGCTGTGCTTGTGCTTAGCTTTGTCTAATGCACCATGCTACATCATGTACAGAGTTTGATGGCAGTGTTATCCACGGGACCTCACACTGTGCAGCACTACTTCTTCCAGCAGGGAAGAAATAAAGTTTTGCTTTTTTGAATAGATAATCCACAAATTGAGCGCCACACTTTGGAAATGGAGCATCTGTAAACGGACTGCCATACTTGCAGTCTTACTCACTCCTACAAGCCACATCAAAGCATACAGCCATACAGCACTTTACTTTGTGTTTATCCACCTCACACCCACGGCCTCTAAAAATCACCAGTGCAGCTGAGGCGCATGCTCGGACTGTGGGAGGAAGTCACGTAGGCACAGGGGGAACATGCAGACTAAAAGGCTTCAGCCAGGATTCAAATGAAAACTTTACTGCTGCGAGGAGACCGTGCTAACCGCTGCTGTGTGCTGAGCACCCACTACACTTGTGTAAAACATATTATTTCCTTTGACCCTTCATGTTAGGAACAAACTTCTGCAGAAAGGACTTGAAGTGCATCTGCCAGTGATCTTTGTGTGTGTGTGTGTGTGTGTGTGTGTGTATTCTCACATGCACTGCATAGCGTCCTGTATAATGGCCATCCATGTGTTGCGCTCCTCCTTGCTGCTGGCCAACACCTCCACCATTTCTGGCTTTTCTGTGCCAGCTGTGATCAGAAACAGACCTGCAGGAGACACGAGGCAATCCTTGATGAAACCATTGTGGTTCGTGCTGACTAAAAGCCAGACTGAATCACACAGTGACTGAAATCCGCAAAAGATGTGAGAGAAGGAAGGAGACTGACCTCGCTCCTCATTTGCCACTTCTCTTACAATGAGTTTGTGTAAGGAGATGACCGTGGAGCGCTGGTCCTGGGAACAAAGGCTCCAAATCAAACCGAATCCTTGGGTACAATCTTATGTATGTGCCGAGTGCCAAACTTACCAATGAGGCAAATACATATTTCTGGTCTTTTTCCTGAAGAAAGACCAGCACATCTGTCAGGAGCATGGCGTGGACTTCTGCAACACACAGAAACAAATATTACAGCGAGCTCCAGTCGGAATAAATTCACGTCAGGTTTGGTCCAAAGATGCAAATGTGATGAACCTTTGAGTCTTCCTGCAGAGTTTTTCAGCTGCAGCGCTCCATCGTGCAGCAGCTTCCTCCCTCTGATCAGGTCCTCTTTAGCGAACATCTGACCACTCTTCATCCTCATGATGGACTTACTGTCAGTGCGACTGCAGTGAGACATTAAAGGTTTACACTCAGGCACATTTAAGAGCACTGCTGTTTCTGCAAGCTAAGCTTACAGAAAAAATCTAAAACTACATGCAGAGAGTAAAACACAGGCTGAACATCAGCACTGCTCTGAGCAGTCAGCACGACTAGAAAAGTGGTATATATGTGGAAGGTACAGCCCAGGTATCAGCCAGCCTTTAAGCTTATTCATCATTCAGCGTTCATCAGTTGACATTGTGTAACGTATACTTCAGGCGTTGGTTTGGGAGCGTTTGTGGAGCGCTCTGAGCTAAGAGTGGGCAGGGAGGCGACTGTCTGGAGGAATGAACTGCTCTGATGACCCACGTGATCAGCTGATCCAGGAGTAGGCAAACTCCATCACTGACACTACTGAGTACCTGTACACCTCCTTCAGGCGCTGTTTCTTCTCCTGCTGGTTGACTTTATTATCCACAGCCGTAATCAGCTCCTTCACAAGGCGCAGCGCGTCAGAAACCAAGCCGTGCTCCTTATCTGACTCTGTTCAGAGATTCATAAAGAGTTTAGGATGAATTATGTTCTGAGGAAAGATGTTGGACACAGTGTCACCGCACAGTTTTTAGGTGACGTTTGAAGAACAATGAAAGATGCGCTTGACTCGGTGGATGCTGCCACGGGTCTTCATTCTTACCTTTGGTGTGCTGAAGGATCCTCTGGATCAGAACAGGATATTTGGTGATCCTCTGAGTCACCAACAAAATACACTCTGGGATGCTGAGCCGCCGCACAACACTGCTGCTCATTGTTCTCTGCACACAAAGATACTGAGGTCATGCATAGATCCCAGACAGTGCAGGTGAGGTCCTCTGATGTGCTGCGTGTACAGAGAGCAGCTCTGACCTTGACGAAAGCCTGGAAGCGTTTATCTTTGGCGTGCAGTTCTTTGTACAGACTGACGGCTTCGTTGTGGCGACTGCAAAACTTGCCATAAACTTTTGTCATGCGGACAGAGCTGCAGCCTGAAAACTGAATTTAAGAAGTCACAAAAAAGAAAGTAAACACATTTAAGGTGGAAGCAAATTCAGCGCTTTCCATAACATGCTGTGAATATTGTAGTTCTTCCATTAACTCAAAAGAACTGCAACTTAATGGAAAGACTGCCATGATCTTTACTGCAACCACTGACACTACCAAACGACACCCCTGA
This sequence comes from Rhamphochromis sp. 'chilingali', assembly GCF_963969265.1. Lineage (NCBI taxonomy): Eukaryota > Metazoa > Chordata > Actinopteri > Cichliformes > Cichlidae > Rhamphochromis > Rhamphochromis sp. 'chilingali'. The sequence continues at coordinate 43,697,588 of NC_137930.1, forward strand.
TTTCCAAACAGATATCTTAGAGTTGAACTTAACTAAAAGACAACAGCACACACTCCACACACGAGGAGTGTAAGGGCCACCAGAAATGGATTTATTTCAACTTTATTTACCACTGACACGCACGCATACACCCTCCTCGTGTCCTCGTCTCACCTGTTTAACTAAGATGTCTCCAATGCTGCAGATGAGGAAGTTGTTGCTTTTCTGTCTCTCGGTTGATGCATTTCTTTTTCTCTCCAGGAGCAATGAGAGGAATTCTGTGTGGAACTCCAAGAGATCGTCCAAAACAGGGAAAATCTAGGGAAATGTTGGACAGACAGGTCGTTATACTGTGTGTACCCAAGCGTGTCGACGGGTGAAATTGCTCTTTGATCACCTTGTTCAGAGTTTGAAGATCAAGCTGCAGCTCCTTCTGAAGGCCTTTGTGATACACTTCCGACATAATCTTCAGAGTCCTCACATGGTGAACCTCCGTCTGGTACAGCTCTGTGCAGAGAAAACACTCTTATCTCCATGTTTGGCCCCGACAGCAGTCTGTCACTCCCCACTGAGTCACAGCACAGTTTACCATAAATGACATCTTGTCTCTTCACTTCATCTTTCTTCAGGGACTTCAAGAACTTCTTATCCACCATGCCGCTCCAAGAATCAGCTGCCAGATCTTTAATGTCATTTTCAAACTCCATCAGCTGGGTCTCAGTGATCTCAGTACCTACACACACACACACACACACACACACACACACACACACACACACACACACACACACACACACACACACACAGCAGCTCAAACCATCATTCTTTGAATCTAAACTGTGTGTGTGTGTGTGTGTGTGTGTGTGTGTGTGTGTGTGTGTGTGTGTGTGTGTGTGTGTGTGTTGTGTTCTACCTTCATCAGTGAGAGACTCAGTTGAAGCGTTGACTTTGCTCCCCTGATGGAGAGAGTCGGTGGACTGGGACAGCACTTTGAGGCGCTTGAGTGCAGCATCGTCTAACCTGAAGGAACAAAACTATGAAGATGAGCAGGATTTTAATGGCTTTGCTTTCTACATACATCACATAGTCGCAAGAACAATATGACGCCTTTGGAGCTGCCACTAGTTCTAGTGACAAGAACAGAAAAACCCGTCTTCACGTCTGTGAAGAGCACATCGAGCGACGGCATGTGTGCTCAGTGCTGAGACAGTCACTTGTGCTCGTGTGTACACGTGACGTTTAGAGCTAACTGGGAATTTTCAGAAACAAAGTTAATTAGTCGTAACGTCTTACGATGGTATGTTGCTAATGGAGATGCTCTTAGCCAGGTTGCTGTGAGGGCTGAAGGTTCTGCGGTTTCTTCTCGGAGACAGCATAGGAAGGTGGTCGTTGGGCATTGTTACTGTTGACCAACGTGACGATGAGGACCTTGACGACAGCGATGATGTAGAAGATGTAGCTAGATAAAAATATATCAAAACAGAAAATGAATTTGATTATTTGCTCATTAAAAAGCAGCAATCTAGTTCTTTTGTAGTTCTCTTCTTCATACTATGAGCCAGAAGGTGTCTATCAGTGGAACTGCTGGGACATCAGAAGCTCTGTCTACCAATCAAAAGCAGCTCCCTCTCTCTGCGTGTGCTCCGTCTGCTCAGGTCTGAGTTGCAAGCATGCTTTAGAGCTTTAGTTCGATGAGAACTAAAGCTCCTTCAGAAATGCTGCATTGCTACCTCCCAGTGTCCTTATTTGACTTGCTCTTTTACAAACTGAGTAAAAAGTCAAACATGCTGCACTCAATCATAAGCTTGTTCTGTGTTTGTGCCATCACTGTACGCTGGCTTTGGAGTGACAGCTGGACCTTTTTTCTATCCTGACAGAGGAACAGCACTGAGTGAAGACAGGAATTTGTCTTCAAGTACATGTGTACATTAACGTTGTGTTGCACTTTGCAGTGCGGACAGTGTGCGTTTGTGCGGCACCGACAGAACGTGGAAACCTCTCTTCTTTTGCTAATGGGCTTCTGCTGATCATGGGAGTGGTGGAATAGATTCAAACTCAGCAGCTTTCTTAGTAACACAGCTGTGCAGTTATTTTAAAGCACCTGTATCTAAATGAATGACTTGAGACCCACAGCTTTATTTTAATGGTCACTAGGACATATACAGATAAAATCACCAGTCAAATCTGAAGGAAACTGGGAATTTTTAGACGGATTGATATAAAGGATTCTTTGAAAGTGTCTTTAGCTTTAGTTGATTCGCTCCCCTGTGTCTCCTCTGTAAAGTTCTCCATGTGTTCTTACTTTTACTCCTCGTGTTAACAGACGACCCAGGAACGCCTTCTGGCACCGCCGCTTGCTGATAGAGACAAACATGACAGATTAAACTTAAAGAAGACTTGTAAAATACATTTATGATGGATTTATACCTCACCTCTAAATTAGAACATGTGGTTTAGCTGTTCATCTACAGTTATTCCTGATGGTAACACATTCATCATGAGTCTGTGTACCATACCTACCTTTATTCTGTTCTTTGCACAGACAGACGGGCTCTCCGTGGATCTGTCACTGACGAGGACCCCACAGTCTGCAGGCAGCACAGAAACAGCTATGTTAGTGTATTCACCCCCAACCACACACACACACAGGGTGCCACATTCATCTCACATACTTTAATGTCTTACTGACCTCACAGCACTTTAGAGGGCAGGTCACATACATTTATGCAATGCTTTATTCTTACAGCTGCCATAATGTCAGGAGCTACAGTGGCTCATCTCTGCAGCAGCGTTTCTGACACACATGCTATATTTCACTTCATAGCTGGATGTACTGTGGTGGGTTCACTAAGGAGGAGCCTCATCATCAGCATCACTCTCTTAGGAAGTCTGAGTGCAGCTGGAGCCTCTAAGCACCGTGCTTCTCTTCATTGGTCCTCGGAAATTCTCCTTAACACTCTTCCTTGACCTCATGACCTTCTCCATCAAGGTCACCGTGAAGTGGAACAGGAAGTTTTGGACTATTCAGCTATAGCCTTGATATTTCCGTCTCTTTAACACTACAACATCCTTTGACACTCTTCTCTTCTGCGTGCAAAGGCAAAGAAACCAGAAGGCAGTGACTGCTGCCATGGCTTCAGTCCAGCTCACAGGAAGAAGAAATACCAGCGCTGGTCAGTGCTACCCCTCAGCCTCCAGGCAGATACACCTATGCTATCAATGTCAAACTCATACCTCGCCTCGTTTTGAAGTCATCACATTCACACACTTGTGCATCCATGCCGTCCACACACTTACAACAGTACTCCATCAGCCTTTTATGGCTGATGATTGAAAAACTAAACCCATAAAGAAACAAGCATAAAATCATCCGCTAGAAAAACTGGCAGGTTCTGTCCCCAGGTTTGGCTGCCTCCTCCGGACTGTCCCACTCAGCTTTAACCTTTTCTTTTGCTCAGTTTTCCAGCTTCTTTGTACCTGCAACACCTTCCATCATCTTACCCTGAGTATTTTCCTTCAGTTTGAGGCTTCAAGTCTGCAACTCCACAAATACTGTCCAGTCAGCTCTGTCTGTAAAGGCTGGGGTACAAAAGAGGTCTGCTGGTTCTGTTCCTGTTATTAAAGGCCAAACAAGTACAGAGTGGATCCTACCACAGCAAGCCCAGCAGCTAAGTGGACTGTGGGTGAAAAACCATACAGGCAGAGGAGGACCAAGCACAAGCCACACAGAACCCTGTTGCTGTCTGATGACTGCCCAGACTATTAACCACTACTAATCACGACTAACCACTTCTATGTAAACAACTACAGCATTATTACACAGAGCAGTATGATGGTGTTATCAAAGGTGTGAAAACGCATGGAGATAACGAAGTACGGAGAAGAGGAAGTGGTGATCCCAGACTGGAGGTGAAATAAAAAGCAGGAAGGAAAGAGCAGAAATGCAGCAGGAGAGTAAGAGAGCTGGCACGTGTCAGAAAGACAGCGCTACGAGGGCCTTACTGTTGCAGGAGAACGTTTCCTTATTGCACAGGAGTCTGCCGCTGTGCTGACACAGCGTGGAGCCGGGGGGGCACAGGGGGGCCTTTTCTCGTGCTTTGCTCTCTTGCTTACCCTCCCCCCTCCTCTCCTTGTCCTGAAAACAGCAAAGACACCAACACACTTCAAAACCTGACATTTCTCATTCCTTTGAATTGAGATAGTGCACTGTTCATTTCTGCATGCCAACACACACACACACACACACACACACACACACACACACACACACACACACACACACACACACACACACACACACACACACACACACACACACAGTTCCTCTTTTGCTGTCTGTCTGGTTGTTTTGCAGAGTTCTGTCCGTCTTGATGAAGCCACTATTTTACCATAACGTATGTGATGGCATTAGATAAAAATAAATCTTTTTCTGAGATGTATGATGTCACACTTCATTCCTGTTTTTGGCTTCAGATTTCCTTTAACAGTTTCAGCAGGGTTTTGTATTGTTACGTCTCAGTTTTAGTGCAGTTATTCATTTATTTGAATATTTGGTTTCACTTCAACTTTATTTAAATTCAGTTCCCTCTTTGGTTTTTTGGGTAGGGGGTCTGCTGCGTACGAGAAATGCACAATGAGTCACATTAAACTCGTCTGAACTCAGACTAATTACCTCTAACAAATGCCAACAAATGCCACTGTGTCCACACTGATATTTGGCATATAACCTGTATCATCCTGTGATAAAAGGCAAACACAGCACATCAAAAACATTTTACTATTCGATTTTTTCATGGAATAATAAAAATATCTCAGTTTAAACACTTGATATGGTTTCTGTCTTCTATTGTGAATAAAACATGACTTTAAGAGATTTGTAAGATTTGTAAGTCATTGCACTGCATTTTTATTTCCATTTTACACAACATCCCACGCACGGCTTTGATGTGCAGACCTGTAACTGCACAGCTCTGCAGTGAACCACAAACTATCGTCACACTGACTTCACCACAGTAGCCCACAAGTAGCTGCAGTGGGGTCAGCCTGACTGTGCTTGTATGACCCAGCCAGGCTTACAAGCCACAGATCATCTGATTATCAGATCATATAGTCATCATATAGTCCGGGTGTCCAAAGCACTATATTAGTATCTGGTGTATTTTTGCTAACCATGAGAAAAATTCCAGTCCACTCACAAACAAAACTTTAAATATTGCAGGTATATTTGGGTCAGTTTGTATGCATCCCTAGTCACAGAGTACACAACTTACACACACATGGCTGTGTGCAGTCCAGCATGCAGAGTGACAGTGAAGACTCTGTACAGGTGGAATCATGGCGGAAAAGTTCACTTAAAGAAGAAAGAGAGCCACAATGGAGCTCTTTGTGACTTAAAAAAAAGAAACTATCAAAAAGCCTGCATGAAGAACAGACAGTTGGTTTCACTTCATTACAAACTAGTTGTCTTTCATGACATCTGTGTTCTCTGCAGCAACCCACAGAATTTTGACACTTCACACAGTGAACACAGTCAAATGTTCACCTGTGCTGAATACTTCATGCACCTGACAAAGTATGGAAAAATTCAGCATTTCAATACATTTGCAAAAATAAAGAATATAACTGAAATACCCTGGTTTTTATCAGCCAGGGCACACACATGGACACATCAGCGTTACGCTCTACAGTCATCTCCAAACATACGTCAGAGTGTTAGAAAAGAAGAAGTGGCTGCATCACATCCTGTGTGTAAACATTTCTCACCTTGACTTTCTTGCTCATCTTGTTGCGGAGGTAGCTGAATCTCCGACCAATTTTAGGCCCTCCTTTTCCCTCAGTTTCGCTCTGCAGGGGACCTGGCTCATCCTCTGAAATACTGAACAACACAAAGGGAACTTTCAAAGGCACAATGCTCATTTCTATTTATATCAGCAAACGTTTTCCTGTTCTCTCAAATAACTGAAACCCATTAACATTACAATCATGGGCCTGAAGAAACAGAATAACAAACTCAAATGAAAAACCCAACAGGATCAGCGTGCCATGCACTCAGTTACATGCAGCCTGTGCTGCATCTCTTCAGTATGATGTGCTTTAAAAGTGAAGCAGAGAAAAAAAGATTTATTAGCTTCTCTTCCTACCTGGATGCCAGTGACCCAGAGTGACTGCAGAATGAGTTCACACCTGCATGAGGCAAAGACGACAATCATCATTTGATCAGGACAACACAGCTGTAGTCTGAACTGCACAGCAATGTCTTCAACGCCACAGTTACCAAGCAAAGCCTGCTTTTAGTAATTGGTTGACACGACAACAAAAGTGATGACTGATGAACTCCATTGCACTTCTAACCCTAATAAAATGACTAAACACAAAGTTAACCAAAGACATTGGCAGATGTGCTGAGTCAGTACTAGTGCCGTGCTCTGTATCACTGGCAGGAGTACCGTAAGAAAAATAAACGTGCACAGCTACATACTGTTTTTCAGATGTCAGCAGTTCCTTGATAGCCTGCCTTACCTTTTCTGTGGGCGGCTTCGTGTTTACAGACTGCATCCTATGTGCTCTGTGTAAGTGTCTCACCTGCAGCAGCCTTCAGCACGGCTGCTCAAACAATCAATCATTCCCTTCATACTTTGTCATGGGTAATATTACGACAATAACACTGTTTTAGTAAAAGAACCACCTGAAAGTAATGTTAATGCACTAGCTGGTCAGAGGTTTAGGTCACATTGAACACGGCACACTGAAAGGGAGACACTCGTCACACTTACACAGACTAGTTTATTAGTTTAGGCTTCTGAAGACAAACACGTGGGGTCCAGCAATGGGTCGACACATTTGAACTGCTTTGATGGTCAGTGTTACAGGACACCAGACTGACAGAGGGAACACTACAGGGACAATCTTCATACTTACTCCCTCCCTCCTCCTCCTCATCACTGGAGGAAGAGCCAATGGAAAAGAAGCGTCTAGTTTTTGGGAGGAGCGGAGAGATACTGACAGAGAAGCTGATTCGTCGCTTTGATGGAGGAAACCCACTCGCTAAAAGGTATTCATGGGTGCAGCAGGATGAAAGAATCTTAGCGGAGAACGTCGAGAATCTTTACTTCTCAGAACAAACGAGAGGCAGAGACAGAGGACTGAGAGACTCACCCTGTACGTCCCGCTGAGTGACGGTGACCATGGAGATGGATTTGGTGAGAGTTGGATGATGAAAGATGGCAGGACAGCTGACAATCAATGATGTCTAACAACACACAAGAAATGAAAATGACAAGTATATAAATCCGTCCTCTCATCGAATAACAAAGCAAAAAAAAAAAAAGTAAGAGGACACACCTGGCTATCAATGCTGCTGCTGTCTCCTTCCTGCTCCTCCTCGGTTAGGGAGGCCAGAGACCCCCTGTCCAGGCTCTCCACCTGTGAACTCCTGCCTGCAGCCACCACCTCCTGATCACTGATGCTGGCACACTGTGTCTGGTCCTGCACCACTTCTGTGCCCACTTCTAGACTTTCTAGACTGTGGCTGGATGAAAGGAGAAATGAAGTAGGACCATGTTTCCTGACTCAGGTGGCACACTGTTTTCTGCTGGTGATGTGCACGGCTCCTCCACTTATCACTCAATACTGTAGTATAAAACCAGTGCTCTGCTCTGTGTCTGTCTCCTCATAGTAAGTGTGCTATGCTGAGTAGTTATTATTTTACAACTTTTATACTTTTATAGCCTTTCAGGACTTTCTGCCAACTTTCTTTTAATTTAGTTCCGGTTCGTATTCATGTCCAGGTTCTATCCATCCATCCATGCATGCACAATCCTGATTTATACACCAGTGTCGTTGGTGACCAGCTGTCATAGGGCGAGAGGTGGGGTAAACCATGGATGGGTTTGACTGTTTTTACATCCTGGACGAACCCCCAAATTGTTATATTTCACCAAAAGACTTGGGCAGAGAGTGGAATAAGAATAAAGTGTCTGGGTGGAAAAGCTGTGCACCGGCTCCACAAGAGAAAGGAGGCTGGCACCTGGAGCAGAGAGAGAGAGAAGCAGGGTGCAGCCACAAAGCACACAGCAGCCTGCTAGGCTGAACCACACGTCTAACCAGACCTCATTTCATAAGGCGCATTGGTATGTTGTTGTGTCATCTTTCTCTGTGCTCGTCTTACATCATAGTCAGAGGTTTTAAGTCGCTCTTCTATCGAAGAGCTGTTGAAACGAAACAATATCTGTGTATTACTGTTGACTTCTGCCATTTACCTTCTGCTGTCTATTTGCTCCTGATCAGGAAAAACCAGGTTGGATGGACACCAGCTCATACTGGAGAAATGGACAGATGGGGGACGAATTGTGAGAAACATGCAAAGAAAAACAAAGAAAAGAAAGAGAAGATGTTTGATGGCAGGGGTGTATTAAAACAAGAATTAATGATAATGGTGTTGTGGTGAGAAAGATGTGTCTAAGCTGTTAATTTAAGTTTGTCTGAAAACTGGCACATTGCTTTAATTCATAACACTTGGACTCACATCACAGCAACACAGCCTGAACTGCACAACTCAATGCAGAAAATACTGTACAGAGGTAATAATCATACATCTCAGCACTACAGCCAGAGTTTAAGGGAATCTTTCCATCTCCACCTCAGTCTCAGCACACTTTGCTGACCTGCTGCTCTCACTGCGCTGATGACTTTTCCACTGGATGCCATGCTTGGGCCAGGGAGTGTCTGTGTATGCCGTGTGAGCAGGCTGAGGCTGCACTCTAGTAAGAAGGCAGGAATGCAAGCCTGATTCGGCTGCTGTGAGGAATAGCGGTGTTGCACTCACACTCTAACAACTCAGTTTAAGGTTCTTGACATTGCCTCACATTTGAATACGTGCTGTCCTTTTCATCAGTAAATCAGTCATTTCTCAGCTGTTTCTGAATGTGTGAAACACGACTCACAGAAATATCAGCCTAGACGCACAAAAAGAAAAAGTATGTGGCCCTGCAAGGAAACAGAGGCAGGCGTGAATAAAGCAGGTCATGGAAGACGGGGTTACCTTCTTCTGTGGAGAGGGGTCTTGGCTTGTTTCACCTCTCCTGAAACGGTCTTCAGTGAGCTGAAGGAAGGGGCAGGCGGACTGTTGATGACAACAGGAGGAAGATACACTCGTGAACAAAGATGTGGAAGCTGGCTTTAATTTCTCCTGCTGCTCGACATGGAGCAGATGCTCGGCTGCTGTGTTTGCACTTACTGTTTGCAAACGCAGTTCATGTAACTAACTCTGAATGCAATTGTGTTTTGAAAAATATCAGCCAATCTGGCATTTGACGTCAGCAGGATTTTTCAATAAAGTTGGGAGCGGAGCATCTGTTCTCGTGTTGACACCAAGTGTGTGAACAAGGAGACCCATCAATAAAGTTTTAAAAGCCAAATGAGACAGATTCTGACCCGATACAAGGCTTAAGCTGCACAACAAAGCACAATTTCAAGGCTACCCGAGCATTAGACAGCACAACTGACTGATGCCAAAGCCACAGATGTTGTTCTAGTCCAACCAAGAAGGCCTCCACAATGCTAACATGCAGCTTTGATACAAAGCTGCATCTTAGCATTCACATCTATGGAAAGACCTCCTTAGACAGCACAACTATACAGAGGGTCATATTTTTTACTTAGAAGATGGTCCTTTAGTGGCTCGGTGTCAGAACAGCCCGAGGTTCCAGTACCTGCTCTGTGAGAGCTCCATGTGTGTGGCTGTGTTGGTCCTGCCCGGCTCCCAGCTATGGCGACGCAACGGAGACAAGGAGCGACTGGATGTGCGCAAGACGGCTGATGACACTGGAGTTTCTGGAAGCTGGTCTTTTTTCTCTTCTTCATCGCCTCCTCCCTCTACCTCTCCTCCTCTTTCTCCTCCTCCTCCTCAGATGTATGTCAGAAAAAAATATTACAACCACTCACCGGTTAAGAATGAACACGTAACAGGACACATGCAACACACCCAGCACATCGTTCAAACAGTTACTACAAATACTAATGACTAATGTTCTAACTCTGAAGTAAATGCTGAGAATATGGGATGTTTCGCTGGATTTCACCAGAAGCTCATTGTGTCTGTGACCTCAGTGAAATCTGTCCTGATCTACTGTGCATAGCAACAGACAGATTTACTATCAGCTCACAGGCAGACAGACAGGAAGTAGAACATGCCAAAGAGCTTGTAATTATTAACTTCTTCAAGGAAATAACAGTTTCAGGTATCACTGTGTGCTTTACCTCTGTCCTCCGTTTCTGACATCCAGGACAGTGTGGAGCTCTGAGGGGACACAGCGCCAGATGTGTCCACTGACAAAGCTGCTTTGCTGGGACTGACAGCTTCTTGCATCAGTGCATTACTAGTGGAGGAGTGGGCGCCACAGGCCTGGCTGTCCATGTGCCCAACACCAGTCTGAGGAGCCTCAGGCTGGAGAGAAGGGGAGAAATGTGAGGTGGATTTTACAAAGATGTAAACAAACACAAAGCTAGGGCACTGAGACACACACACACACTGTAGTAGATTTTTAATATAGGATAATAGGATATTTTAGAAGCTGGGCATTGGAGTGATTTGAAAGGGCCCTGTAAGAAAACGTTCTCAGGGAAAGAGCTGAATGTGGTCTGTGGAGGATTATGAGAAAAGCTGGTGGAAAAGGCCTCTTCCAGAAAAAATGAGTCACTGCTCACACTCTGACCAGCTCCAAATATTTCTCTGTGACAGCAGAGAAGTTCTGCTGCACCAAAACTGCTGATATTTTGTATGTGTGCGTGCGTGTGTGGTTATGGGAGTAAGGAGAGCATTGATTATGAACACGCGGCAACATTATTTCATACAAATGTCAAACACGTTGTGTGGTCTGATAAGTTTGGATTTCCTTCAGGTGGCGGGGTCAGACTTTGATGTAAACTCCTGCCCAGTGTCAGTGGCTCAGGCTGAGGCTGGTGGTGTATGGGTGTGGGATCTATAAGTCGAGCTATCGCAGCTGATCGTGTCCATCCCAGTATGACCTCAGTGTACCGTCTTCTGATGGCTGCTTCCAGCAGGATAAACACTGCACTTCAAAGCTCAATTGTCTGCACTCAAAAGCTCCCAAAAAACCCAAGAGCCTCTCAAAGCAAAGAAGCGACGTATTCGTCAATGGCCAAGTCAGTACCCTGATTTCAACTTAACATGCTTTTAAGTTACAGAAGATAGAAGTGAAAGATAAAGACCCACAAACAGCAGCTGCTCTACAGTCCTGGCAGAGGATGTTAACGGAGGAAACACAGCATTTGGTGATGTTCTTGGGTGCTAAACTTCAAGCAGTCACTACAAATTCATTCATTCTTTTAATTAAAATCATGTTTGATTAATTAGGTTTGAGCCTCTGAAACTTTGGACTATGCATAGAAATGTCTGTAATTCCTCAACAGTTAATGTGGTATTTCACAAAGTCTATGTGTGTGTGTGTGTGTGTGTGTGTGTGTGTGTGTGTGTGTGTGTACCTTGTGAATTAGACCATCATCCAGCTCAGGAGTGACGTTCAGGCCATCTTCCACCGCCGACTCTCCCTGCACCAAACACAGTGACACACACGTTCCTCGGTCTGTGTGAATATCTGTGAAGAAGAAGGAGGAGGACGGTCAATCACTTCCTGCTGAGTGAGCGAAAGACAACATGAGTTGTCACATTAGAGACTGTGGCATGCTATAGCGCTGGTAGAAAGGAAGTTTATCTCATATCACACCAACCACAGAGAAACAGCCTGCCTGTTTCTCTGTGGTTGGTGTGTGAAAGCACACTTTATCTGATAAAGTTTAAAGGTTAAATAAATAAGCGAACATTAAGTGCTCAAGCTTTAAATTTACTGCAATAATAAATGAAAGTTTATGTTCTGAATTGTACCATGTGGCTCAGTGAGTGTTTACATTCATACAAATATTCTATTTAAATAATCTAATTAATGTATTAATAACAATCTTTGGTTTTTGCTACTGATAACTCTACTCAAATTATCATTAAATAATAAAATAATCCATTTTAATGCAAAGTTTTCGTTACAGAACCTCATCAGAGATGCAGTGAAATCAGTGTTTCGACTCAAAACGCATTTAAAACCACCTTCAAGCCTACAAAATGCTAATCACGTGTTATTACATGGTTTTGCATTTTGCAGCCCTGATTCAAGTGTTTGCAGGCGATCATCACTCTTCCTTATGTTTGATTGATTCAAATGTTACTATGGAATTAAACAGAAATAGCTTGAGCCGTGCTTATTACAGTGGAACTATTATAAGTGTTTCCACACATCTCCATCACATTTTACAGCACATTAAATACGAGTTCTTGAGGGTTCTGCTCAGCTGTACTGGTAGCAGGTAAACTGGTGTTAAGATCTGGTTACTTCCTTTCAAAATAAGTGGACTGACAGTCTGTAAGCCTTACCTGTACATGGTGTTATTGCGTTGTGTTCAAGACTGGGCTGTACAGGACAGAGCACATGGCTTTCTCTCTGGATCTAACAAAGAAACACAGAGGGAGAGAAAGCAGAATGAGGCTGCTGTTTGCAGTACATGAGTTTTCCTGTAAAGTTCTCTGTGCTGAGCACACAGCATTGTGCTCCGAAACAAGGATGAAGAACTAAGCGTCATCCTCAGTTCTTCGCAGAATTTTTCTCTGAGCGTTCTCAGGTGACACAATATGACACTGTCACACACAAACACGGGATCCACGCGTGACTGATGACAACAGCCGTTCACCCACGTACTGTGTGTGCTGCATCTGTGTGTTACATGTTGATCCAACACATAGAGAATGATTGTTCCACACACACAGCAGTCCAGTGTAACATAAGACCGATGTAGGAAGGCTCCTTTACCAGGGTGCAATTCTGCAATTGTTCAAACATCAGCTGCTCTGAACTGCTCAACATCCCTCCGGGACAACACTTTTCCAGCCTGCATGTCTTTAGATTTTTAATGTTTTGGGCCATCCAGCTGACCAGTTTAGTAGCAATTTCCTTGCTACTAAATATTCCACATTCCACACTGTCAGTGAACTTATGACAAAGTGGGACTGACTGGAACATCAACTCAGTCGTGAAGTGGTCGGCCACGCAAGACTACAGATCAGGGTCAGCGGATGCTGAGGTACACAGTGCACAGTCCGCAGCTCTCTGCAGAGTCAATCACTACAGACCTGCAAACTTCATGTGTCCTTCAGATTAGCTCATAAACAGTAAGAGCTTCATGGAATGGGTTTCCACGGCCAATCAGCTGCATCCAAGCCTTACATCAAATAGCACAATGCAAAGAAGTGTTCTTTGGAGTGATGAATCACACGTCTCCATCTGGCAGTCTGATGGAGGAGTGTGGGTTTGGCGGTTGTCAGGACAACGGTACTTGTCTGTCTGTGCCAACTGTGAAGTTTGGTGGAGAGCGATTATGTTGTGGGGCTGTTAGTTCTTAGTTCGAGTGAAAGGAACACTTAATGCTTCAGCATACTAAGACATTTTGGAAATTTCATGCTCCCAACTTTGTGGGAACAGTTTGGGGATGGTCCCTTCCTGTTCCAAAATGAGTGCATAACAGTGCACAAAGCAAAGCCCGTAAAGACATGAGAGAGTTTGGTGTGGAAGAACTTGACAGACTTTCTTTATACTCGTGGCTTCTGATGGAATGTACAAGTCACAATTGTATGTTTTGTGTTTAGGGTACAGAAATAATCACTGTAAAACTGCACGATGGCGGACTGAACAAAAGACCACAAAGACCTCTCTTCTCTGATATCATCTTTAAGATAAATGTGCGTGTTTAGACAAAGGCTGACTGAAGTCTAAGGGCTGGATATTAATGTGAGTGAAGCAATGAATTGTGTAACTCCTACTACTTTTGTCACTGCTGTAGGCTGGGCCATCGCAGTGATCTCATATTTAGTTGTGTGATGGTTAATCAGTAAAGCCAATGACTCCTTTGTCTCGCTGACGACTGTCTCAATGGATCTGTTGTCTTAGCTCCATGTTTCCTGCACTGTCTATTGTCAACATGCTGCAGAAAAAGATCCACACAAAAGAGCAGCTCTCCAACATGTAGGAGACAACAGGCAGCATTTGTCACTCTGCACCCATGCAGCATATGCTGGACAGTTGTTTGGAGGGTGCACACTTGATTTAAAGTGAACACTCACTTTAAATCACCAGAGATAAGTACATTTAATGAAATGTATGAAGCATGTGAACTGTTCTATCCCAGTTTAATGAGCTTGAATAATTTACCTGTGCCAAATAAAACATATGTTTGTGTATGTCGATTGGCGATCTGTCCAGCTGATTTGAATCATCTAATGCTTTCAGTGAGTCTGAGAAAGAACATTCCTTTTTCTTGTCTTTCTTGTCTTTTCTCCCCTCGCTCCCAACCAGTTGCAGCAGATGCTGTTAGTTAAAAGTTAATAAAGGACAATCGCAGCATTGATACACTACTGACATTGATAGACTATTAGCTGTTACAGTCTGTTACATTCTGTCAGTAATAGACTGTTTCTTAATCAGCATGATCAGCATCACAGTTTTTGACACTTTACCACAACACAGATCTGTATCAGGAGCACGGAGCGCTTTCTCTCATAGTTGCACAGATCATCTCTCAGGACAGTTGACACAGCTGAGATGCTGTGTGTTAACAGCAGTGCTGTCATCTAATGCTGGGGGCTGTCACAAAGCCTGCTCTGCTCTCTCATCTCTGCTGGGAAGAGCTGATACGTAAGAAGCAAGCCAAACCAGCCCCCGGCAGCAGGATTTCATTTCTGCATCACCAAAGTAGAAGTTGGAGTTCTATTGCTCTGAAAATTGTGTGCATAGGAGTAAAAACAGAGAAACTATAATGCAAACCATGCTTTGTGTTACTCTCTGTGACAGCATAAAGGCTGTGGGTGTGGCAATTTCACACTATCACCAAAACACTGATCATAGTGATATGTACACAAATTTTCGTATATGTGTGTGTTTGCAAAGAAGATGCCAGTGAACATGATGCACACACTCTGCCTTCTTCTCTGGACCACAGCTCATTTAAAATGGACTGAAGCAAAGTAGGAAACTGTTCTGAGGTCAGACCCTTCCAGATTGTTTTTGGAAAACATGGGCACCACATCCTCCTGACTGAAGACCAAAGGAATTAGGCACATCTGGAAAGGCTCCATCAATGCTGAAAGGTATAGACATGTTCTAAACCAACAGATAGTCCATCCAAATGACACCTTTTTTAGACGACTCTCCATATTTTGCATAACAATGCTAACCCATGTATGGCATCTGTTAAAGCATGGCCGACCTGGCCTGCTATGGCGTTATTTTTGTGACCCTCACCAACTGAGAACATCTGGAGCATCATGATAAGAAAGAAGAGACAAAGACGAAGAAGCCAGGACAGCTGAGCAGCTAGAATCCTGCATCAACAACATCCCTCTCCCTCAAAATAACTGGCAGGTCTAAGACTTTCAACAGCAGACGAACAGTATCTGAAAGTCATGTCTTTAAGAAACAGGAAAAATCCCGTTTCTTAAAGACATGACTTTAAGTCATTTGCACAGAACATTTCTGATGATCAGAAATGTTCTCAGTGGAGGGATGGCTAGAGCAGGGTGATATGACCAAAAATATTTATCACGATATACATTTGAAAATTTGCGATAACGATATAACTGACGATATAATCGACACTAGACGAAATACTTTACAACTCCACAACTTTATTCGTGCAAAAAAAAATAAAATCAATGTGTTTTCACTTAAACAAGCAGCCGTTTTTTGCATTAAAGTTATATAAAAATTTAACAGTGCAAATGCAAATTCCTTGCTGACAGTTTAACCAAAAGGCATTTCCAGCGGAAACTGGCTGACATATCCTCAGCATAACCATGTATAATATCCACAAAACTTAAAAAGAGGTTATACACACACAATACGGTAATATTATGTTGAAGCACAGTACGTATCACTCCGCCAGGCTCCTGCCAACGATAGCCGTAATGCTCCGACAATCCATCAAGCGGTGCGGCTTCGTAGCTTAGCAAAGTCGTACTAAAACATTTGACAGATTTTCGAGCGTCGTGTACGACATGAAATCGTTTCGAGGTCAGTAAACACAACCAGAATTCATACATAAGGCGCACGGGATTATAAGGGGCACTGTCGATTTTCAGAAAAATCAAAGGATTGATTTTAAGTGTGCCGTATTTTCCAAAAAACACGGTAATAACGATGGCCAGCTAGCATGCTCTACCAAAAATAGTGCTTTGTTGTGTATCTGACGGACGAAAGCTAAACCAGTTCCACACCACTGAAGTTGCAGCATTTTTACAAACCAATTCTGGTTCATTTAACGATCCCCTTTCGCCCTTCTCATTCTCCGTCGCCGCCGTGCTTTTTCCGGCATGTGCGTATAAAAAACAAAAGCACTGCGCATGCGGGTTTTACCCATATTCTATCGCGATATTTCATTTTCTTATCGTTGCCCGACATTATACCAGTATTACCGTGAACGGTATGATATACCCCAGCCCTTGGGGCGGCTATCAAGAAGCCATTTTTAATGAAGGGAAACAGGAGGAAAAGGCTGAGGTACCCTACATGACACAAGAACTGAACTGAAAATCTGTGGCAAGAGGTCTGATCAACCCAAATTAGATTTTTTTTAGTGTGAGTTAGGATGAGAGAAAGTGATTCTGTGGACAGGTGTCCTTCATACTAGAGCAGGGCGATATGGCCAAAAATATTTATCACGATATATATTTGAAAATTTGCGATAACGATATAACTGACGATATAATTGATGCGAGACAAAATACAACTCCACAACATTACTAGCGCAAAAAGACAACCTTCCATTTATTTTCACTTAAACAAGAAGCTGGTTTTTATGTACATTAAAGCTTTATAAAAATGTAACAGTGCAAATGCAAATTCCTTGCTGAAAGTTTAACCAAAAGGCATTTCCAGTAGAAATGTGCTGACATATCCTGAGCATAACCATGTATAATATCCACTGAAGTTAAAAAGAGGTGCTTTGCAACATTAAACTGCAGTGTGCAGTACTTATTTTTTGGACCATAAGGTGCACGGGATTATAAGGCACATTAATCGAAACAAAGCAGTCAGATAAATCAAACTTTATTAAACTCATTCTTCTTGCTTCCTCCACTTCTGTACCATTGATTCATTAATGTTGAATTCTCTGGCAGCTGCTCTATTCCCATGTTGTTGCAGTATATTAATGACTAACCTCGTATTGTGGATGGATTATCTCAGTTGCTCTCCTGACTGAAGTTTGGTCCGTTTACAGCATCCTGCCATGCGATTGCATTTGTCTCTAACTATCAGGAACCTTAACGTTAACTTTTATAAGTGGAAAAGTGTTAGTGTTTGTCCTCCAGCTTCACTGTTTATGTTATGCTAACGTAGCTGTGTCGCTAGCGGTCACGTCGCACATCATTATATACCAGCTTGCCCAACTTCAGTAACCCTACAAACGTCACTGCTGTTTAGTTTCCTGTCTTCATTTATGTTGGAAGTGAAAGCAGAGCTGTACGTTTGAATTTTTTCAGAAATCTCTCAGTCAGAACATGCAATATCATGCTTAGGTAACTAGCGAAACTAGCGAGCTAACTTCCGCTAGCTTCCCGCTAACTTCTAACTCCGTTAAATGTAATAAATTTTGTTTTCATGGATGCCTGGAAGTTAAACTTCATAGTTACACCTGGTAAAGCAGCAATGCTGATCGTTTTATTAAAGATGAAAGAATTTAGAGAGTTTTAAACTCTCAGTGATGCTGCAGTGTTGTTTCACCTGAAACATACGGAGTTTAGGAACCAGATTACTCCCAGATTTAAGAGCATCTTAGTCCGACAAATACGACAATAACGACGGCCGCTTGCATGTTCTGCAAAAAAAATGTGCTTTGTTGTGTATCTGACGGACAAACACCAAACCAGTTCCACATCACTGAAGTTGCACCATTTTTACAAACCAATTCTGGTTCATCTGTTTCACTCAACAATCGGCCATGTGCGTATGAAAACAAAGGCACTGCGCATACGCGGATTACTCATATTCTATCGCGATATTTCATTTTCCTATCGTTGCCTAACATTATCCCGGTATTACCGTGAACGGTATAATATGGCCCAGCCCTACTTCATACACACTGAGAGTTTAGATCAGCAGTATCTGCAACTCACTGATTGTCATGTGTGTGCCACATCTGTGGGAGCCACACTTCTTGCTTGCTGTAGGGGATCAAATACTTCAATATTTCATTCAGTGACATGCAAATCAGATTATAACTTTTATGTAATGTTTTTTCTGGATTGTTTGTTCATATTCTGTTCTCTCCATTAAAATGAATCTGCCATAAAAGGGAAGTAAAAAAAAAAAGGGAGTGAGCAAACTTACAAATTCAGCAGGAGATTACAGAATTATTTCCCTGAGTGTATCTACAGAGGAGGGCAGGACAGAGGGTCCAACACTGAGTGTCTGCAGTAAAACATGGTGGAGGCTCTGTCATGGTTTGGGCTGCTTTTCAGCCAGTGGTGTTCGACATCTTGTCAAAATCGATGGAATTATGAATGCAGAAAAGTACCAACAGATTTTGATCCACCGTGTAAAAACATTTGTAAAGAATCTGACTGGCAGCAGCTTCATTTTATGTAAATACAACAATGAACCCAAACACACTGCAAATATAGTAAAAGCATTCCTGGAAAGAAAAACACAAAGTGGAACACCATCAGTTATGGACTGGCCTCCCCCGGACCCCGGAACATGCATATATTTACATGGACGTTTGTTCATGTTTATAAATCACCGCACAGATTTCCTAACAAAATATAAAGAAATGAGGCGTGGCTCAAGACTTCTGCACAGCACTGTATCTAAAGTACATATATGAAGGCCATGAGTGACTGCAGGACTCTCAGCCATCAAATCACCAGCTTTTTTCCCTACCTTAATCAACAGCACATCCACAGTGGGCTCTCCTTTGGCACAGAAGCTGTACCTTCGCCTGTGCCTCTCATACATGCTGCCAGTTTCACCCTCAGCTTCTAACAATCCAGGTCTCACACACATGCTGACAGCGAAACATACTGCAGGCAAAAGCTCAGCTATCGCCCCGCTCTCCACTGTCTGTCCCGACTGCAAATCTGTCACAGCAGCAATGATGGAAACAGCCGAGGGAGGAGTACGAAGGAAAAAGGTCCAACTGGAACTTTGTGCAGTTACAGGCAGCTGATTTACTTGAGGTGAAACGAGAAAACTTCACAAAAGAAGAAAACAGTTAGTATATCCAATTAGCGACATGAGAAGAGGGAATCCAAACCAAATCCACTTAAACAAACAGTGAAAGAACAGCTAACGCAGATCAGTGTGCTCCTACTCAGAGTAATCCTCTACAGCCTGCGAGCTCTGACGAGGAGACTTCCTGCACACATCTGTTTATAACACCAGCCCCCTCTCCATCCCTCCTATCCACCCGCTTCCTTTTTCCCTCACTGCCTTCTTCCCTCTCTCTCTGTCCACTCCCTCCATCAAAGGAGCCAAATAAGAGCAGCAGAAGTGGATAAATAGTGACTATGCCCTGTGCTGAGTGACTGTGCTGAGTGATAATGTCATATGTGCTGCTGCACCCACATGCACAATCACTGCCACATCAGGGTGACGTAAACATGGAAAACAGACACCTGCAGTCAATGCCACTGTGAACGGATGAGAGGAGGAGTACACCAGGGACAGGCCCCCAATATGTTGCAAGGCTAACACAAAGAGACACACAACCGTTCACACGTACTGGACATTTTCAATCACAGTTAACCCACATGCAGACCCGTGACACACACCCACATATGTACACACAGAGCACACAAACAGGCTTGACATTAGAGTGCTCGGTCAACACTGCACCAGCACACAGTTCCCGTGCTGAAGTTACAAAAATAAAGAAATCAAATTTATTTCTGGCATGCCTCATATTTTCAGTATTTGCTTTTTCACACTACAGTTCCCACAATGCTTTGGGTACACCTTGGGAAAAAAAAATGTGCAGTATAATGAATAAGTTGGTTGAAAAACAACACGTGTGTGTGCATGTGTGTGCATATGCATGTGTGTGTGCATGTGTTGCTGATAACATGATGAAAGTCATTTTTAATAAATTAAAGAACTCTCTCAACAACACAGAGCTAACTTATAGTCAGTAAGTGCAAGAAATCAGCACCACCTGTGACCAATCAGCAGCACACAAACACAGCAGTAACCACGGTAACAGCCGAACACCACCCAGCTCTGACAGAGTGAGAGACGGTCACATCTGGAACTTTTTATACCTACTGAAACCACACGGGGGCAACAAAGAATACCCGAAAATGAGTGAGTTCCTACAGACTGCATCAGAGAGCACACAAAGAGAACACAGGGTTCAATTTTCAATTGAATTCAGTTTTATTTATATAACGCCAAATCACAACAGCAGCCACCTCCAGGTGCTTTATACTGTTAGGTATAGACCCTACAATAATACAGAGAAACCCCAACAATCAGACAACCCACTATGAGCAAGTGCTTTGGTGATAGTGGGAAGGAAAAACTCCCTTTTATCAGAAGAAACCTCCAGGAAAACCAGACTCAGGGAGGGGGCGGCCATAAGCTGCGACAGCTGGGGACGATACGAGGAAGACAGAAAGACTTGTTGCAGGAATTGCTTCAAGATCAACCCGAGACAGTGATGAAGTTCATGTCCTCTGGATGCAGAGAGCACTCCCATCAGCACAGAAAAGCTTCCTCGTGGAATAAAGGTGATAAAGATGGTCACTTCACTACAGGGTTGAGAGGGTCAGGATTTTCCTTTAATTTGTCACCGAGCCGTACGTGTAAGATGTGAGACTGTATCAGCTCCGGCCTAACTGCATTAACAGATCTGTTAACAGAGGTTAGCAAACCTGCTACCTGATCCCAAACAAAAACTAACTCAAATGTGGACACAGTGGAACCCAGGATCCTTTAGAAAGTTGCACAAACATGATTCAATAAGTCATTTCAAAGTCCTATGATCACTTTTATGGAAAATAAATAAAAGTGCCAAACATCTGAATCAAACACATGGAAATCCAGCAGTTTCTCTAAGACTCCAAACTCGACCTGCTCATCTTCTCAACAAGGTAGCAAAGTTTTACATGAAAGCGAATAAAGCAGGGTCTCCTATACCGCTCTGTGTACTGTACCTCCCTCTTCCGTCCCTCCCTGACTCTGACATTACACCCCAGGGCAAGGTCTCAAGGTTCCCATGCCTCCCACTGTAACCTGCAGCTCTATGATACCAAACAGTGCGTCATCAGGAGTCATTAGAGAAGGATTTATATGGTGTCAAAGGAGACCGCGGCCTGGCCCGCTCTGATCTAACCCCAAAACCACAGAGAGCAAAACTAATGTTCATATGCACTGCAGGAAGGAGAGAGGAGGTGGGCTTGTGGGACCTGAGTGTGGCACTGAGCTGGTGTATTTGTCTTAGCTGCTCGGTCTCCGTGCTCCCTTGTCCGCTCTGTCAAATAACAGGGTTTTAAGGGGGTGGAGCCTTAGCTTACTCTCCAGAAAGTCTCAGTACTTCACTCCTGCAAGAGCCTGCAATGATCACACCACATCTAGCCAGCTGCTTCGCAAAACGTTGACAGGTTCAGTGTATGCAGGTGAGACAATAGGACAGACTTGCCTGTGACACTATGAAACAGTCACTCCACTGAACAGCAGCTCACCTGCAGAGTGTGTGCGCTGTCCCAGCCTCTCTGCTCCTGCTCTGCTGCTCCTGCACACGACAGAAAACACCATCAGGTTAGCGTGGACACTCACTGGCTTTGAAAAACGCATCAGCCAGCTACAATATCATCCACAATACACAGAGCACAGCTATATTTAGAGGGTGGTGAATCAGTGATGAGAACAACAACATGAGGTGGTAGGATCAAACAGGCCAGTCATTGCACACACATTAACTCCAAAGCCTCTGAAAACAAGTAAGTGATGTCATTGTTCCAGGAAGTGCAAACACTTCACTGAAAAGTGATCAAGGTGTGTGTTTTGTATGTAAGGAACAAAACTGCAGTGGTAGGCACACGTAAAGGCTAGGTTTTTTTCTGTCTTAGCAGGGCAGAATTATGAGCCTGGGCCTCTTTCAGCTAGCTCTGGTGCTAATGCTAGCTGGGCCTCAGCACGGGTATGTTTTTAAAGTGTGAGTGCTTGTATTAACTTAGCGTCGAATAGTATAATACTCGTTTAATGTCCCGCTGTCCTTCGAGGCCTTTGCTCAGTGGATCAGAATCTGGATTGGACACACACACACACACACACACACACACACACACACACACATAGGAACAGAACTCATACCACAACCATATTTCCACCTACCTCTAGTTTTACATTTAACTGTTATGATGTTATGATGTTGATTACATCATCACGTTTCCTGGATACAATGCAAAATATAAACAGTGCCTCCGAAACCAAGAAAAGCTAATGCTTACCAACACCGCCACCATCACAACACACACACACACACACACACACCTTTTTTGGCCTGCTTCCACTCAGTCTCATTAAGAATGGAGGAATGTCGTAACTGATGCGTTCCAGTCACTCCTTCATCAGACCAGGAGAGAACTATGGAAGACTTTCACCGTCTCAATCAAGTATTCAACACTATGACTGCTCATGTGACAGCTCTTTCCAACACTAACTTATCTTTTCAAAGAGTAACTAGACCATAGACACACTCTTCAAAGGTTAAAAAGAATTTTAAAGAACATTTATGTCAGTCTAATGAATGTGGAATGAGATATTTTTGCTATGATGATTCTGTTGAAGGAAAGGAAGAGGTTTGTGGGGGAGAGGAGGATGAATGATGGTGACAGGAAGGTGACGAGGACAGGAAATAAAAGAGATCAAAGTGACAATAAGAGACATGAACAAAGATGTGTGGGTGTGTGTGTGTGTGTGTGTGGGGGGGGGGGTGTAGATGGAGTTACCTGTGTGGGATGCATCCTCCACTGTGAGCTTCTCCACTTCTCCTTTCTCCACCGTATCCAGACCTTCAAATACACCATCCTCAAGGTTCACACAGACACAGTCGTGAGCTTCTCTTTGGTTTGTGCCACCGTCAGCTTCAGGATGGCTTGCAGTAAGACTATTGCCATTTGCTGATGACAGAAGTTCAGCTGATTCCACAGGAGCAGTAGTTTCCTGCGGAGTGGGACTAGCTAGGGAAGCTGGGTTACTGGGGATAACAGGAAGTGCTGAACCACTCTGATGTGGCATTATAACCAGCTGTGGCTGGCTCTCCTTTCCTGGAGTGTGAGAGTGTGAGGCTGACAGGTCTGCACAGCACTCACTATCTTCTGATCTATCCTGCCACTCAGCATCTCTGCACTCCACAGAGTGACCGCCGTCTTGATCGGGGATCTCTCTTGTTTGAAAGTGCTGCTGTCCATCTCCCTCTTCAGGACAGGTCAGTGGATTCTGACAGTGGGACTGGCTCTCTCCGTCTGCCTTAGCTGTCATCACCTCTGGCAAAGGTTTGTTATCTTCTTCTTTAGGTGGTGAGTATGTAAAGACTTTGCTGTGCAGACTTTCTTTTTGAATTTCCTCTTTGGGCTGTTTTGGTAACTGAAGAGCTTCAGCACATGAAGGTAGGTCACTGTTAGCCTGATCGTCTCTGTTAGTTATACAAGATATCTCTGCAGAAGGTGCTTCCTCTGCTGTGTGAGCACACACTTGTCCTATAGATGTGATGTGGTTAGTGAGGTGAGAGTGAGAGTGTGCTGCAGGCTGGTTTTCTGTGTCAGCTCTGGCGATCAGCTGTGGAGCCAGCTGTGAGCACTGAGTCGTGCTGAGGCCGACTGCACCGCTCCCCTTAGCTAATGATGGACTGGTTCCTGCTTCTTTGCCAGCACACACTTGACTCTCTGACATATTGTCTAATAAATGTTGGCTAACTTCTATGCTAACCACTGCTGATGCTATTGCTACTGCTACAACAGCTACTGCAGCAGCAACCACATCTTCATCATAGTTCTGCTTCACCGCTCGCCCTCGCTCCATGGAGCACGCCTCTGTGGCACTGTCCTCGTCGCCACTCTGGCTTCTTTCCTCAACTCCTCCCTCTACGCCCACCCACATGTCATGTCTCATTTTCTCCGTGTGCTGCTGACCTCTCAGCATCTCAGGGGCCAAACAATGCTTTAAATATTCCCTTGCAGTGATCTCAGTGCTTCCTTCCTGAATGTGAAGGGGAGCAACATCCGCTCTATCGTCAGCTGGTACAAAAGCAGCTTCTGTGGGACGCACAGATTCAACAAGTCCTGCTGGTGTTCCTGTGGGATCCACACAGTGTCCTGGCTTTTCCTCCCTGAGCTCTGTATCCTCCGACTGTTTAACAAATTCCTTTGGATACTTGGAGTTTGCTAACTCGATCTGGATCCCAGACTCTGTGGCTGTACAAGTAACGGTCAGATCATCGTTTGGTGGCAGAGCCTCAAGATCAGCATTATCCGGTGCTGGCTGGACAGGAATGGCAGGCATCTGTGATTCCAGCTCTCCAGGGTCACGTCCTTGTGTTGCCTCCAGCTGCACACTTGTATTTATCTTTATGTCCACCGTACTGACGTCTGCTTCACCGAATTCTGAGCTCACGGTCTCATCCTCCGATGAGTCCTTTCTTCTTTCTGTGTGTGAAGCTGTAACTGGAGTGGAGTGTGCTGTCAGATGCTCAGTGTGACTGAGCTCTTCAGCCATGAAACCAGAGTCTGAGCTTGTAACATCACCGCCAGCTCCATGAGCGCTGCGGGCCTGGATCTCCGTGTGGCCGGGTAGGTGCATGGCATCGTCATCGGCTTCCTGCTTCCGGGCCGGCTCAGAATCAGGGAGGCAGCAATCGTCTGTCCTCCCAGTCTGCGTCTGTGACTGGATGCCGGGGTCTGTTGCTTCTTGGCTTTCTGACTGAATCTCTGTGTGACCCTGAGATTCTGTACTAGAGCAGGAGCTAAGTTTGGCTTCTCCACCTCCTCTCTTCCCCCTCTTCTTTCTCCTGCGTTTTTTGCTCGTTGCTAGTTTTTCTCCTCCCTCTTCAGCGCCTGCTGTTTCACAAATCCTTCTGCTGAAACTTGTCTCTCTGTTACTGGCCTCTTCTCTGTCTCCTTCCACTCCTGCCTTCTCCCAGTCTGACCTAACTTCCTCCTCTCGCTGCACTTCCCGTCTTTGTGCGTGTGGCCCATGTGACAGCGCTGGCAGGTTTCCAGCAGCATGTGACTGACTAGGAGCTGCAGACAGAGCCTGCTCTAACAGCTGTGGAGAACTAAGACCTAAAGCTTGAGGTGAGCTCGCATCGCAGTTTCTCTTCTGTGTCACTCCTTGCTCCAGTTGTCCGGGGATTCTCTCACCCGTGGTGCCACTGTCGTACCAGACTGACTGCGAGTTCACTTCTGTTCTCCCGGAATCTTCACTGGAAACTTGTCCGAAGTTTTCTTCCTCATACCAGATGGTTTTTCCGGCTGCTTCTGGTCCCATTATGCTTCCAGTCCAGCCTCCATCCCGCCATAGCACTCTCCTGCCTTTCCTTTCAGCATGTGTGGACTCGGGGCTGGCTCCCGGGTCAGATGAAGGACTTTTCTCCATAGTGCCGACTGGGCTTGGCTCCTCTTGCTCTGTCTGACTGTCCTGGGACTGCTCCTGACCCATGGCCACTGAAAGGAGACGAGCAGATTAGGGACTGCAGAACAAACAGGTCTATCACAGCTTAACTCTTAACTCTTACTCATCAAATGGATTACTCTGATCTGGATCACACACCCAGGCCAGACATTACACACCACAGCTGCATGCCGAACACATGAAACAGTCCCTGACCTGCCAGCTCAGGTCTGTGATGTCAGATGGAGCGGTTAATAGTTTGTTGAACCCCGCCTAAAACAGACACACTGCATCTACAGCAGTGAGAACAGGCCTGACACAGACTACCTGCAACGCTGTGATAAACCGCAACTTCAGACAGAGGCGAGCAGACTGATGATGAGCTGGGATGGATTTCTGACTGACCTGCTGAGCCTCATTTTCCTTCCTTCATGTATCTGAGACTGCAGCAGGTTTTGTCTTTAGTGATGATGACACAATCCCTACACAACAACGCCGCCTTAAAGAACTCATCTTTAATGTGAGCTAACAAACAACCACCGGGCTCCTTCAGCTCTGTGGAGTTCGGATCTTACTGCTCATCGTGTCTCTATCTGAGCAAGCTGTTTGCAGAGGAAACAGGACCAAACACACACACACCTCAGAAAAAACCTCATAAACATGAAAAAGCTCAGATAATGTGTTTGTATGCACGTTTTCATCAAACAGCAGTTTGCACAGATGCACAGATGTCTCGTTTGTTACTCTTTGAGTCTTTAAGTAACTGAACAGCCAGAAACTCACAAGCTCATCGTTCCTTTTCTTCTCGTCTCTACACAGCCTGCACTTGTTGTTAAAGAGCGTTTCGTTTTTGCACACACCTCAGACGACGCACAGCACAATAAAGTTGTGTATTCAGTTACAGGACGTACCTGTCCCATCTGCAGCTGATTCCACTGTGATTTCTGCGCTGACACTTTGTGTGTCTCTTCCTGTCTTTGACACCAGCTTACGCATCAGCAGCTCCACTTCCTGTTTCTGGTCTTCCTGTTTATCTACGACACTGGCCGTAGGCAAGGCAACCACCTTCCTGCCAGCACACTTCCTTTCAACACCTGGTCCCAATACTGGCCTAATGGGTGATGGAGTTTCTTGTGTTCCTCCGACATTAGTCACGGTCGCCACTGCTCGTTGTCTTGGTGAGAGAGTTCCACTTCCTGTTGCTGTGCGAGGCCTCCGTGCACTTTCTCGGCTCTGGTTTCCTGAAGACTCTGCTGCAGGTCTTGTGACTTTGGCGGTTCTCTTTTTGTTTTTCTTGTTCCTCCCAGTGCGGGCAGCTGCTGTGCCCTGGTGTTCCCACCCTTTTTCCTCTCTTTGACAAAGACCTCCACTGGTACAGGATGTTTGACTGACAGCAGCCGAGTCGTCCCCTTGTGTTCTCTCCTCCAGCGAGTGGAAGCCTGAACTCTGAAAAAAGGAAAAGAAATACAAATGAATCGTATATGGAAACATGCAGAAATGACCCACGAAGCAGTTTAGCACATCGTTTGTTCAGTATGCGTGAAAGACAACATTAGCAGATGGATGGCTGTTACCCGAACGGGTGATCGAAGCTAATCTCAAAACTAACAAAAGAGTGACGTACAAAAGAGATGATCTGTCACAGCCATCAGTGCCTACAACTGCTGATAGTCATACAGCTCACTCACTCATTAAGGAAACGAAGGCTTCGCATGCCTACCACAGCAACCCACTGTATGTGGAACTGATCCCTACACTGCAAACAAGCTATCTTGGCTATCCACTCACATGTTCAGGCCAGCCATGAACTGTCAGGTGAGCTGCATAAAGTAGGTTTAAAACCTGAAGAAGAAAGGAGACACTTATGGGAATTTTAATTTCATTTGGCCTTCACTCCTCTGGCTCACAGACCTGCAGGAAACAGCAGGTCACAGTCCAGCGTCTCACTCTTCTGGTCTGACTGTGACACCTGCTGGCTGGGACAAAGTGCTCTGTTACTTCAAGCTTTCCTGTAAGGTTTTCCACTGGGTGGATGTTATCACTTCATGGAAATCATGACGCATGCCACATATGCCACACCTGTGCAGTATAAACAGTTTAACGCTCCTCTGCTGGTCACCTGTCTAGGACAGCTGGCTCTGTATTAGCAGCAAAGCCCATATTTATGCAAGCTCACGTTGTATCCTGGAAATGATGCAGATGCATGTGTGAGCACGTTGAGCCCTGGGAGTTTCCCTTTGACCTCATTATCCCATTGTCATATTACAGACACTGCTTAATAGCACCGCTACTCACCAAGTTACCCTATAAAAAGTTCACACACACACACACACACACACACACACACACACACACACACACACACACACACACACACACACACACACACACACACACACACACACAGCTATGACAATTAGAATCTAAATACAATAATGAATGAAAGCCTCATGCAGCTACAAAGTAGCAAAGAAACAAGCCAAATTCCATCAGCAGCCAGGAACAGGAAAGAGCTGCAAAAGTCTTTCTGCACACTGTGACTGTTGATGTTATCTACTCACCACGGTGGATTTGTGACCCTCCATCAGCCTCCTCAGCTCCATCACTTCCTCTGGTAAACAGCAGCGCCCCCTGCTGTCTGTCCCTGTGTCCCCCTCCCTCTGGAGGAGGAAGGTTAGGGTGTAGGTACCTACACTGGCATGGTACTGAAACACTTGACCTTTGGGGTAAACCTGCAGTGTCTCCTCAGCTTCCGCTTGAACATCTGGGAGCGTTGCATAGCTGCAATGACAACAACAACAAAAAATGAGTTTTCTTGGTTTCCTCTGTAGCGCACGTGCACAGATCCAGATACCAGGATAACAGGAAACACAGAGAAATACAACCCCAGGGCTCCTACCTGTTCACAGGAATGATTAGAACAGAAAGTAAAGTCACAACGAGGGAGGAGCTGAATCAGGAAACTGTGCAAGAGCTCAAATAAAGACACACTTCACCTCCTGTCTCTGAGACACACAACTCATCCATGCCCTCCCTAAAGAGGAGGAGCCCTAACCATGCAGCCAGATCACATCACAGAGCTCAAAGCTACTGATACACACACACACACAGACACACACACTTCGATGTGTTGTGCTCTTCTCAGGGACAAAATGAATGCCTCATGTTTCTGTGAACTCTGCCAGCTCCCTCCCTCTGATTCAAACACACAAACATTTTCCAGGAACTTGGAACGTTGCTGCTGGGACAGGATCTGATCTCTAACTCTCTAACAGGGGCCCAAACATGTTGATGTCATGTATGTATGTTTTGTGTTTGGGAGAGCGGGGTCTTGCATCTACTGCTCGTCTCTTTCCTAGCACTGACTTTCTGACCCCATCAACAGGAAATCACAATCACCTGCTCTCTGATGCCTGCTGCAGGTGTCTGTCTGTTTTATATGCTGCTATTGTTGTTGTACAGTCATCTGCAATACTGCCACCTACTGGGCTAGTATATGTGTATTTAGTTCTGCTGTTCTGTGCAAAAATGACGCCCTGCTCTCTGATGAATGTGCTGGGGGATAAAAGTTCTGGGGACTGTGTGTGTTTGAACACAGCTATGAACACATCATTGTCACCACGGCTTACTGCCTCACAGCCACAATGGCACTCGTGCATACACTGTGGTAACGGTGGCCTGGAAAACAGATGTTTCGAAAATGAAAAACAGTAAGGTGGGGCAACGGCACAGTTTTAGGTGGGGTTTGTTTCCTCCGAACAGTCATTTAATGCAACGCTTCAGTTCACCTGCAGACATCCAGCTGCACCGTCTCGTCCTCATCGGTGACAGAGCTGTGAGAGGCCTGGGCACACAGCAGCAAACACACAGCACCCAACTGTGTCCTCAGCTGCTACAGTCTTTGCACCACCCATTCAGTAAAGCTGCTGAGGCTTTGAAAAGGGACCCAACACTTCATCCAAAGCATGAGCTAAAAACACTAACATCATCTCTAGCTAGCATCTGTGGTGCTGCACATATTCACTGGATCCCTTTTAAATATATTAGGAGCTTGTTAGTGGAGCTCAACAGGACAATAGGATTAGTGGCCACACTGAAGACTGAGGGCAGCAGCGATGAACACACTGACCGATCACAACACAGGACAAAACACACACACTGGTGCCTTTCAGCTCCCAATGGTGGCCACCAAAGTTTTCATGCCTTTAAAAATACTAATAAAAATAAGAATAATCTCCATATTTCTCTGGCACTGAATGCAAACCAGATTTACTGAAGACAGTTCTATTTCTATTCAGTTTTATTCACAGCAGCAGTTACCTCAACACACTCTGTATTGTAAAGACCCACAGAGAAACCCCAACAATCAAAAACCACATTTGAGCAAGCATTCGGCAGCAGTGGGAAGGAAAAACTCACTTTTAACAGGAAGAACCCTCAGGGAGGGGCAGCCAACTGGACCCCTGTTGTGTGCCGGAGTGTGTACAGAAGAGTGCAGAATGTTGTCACTGTGTTTCAGTTCAAAAGCTTCTTGATAAACTCGGAGCTTTAACCTCAGTTAGTACCCGTTAATGAGCAGTACTCACTGTGTGAAGAGCTCCAGAAGTGGCTGCTTCCCTCTGCTCTTTGCAAGACATGCTGGAGCTGAACCCTGAGTGTTCGTCCTTCGCAATGCCTCCTTCCCTGCGGGCTGCTGCAGGAGGAATGTTGGTGCCGTCTTCAGACCATGACTGGCTGCGAGCTGCAGCAGGCTGGAGGGCTGCTGGTGCTCACACACAGCTGGAGAAGAAGAAACGAGAGAAAATGTGATGGTTGGATTCAACTGAAAACAGAACAGCTCCTGGTGGACAGAGAAGAATAGAGTAAGGGTGGCTGTAGCTCAGAAGTTAGAGCACGTCATCTGCTAATTGGAAGGTTGGTGGTTTGATTCCTGGCTGCTCCAATCTGCATCCCAAATATCAGCCTGCGTGCCAAAGTTGGGCAACATACTAACAACCTAAAGTTGTTCCATGAACATCTGTGAATGTTAGAAAGCACTCTTATAGAAACATGTGCTTGGGTGAATGAGGCATTTTGTATAAAACGCTTTGAGTGCTCTGATAGAAATGCACCATATAAGAGCCGGCCCATTTACCACTAACTCTGTATCTTTAAGAGACGTGTGTGTGATGAAATGTCTGAAAACAACAAGCAGAAATAGTGAAAAGGAAATGTATGTGGGTCATGTAGCAGTGCTTAGAGCATCAGGGGGGCTGCCAAACAGCAGCAGAAACAGACTTGCCTCATATTTAGTGGACCTAAAAGGCTTCATGAAATGTTTAAAGCTTCAGTGGGCAGAAAAGTACAAACACTAAACCAATGCTGACTTAGACCGTAGTGAAGATTATAACAGCAATTTGGTGCTGACTGGAAGTCACGCAGCAGGACACGGCGCTCCGCTCAACAGTGACGTTCAGTGTAAACAAGGAGAACAACGGTGCTTTTGTCTCCATTCATTCAAACTTTCATTATTAAAGCTACAAAATCATCCAACGAACCATCTGACGTTAGAGAAATCTCACTGTTAATGGCAAAGTTGAAGTATTTCGGTAGGAAAACCTGATTCATGCATCCAAGATAATTCACGCACATTCATCATGTGTAACAAGCTTGGAGCACGCAGGTGGAATTCATTGTGCACGCTCTGCACGACTGTCATGAAGTGAGTTGGGTGATTCTGAAGAGTCCTTAGTGAGCTGTGTGTGACGTTTGAGGACCACTGCTGGTGCTGTAACACAGAAAAACCTGCTAGCTCTGCTTGTGTTTACTGTTATAAACAGAGACTTTTCCTTCTGGCAGAGTGACACGCAGACTGACTGAACACGACTCAAACCTCTGTTTGCATTCTCCTCAGCCTGCTCTTGTGACCTTTTATAGAAACAAGTCTAAAAGTTTAGCTTTATTATCCAAGTGGCCTCCAACTAAGCCTTCACTGCAGTCCCTGAGTCCCTCTGGACAGTGTGTGTGCTGCTGGTATTTGAATTATTTTAATGTAATTATCTATTAAATAATATAGTTTCAAGTGCAGTTCAAGTGCTAACAGACCATATGAAAAGGCTGTGCTTCAGTTTTGGTGGATGTTAGCAGTTATCTGTGATGCATTCATACAGCCCATGAATGCAGCTCATTAAAATCTCCATCCTCTTATCGCAGTATGGAGACTTCTGGCCACAAAATTAAGATGATACCAGCTCAAGTTTTTAAAAAGCTAACTTCACAAACCCATGGCTGCGGCTACTCTATGTCCATATCTTCTTCATAGGTTACCAATGAGCTGTGGGTGCAGATTACAGCCACAGGACTTCTGTGAAGTTGCACAGCACTGGGTGTGAGCCACCAACCACAATGGCACCTGCACACCACCACAGGGAGACATTCTGTCCAGCTGGGAGGAGAGCACAGGCAGACAAAGATTATGCTGCAGGGATTACATACCCCTTATAATCTGGAAGCACATGGGCTCCCCATGGAGAGGAAGTAGCTTGTGGGTGGGACACCTGGTCTTCTTTGGTTAAGTGCTATGTTGGTGCATACTGAGATAAAACCCCTGTGCTAAAAGATGTATGAGGATCACAAGGTTCAGCTTCCTCAGACCGCCGTGGCTGCTAATCAAACGTGTGTAGTGCATGTCTGCAGGTGGAACCAGATAAACCTTCATAATATTCTGCTAAACATTCTGAAGCTGGGACGCTGTGTTGTGGGTTCTGGCTCGGCACCTTGGTGAAGACAAAAAAATTAAATAGCAAACCTTTAAAATTACACAATATGCAAATGCCATCTGAGCTGGAAAAATCCGTCACCGTCTGAGAACTGGAAGAAGACTGACCCTGCAGGGGCAGCCTGTACCTGTCTGTTCTCAACCTCTTCCAGGTGAGGCTGACTCTCACTGCAGTAGTTTGCACAGAAATCATGCTCACTCACCAGGGCAGCTGCTCCAAAATGAAGCGACATCCATCCGTGTGTCGGGTCTGTTCGTGTCCGTCACTGTGACCGTTCCCTTCTGCACATCTGTGTGTGTGCTGCAGGGTGCTTGTGGTGCAGTCCTGCGGTGAGGCTGGCTGACATGCTTCAGGGCCAGGCTCTCAGCTTCCTCTGGACTCTACCACACAAACAGAGGCACACTGCTGAGCACTTCTTCAAAACCTCTCAATTTCTGAGTTTCCTTCTAAATACCAGCAGCTTCAGGACCCCTCTGTCTCTTCTCACTCACCTGCTCCCGGTTCAGTAGGAATGCTTCTGTGTGCTGCACACCACACACTGCAGTCATCATTCAGATACACTCCTACAGGCTCTTTGTCAAACCTGTCAATTGTCAACTAAAGTACATCTGCTCACATCTGCCTGTTTCCTCACAGGGATGTGTGTCACACAGCTTTCTGCTGCCTAATCATCATTCTTAAACAGGATGAACAAAAAAACATCACCCTCCATTGTGGAAACTGCAAACATGACCTGCAGCACACACTCATCACACACATGTCACAAAGGTGCCCCATGCTCCCAAACTGTGGTACCTATATTATTTTATAATATATATATTTTAAGAAATCCTTAACCATAAGATCCCTGAAACTGAATTTGTACTAGGTTTTATCTTGCTTGAGAAACAAAGTATGTTTGTTTTTACACCAGCCAATAGGGTACAGGTTTACTAGCATAGCCTCCTGACATCTGACCCACATTAAACTCATGGACTGAACACACACCCACAACCACCTACGCACACACAATGGACAAAAACAAACAAATGGCCAACTGTACCCTCATACACACAATAATAACATGGACTGAACCACCACTCACAACCACTTGCACTTTATATAGCCTCTGTACATTCTGTACAATACGATAATTATAATTCTACAACTGTTTACAACTGTTTATAACTTGCATAGTTCATATTTCTGTATAGTTTTCATATTTATATCCTGTTCATAGCCTGTACAAAGCTTGTACACCCACTACAGCCTGTACATACTTATAGTTATAGCATATTCATAACATACGGTACCTTCATATCGTGTACATTGTAACATACCCATAATAGACCCATATTTTGTACCCTCATACCTATAACAGACCCATTTCTGTAATATATCTATATTACTGCTAATATATATTTTGTAATATATCTATATTATGGCTAAAGTTAACTTTCTGGATGGATGCAAACTCTGCTCTGTCTCAGTCTCAGTGCACACAGTCTGAGAACTGAGTTGTTAATAATGTCCCTTGATGGAGGTTTCAGTCAGGTATACTTGTAGTTGTGGGTGGCAGTCATTAATAAGTAATAATCATATTAGAAATAAAACTGGCTCATGTGTACGTCAGGATTGTAAACAGGCCTGCTGCCTCACAGTGCTGACTGCTTTCTTCAACATATGAAGACGTCTGCCGCTCTCTGTTGTCAGGCACGTACAATCCAAACTTTAACACTCTTGTGCTCATATTGGAAGTGATCAGTTGCTGCAATAGTCTCACATCATTTCCATCCATCCCACCAGTCACATGACATCATGACAGGGCTGAACCAAAGGAGCTCTTTAATGCTGTTACCTGTATAAAGGAGAAGGTCTGCTGCGAGTGTGTGTCCACTGATCCATCAGGGCGAGCCAAACACAGTGTCACCAAGACCTGTTCACACACATTATGGCCTACACACACACACACACACACACACACACACACACACACACACACACACACACACACACACACACACACACACACACACACACACACACACAGTCAGTTTCTGGCAGGTGATCTACATGCAGAGAACCTGATACGTGATGTGTGCTAATGTGTGATCTATGGGTGGAGTTGTCAGCAGCACATCAACAAAACCATCAAAATTATCACTCACTCACCAACAAGTTATCTACCTCAGTTCATCCATAAGACAATTAAAGAGTAAACAAATTCACTAAAGCATGAAGTATGAAGAACTGAGTACAGGAGTCTGCACTGTGAGTCTGTACAGATGGTCCCAGGCTCCAGATCCCAACCTAACGGAGCTCAAGTCTGGATTAGTGGAACCAACACAGGACTGCTTCAGTGGACGGTGAAAGCAGGAGGGCTGTGTAGCAGCTCCACTCATGTGAACACACATACTTTCATCCACCTGCAAAACTTCTGCACTCTCTGTTCTGGTATTTCAAAAATCCACTCAACCAGCCGCGTGAGTGTGAGTGTGTGCATGTGCATGCATGTGTACATGTGTGTGTGTTATACCTGGACACATGGCCTGCAGTGTGACATGACTCACTCGCAGTGTACTGCTCACGTGCCTTTGTGTAGACCCAGAGAAAATCAGGTAAAAGTCTGCTTCCTTCTCTTCGTCCTCATCAAGCTGCACTGTCAGCACACAGTCTCCCTGACAGAAAACAGTGTCACAAACATGGCATCGGCGATTGACTGCAGCAATGCTCACAGATTGCTGAGAGTCAGCAAACACTACCTCACATCAGCTACTCTATCACAGATGATAGATGGAAAAACAGACCTATAAGTTTGGAAAACGCCTGTATGGCTGAAGCTAGATGATGTTTTCAAATGGTATGGCCCCTGTGCTTCACAAAAGGAACCTCACTCGAAACAGAAATGATGGCATGTGACAGATCTGGGTCTGTGCCATCTGCTGACTGTTTGGTAGTGAAGTGTGTTAGCATATTTGCTAATCGGCTGGCTAGCTGGTGTTTAAAGTGCATTTGCCACACCAGGCAAGTTTAATAAGACATTCTAGCTCCTTTACAGCTCATTATGATGCCTTATAAAAACAACAGATACTTACATAAAGCAGAGCTTCCCGTGGATTCAGTTTCATGGTGTCAGACACTAGAAGAAGAGGCAAAGCAGAGATGTAACATTCACAGTGCCAGAGGAAATACACCAGGAAGTATACCAGATCTGCAACATGAAAGGTCTGAAACAGCTGAAGTGAAAAACAGTTATCTTCTCTTGAAAATGACATGCTAGGATGTGTTCGCTGACAAACTGTATTTTCATCATCGTCCACACATTACATACATGCTTGATGAAGCTGTGTGCAAAGACTGTAACATCTTGCCACCCTCTTACACACTGCTGCAGTTTTTTCAGGGATGTGCCAACTGAAACTCTGAACCAACACAGCACATAAAGGTACTTGCATTTAGTTTTTTTTATATTCAGAGGCCAAGATCAAGGCAACACAGAGGAAAGTTGCTATATGCTGCATGCCAGTGAACAAGACATCTACTCACTGATCCACACCATGAGGATCATAACATTGGAATGTCATTCAGACTGGAGAAATGTATCTGTAGCAAAGGGAGGGAAGGTAATCAGACTGTACTACCAGAAGGCAAAACCGCAGACATTGAGACAATCCAGCACGTAACAGCAGGGTGCAAGATGCCAGGAGGGCAGGGCATACATGGAATGCCATAACCAAGGCCGGTAGAGTATACAGAAACATCCGTGCCGAGTAAGGCCTGGAAGTCAAAATGGGTGGTTGGGAATGACCGAACTAAGATTCTGTGAGACTTCCAGTTACAAACAGACAAACTGGTGATGGTTTACATTTTAGTCTAATCTAAACAAAGTTTAACACACACTGACACACTTCCACGTCCTTTCCTTCAAGTAACCATGCTGTATGTTCTGTAATAGTGAGATGTTTGCTCAGCCTAACCTGATAAGAGGGTTATGTTTGTTTTTCCAGACGCAAACATTAAATAAGCAGTGGATTCCTAGGAAGTGGAGCATGTGCGATATGTTCTTTCTGTGTGTGCGGAAAAAAGATTTTTATACTTCAGCGTATTATCTTATCTGTTTGAAAAGAAAAACACTTCTTAGCTGTGAATGTTTTGTCTTTGGTTTTTAATATGAGATTTTAGAGTGCTTCATACGCTTCACTATTAGCAGTAGCTGAATTGCTAGAATGAGCAGCAGTTTGAATGTCAGACTACAGGAGTGGCACTGTGACGGCAGCACCATAGTCTGGCACAGTCTGTCACTGTGCAGCAGCTGTGGAGACGTGCAGGTGGACAGAGTGTCGCTCAGCACATGGCAAGAACTTGTTGCAGCTTTAACTTGACAATGTAGCAGTCTGCATGACTCACTTACTGTTCAAACCACACTTATTACTGACAAGTGACAGAGACACAAAGCTGCATTCAGCTCTCGTACATGCACTGATTTGGTCAGCCCTTTCACAGACAGGAAGCAGGAAGTCAGAACGAAACAGGGGAATCCTTACACACCCAAAGGACAAGACTATTTCTCTCAGACACACAAACTCACAGACACACAGTCTTTGTATAACAGAGCTTTTTAGAGCCTCTCATTCATGAACTGGTGGGAGGTTTTATCATTACGTCAGGTACTTAACCAAGCTGTAAAGAATCCTGCTGACTGCTCTGTAGCCAAGACAGAAATCTGACATTTTGTCTGTTTAGCAAGGAGTCTTTTTCTCATTGGCTGGCCACAAACGCCAAGCTCTGTTTAACTCTGTCTTTGTCCAACGTCTGAGAGTTGCAGTGAAGCTGTAACATAAAGGAGGACATCAGCAACGCACACTCGCAGCTCTGCTGCATTTTTACATTCAATATTCAGTCTTGCTTGCAGCGATTAATGAGCTCTCACATTCCTGAGCTGAAGAGTTCTGCCCTGAGGCTGATTCATGCTTTCCACTCATGCCACTAGACTTTGGTACCTTAGTGGCAGAGTTCTCCTTTGCTGAACATGAACATCTTTAAAGTCACTTTTAAACTGTTACTCAAGAAATCAAATGACAGCTGTCTGTGCTTTCTATATAAAAGCAGCGAGTATTTCTTTAGCATGACAATTTGTGTGTCAATTAGGTTAGTGGGTAAAGAGGCTCGCTCAGTAAAGACTTCTAAGTGGCTAAACCGGATCTTCTTGTCTTTCTGCCTGCAAAGATAATCCTCACCCTCCCATGGATGGATGTATGCATCGTGTGAATGTGTGTATAAATCTGTGTGTGCCTGCTCACACCCCCCATCCCACAGCAGGGGCTCATTAGACATCAATCTGTTCACTGATTCTGCTCTGCAGCTGTCCAAGTACAGACTATCAGCTTTAATTCAAAGGGTTTAACAAAGAACTGAATCAACTCTTTAGGAATTATGGCCATTTTTACAGTCTCCCACTTCCAGAGGCTCAAAAGTAACTGAGCAGTTGATGACAAACTGATTCATGACCCATAAAAGATCTGGAGTCAGTTCTAAGTGTTGAACTTGCATTTGCCATCTGTTCACTGAAACTCGCAGAATGATGGAGAGGAAATGTATGAAGAAAGAAGATTATGATCTGAAGCATCCACATGATCTGTCAGCATGGTGGAGGGAGCATTATGGTATGGGCATGTACGGCTGCCAGTGGAAGCGGGTCACTGGTGTTTGTTGATGATGCGACTCCTGATAGAAGCAGCAGGATGAATTGTGAAGTGTACAGGGCAGCACTCTGCTCACATTTAGACTAATGCTGCAACACTGAGCAGAAAGAGGTTCAGTTATCACCACAGATGATAACGATCCAAAACAAACTGCAAAAGCAACCCAAGAGAGACTATAATATATCATTTAAAGAAAAAAAGGGTAGACAAATCAGGTAATCTGTGTGTTCTCTGGTTTCTAGTAAAGCTGACCACATTTAAAAATCTGCACATTTCTGGATTTCATAAAGTCTCTTTGGTCGGGTAGACTGACACAGAGAACTTTTTCCCTTTTGGTGGCTCGGGCTTTAGTAACTATTATTTTGTCTGTGTCTATTAATAAGTGTGGACATTAACTTTAATAGAAAAGTCATAATGTCTGCGTTCATATCTCTTGGTAAATATGGAGGTCTAACACTTTTTCGGTTTGAGATTGTGTTGGGTGAGGGTCAGAGGGCAACAGTGGGCTGTAGAAGGTTAAATACACTGTGCAGGTTTAGAATTAAGAGTTAAGTGTTGTTCATTCGATTTCCTTTTTACACCTATTAGTATATTGGATCCAACTATGGACAGGTCACAGCAAAATCAGTCAAACAACAGATGAAGAAATTTACAGGCTTGTTAGATATGTGCAAGAAAAAAATGAATAAAAGGAAAAAGCATGTTAAAATGGAATACTGAAAATAGGGGAAAAGCTGCTCCTTTGCCAAATAATAGCTTACCAGTGGACTAAACCTCATGGGGAGAAGTTTTAAATCCAATATGTTCCTCCTTTGACTTCTTTGAGTTAGCACAAGACTCCCCAGATTGAAGAAGCTCTCCACAGGCACACTCGAGGGTATTGCTGTGTTTCATGGAAAGAGTCTATCCTGAAAAAGTTCGGGATCCTCAAATATTCAATAACTTCAGTGTCTGAGTGAAAGGAAGCAGTATCCTGCTCTTCAAATACAAAGAAGTCATTTTCAGTGACGCTGCAGGCCGAAGTCTGCCACTAAAGCGCTGCATCTTACTGCTCACTGTGGGACAAATGATGACAGTCAGCACTTTAGTGCTTCTCTTCTTTTACAATGTGGTTTTCGTCTTGATCGCGGACAACATAGGTTACAGTGGAGTAGACATTACACTGACAAGTATCCCATATCAGTGACATTCACATCCAAAAACTGACTGCTGTCTACTCCACTGTAGACAGCAGTCAGTTTTTGGATGTGAATGTCACTGATATGGGATACTTGTCAGTGTACTTGATTACTAAAATAACTCACAGCTGCAGTTTTATATAAATGGTTGTAATTTGTCATGGATTTTTTTAGGATTCTTCTGCTTCAGTGTTAAAAGCCTTAATAAGTCCCAACCTTAACAAATGGCAGGCTCCATACGGTCAAATTGTGTCCCCATCTAATCGTTCAGTTATAGCACATGCTGATGAGCGAGTTATCTGTTGTTACAGTGTTCTGTGACCATGGCAGACAGATTAACTATACTCTATAAATATTCTAGGCTTACAGACTGCATACAGACTGCTGCCCTGTGCTGCTGTTCGACGCCTTTGCAAGAGAAAATAAAATAAAAAACAGTTTCTGTGCTGTGTGCACCTCAATTCATTTCATATTTCCACGACGACCTTGGTGTCACCTACGGGATCCTATGACTGATTGGCATCTGGGGTCTGAGATGGACATAAACTGATTATCCCTGAAAAGTGCTAAGACCAACAACACTGGGATTTTCATCAGAAGACCACATTGTCTTCAAGGGTGAGAGATCCGAAGAAATTGTTATAATTTTGAAAAAAGAAAATTAGGAAATTGATTGTTTCTCTGTGTTCACACCTGGTGTAGAGTTCATTACAGGGCCGAGTAAACCCAGGGAGCTCAGCAGAACAACTTTAAATGACTTTCAAAAGGAGAAAGTAACCGAGGACCTGGTCGTCCTCGCTGTATTGACTGCTCCATCATATAATAGTGGAAAACAGTTTAGATTTATAGCCTATAGACAAAATGAAGGAAGATTCAGCATGAGGAAGCTAAATCAGCTGGAAGAGAAAGCAGATCTTAGAATACAAGAGGTAAAATGGTAAACGAACTGGTTCTTAAATAGTGGTTTTCTACTCTAGCTGAGCATTCAAAGCTCTTTATACAACAAGCCTCTTAAACACACTTAAAGCCATTCAAACAAGCACTTTTCCCCCTATGCTTAAGTACTTTCATTCTAATACTCAAACTCCAATGGAGCACAAGTTGAGGTTAGTATCTTGCCCAAGGTTATTTGGCATGCACACTGGAGCAGGCAGGGATTGAACCACCAACCTTCTAATTAGTAGATGAGCAGTGCCCTACAGTACGAAGCTCGTTCAACATATCCAGGGTATCTGTCATGGTCCCCGTGCCTGCTCGGCTGGCCCTGTGTGGCTACATGTTATGTTTTGTCTTTTCTCTCTCTCCTCTCTCTCTGCTCGCTGCCTGGGCGGAGCTCATTGTGAGCTCCCGGCCTCCACCACCTGTAGGCAATCACCTGTGGCTCCTCACCTTGTTTGCTCCCGCTACTTAAGGCAGTGACTGAGAGCACCTCGCCGCTGGACTATTGAGTAACGCTCGTCAGTGCTACTTTAGCCTCAGCCAGTTTTGAGCTCTGTCCGTGAAAGTTCCGTGCTAACTCTTGTTCTCTGTATGCAGATTTCTCGTGTTTGGTTTGGAGACTCTGGACGCTTTTCCCGACCCCGCTCTGCACCCCTGGGAACCCTGGCCCCCTTCTCCTTCACCTGTATATAGTGCACCTGGAGTGTGTAAATAAACCTGTTTTTCTGAGATTTCAGTCTGCGCCGAGTCCTCCCTGCTCCTCCGTGACAGTATCTTTCACTTATCTTAACACTGGCGATCAGGCTAAACGGTCATACAAAGCTGGTTATCAAATCGCTAAGCTAACCCAGGGTTAACTACTACCTACTACAGCAATGTTATCAAATGGCGACAAAAAATATCAAAAGGTTATAAAAATATACCAGTAAAATGCACAACTTCGGAGAAGTGAATGAAGCTTCGGAGCAGCTTAAGTCACCATTGTGATTTACTCCAGTAAGAAGTCAACCACCTTTGTAGTACAAAAAACCCAGGGTTAACCCTAAAACTCCAGCAAAGAAATAAAATTATTTTACTGAAAATCCCAAACCCCCTGGAAGCATTAAATGTGTGAAAGTATGAGTGAGAATGCAGGGACAGAAAGGAAGCTAAAAAAGGATAAGGGTAAAACAGATAACTCGTCTCTAGAGTTATCTTGATTGCATCCTTTCTTAGAAGTGTCATGGACTGCTATGTTCAAGGCAGAAATAGGACTCCAATGCAAACTGAGGGTTTAAATACACAAGAGGACATTAGGAAGGAGTGGAGACACCAGAGGAACAACACAGAGCTAAACTAAATCTAACTAATGAGATAAGGAGATGAAAATCTCAACACAACACACTTGACACAAGCAACTATCTGTGGTGAAGTGTGGTTTGTGGTTCAGCTGCAGGGGAGAGATGAAGCAGTGGGTTCAGGGTGTGGTGTCAGGGAGGCTGACCAGAACAGCTGATTTCCATTATCTTATCATGCCTCCCCTATATAGGTTGGATACCGAGAGCTGATGGGAGAGGTGTGTATGGTGTTGGATTGAACGGAAGTATGGCAGCTGGAAAGCTGTACGAGAAGACTGAGCAAAAATCCAATGTAAATAAACATACACGTACCTTGTAAAGTTGTGTGCGTCGGGTCCTTTGTCACACTTTTAAAATAAAACAGGAAGTAACTAACACTAAGACCAGGACTAAGACATACAAACTTGACGGAGCAAAACCTGACGTAACGATCCTCTTTTCTACCAAGACTAGCGACTGGAACATGGCATGTCACCTCTCTGGGTAGGAATGAGCCTCAGCTAGTGCATTAGGTTTAGAGGTACCGGGTAGATATAGTCAGGCTCACCTCAGTGCACAGTTTGGGCTCTGAAACCAGTCTCCCGGAGAAGAGCTGGACTCTGGTTCAGTTTGGAGTTGCCCTTGGTGAGAGGCAGCAGGCTGGGGCTCCGTTAGTCAAATTCGGATACAGAAGGAACAATGCGGTTTTCCGCCCGGTCGCAGAACACTTGAACAGCTCTTTACTCTCTCAAGGATACTTGAGGGTGCATGGGAGTTTGCCCAACCAGTATACATGTGTTTTGTGGACTTGGAGAACTCGATCCTTAAACAACCACTGCAAGAGCTTGGTCTGCATAACTGGCAATAAGTCGGACTCATTCCCTGTTTGTGTTGGACTCCACCAGGGCAGCCCTTTGTCACCAATTCTGTTCGCAATTTGACCATCGTGCTAAAGCAAGAGCTGAGCGTAAAAGCAAAACTGTCGATTTACCGGCTGATCTATGTCCCTACCCTCACCTATGGTCACGAGCTTTGGGTAGTGGTCAAAAGAACAAGATCGCAGATACAAGCGGCGGAAATTAGCTTTCTCCAAAGGGTAGCTGGCTTCTCCCTTAGAGATTGGGTGGGCCCTCCAGGAGGGGCTCAGAGTAGAGCTGCTACTCCTCCACATCAAAAGGAGCCAGTTGAGGTGGTTTGGGCATCTGATAAGGATGCCTCCTGGGCACCTCCTGAGTGAGGTGTTCCGGGCATGTCCCACCGGGAGGAGGCCCCGGTGCAAACCCGGGACACACTGGAGAAATTATATCTCTCGCCTGGCCTGGGAATGCCTCGGTGTTCCCCTTGGACAAGCTGTACGAGGTGGCAGGGGAGGTCTGTGCTTCTCTGCTTAGCCTGCTGCCTCTGCGACCCAGCCCAGGCTAAGGGGCAGAAAATGGATGGATGGATGGATGGATGGATGGATGGATGGCATGACCTTAAAAAGGCGGTTCATGGTCGAAAACCCTCCAAGGTGGCTGAATAACAACAATTCTGCAAAGATGGGTGGGCCAAAATTCCTCTTAATTACTGGAATTATTACTGCTAGTTTCACTGCTAGTTTTAAGCATTCCAACGTACATTATGTAAACTGCAGAAAACATACACACACTGCCATTGTATGTCAAACACATATAAAGACTGAAAAAGCATGCACGCGCACACGCACGCACACACACACACACACACACACTTGGCTCTTGCGACAGAAACAGAGAGAAGGACATGTTTCCACAACTTGTTGTAATTATGTGTTTTAAGACTGAATGCTGACTCCGGCTGTTCTTTCCAAAAATTTATGGTGAGCGCCTACCTCAGCTGGTGGTAAGCTATGTCTGGTATGGCAGGAATGACAGAGTAGCAGAGAGAGAGTGGAAGGAAGAAGTGAGGGGTGCTGTGCTTCACTCCGTCACAGACTTCCTCTGACTGCACAGTGGAGCTGCAAAAGGCTGGGCTCTTATCACAACACACCAGCTCAGCCACAGCCAATCAGCTGCTGCTTCTGGCAAAGCTCAGCCAGCTTTTAACCCACATTTTACAGGCTTTCACCTTGAATAAAATACCAAGGCCCAGATTCTAAGGACCAGAGGTAACAGCAGAGAATGAAAACGAACAGAACACTTTGAGAATTTGGTGTAGAAGATTAATGAAAATCTATTAATTCATTATTAAACTGTATTTGCTGATATCACAACTGCGAGACACACTGCACTTTTGTGCTGTTTTGATTTATCACACATCTCTCAGTAACCTGGTGTGTTTGGAGCAATCAGTGAGGCCAGACTGAAGACATGAGTCGCTAGGTCTATTCATTTCAGGCAGCTGCTGCAGGTAGTGTGGGGTGGTTGTGGTTGTGGTTGTGTTGTGGTGTGGTTGTGTTGTGTTGTGGTGGTGGCAGACTTTGGCCCTTTAGTACCAACTGAGATG
This sequence comes from Rhamphochromis sp. 'chilingali', assembly GCF_963969265.1. Classification (NCBI taxonomy): domain Eukaryota; kingdom Metazoa; phylum Chordata; class Actinopteri; order Cichliformes; family Cichlidae; genus Rhamphochromis; species Rhamphochromis sp. 'chilingali'. Next base: position 43,741,623 of record NC_137930.1, read on the forward strand.
TGTTTCAATCCCACAGCCTACCTGAGTATTGCTGCTGATCACGTGCATCCCAATGTATAGTTCCAGCAGAATAATGTGCTACATCTCAAAGCTCAGATCACCTCAAAGAGATATTTGCTGCGCTCAAACAGCCTCCACATTTACCAGATCTCAATCCAACAGAGCACCTTTGGGATGTGGTGAAACTGTTACAAATCTGGAGCAACTGTGTGATGGAATCATTTCAACATTGACCAAAACTCCATCGGAATGTTTCCAGTACACTGTTAGATGAGCCGGTCTAGCTACTGAGCTGCAATGGTGGTGAATCCTCTTACTCACACGCCCCAGTGACTCACTGGTGCACATTTTAGTAAACAGTTTAGTAAACTAAGCCTTGGCCCACATGAAGAGGTGGGCCTAGCATATTTCAGTTGTACACTTGTAGTGTGACCGCTGTCACAACCCAGCACAGATGTCACTTCCTCAGTTACAGCTAACTCTGGAAAAGTAATTTTGTTTAAGTAATGAAATATCTGAGAGAAGAGTGTCACCACTTTTCTAACCACAAAAATGCATAAAGTTATTAAAAATGAATCATTGAATGACAAATTAAGCAGCTAATAGATCTGTTCACTGGAACTCACAACACGAGGTCCATAAAGGGTTGATGTCAGTGCAGAAAGACCAAAAACAACTTACGAGTGACCAACAATCTGTTACATTCTTAAAAAGAAGCAACGCTCCGGGTGGCTCAGGAAAACCAACAGGCCTGGAAGTCAACAAAAACAACTAAAGTTCACGACTGCAGAATTATTTCCTGGGGAAGAAAAGCCCTTACAACATCTAACAAGAGAACTCCTGAGTGAATAAGTGTACAAGAGACGGTTTACAACAAGGTACAAGCCACTGGTTAGACTCACGAACAGGAAGGCCAGAGTAGACTTTTCCACCTCAGTGCTAGGAAAAAAAAATCAGTGGACAGATGACAGCCAGATTAACTTGTACCAGAATGATGTAAGAGAAAAGCATTGACCAGCTCATTATCTGTCATCATCTGTCAAACGTGGTACAGGAAACCTTATGTTTCCCTGTTGTCATCATGTATGCCTGCCAGTGGAAGCGGGTCACTGGAGTTTACTGATGATGTGACTGCTGACAGAAGGATTAATTATGAAGTGAACTGTCACCAGAACAACTTACAAAGCTTTTGGTACCAAAACTTTGAAAATGCAACAGTACTTGTTTATTACAGGTTAAAGTTGATGTCAGCAACACATGTCTACAAGTGTTCCAGTCCATCGTTACACTCATTTAGTGGCCAGCCTGCCAGGACACGTCAAGATATTGTTTCTGAGTGTGATGTTACAACAAGGAGAAATATCAGTTTCATCACTTGTCAAAGTGTCTGTCTGTGGATCTCTCAACAACCAACCTTATTTAATCATTTTACCACGTACGGCAACAATATAGGAAATGTCAAGGCTATACTCACTGCAATTGTGCATGTCCTACGAGTCACTGTGCTTTCAACAGCATACTATATATGAAGCTTACCATGCCTGCTTCAAAGCAGCCGCGTGGACATGTTCTGTGCCTGCTGGGGTTTCCTCCGGGTGCCTCGTCACACATTCCAAAGACAAACTGGTGATTCTTTACTGGCCACAGGCCAATATGTGAGTATGTCCACAGCTCATCTCAGGGCTGTTGACCTGTCTAAGGTATAGTCCACCCCGTCTCTCAACCTCAGGGTGGGTTGCTGCATAGGAAATTTGATAGATGGTGAAGAGGGGAATATTATGCAATCTTTATATTTTGTTCATCATTCATTCATACTTGTGAACACAAGTCCAGACAGACACAGGAGAACTGGTTAATATATGAACTGACATAGTGCTTTTCTACTCTGAGCACTTTACTAGAAGCCTCATCCCCTCAGTCACACACATCCACACAAGAACTTTTGTTTAACATTCACACACGCACTCACACTGTAGTGGATGCATTAGGGGCAAATCAGGGTTCAGTATCTTGGCATGGATGGATGCTCCTTTTAAATACTAATAATATATACTCAGTTAAAAGACACTGGAGAGGTCTAAGCTTAACTACTCTTGTTCTTTGCTAATTATAAATTGGAACTACTCAGCAGCTATTTTTAACCGTGTGTATATGCCAGAATATTTTAGAATGACGTACAACATCACATTAGGCAGAGAACTGGACAAATAATTCAGTTTAAAGAGAAGGACGTTACAGCGTGTTTAGCAGATGAGGACATAAAATAAAAAGCACAGACTTTATGACTGTCTGTCAGCAAAGAGCACAAACATGGATGAGAGGTCCGGCTCTGGGACTCCAACTCTTTGACACCATCCACCTGTCAAAGAGGCCACGCCCACTTAATCATGCAGATTTTAAGCCCCTATAACTCCAGGAATTACTAATGTCAGTGTCACAGGTGCCGAGAATATATAGAAAGAATCGCACACAGACCGTGCTGTGAACATGTGTGCAGACTGTGGTTTTGGGCTCTAACTGACTGTTTCAGTGTCTGGAGCTTTAAATCAACCTGGGACTGCTGCTGCTTCCGCCCTCAGGAACAATGACAGAACGACAGAGAGACGCAGCCAATGGCAGCAGAGTTTTACTACTGCAGACAGCGCTGTGAAAAACTATCGGCCCCTTCCCGATTTCTTAGTTATTTGCATATTTGTCACACTTCCATGTTTCAAATCATCAAACCAATTTCCATATTAGTCAACTATAACCTGAGTAAACACCAAATGCATTTATTAAATGATTATTCATCAATTTAAAAGCTATCCTGGCCATGTGTGAAAAAGTAATTCCCTAACCCTGATCACTGACAGAGGACTGTGCTCGAGTGTTTGTGGTAACTGGCAGTGACTAACAAAGTGACTGCTGGGTGCATCTCTGGGACTATTGTGACCTACTTTTGTGGAAGTGGACTTCTGGGAGGCGCTCTTGCTGCTGGGGAAGAATGGCAGCAGTAAGATGTTCACAGCTCAAACTTTACACGCTGAGGTTTATGCAAATCTCACAATATGTGAAAATACAAGTGATTTAAAAAATCATCCTTGTACAGTTGTTATGAATCTTTATAAGTCATGGGTTTGGATTTTGTGAAGGCTTACACACCATCCATTACGTCTCTGCTTCACTTTTTATTTTCATGTTAGCACAAACTGGCAAGTATACGTGTCTGGGCAATTCAAGTCAAACTATCCTGACCTCAGATGCAATCACACAGCTGAGCTCTGGCTGCTGTCACTTGCAGGCAATTACTGTTGCAAAGATATTTATACATGTGCCAAATTCCACAGGGGTGACACAGTGGCTTCATTAGGAGCACAGATCAGCCCGCAGAATCATCACTGAAACAACAAGGCTGCACATGGACCGACTTTTCTCCTGAAACTTTGTTAGCTTTGGTAGTGTTGTGAACAGCACTAGTATGGTGACATGGCGGGCAGGAGAGCGTGCTTTCAGTGACATCGGCACTCTGATAAGACCACAGAGCAGACGCTTCTGATACCTTTGCCTTTTTCAGCAAAATGAAGCATGAGACAAAAAAGCCAAAAAGAGGATTTTAATGAGAGCTGTTCGTGTATGTGCCTACAGCTCAAAGCACCAACCTCTGTCTGTCCTGCTTCGCTATGGGAACAGTTACGATGTAGAGTGAGGGAGCTTCTTTTCAGACTGTTTGTCTCTATTACTGCTGCAGTCACAGCACAACATACAAGCGCTACGCAGGACCTCCTGAAAAACATCAGCCGTGCTCCGACAGTGTCGAGTTCACTTTAAAGACGCCTGAGAGGAAACTGTCTGCTCGCTGTGACGTCACAGCATTTTAATAACTTTTGTGTCTGTGCATTTCCTGTGGTCACTGGCACGAATTCATTCCCAATCCTGAACTTGTTTTCTGTCACCACCAGCCTGTGCTGCATTCAGGGGGCATCTGTAGACTGTGTACAGAGAAATGAAACCTGGGTTACACTCTCTTTGGAAACAAACTGAATCAGTCAGTGGGATCAGAAAAGCACAGAAATGGGCGACGCTGTGTTAGACTGCAGTAACAGCTGGGCCTGTGTGGACTGTCTGCACACAGTCATGTACGCCGGCACCTTCTGACATCTCATACAAGCATTTTAATTTCTACTTTTTAATCCATCTGAGAGAACACCGTCACTGGCCATCAACTTGGCTTTTAAGAAATTTTAGCTGCTGCTAACCAGCTAAGGAGCCCGAGAGAAACAAGATAAAAAGTTAGAAATGAAGAACAGCCAACATATCAGGGAGTCAGCTGTTTCCATCTCATGTTTTCTTACCGGCTGACCTCAGTATCACCTAGCTGCCTCTCCGCATGGTCTGTCCTCCTGTGGTTGGATGGACTCAAACTCCACTGTCTTGGACTGCAGCTGGAACATTAGTCTGTACTCTGTTCTCTAGTTCCTGTCAGCTTCAAGGTCACACTAACGAGAAAGTAAAGCAAGCAGCGTTCATCTGCATTATGTCTCACACAATCATTTATTTAAGAAAGCACACACTGCACTGCTGTGCATCACAACACCCAGAACAAGTACGACTCAGAACAACAAACACAGCGTTCAGAAGACATGCTAGCAGAGTGAGAGAGCATGACTCAACAGTAAAGCATGCAGCACTGGTTAACCCCACATAGCACGGCTGACTGCTGTGTGACAGAGCCACAGACAGACCGGAGAAACGCAACAGTGTGTGCTTCTGCCTTTTAAAGAGCCTGTAAGATAAAGCTCGAAATAGGAGTGCTTGACAGCCACATGTTCTCAAAGATTTCTGAAACATCCACACAGCACTCCGCCTGTCTGTCAGCATGAAGGAGGCCTGCTCATTTTGCAGATTCCCCGGTTTCCACACTTGATCTGAAACAGACAGACGATCCAGCTGCTCACTAACTGTGTGTGGAAGAGCAGCTAAGACCATGATCAATACGGTCCCTCCGTTAGGCTCTAAAGCAAGAACAGAGAATGTCCAACAGGAGATGTCACTGCTTGGTTCTTCTTCTGTGGTAAACCTCTTAACCCTTATTGGCTCATCAACAGATTCCCTCATCTGCCTTTTCCTAATCATGTTTAATTTGTCTTGATGGAAAAGGTGATGAGTTGAAGGAAAAGTCAAAAGGCAGCGTGAGCCGAATGTGAATTACATAAACACAAGCTCAAACGGTATAAAAGATGGACAGCTTCTTGATCTGAGAAGTGAAGCCAACATGAAAGTGCCTTAAAGCTGGTCAGCAGGGAACAACCTGTAACTAAAGCATGACTTTTGAGCCTACCCAACTCTATGTGAAAGCAGCTCTCTAATGAAATCACAGGCTCAATCACACATTTTGGGTCCAAACAAATAACATATTAAATTCACTTTGTAAACTTTTGGTCATCTCAGAAGTCAGAAGTGACACATAAGGTGACAGACGAGCTCACGCAGGAGGCTCTGTGGATCTGTGATGTTTGCAGACGACATAGCTATTTGTAGTGAGAACAGAGAGCAGGTGGAGGAGAGCCCGGAGAGGTGGAGGTATGCTTTATATTGTAAGACAGACCCTACAATCATTGAGATCCACCTTCTAAAGCAAAGTGTACAAGAGAGGTGAAGAAGAGAGTCAAGGCAGGGTGGAGTGAGTGGTAATGAGTGTCATGATTTGTGAGAGACACACTGCAACAAGAAAAGCGACGCTGAGCTGGTTTGAACAAAGGATGCTCAATCTAGAGCTGCCAGGCAGGAGGAAACGAGCAAGAGCTCAGAGTGGATTGATGGATGCAGTGAAGGAGAACTTGCAGAGGTTGCGCTAACAAATGGAGGATGTTACATGGAGCAGGGTGAGATGCAGGCAGATGATGCGCTGTGGCGACCCTCTACCTGGAGCACTGACGCAGTGCCCCACCTTCAGTACATCAGCATGCTTCTCGGGTTAGTCCTCAAAGGAAGAGGGTGTTTTCTACCACTGTTAGAAGTGGTAATTAAATTTTTTTAATTTTCTGCCAAATGAATACACAGAAATGCACTGTCTGCAGTGCAGGAACAACTGCTTAATAAAGTGAGTATGAGCGATGGTGGTGATGATCTTTCAACCTCCGGGGTTGGAGCAGGAAAGGCTGGCATGAATGGAAGCATGCCTGTGCTGAGCAAGCAGCTCAACTGTACTGAGAGAGAAAAGCTAACAGCTGGAAAGAGAATGGCCAGATTGCAAAGCTCCCTCCCATCAGGCCTCATACACCCAGAGCATAGCTGTGTGTGTCAGTAATCAGCTCTTCAAAACCTGCATGAACTCTTTCATACCCCGTGTGACATCTGCCCAGCAGACTCCTGTTCCCTCCTCACTCCTCATATATTTTTACTGCACCTTATTTTTAAGCCTTTTACATTTTCCTAATTATTCTCTAATGGGTTTACTGAGCTCTACCGTACTGTTTTACTTTGTCGTATTATTTGTGTTTTTATAGTAAGTATTCTGTATTTTCAGAGGGCTTTTTCATACCTTACTAAGACGCTTTATGATATTTGCTTTCAGCTTCTCCAGTTTTGGAGAAGCTGAAAGCTGAACTGAAGGCTGACCGAGAACCAAACAGCGCACACACACACACACACACCAGGACAAGCGCTTTGTTTGCGGACAGCTGCTCGGCTGTGCGGCTCTGCTTACCTCACTGCGGTGGTTTGAGGCAGAAATCAGCCTGTTGCTCCCTCACAGAGGCAGACACGGCTCACTGTGCTGAGCGGTTTCCAGGTCCATGAGGACGGAGTCTGTGCTGTAGCGTTTTCCTGAACTTCAGCTTCGAGTGAAATCACCGCGGAGACAAACAGCGCTGTGACGCACGGAACTGCTTTACTTTGAAGGGGAGCCTCTTCCTGCTGTACTCCGGGACCCTGCGCAGATTCGTGGATCAGCAATGAGCTGTGACAAGTTGTTCCAGCTCAGTTCAGTGGGCTTGTACACTGAGAATAAGCAGACTGCCCACAGGGGCACACATGCAGGGACTTGTGGCGATGAGCTCCTCAGACTGACCCCTCGTGGTACACGAACAAGAGTACACCAGAGCACACTGACCGCACAGTGTGCCTTTACCCAGCACAGTAACGTGAACACACACACAACACACGCTGTACTTAAGGATGGAAAATAAGCAGCAGAGCAAATAATATCGCATTGACTATGGCCGTCAATGTGATATTATTTGCTCTATGGCCGTCAGCTCTTTCTGGGACAGTGGCGCGGCTGCCCCTCTGTTGGTCTTCCTTGGTCTCTTGTGTTCTGAGGGCCTCTGGATGTCTGGAGCCTTGATCTCCTCCATACCTGCTTCATGCCCTGGAGGACGGGGCTGTGGCCCCCCCACACCCTCTAGCAGATCATTACATGAAGGAACCTTTTAAATACAAGCGCGCTCACGCTCACAGGTGTACACACGAGTGCTCACACACACAAACTACACCCTTTTTGGCTCCTACCTCAAAGCACACTGTGCGCTGTCGATCTTACGTGCTGCTCAATAATGTTTAATATTTAGTATTTACTGTTATATTCCCATAGATCATCGTGATGTTGTTTATTATACTGCTCTCTTTTTCTTCTGCTTGTTTTCTCTTTTTTCTCTCTCAACAGGTGATTCAGGTGATTGATATATGCATTTTTTGTCTGCTTATTTTGTTGGTTTTTGTTTTTTGCCCTTTATCCCCATCCCTCTTTTCCGCTGTTATTCTTTCCCTCTTTCTTTCTCCCCTTTCTTTTCCCCAGTCAAGTCTGTCCCGTGTGTAGCAAGTGAAAATAAAATAAAATAAACAATAAAAGCAAAGGTGAATCAAATAGACCATTACGGCAAGGCTGGGATGGTCCATTTGGTAAAGTAAATCCGTTGGGCATCTTTCTTTGCCTTTAGACAACAATTCTGATGGCAAAAAAGCCAAACGGGACAGGCAAAAAAACCCAAAAAAACAAAAAAACATTGACTATGGCCGGGACTTCCAGGCCATACTCACACAAATGTTTCTGTACACTATGCCGGCCACTTGGTTACGGCATTCCATGTATGACCTGCCTGCTAGTATCTTGTACCCTGCTGTTTTGTGTGGATTATCTCAAGGCCAGCTTTGCACAGCCTGCACCTGGGGTATTGTCTGGTGTGGTAGAACCCACCCTCTATGGATCTTGTACTGTATCTTGCGTTTGTACATACTGTGCAGGGGCCTGTCCTTCTATGATGGCTCCCCCTCTTGCTCCTCTTCTTTCTCGGGGTTCTACCACCTGTGGTATTCACTAAGCACACAGTCAGTTGTGGCCATTTTCCTGATGTATTTGTGGATGTTCATTGCCTCATCCTGGACTCACCAGTCCCAGGCCCCCTTCCTTCCGCTTAGCATACAGTCTCAGGATGCTGAACTTGGGGTGAAATCCTTCATGCATGGTGATGAGCTTCCTCGTCTTGATGTCAGTGGCTTCTGTCTTCTCCTTTGGCCAGCTTATTATCCAGGCAGGGCACCTGATCACGGGCAGGGCGTAGGTGTTGATAGCCCTGATCTTGTTTTTCCCATTCAGCTGATTCCACAGCACTTGCCTCACTCTCTGCAGCTATTTGCAGCTTTTCTAGCGGCCTCTTTAAGGTTCCCATTTGCCTAGGATTTCCAGGTACTTGCAGCTGTCCGGTATTACAATCCCCTCAGTTCTGACTACCTTCCCTCTTTGTTACCGTCCAACTACACTTCTCCAGTCCGAATGACATTCAGATGTCGTTCCTGTAGATCCTCGTGGTGTGGATTGGACTGAGGGGGGTTCAGGCTTATGCAGAAAAGCAGTGGGGACAGCGCATCTCCTTTGTAGACCCCACACTCGATAGTGACTTGTGCTACAGGCTTGAAATTGGCCTCTAGTGTTGTTTGCCACATCCCCATTGAGTTCCTGATGAAGGCTCTCAGCATCCTGCTGATCTTGTATAGTTCTAGGTATTCCAGGATTCATGTGTGGGGCATTGAGTCATATACATATATAAAATTACTTATTACTTTCAGCCTGTGTGTTAGCGTCCCATTGATGACGTGAATGCCTGAGAAGCTGTTGCACAAACTGAGCCTGACCATAACTTCTGTTCTGAGTATCAAGAGATTGATCACCTTTACTTTAATCAACCCGGAGTGTGTTCTTCCAGAGTTAAGCATGCGAGTTATTCTACCAGTCACGCATTAAAGTAAGATAATGAATGACCATTGGAGCTCTGATACCAGGATTCACCATGGCACCAACAAAGAGAGCCTCCATTTTAATCCAGCGGCCTCTGGAATATAAAGTTTTCAGTGTGGAACAGAATTTTTATTTCATAAACCACTACCAGGTAACCCTGGGGTAGTCCCAGAGCAGACAGTATTACCCTTTGTCTAACCTTGTGGCAGGTTTGTGGTCTTTGGCTCTGATAGCGTCTTGAGAGCGACTATTGCTACAACATCTTCCATTCTTGTGATGTTTGTGTTGCTTACAAATGATATTGCAGGAGTTTCAGGAATGTTGCTGTAATGACCTCACGCACAACAGGTGGTACTTAATTGTAATGGAAAACGACTGAAACGGAGCTGAGCAGAGGTGCTAGTGTAAAAGGGCTATAAATCTCTGAATGAAGTCTCAAAAAAACCACAAAAAGCAATTTAATCATAACCAAGCTTTCAGACATGTAAAGATATTATTACATTATTACAACATAATGATACAGAAGAGAAAATGTGCCATTTATTATTACTAGTATCTATTATTACACTATATGACAATACAACATACATATAGAAGTTTAAGTACGCAAACATATATATATACCAGAAGCGTGTTAAATGTTTGGTATGTCTACCTATCACAACAAATGACATTTACCTATGTAAGCCATTTACAAATATGGCAGTGTACTAGAGAAAAGGAAAAACTAACTGAAAGAGTCTTTTTCATAGCAGCATGTAGCGGGTGAGCCCTCCCCCTCGGAGCTCCCGCAGGCGCTGGCAGTGTCGCAGCATGTTCAGAATCCCCTGAAAGCGTTTGTCCACCTTCATCTGGGTAAATTCACGAATGTCATCCTCCACCACAAAATACTGACCTGCAAAACATTTAAGCACAACTGTGAAACTTTGTGTTTTACAAACAATCCTTTCTCAGAAACTGACCAATATGGATGTGATAATGTACTTATAAAGAGCCAGTTGAAAAAAGTGATCTCAAATATCTGAGATGTGGGTTTGCATTTAATGATTCGCCCACAAAGCTGAAAGCAAAAGAAAAACAAGCAAGTATAACACCGGTATCCTTCGTTTTTTAATTTTCAGGACAGTTTTGTTTGCTCTGTTTAGTCCAAAATGATTTTTATATCGCTTTATATGACTCATGAATACTTAAAAACAAACAAACAAATAAAATAAATGGCAGAAGAAAGGTCTGTGGATCATTAAAAGCCTATGCTTAGCTGAAAACACTAAAAAGACAACATATCAAATATTGAAGTCTAACATTTTCACTGTCTTAAGGGGAAAAACCCAGAGATGCTTTCAAAGTGATCAGAAAAACCTTCACAATGATTCTAAAATGTGATCTTAAAGCAAGAAAGACTTCTGTTGCAAACTAAGGAGCTTGGTAAGAAAGAAAGCTCTTTGGACTAACATGACCTCTATGACTGAAAACCTACACGCCCATTCTGTCTTCCTGAGACGTACACAAGTAGCACACAATTTTGGCTTGCAGGATACCTTTTGTATCTTTGGTCTCTTGGTCCTTAAAGCGCTGGTGCAGCTTTCGTGAGTGATTGTTGAGTGTTTTCAAGGACTGATGGACAATCTTGTACTTGGCTGCTACAGCAGTATTGATGCTCTCCACTGCTGCATTGAGCTGCTCATATGTCACACGTCCTTTCATGTACCTGTATGAACACACATCAGAAAAACACCGTTTCATGTTATGTCTTCAGCTATTATGGGAGCAATAGTGAGCGGTATGGGCATAATGAGCCAACCATGGTAGAATAGAGCAGTGTAACTGAACTAGATGAGGCCCAGCCACCAATGACATCTGCTGAGCTGACTGTAGCCAGACTGCCCTATGATGACGGCTGGAAGTCATAAAATCAGAGAACTCAGGAAGGATGTCAGTCACTAACAGAAATGCAGAAGGGTGTCATGACACACAGGTCCTGCATGAATAAGAGGTACAAGAAGTCTCTAAATGAGCTCTGGCGGGTAGCACAAGCACAAAAGCACAAGGGCAGATCCAGCCAGAGCTTAGACGCTTAGTCCTGCAGGCCAGGAATAAGCGAGATATCGACTCACTGCTCCACCACACGAAGATCTAAGGCAAGGATATCGGGATGTCCTTTGGACTGGATAAGTATACCTGAATGACTGCAACGAAACGGAAGGTGATCCAAAGCAAAGGGGCGGAGCTACAGAAAGCAAAATAGTCAAATACTTCCAGAAAGTAAAACAGGTGCTGAGAAGCCAGCTGAACAGTAGGAAAAGATCCAAGCCATCAAATATTCTTTAGCAGATATCAGACACCCAGCTGTAATAAAGAGGAAATGGATGCCACTGATATGAAGACATGAAAACTCCTCATAATGAACAGACAGGTGTCCAGCATATTATATGATATTAACAAGCTAGCACGCACACACACACACACACACACACGTTGCCAGATCCTAGCAGGCAAGGCATACATGGTACCCCATAATCAAGTAGCTGGCATTGTATACAGAAACATCTGTGCCAAGAATGGCCTGGAAGGCTCAAGGTCAAAATGAGATAGCCTCCCTAGATTGTTTAAGTGGGTTTCACAAAGGTTTCATACATAAGGTCATTTTGAATTACAGTGATTGATTATACTTACTGAGGGATGCTCTCAAACTCTGGCATAGTGACAAACTCCATCTCTCTGACAAAACTCTTGCTGCTCTTTTTTTCTGCTGGCTGAACCTCTACAGCTTCTTTCTGATTTATTGCAGGTTCGCTTCCTCTGGAAAATAACAGATCATAAGCATTTACTGCATATTTTGTAAGGTGGTGGGCTCTACAAGCAAGGTACAGCAACAGTTGAAAGCAAACATAATGCGTTTGTTTTTATGCTGAGAAGAGCGGGGGGAAAACAAAAAAAACAACCAAGCACTTTTTGATTAACAGCAGAGTAATGAAGTCAGCTGTCTTAATCCATCTGCAGTTCTGGTAAGCTCCACTTAGCAGCACATGAACTCTCCACCTGCTCACTGACTCTCCACCTCACGATGGATCTCCAGAGAGCAACAAGAACAACTGCTTCTTGCTGCCCCCCATGAGCTGGATGGTAACACCGGGAGTTGTGGTTCAGCATCTGAGTGTTATCAAAGACTGCTACAACAGCAGTCTGAGCAGAGAAGCAGGCAGTATGGAAATCCACGACAGGAAGGACCGGGCTGGATAGTTAGTGCCAATTTTTCAAACAAAGAGAAGTAAAAAATTGAGCACAAACAACATTCTGTTGAAAGGGTAACATAACAAAAAAGGTAAAAATGCTGAAGCGGGTTGCCAAATATATTTGATTCATAGATCATTAGAGAAATACTGCTTTATTCAAAATAAAATCCCCCATTTTCCATTAAAAAAAAAAGCATAAGTAAGCAATCCCGGTATTCTCACTTGAGCAGGCCCTGCTTCCGGGGCATGTGTGGAGGGATGTTGTTCTTAATGTGCTGAACATCCTGTAGATGCTTCTGGAAAACCTCATCAAGTTCCTGAGTGAGAAAAAGAGACTGTCAAACCCTAAAACCCTCCGCTCACTTAATGTTTTACTCTGGATGATTTCATTATTTGTTTTCATCTCTGCCATTTTTCCTGCATTCACAAAATTCTGGCATCCTCAAAGGGTGCTTTTTAAGGAAACTAAATGTTGTTTATCTAGGTTTTCATTTAGAAAGCATTAAAAAGCCATTTTGCTGATCAAACTGTCAGGAGAAAATGAATTTCTATTTTGTGCATGTAGTCACCCCTGAAGGTCCACTCTGAGCAAAGGAAAAGCAAGACATTCATGCTAAAAATTAATATCACTTCAGGGGCTTGACTGGATGGCATGTATCAGTGACTAACTGGTTTATGCAGTAGTTAAAATTAGTTATGGCGGTCACAGCTTATTCTTCTTTATTGGTGTGAATGTTAGACTTGTTTGTTCCAACAGATAAACAAACGCCTCTACTTTACCTTGAGATGCTTCAGGTGCTCCTTCTGCTGGTCAACGCCTTTTTCAAACTCCTCCAGAAGTCTCTCCAGGGCAAACAGTTCTTGTCCAAGTTTCTTCGTCTTGTTTTGAGGCAATTCTGTATGCAGAGGAACATTTTATGTCACAAAACTTAGCAGTGGTTCCCATGGATGCAAACACTATCATCAGTCTCATACAAGTGGACATGTCATACCAATAACTGACAGATCCAGCATGTGTTTTATAGAAGTTATTCTGTCATGAATGTGGTGGCTGATATCCTCAAGGTCGCCCATTTTTCTGAAACAGGGTCAAATTAAAACCATTAACATTGGAATTTAAAATTCTAACCTGTCAAGCATGCAGGTGAAGGTCATGCACAAAACTAAAGTAGAACTTTGATGATATCAAACTGCTTAAGGAGAAGAAAAAGCAACAGGCACGACAATGAAAATTGGATCGAAAAACATTGCCTCTCTAAAACCTTAAACATTTAAGTTGTAGACATGGGACATGTGAGACTGCTGCTCCAGCCATCTCCTAAAGCGAGCGCATTATGTCAGACACACATCACTTTTACACTGATGACCCTCACGGCTCCATTCAAACACTTCGACAATTTTGATGGACCAAGGTAGCATGAATATGACAATGCACTATGAGAGATCTGAAGAGTAAACCAGTGGAATAATACACAAATGGTCAGAGTTTTCTTAACGTACGTTATATTTTGACGGGTTTCATAATTATGAACTCCATGTGCTGTTCGTAGTTACCGGAATACGTCCACACACGGATTAACAAACAGGTCAGACACTTATTAAAAGATCAGCTTATAAACTTTAATAGGCGTCAATGAAAGGACAGCTAAAACCAAAGGTCTGGCTCCTGCTTATATGCTGTCAAAACCCATATTACAGTCTTGTTTGTTTATACAAACTCGGCACTTCCGGTAGCTGTTTCAAATTAAAGGGGGGTTACCGTGTCAATGCACAGTCATTTCTTAACCAGGCTCTTATTCTGAAACATTTACAGGAAGTCTGTGGAACATACATAAAATTACGTGTTAAGACAAAGCGCTACACAAGGACAACTTATTAATTCATCATTACTCTGAGTGAACGAGAGCGAGAGCAACGACAGGGAAGAAGAAGACCACTGAAATGTAAGGGTCAAGAGCTATAAAAGCCAGCCACAAGCAGTGCAGTTACAGCTAACTGATGTACGGAAACCTGTTTGCTTCTACTGCCAGCAACCTAACCGTGCGCGCGATCGGTACGCTCGGGTTGTCAAACAAGTCTTTCTATATGAGAGCATATACAGCATGTACACTGTTTAAGGTACGAGCGTTTGACAGGGATCTTATGAACCCATGACGTTAGTAACAAGTAGGAACAGACTGAAGGTGGAAGCGTAACCTTTGCCATAAGCGCCATCCCGTCCCCACACCTGTACACACAGTGTATTATTAAGCTCACTCACACATTTAGCTGCTCTCACTTCATCGTAGTCTTCCTCAGTTGCTACTTTCCCGGCTCATTTCAAATGTCACGTCACGAGACGTCACGGCCAGCGCATGCGCTGTTCTAAAACAGCGGAGTCTGGAAGATGGCAGCAGAGTGGTACAATTCTGTTTTGTCACTGTGACAACTGGTCCTGACCAATCTTTTGGCCCTTTTCTACAGTATAAGAAGGATGGACTATGTCATAATGTTATTTTATGTATAGCAAATTTTTTCATACACAAATGTAGATTTACCAAAACATCCCCAGGTTTGTTACTTTCTTATACAAATTGAAACTATATATAAAATCCTTAAGTTACTTAAAGGAAATAAACCACAAAAACTATATGATATTCTTAAGCATCTTCCCACTGAATCCAATAACTGAATATATGCTTCCCCTTTGTTTTTGTTTGTCTGTTTTGTTTTGTTTTCTCTAATAGGCAGCATTTCACTCAATTTTGCATCTTGGTCATTTGTACACATCTATATCGATGTAAAAATTCATTATTTCTGTTTTATATGGTTACATTGTTACTGTAATCGCTGTTCTTTCTGGCAATTCATTGTAATCCTTTGAATTTGTGCAGCACTGATTGCCGTATTTGTATATGTACTTGAAATAATAATAATTTTTTTTTTTTTTTTAAACTGTCCTGACCAGTGACTGTGAGAGACAGTTTAAACCCTCACTGGTTCCTGCCACGCTAAAATCAGTGCACTTCCTGTCACTGCTACATTTAAAGGAACCTTTTTCTTGCCAATATTGGATTAAAATTATTGTTGCCTGACGTCAGTGTTACAAACATGCATATGTTTTAGCTGGTATTACAGAGAGAGATGACCTTTCATCTGAATGTTAAATTCAAGTTATTAAGACTTGTCTCCTTGTGTGTGCATGTTTTTAACGCAGAAATCTGTTAGGGGAAAGTAACTTAAGCAATTTTTTGTAATGTTTTGTTTTGTGTTTTTTGTGTGTTTTTTTTTTTTTTTTAAGGATTTTTGTTCTTTGTTCATGGATGATAAACAGCCATGAACAAAAACCATTTGTTCATCCAGTCTAATTTAGTGGCACTTGTCCAAAGATGTTGGATGACAGATGACTTCTTTTAGTAAATGCTCTGATTCTTTCGTCTTTGGCTGGGAGATAAGGCGACCCTTGTTCTCCGCCTGTTTTCATTTTCTTATTATGTGGTTTCTTCCTTGAACACTATCATTCTCTCTGCTTTGTTTTCGTAGCAGTAGAGGCTTCTCTCTTGCAATGTTGTCAGTACTTGTTCCGCTGCACCTCAAATCTGTTTCCCTATAAAAAGAAATTATTCACTAACACATGCACAGTTGAAGAACAAGACTGCTCAGTTCATGTTTCATAAACCCAACATTAAGTTTACATTAAATAAAATCTTGGGCACAGTAAAGAAAATTTCTACACACAGTAATGGTTAATGCTCATTACTCCATTACCCCAGACAGTTGAATGCTGGAAACCCATCTTCAAAAAACTAAATCTAGCATAGTACATCTTATATTCACTCTAAAACACAAAAGGTGTCTTTTAATATTTGGCCGAAGGCACATCGATGTGTTCAATAACCAACACAGATGACTGACATAGACCTTTCAATTATGTTCACACGTGGTAATAAACAAAAATGTAATTAAGTTGCATCTTAAAGTGTTTTATTATTAATACTTGTTATAATTTTCTCCTTCTTTTAATATTTTATTTTTAATCTAATTTATTGATATTTTCTGATATAGTATTTAATTTAGTGAGATAAGATGGGGGTAGGGTTAGGGGGCAAAGCAAAAGCCCTCCGACAACATAGCCCCTGGGATCACTGGGGCACACAAACCCCTTACCACGATAAGGTGGCGATTCACTTTGACCTCCTTATCAACATCCAGCACTGTGTACAGACCTAGCATTTCAGAAAGTGTACAAGAAAAAATATAAGGTTAGACATGGTTAAAACTGAGGAGAAATCGACAAAGCATACACTACACATACATGTGTGAGGCCATTCTCAAGGTCACTCCGACATATAAAATGTAATGTAAATGTAATGATATGGTGAAAATCATTTTGTCTTGGTAACTGTACAGGCTATGTACCAGAAGGTGGCACAAGCACCCAGACCTTGAAATAGCATAAGGCGGAGCACAGTGTAAATGATACATGAAGTGAAGAGAGGTCACTATGCCTACTTACATATCTTACATAAAGCAAAAGACCATCCTAATAAAACAATGTTAATTTTCAAAAGCTGAATTTTTTTAATGGATTCTTATAACATGTACAAATCACATTTAGGTTTCTGCACACAGTCATGTATAAATAGAAATCAAACCTTTCCACACACATTTGAATTAATTTATAATGTTTTATATTCAACATTACCATATATAATATTACTTATCCAAATACTGCTCTGTACTGCTCCTATTAACTTTAGCTAAGAAAGCGCTGTTAAACAACAAAGGAACAATTAGACCAAAGACTTGACTGGTTATAAACTACTGAGCAGTATGAGCAAAGCAGCACTTGTGCACCACTTTTCTGACACATTGTGTAGAATGTGCTGCCACAGGTAGCTGTGCTGTTTACCTGTGGCTCAAAGTTTGCTTGTGTATTTTAGAAGTGCACTGTATCCCCGGAGAGAGGCTTGGGTTTCATGCCTTTTGGAAAGTGCTAATTCAGCCATGTTTGACTGAGCTAGCCTGTGTAGGGCCTGTCAATGCAAGCTCATATCACACGCTCTGTACTGACGGAAAGCTGTATATGCCAGAAGAGCAGCTTCCCAGACAGCAGCTTAATACTCACTTTCAACCTGGGAGTTAAACTTTTTGAAGAAGTGACAAAAGCCTACTTTTTCAGAGGCGCTACAGTGTCCAGAGTTGTACGCAGTGCAAATGTAAAATTATTAATAAAGTAATCAACCTCTACTCGAGTAAAGAAAGACGAAACCTATTCCTGCATATTCTCCTTCTTTTATGTGCTCCTCCTGTTCCTGTTGCACACATAATTGTTTTCAGTGAGGTTAAAGTTGCTGTCCCTTTGGATAACTGTCCTCTGTGCACCAAGGGAAATCTATTCTATTCTAAAATGAGTGAGAACTTGTCTCCAAATTATAATGAGATGGTAAAATAGTTAAAAGGGACACTCAACAATGTAACGTGGACTTTCTATACTGCTGGAAAGCTTTCTCTCGTTTTTACTAGCTATCTTGCTCTTTGTGTTGATGTTTGTGGTTATCAGCACAGTAATACTTAAATAAGAGGTAATCAACAGGAAGTACTGAGCCGCACACTATCCCAGTCAGACAGATGCCATCATGCACCCAAAAGCTATTCAAAAGTTGTTAAAGTTACTTAAGAGGTTCAGCTGTGTGATCACATTTTCTGCCCTTTAATGCTTAAAGGTATGATAGCTTATCATATTGAACTTCGGAGTCATTTCAATCAAAAATAGCTCTAATAAAAAATGTAAATTCTATGTCTAAAATAATAAAATTCAGCTGTAGTTGGGCTTTAATGGAAAACCGATAATGTAGTTATGCCACATGTCATATTTAATTGACATCAATTGGCAGGCTCAGTGTGTTTAAGGCCTGCAGCTACTGCTGCTCTATTTCGTCTTGTGTCTCTTTCTGGCCTTCTCTGCTGGGGGGGATCTTTTGCAAAAAAATTTTTTTTTTAAGAATTCTTTTTTACATACAATTACAATTTCATGTCAATAGCACCTTTAGACATATATTAGAAAACTGGCAACATGTTCAACCCCTGTCAGCTATATCAATCCAGACCAGTTTAAAATGCACATTGTACTGGACATCTGAGGTGAACGTTATTAGTCATTTTTTTAAATGGCTGGATACAGATACACACCTTTGGTTCAGTCTGTGTTCTCAACTGTCAGAGCTGGCACACACACCGTTTTATCTGAGCAACTTGAAAAGGGATCCAGTTCAAGTGATGAAGTGGGGTATTTTCACCCAGGACTGAGTTACACCAAAGGCTATTTTAGGCAGTGTCACCTCTGTCCTTCCTCCTGGACTGTTGGACAATAAAACAGGACCTGAAAAATGCTTACACTAGTACAGAAGCATTTTAATTCTCAGATAAGTAAACATGTCTGTTAATATACCATGACGCTTTACTCTGAACAAAAATAAATAATAAGTTCATCTAAATAAATGTGTCCATCTGTACCTTTTATATTCTTGTTAACTGAGATATTTTACTTTTACTGAGAATGCTAGATACTGAAAGTCAGTGGTAGCACTTAGTCTCCGTCTTACGGCTCCATACAGTATAGGAACTATTTGGTGAGAAACATTGTCACTAAGCAACCCTGTTAACCTGAACTGAGTTCACTGGAAGGAATTATTTTTACTGCTGGGTAACTTTAGCACAGTGAGAAGTATTGGAAACCAGTAGGACACTATGTTTTTCCATTATAAATATTTTAAACACATGGAAAGAACTTGTGGTATTACATCCTACTGAAAACATGGGGATATTTGTTCATGACACAATTCTTTTGGATGTCTACGCACTGCTTTAACTTTAGGTGTAATCTATCATGTCATGCAGCTCCTGAAATTCATGCATTGTGTTTACAGCTTTTAAATCCTACTCTAATAATCACTGCACTTATCCCCATATTTACCTATCATTAATCTAACTTTTCTGACTGAAACTTGAGACGTGTACCTGTTGAGTCATGAGGCAACATGAGACAAGACCAGAGCGTGGTTCACATGCCAAGATGATGTTCTGTTAAGTCTCGGAGATGACAAGCATTCAACTGTATGATTCTCTATTTCAGTAACCTAGACCACTGAAAACTCAAACATAACATGATAAAGTTAAGACAAAAAGCACCAAAATTGTTTGTGCTTTTAGTGGAACACACAAAACGAAACACAAGGTTTTCTCCACTGCAGTGTGATGACAGATGGGAATGTACAAGCCCATAACATGTAGTCTTTTACAAGAAGTTGGTCCAATATAAATCAAAGTTTATCAACCACTGAATTGAGCCAGACTGTCAGACTGACTAAAGGTGTTTTTTTTAAAAATGGTCCTTGAATCTCATATGTTCATGTGGCACATTTCATCTGCAAAAAGTGCTGGATATGTTCCTAGGAAATGTTCTTCATCAATCTGTCCATCCTTTAATTCTTAAAATGTACTAGTTAGATTTCCATGAAGTCATATTCAGTTTTGGTGACTTTACATTGTTTCCTGTAATGCCATAAGACCATAAAACTTGACTATACTATTACATTAGAGTAGGAAATAAATCTTAAAGCAGTTAAATGGTAAAAAATGGTCTGTATTTATATAGCGCTTTACTAGTCCCTAAGGACCCCAAAGCGCTTTACACATCCAGTCATCCACCCATTCAAACACACATTCACACACTGGTGATGGCAAGCTACATTGTAGCCACAGCTGTCCTGGGGCGCACTGAGTTAAGAAGATGGATGATTAGCAAATATTGGTGGTGTATTACAAAGTGCGGTTAATGGGTCAGAGAAATATGTTCAGCTTAAAGTCAGTTTTCAGAGTTACAAAGGTTGCTCTCTTTTTATCTTGCTAGATCACTATAGCAACTTATGCTGAACACAGAACCCGGAACAGGTTATATTCAGGTTGGAAGTCCCAGGGTTACACTGATGTTGACTTACAGTATAATTTAAATGCTATACAGAGTCTCTGCTGAACTAATATGTTTTATAAAAGCAGCCTGTTGAGCTGTATCTAACTAACACTACAGGAGTAAGCCATGCAGCAGGGCCACAGCAGCAGAAACTGCATCACAGGGATTTACACATATTCAGTTGATGAAAATGCATAAATGTTTTCAAGTTTTGCGCTAATCTGCTGCCAAGTCTGTTTGGAATTACAGCTGATAGAGCACAAATAAGAAAGCCCAGTTTGTTGGACATTTTTGACCAAAATATTTTATCAGTAAACTAGCTGGGACCACATCCTCATTTTAGGTTTGACAGCATTTCTAGTAGATAAGGGTAGATGGCTTAAGCGTGAATTGAGGCTGCAGTTTGGGGAAGGCCAGTAAGGGTACTGGTGGCGGCTCCTGGGACTGGGCAGATCCCCATATGAAAACAAGAATGAACAGCTTGTAGTGTTGGAGGGGTCATATATAGACCCACCTCCATGCACCCCCCTTCCGGTTGTCCCGCTCCTGAAATTCAGATAATTTATCTCCAATGAACAATTTTCCGCCAGCATTACTCTTTGATCTCTGTTACTCGTTCTTCTGTTATGTTTCTGATTGGAGTTGACTGGTTCTGTTTTCTGTGACTGGGGTCAAAAAGAAAGCCACAAAGAATTATTTACACCTGTAAAGTCAGAATGTCTCTTCCTGCTTAAGTAGATTATCCAATTTAACTGTCCATCAAACTGATTACAATCAGAACTGATAATAAAATAGCAGTGTTTATAGAGAGAGCACTTCCTAAAGCCACATTACAAAGTGCTTCACATAATGTAGCAACTTAATAACAAGCAAGTCTTATTACAGTACACAACATTCATAGTTCACTCAGGGATTTATAAACAACAGTCTATTGTTTTAACACATTGTTGAAAGTTTAAAATGTATAAACACTTAAAGTTATAGATACAGAAATTTCATTAATTTCGACTAGCAAACATCACCCACAGGCAGTTTTCTGGGCAGTCTTCATAGTGTATTTAATGGTGACAAAATTCTCATACAAATTTTGGTGGCTGTGAAGTTACATATGAGTGATGTGTGAAACAACACAACTGGAGAACCTTTGCAGGAATAATGAATACAAAAATTAAAAGAACTGGGTTTTAATGACTGTTTAAAACAAAACAAAACATATAGATGTGAATAATCGCTGTATGTGTGACAATATCAGTCGAAGGTTTCATTCAGAATGGCCTTTACTTAAATAGGAGATAGGGTATATGCATATATCAGTATAGTAAGATGATATGTGACAGTAAAGTCGAACACTATTTTTAGTGAGGCAGAGTGTAGATGTGCTTCTGAAGCATATTGTATCATGTCTGTTGGAATCACAATGTCTCCAATGGGTGCGATCTACTCCGTCAGTCATGTCATAGTCCTGATGTAGCACAGTTGTGCCCCCATTGTATTCCCAGGGTGAGCAAACCTCGCAACTAAAAACTGATTATTTGACCACACACACGTACACACACACAGTCACTCAGTCACTCTGGTGAGTGTGTGTGTAGCTCTTTGGTTGAAGTACTGGAGACAGGTGCCACGAACTGGAGCAGAGCCTCACCAACTGCAGTAATCAAGAGTCTACAAATATCCAGCTCTGCCACCACCTCACTGCCAGATCGTAGTCTCCAACGCAAATGTGCTTTAGCCATCCTTTGATCTAGTTAGTTATTCAAGGCGGACTTGCTGATATTCCCCTCCTGAAATAACTCTCTCCTCCCTCTTGCAGTGCCTCCAGGCCCTGCTCTCCTTTCCTTCTGGCCCACCCCTTCCACTGGAACCCAGTAATATTCTCAGACCAGTAACCGCAGCTTCTCAGTCTGGACAGTCACTCAGCTTCTTATCACCCTTTGCAATGCAAACCCAGTTATTTGCTACCAGCCTCCCTTCATTTGTGTCTCTTTTTAGGTTTATCAGTACAGCATATGAAGAGGGACGTTTTTAGTTGTTTTAGCCATTTTAACTCTTTTTAACTCCTGTAAAAAAATGAAATCAACCACATTTACCCTTTTATGTATTTCTCAAAGAAGTCAATGGCATTGTTGAACCAAGTATTTCAGTTATTAGGAGCTCCTAACCAAACACATTTTACCGCCCACTTTCTAAACCCTAGTCTGCTCTGTTGTTCATTTTTACATTCAGCTATCATCTGATGCACTGGTAATGTGTGACGTGAGACGTGCCAGCTCACCAAGCGTTTTAGTGCTTTTATGGGTGATTTTAACCATTTGCTGATTGATAGAACACAACTTTTGTCGTCAACATCGAGGACAGGCTGAATTAGAAGACCATCACAGAGGTTGTGTACAAGAAAGGGAGCTCTTTCAATATGTACAGCAAAATCCTGGAGGCTTTTTATCAGGCAGTTGGTGAGCACAGTGTTTGCTGATTAACTGCTGGAGTTTGCTGATTAACTAGCCACAGGAAGGCTGGCTCTGTGATTGGCTGTCAAATGGTGGCGAGGCCATCACTGAACAAACTGTTAGGCATCATAGATATTCTTGGCCATCCTCTGGACCACTTATTGAGCACACACTGATTCAGCTCACAGCCACGTGTAAATACTCTTTATAATAAAATATGTCTCTCTGGTGAAGAGCTATCTGCTCTTTCATTAATATTTTATTTCCTTTTAAAAATTCAGTTGTGGTTGCTTTGACTTTAAAGCAACCACAACTGAATTTTGCCAGCACCTGCTGGCAATCAGCTGTGATGACTGACCTGCTCCTCATCAGTGTTTTTTTTGTTGCTATGAAGTCTGACTCCCGTGAACCCTGTTGTGTGTGTGTGTGTGTGTGTGTGTACTAAACAGCCTGCAATATCAGACCGCTGTTGCTAGAACTCTTAACACCTGACCCTCCACTTTGTTATTGCCTTTGACCTTGCAAAATCCTGTAAATAAACCTGTTGAACCTTTACAGTGCTCGGTGATCATTCCATTAGTTTATGACATTAATACTGCTATTATTGTTACATTCATGTTGCTTTTTTATTATTATATGTATTATTTCAGCTGCAGTGACAGTGAGGTTCATGTGGTATTTCATTATAACATTATTTCTACATCATTTCAACTGCTGTGACAAAAGAATATCCCAATTATTGTAAACATGTATCATTTCATATATATACAACTTTCTTTTTGTTTCCTGCCCTCGCCAGGATAAATATCAACTTCTGTATAGCACTTCGCTGGGGACAGCACAACTTTCACTGCTCTCTCTGTGTACGCTACAGTCCATAGAGGCTAAAAACTATACATCACCATTGTAAACATATAGGAGCGCCTTCAAATCTAAGACACAAATCGTTTCAATTTTTTTAGTTTTATTTATATAGAGAGAAATCACAACAACAGTCATCTCGAGGAACTTGACATTGGAAGGTAAAGACCCTACAATAATACAAAGAAACTCTGGCAATTGGAAGACTCCCTATGAGCAAGTACTTGTGTGAAGGAAGAACTCTCTCCGGCAGACCCATGCTCAGTGAGGGCTGGTTGTCTGCCGCAGCGTTTGGGGGTGAGGGGAGCAAGACAAGACAAAATACTTACTGTGGAAGCGAGCCAGAGATTAATAATAACTCATAATTAAATTGAGAGGGGTGTATAAAGACACGGTTAGTGAAAATGGGTGAGAGAAGGAGAAACATTCATTGGATCATGGGAACCCCCCAGCAGCATAAAGTCTATTGCAGCATAACCAAGGGAGGATTCAGGGTCACCTGATCCACCTCTAACTATTAGCTTTGTCAAAAAGTAAAGTTTTAAGCTGTCACAGGGGCCCGGAGGTTGGTGCAATGATTTGGACCCAAGACCAGATTCAAACACGGAAGGCAATAGTATGATATAAGGGACTGGAGTGCACTGGTCCGAGCTGGGAGACATGGAATGTCGGTTGGATGCACATGGTAGCAGGAAGTTTAAGCTTGACAGCCGAATGACTGATTATGGACTTAACCTTGTAAGGACCGATGTAGTGGGGAGCAAGCTTGCGAGAGAGTGCCTTCAGAGGAATATCCTTAGCTGCCTTGGAGTATACCTGTTAGCCAATTGGCATAGTGGTATTGATGATTAGTGGCTTTGAGTAACGCCTTCCGAGTCTAAGCCCAGGCGCGGTGGCAATGCTGGAGATGGTGCTGGACTGAGGGAATGGCGAGGTCAGCCTCTTCCTCAGGAAATAGGGGTGGCTGATACCCTAGGGAGACAAGCCAGTTGCAGAAGATATGAGGGTGTTGTGTGCATACTCTATCCAAGGTAGATGAGAGGACCATGTCGCTGGGATGTAAGTGGTTAGGCAGTGGAGGTTAGACTCCAGACTGGTTGAGCCTCTCTGTCTGGCCATTGGACTACGGATGGTATCCAGAACTGAGACTGACCTTGGCTCCCAGAGTAGTGCAGAAGGCCTTCCAGACATGCGAGGTGAACTGTGATCCCTGTTCCGAAACAATCTCCAAAGGGATGCCATGAAGCCTGAAGACATGGTTAACCAGGAGCTTAGTAGTCTGAAGGGCTGAAGGGAGTTTGTCATGGGTGACGAAATGAGCAGCCTTTGAAAACCTGTCGAATATGGACAAAATGACAGTTCCCAGAAGAGACAGGTAAACCAGTGACAAAATCTATGGCTATGTGAGACCAGGGGCAATGGGGAATAGTTAAAAGTTGAAGGAATCCTGCCGGTTGTTGAGTTCTGTTCTTACTCCTAGCACAGATGGTACAAGCCGCCACATGCTATATTTTTTCCAGTTTTCTCCCCCATTTCTTTTTCAGCTTAGACATCGTCATACTACATATATAATGTAGTAACTGAAATAACACTAAAAGAAATAACAAAGGGCATCCCTTTCCAGGGCCTCCCACCAGAAGTACCATTTTAATAATGAAATGGTCCTACCTACGCCGGGGTGACAGGCGAACTTAGCAGTGTTGATCCAGTTGATTACTGTGGAATGGGCTGAGGAGGGGACAAAACAGCAGTCAGGTGAACCAGTGCCAGGATCAGGTTCATCCTGGAGGGCCTGGCGAATTGTCTTCTCCACATCCCAGGAAATTAAACCCTCCCTGCAGGTGGCGGGTAAGATGGTCTCCCCTTGTGAGTGATCGGTGTTTGTGGCGAATTGGCGGGAGAGAGCATCCGACTTGATATTCAGAGAACCTGGACAGTATGAGATGGAAAAAGTTAAAACCTACAAAAACACAGTGACCATCAAACCTGGCGGGCATTTAGTTGTTTTGTGGTCCACAGGTAAGTGATATTCCTCTGGTCTGTCCATCTAAGAAAAGGCTGCTCGGCTCAATCTAGTGGGTGACGCCATTCCTCAAATACCAGCTTAATTGCAAATTATTTACGGTCGCCTACATCATAATTTTGTTCTGCCAGAATGAAACAATGTGAGAAGAAGGCACAGGGTTGCAGCTTTGAATGTGGCCTGGACCGCTGGGAGAGTACCACTCCTACACCAGTGTCTACCTCTACTGCACCTGTTCACATTCATCCCGACCCCATGATGTGTCATTTGTAGACCAATGTGCTAGAAACATTTTCAACGTTTTCTCGGACTTGCAAATATTTTACTGTTGCTTCACTTGGAACTACACTGCGTTCCACATTATTATGCAAATGATATTTTTCTCTGATTTTCCTAAATAGTCCATTCAAATGACAGTCAGCATATTTTTCGAGTCATCAACCGTTAGAGTATAAGTCAAATGTTACTGAACAAACCTCCCAATGAAAACAGTATGTTTTTCAAAAATAAAAAACTTAAAATGCACTGTTCCAAATTATTACGAACACAGAGTGTCAAAACATTTTATAGGTTATAGAGAATTGAAAATGGCTATTTGTCAAATTTGCAGCATTAGTAGATCAATTTTAGTGAAATCAAAAGCCATTTCAATCAAATGCATCTTAACAGGTCAAGTTACATATTAACATAGGAACCCTTTATTGATAGCAGTTTCACAATTCTTGCATCCATGGAACTTGTGAGTTTTTGGAAAGTGTCTGCTTGAATGTCTTTGCAGGATGTCAGAATATCCTCCCAGAGCTGCTGTTTGGATGTGAACTGCCTCCCACCCTCATAGACCTTTTGCTTGAGGATGCTCCAAAGGTTCTCAATAGGACTGGGGTCAGGGGAGGATGAGGGCCACACCATGAGTTCCTCTCCTTTTATGCTGATAGCAGCCAATGATACAGAGGCATTCCTTGTAGCATGAGATGGTGCATTGTCTTGCATGAAGGTGATTTTGCTGCAGAAAGCACAGTTCTTCTTTTTCTATCGTGTAAGAAAGTGGTCAGTCAGAAACTCCACATACTTTGCAGAGGTCCTTTTCACACCTTCAGAATCAGAATCAGAATCAGAAACTTTATTGTCATTGTCATGAGAACAACGAAATTAAGAATGGTCCCCGATCATTGCATCATCCCTAGCAATATCAAAATATAAATAAAACAATAAAATTCAATAAATAAAATAGATAGAATACTTAAAATACTAATAAGATATAACAGTAAAACATTCACATACATTCCCACACACATGCTTCAGACCGTGCATAGATTAACACAAGAGTGGCGTGATGGACATTTTTTTGTAGTATTCAGATGTGTTATTGCAGTTGGATAACAGCTGTGTTTGAGTCTATTCAGGGACCCTAAAGGGGCCGACCAGCTCTCTCCCTGTGATTCCGGCCCAAAACAAGACTCCACCACCTCCTTGCTGACGTCGCAGCCTTGTTGGGACATGGTGGCTGTCCACCAACCATCCACCACTGCATCCATCTTGACCATCCAGGGTTGCACTGCACTCATTGATGTTTTTAACGAACACCTTTTATTGCTTGTGATGCACAGACACACCAACAGAGGGCAGTAATATCTCTTCAACATACATTGTAAAATTACTATTACAACACTCCCACTTAATTTTACCATGGAGTTCACTTACTTGACTGCCATTGCTTATTTCTTTCAAAAAACAACATTATGCACCTATATCACGGTGTTACTAGAAAATAAACATTTTCTCTTTTGTTTTGAACTCACACAAAAAATGTACTGTGTCCATCTTAGACAAAACTATTATTCTTCATTACAGTTAAATGCTCACTATCTTAACATAAGCATAGTATAGGCATGTTAAGCATATGATAACCCTTTTAAACTGAACACAGTCCAATCTTCCCTCTGAGATACTCAAATTTTTGTCTAGGCAGCGGTTTGGTTAACATATCAGCCTTCATGTTTTCTGTACAGCAGTACTTCAGCTGGATTTGTCCATTTTGCACACATTCACGAATGTAGTGGTAACGAATGTCTATGTGCTTTGTTCTTGCATGATCGACTGGATTTTTTGCGATTGCAATTGCTCCTTGATTGTCCTCCAGGATCACTGTTGCTGTGGTTTCCATTCCAAGCTCAGTTAGTAGTCGTCTTAACCAAACTCCTTCTTGTGCAGCTTGGCTCAAAGCAATATACTCAGCCTCTGCAGTTGAAAGTGCAACTGTTGCTTGTTTCTTGCTAAGCCAACTGACTGCACCTCCTGCAAGTAGAAAGATGTTTCCAGTTGTAGAACGTCGATCGTCCTGATCACCTGCCCAATCAGCATCTGAATACCCAACCAAGGTTCCTGTTTCTGTTCTTTGATATTTGAGCCCCATGTTTAGAGTTCCTTTCAAATATCTCAGGATTCTTTTCACAGCTGTCAGGTGTGTAGTGTTTGGATTTGCATTGAACCTTGACACCACACTCACTGCTTGTGCAATATCTGGTCGTGTGGCCATGGCAGCATACAATAAACTTCCAACCATTGACTGATACATGCTTGGGTTTACAGGTTGACTGACATCATCACTCTTTCTTAATTTGACATTTGTGTCAGCTGGAGTTGCTACTGGATTGGCACTGTCCATTCCATACTTTTGTAGTATGTTTTCAATATACTGCCTCTGATGAAGCATAACATGGTTTTTGTCCTTGTCTTGGACCACTGAGATGCCCAGAATGTAGGATAGCTCACCCATGTCCTTCATTTTGTAGTGTTTCTTCAGAGTGTCCTTTAAGGTCTTCATGCTCTCTGCTGATTCTGTAATCAAAATCAGATCATCAACATACACAGCCAATATTTCCAACTCCTGACCTGTTCTAACAAACACACACTGATCTGAAGTACTCTGTGTAAAACCAATACTTTTCATGAACTCTGTAAAAGCTTTGCTCCAGCAACGTGGAGACTGCTTCAGTCCATATATTGACTTGTTTAGTTTGCACACTAGATGTTCCTGCCCAGGTTTGATGTAACCCTCTGGCTGCTCCATGTAGATTTCCTCTTCCAGGTGTCCATTCAAGAATGCAGTCACAACATCCATTTGATGCACATTTAGATTGTTTTGCACAGCAAATGACAACAATGTACGAATTGAACCAAATCGTACAACTGGAGAGAATGTTTCATCATAGTCTGCACCATAAATCTGTGAATAGCCTTTGGCAACAAGTCTGCACTTGTATCTTTCCACTTGTCCATCACTGTGATGCTTAACTTTAAAGACCCATTTTGATCCAACTGCTTTGCGATCCTTTGGTAGATCCACTAAATCCCATGTGCCATTTTCTAGCAGTGACTCATATTCCAAATCAGCTGCTTCTTTCCACTCCTTTGCATTTGGACTTGACATAGCCTCTTCTAGTGTATTTGGTTCTGTGACACAACAGATGTTTGCATAATGATCAACTGTAGCTGCATCAGCAAACTCCTCAAATCCATATCTCTTTGGAGGTCTTCTGATCCGCTGATCTCCTTTTGCAGCCTCACTGGTGACAGTCTCCTCAGTACTTGTTTGTCTTTCACCCGTGTGTAGTGTCACCTCATTCCCCAAACCGAGATCTTTTTCACTTTGTTTGCATTTAAACTCTGTTTCATTGAAGACCACATCTCGTCGAATCAGTATTTTTCCTTTTTCCTCATCCCACAGTCGGTAGCCTTTTGCATTGGTTGCATTTCCCTGGAAACGAACTTTCACTGCCTTTTTGTCCAGCTTCTTTCTCTCTGTGTCTGGAACATGAGCATAAGCAACGCAACCAAATACTTTCATATGGCTAATGTCTGTTTTTTTTTCATACCATCTCTGATAGGGTGTTTCGTTCTTTAAAGCAGATGTTGGGAGCATATTCTGTGTGTAAGCTGCAGTAGCAACAGCTTCTGCCCAGAATGTGTTTGGCAACTTTGCATGTGATAGCATGCTTCTAGCTGATTCCACTAGAGTTCTGTTTTTTCTTTCTGCAACACCATTTTGCTGTGGTGTGTGTGGTACAGTCATTTCATGGTGGATGCCTTGAGCTTTCAAATATTCTTGAAACTCTTTAGATGTGTATTCCCCACCATTGTCAGTTCTGAGTCTTATTACTCCCTGTCCACATTCATTTGAGAAGATTCTTTCAAACTCTTTGAACTTGCTCAGGACTTCTGTTTTTTCTCTTATGAAATACACTTTACAACATCTGGAGTAGTCATCAATGAAAGTCACAAAGTACTTTTTTCCTCCAAGTGACTCAGTTTGAAAAGGACCACAAACGTCACTATGCACTAATTGCAACTTGCGTTTTGTTCGTATTTCTCCCACTGATTTGTAAGGTTTTCTTGATAATTTGCCCTCAACACAAGCTTCACAAAAAATGTCCTCCTCTTCATTTGTAAAGCTAACTCCTTTTACCAAGTTTTTGACCTTTTTCAGATTTGTAGTGTGACCTAGACGCTGATGCCACATACTTGCTGGAACTGAAGCAGTTGACGCTCCATGACAGGTTGTGCAGTTTCCCTCAATATCCAGCTGATACAATCCGTCAGATCTTTGTGTTCCCATTCCATGGAGAGCTCCATTCTTTCCTCTTATGTAGCAGTGAGTCCTTTTGAACTTCACTGTGTTTCCCTTCTTGGCAGCAGCTCCCACTGAGAAAAGGTTCATTGATAATTTGGGAACATACAGCACATCATACATTGTGACATCTTTTCCATTACTAACTCTGAATGACATTTTCATTGTTATGTTGCCCAGACCTAAAGCCTCAACTACTCTGCCATCACCGAGTTTCACTGTTTGTGGTTCTGAAAACTCTTGGTAGTTTTGTAGAGCTTCTTTATTCCATGTCATGTGTTTTGACGCTCCTGAATCAATTAACCATTCTTCTTGTTGTGCATCACTTTTACATGACTCATTTACAACAAAAGCTCCCTCATATGAGTCCTCTTTGTCCTTATACACCACGCTTTTAGCCTTGTGGGCCTTGTATTTCTTTTTAATGCTTGGACAATCACGCTTGATATGTCCTTCCTTCCCACATTTGTAACATCTCCATGAGTCGGAGCTGTTTGCTCCCACTGTTTTTGATCCACTCTGTTCATTTCTATGCATCTGAGATGACATCGCTGATACACTACTGGACACAGTGGTGTTGTCAGTAAGCACTCGCTTTTGTTCCTCATTTATCAAGGCTTGTTGAACAAACTGTAGTGTCAGACTGTCCATCTTTGTCTCCAAAGCAGTAACAACAGTCGCATAGCTGGGTGGCAAACTACCTAGAAGGGTGACAATTTGATCTTCCTCTTCAATTACAGAACCTATTGCCCCTAGCTGATCAGTAAGTTCCTTCATCCTCTTTAAATGATCATTGAGATGTTCTCCTTCCTTCATTTCACACCGGAAGTACTTCTTCTTCAGAAATAGCTTGTTAGCAACAGTATCTCTTTCAAACTGTGCTTTTAGCATCTCCCATGCTTCTTTGGGGGTCTTACAGTTTGTTATCAAGTACAATTGGGGTGTACTTACATTCAGTACCAGCACTGAAAATGCCTTTTCTTTCTTCCGTTCAAATTCAGCTCGCGCTTGGGCATTAGCATCCGCAGCTAACTGCTCCGTCTCCTGTACCATACCCCACAGTCCTTTTGCCTTCAACAGGTGCTCCAGTTGAAATTTCCACGTTGCCCAATTCTCCGGTCCGCTCAGCTTGTCAATAAACAGTCTATCTTCCATTGTGAATCCCACAATTCTGTTTATGACTCCCAAAAGAAAACGTGTTAGCAGCTTCCCTTGGCGACCTCTGGGCCCATAACCTGATGTTTTTAACGAACACCTTTCATTGCTTGTAATGCACAGACACACCAACAGAGGGCAGTAATATCTCTTCAACATACATTGTAAAATTACTATTACAACACTCATCACTGAACAAGACTGTTTAAAATTAGTCTTCATGTAGTTCTCGGTCCACTGCAGCCATTGTGAGCATTAGTTAGGGGTGGTTTATGCACAACTGCTAGTCTCTGGTGTTATGTATGAACCAAGAATTATTGTGTGCTATGCAAGCCATCGCCAGTAGGGGGCACCACGCCCAGTTATGTGTGTATGTTACTTCTGTGTGATCCCAATAAAGAAGAAGTCAACTTGTAAACAAACTGTTGTATGTGCAGTCTGACTCGGCATAATCCTTAATAGTGTATTGACACTACAGTGGAAATATAACATAAATTGGCGACGAGTTGTGACATCTGGAGGACTTGGCTGTCTACTGAGCATGAACTGACTGCGTGGCCGAGTTCGGACGGAAAACGGACGATCGCGTGGTGAATTAGCATCGGAGCTAGCTGCTAGCTGCTTTTCGCCGACGAGTCAAAAACGACAGTGTTGGCTGTGGACAGCGGATACATCATGGCTGGAATGATTGGACAGATGGACCCTTTTGATGATGCTGGTGAGCAATGGGCGACGTATATTGAACGTTTTGAGCATTACACCCTTGCTAATGACATTCAGCCTGAGAAACGGGTCCCGGTGCTGCTGAGTGTGATGGGTCCCAAGACGTACAGTCTGCTGCGTAATCTAGTGGCGCCAAGCTAGCCTGGGACAATGCAGTATGACAATATTGTGGGTGTTTTGCAAGCTCATTTTGCTCCCAAACCGCTGGTAATAGCTGAAAGGTTCCGGTTCCACAAGAGGAATCAGGGGGAAGAAGAAACGGTCGCACAGTATGTGGCGGTGCTGAAAAGACTGTCAGAACATTGCGAGTTTGGTGCGTATCTGGAAGATGCTCTACGAGACAGATTTGTGTGTGGATTAAAGTGTGAAACTGTGCAGAAGCGTCTTTTGACTGAGAAGGATCTCACGTTTCGCAAAGCAGTTGATTATGCTGTGTCGGCAGAGACAGCAACACGTGAAGTGCAGCAGTTGAGTGGTTCCCTTAAAGTGAATGCAGTGCTGTCACAAAGAGGTGAAAAATGCCGCCGCTGCGGGAAAATGAATCATACTGATGATGACTGCTGGTACAAAGACCGTGACTGTCACCAGTGTGGAAGGAAGGGCCACACGAAACGCATGTGCAAAGGTAGAGCCAGAAGCAGCCAAGATTGGAACAGGAAAGAGAAAGAGGGGAAACATGAGCTGAAAGGCAATGCAGTTAAAAACAGAGCAAAGGACAAAAAGAGGAGAATTCATCATGTTGCCGCTGAGGAGAGTGAAAGTGAAGGAACCAGACCCGACACTGATAGTGAGTTGGAGCTGTATTCTTTGTCACGAAAAGAGAAATATTCACGTATCTCCCTAATGCCTGTAGTTAACGGGAAGAAAATGGAGATGGAGCTGGATACAGGGGCTGCTGTGTCTTTGATTCCATGGGAACAATATAAAAGTATGCTGAGTCAGTTGCCGCTGCAACCCACTGACATCATGCTGAAAACGTACACTGGGGAGCCGCTGGCACCAGAAGGGGTCATCAAGGTGCAAGTTGAACTGAATAAGCAGCGTGCAACTCTACCCTTGTACGTGGTAAAGGTGGATGCTCCACCACTGTTTGGTAGGGAGTGGCTGAGAGTGATTAAGCTGAACTGGAAAGACTTAAAGATGGTCCATGCCAGAGAGCAAAGCGGAAATGACAATCTGGAGGCTGTGCTAAAGAAACACTCTGCCGTTTTCTCTAAGGAGCTGGGCACAATGAAAGGAATTAAAGCCAGATTGACTCTTAGGCCTGATAGTGTCCCCAAATTCTGTCCACCACGTAACGTGCCTTATGCTCTCCGCCCTCGGGTGGAGGCAGAACTGAAACGCCTGACTGAGCTTGGGGTGATCACACCAGTGGAGCATAGTGATTGGGCTACGCCCGTGGTCCCTGTCAACAAGAAGGATGGCTCAGTGAGACTCTGTGGTGATTTCAAGGTCACTCTTAATTCGCAGCTCTGTGTGGATAAGTACCCACTTCCACGCATTGAGGACCTGTTTGCTTCTCTAGCAGGAGGTCAGCATTTCAGTAAGCTAGACTTAGCAAATGCCTACTTACAGATGGAGGTAGAAGAGGAGTCTAAGAAGCTGCTGACTATTTCGACACAAAAAGGGCTGTTCCGTTTCAATCGCTTGCCTTTTGGAGTGGCGTCTTCACCTGCATTGTTTCAGAAGGCTATGGATCAAGTGCTTCTCGGCCTACCATACACCCATTGTTATCTGGATGACATCCTCGTCAGTGGTCCAGATAAAGAGACACACCTGAGAACCCTTGAGGCAGTTTTGGGCAGGCTGGAGGACTATGGCCTGCGTCTCAAACAGGAGAAGTGCCTGTTTTTCCAAGAATCGGTGGAATACCTGGGCCACATAATTGATGCGGCAGGGTTACACAAATCACCAGAAAAGGTGCGTGCCGTTATGGAAGCTCCAGCACCAGCTGATGTCAGCCAGTTACGTTCTTTTCTGGGAATGCTCAACTATTATGGACGTTTCATACCTGATTTAGCTACGGTCCTGAAACCGCTGAATGAGCTACTCAGTAAAGAGAAGAAATGGCAGTGGACATCAGCCTGCGAGTCAGCTTTCCAGAATGCTAAAGAACGTCTGGCCTCACCAAAAATACTCACCCACTACAATCCTGAACTGCCTCTCCATTTGGCATGTGACGCTTCACCATATGGCGTTGGAGCCGTGCTCTCACATGTCATGCCTGATGGCCAAGAACGGCCAATTGCTTATGCTTCACGAACCCTCAGCAAAGCAGAACGAAACTATGCTCAGATCGAGAGGGAGGCGTTGGCAATTGTTTTTGGATTGCGCAAGTTTCACCAGTATCTCCATGGTAACAAGTTCACCTTGCTCACTGATCATCGCCCACTGACCTCAATTCTGAGTCCAGTAAAAGGTACACCATCAATGGCAGCTGCGCGAATGCAGCGTTGGGCGCTCCTTCTGTCAGCACATAATTACACCTTACAGTATCGGAAGGGGGCACATCACGCCAATGCTGACGGTCTGTCACGTTTACCTCTGCCCCTTGCACAGAAAGAGAAACAGGGAGCAGTTGAGGTATTCTACGCATCTCAGCTGGACACATTACCAGTCAGTGTCGCCGAGATCAGACGTGACACTTTGTCTGATGTCACTTTGTCTCGTGTGCTGGAAATGGTAATAACTGGACGTTTTCCAGCAACAAAGGACACAGATCAAGAGCTGTCACCCTATCTGATGCGCAGACATGAACTCACAATACAGCAGGGATGCCTCATGTGGGGCTTGAGGGTGGTTGTGCCACCTAAGCTGCGCTCTCATGTACTGAAAGAGCTCCACACTGCACATCCAGGGATGGTGAGGATGAAGAGCTTAGCTCGCAGCTATGTTTGGTGGCCTGGCATTGATTCTCAAATTGAGCTTCAAGCTAAAGCCTGCCACTCTTGTCAGCGTGTGCAAAAAGAGCCTGGGTTAGCGCCTTTACACCCTTGGCTGTGGCCTTCCTGTCCATGGGAACGGATCCATGTGGATTTTGCGGGTCCATTTGAAAGTCACATGTACCTGGTGGTGGTAGATGCACATTCCAAGTGGCCTGAAGTGCATATTATGGATAGCACCACAGCTGGTAAAACCATACAAGTGCTACGGGGTCTCTTTAGTCGCCATGGCATTCCCCACGTCCTGGTGAGTGATAACGGACCGCAGTTCTGTTCTGAGGAATTCAGGGTGTTCCTGAAAGCTAATGGAGTCAAACACATCCGCTCTGCGCCGTACCATCCTGCCACTAATGGTTTGGCTGAGCGTTTTGTGCAGACATTCAAGCATGCACTGAAAGCCTCCAGGGGTACAGCACCTGTGCAACAACGCCTTGACACGTTCCTCTTGACATATCGCAACACTCCCCATGCAACAACTAGAGAAACGCCAGCTATATTGTTCATTGGACGCAAGCTGCGCTCTCGACTGGATTTTTTGAAGCCCAGTGTGGCCGGAGCTGTGCGTCGGTCACAGGATGCGCAACAACAATGCCGACAGCAACACTCCAGGGACAGACGGTTCACTGTTGGCGAGCCTGTCCTGGTGCGCGATTATAGGAAGGGAGAGGACAAGTGGACGCACGGTGTCGTACTGGAGAAGACTGGGCCAGTGTCATACAAGGTGAATGTGGGAGCCCAAGGGGTGTGGAAACGTCATGTGGATCAGATGCTGACACGACCTGAGTCAGTATCTCAGCAGGTCACAGTGGATCCTCCGACAAGCTCTCAGATGTCACCAGCCCAGAGTGGTAGTGACACCATGCCTTACCCTTGTACAATTCTGCAGGAAGAGACTGTTGAACAAGTTATGGGGACCACCGTACCTCCAGATACACCCCAGTCTCTTAAATCATCACCGACTGACTGTACACAGGTTACAGAGCCTGTAAGACGTTACCCAGTGAGAGTCACCAAGCCACCCGCTCGTTATTGTGATGGGTGAGCGTATTAAGTAGTTCAGTGAGAGTGTTGGCGTTCAGAGACATTATTCTCAACTAAAAAGTAATTCATACAGAAAGCAACATTAGTTCCAGTTTTCATGAATGTTGTAATATAAAAAAAGAAAAAGGAAAAAGGTGCTACTTTGGTTATGGGAAATGTTTCTGCGGGTGGTGCCACGGTCGCATAGCTTAGTGGGGAGGAGATGTTATGTATGAACCAAGAATTATTGTGTGCTATGCAAGCCATCGCCAGTAGGGGGCACCACGCCCAGTTATGTGTGTATGTTACTTCTGTGTGATCCCAATAAAGAAGAAGTCAACTTGTAAACAAACTGTTGTATGTGCAGTCTGACTCGGCATAATCCTTAATAGTGTATTGACACTACAGTGGAAATATAACATCTGGAGGATCCTACACCTTGATGTTCGCAGGGCTCCAGAGGCACCAGTAGCTTCAAATATGTGTTTGCTGCTTTGTAATGGCCTTTTAGCAGCTGCTCTCTTAATCTGAAGTATTTGTCTGGCAGAAACCTTCCTCATTGTGCCTTTATCTGCATGAACCCGTGTGTGCTCTGACTCAGCCACAAATCTCTTAACATTATGGTGATCACGCTTAAGTTTTCGTGAAATATCTCTGGTTTTGGTTATGTGTCCAAGGCATTCAACTATTTCATGCAACAGCAGAGAGATCCTTTTTCTTACTCATATTGCTTGAAAATGGTGGTCTGCTTAATAATGTGGAACATCCTTCTTTAGTAGTTTTTCCTTTAATTGAGCTCACCCGTCAAACTCATGATCACAGGTCTCCGAGATTAATTCAGTGATCCACAAATCCCTGAGACACAATTCCATCCATGAGTTTAATTGAAAAACAACTTATTTAATCTTTATGACACTTAAACACAATGTGCATAATAACTTGGAACGCGATGTACAGCCAGGTAGCTGCACCTCTCACTCACCTCAAGTCCACCGAGATCCCCCTTCTACAGATCCCCTTCCGTTAAGTTAAAATATCTATTCACCGAATCCCAGAAAACATTGAAGATGTTTCCCAGATGTTGGTGTGGGCCATTACCTCACGACTAGAACGTTAGCTAGGTCTGTCTTCACCTGGCCTCCTGCTAGCATGTAGCCAAGAAGTGACTGAGGGTGAACGAAACTCACATATCTCTATTTTGACACATAACCGGCATTGAAGCATGCTCTGTCTTTCTAGTCCCTGTCAGTACTCTCAAGCAGTGTTGGTCAAGTTACTTGAAAAAAGTAATCAGTAACTAATTACTGATTACTTCCCCCCAAAAGTAATTAGTTACTTAGTTACTTATTAAAAAAATTATTTACAACCTGAATAGGTAAAAAAGCAATAGATCTTTCAGCCCAATTCTATTTTTTTTGTATAATCCATCATATAAAATGTAATCAAATGAAAAAGTTTCTTTTTGAAACTAGTTTTATTAGTTTTAATCTTTTAACTTTATGCGTGAAGCAAACATTAAATGATATGCAACATTCTCTGACTGGAAGAAATTTGTTTAACATTTAAACCTTTTTTCTGCATATTCCAGCATATAAAATAAAATGGTTTTTTCAATTCAATTCAATTCAATTTTATTTATATAGCGCCAAATCACAACAAAAGTTGCCTCAAGGCGCTTCATAGATACAGAGAAAACCCAACAATCATATGACCCCCTATGAGCAAGCACTTTGGCGACATTGGGAAGGAAAAACTCCCTTTTAACAGGAAGAAACCTCCGGCAGAACCAGGCTCAGGGAGGGGCGGCCATCTGCTGTGACCGGTTGGGGTGATAGAAGGAAGACAGGATAAAGACATGCTGTGGAAGAGAGACAGAAGTTAATAACAGATATGACTCAATGCAGAGAGGTCTATTAATACATAGTGAGTGAGAAAGGTGACTGGAAAGGAAAAACTCAATGCATCATGGGAATCCCCCGGCAGCCTACGTCTATTGCAGCATAACTAAGGGAGGATTCAGGGTCACATGGTCCAGCCCTAACTATATGCTTTAGCAAAAAGGAAAGTTTTAAGCCTAATATTAAAAGTAGAGATAGTGTCTGTCTCCCGAATCCAAACTGGAAGCTGGTTCCACAGAAGAGGGGCCTGAAAACTGAAGGCTCTGCCTCCCATTCTACTTTTAAATACTCTAGGAACAACAAGTAGGCCTGCAGAGCAAGAGCGAAGTGCTCTAATAGGGTGATATGGTACTACAAGGTCATTAAGATAAGATGGGGCCTGATTATTTAAGACCTTGTATGTGAGGAGCAGGATTTTGAATTCAATTCTGGACTTAACAGGAAGCCAATGAAGGGAAGCCAAAACAGGAGAAATATGCTCTCTCTTTCTAGTCCCTGTCAGGACTCTTGCTGCAGCATTTTGGATTAACTGACGGCTTTTCAGTGAGTTTTTTGGACATCCTGATAATAATGAATTACAGTAGTCCAGCCTGGAAGTAATAAATGCATGAACTAGTTTTTCAGCGTCACTCTGAGACAGGATATTTCTAATTTTAGAGATGTTGCGCAAATGGAAGAAAGCAGTCTTACATATTTGTTTAATATGTGCGTTGAAGGACATATCCTGGTCAAAAATGACTCCAAGGTTCCTCACAGCGTTACTGGAGGCCAAGGTAATGCCGTCCAGAGTAAGTATCTGGTTAGACACCATATTTCTAAGATTTTCAGGGCCGAGTACAATAACCTCAGTTTTATCTGAATTAAGAAGCAGAAAGTTAGCGGCCATCCAGGTCTTTATGTCTTTAAGACCTTCCTGCAGTTTAACTAATTGGTGTGTGTTATCTGGCTTCATGGACAGATAGAGCTGGGTGTCATCAGCATAGCAGTGAAAATGTATGCTATGTCTTCTAATGATGCTGCCTAAGGGAAGCATGTATAATGTAAACAGAATTGGTCCTAGCACTGAACCCTGTGGAACTCCATAATTAACCTCAGTGTGTGAAGAGGACTCTCCATTTACATGCACAAATTGGAGTCTATTAGATAGATATGATACAAACCACTGCAGTGCAATACCTGTAATACCTACAGCATGTTCTAATCGCTCTAATAGGATATTATGGTCAACAGTATCGAATGCTGCACTAAGGTCTAGCAGGACAAGCACAGAGATGAGTCCACTGTCAGAGGCCATAAGAAGATCATTTGTAACTAGAGCTGGGCGATATATCGAGTTTTTAAAAAATATCGATATATTTTTATA
This sequence comes from Rhamphochromis sp. 'chilingali', assembly GCF_963969265.1. NCBI lineage: Eukaryota > Metazoa > Chordata > Actinopteri > Cichliformes > Cichlidae > Rhamphochromis > Rhamphochromis sp. 'chilingali'. Next base: position 43,781,077 of record NC_137930.1, read on the forward strand.
CGAGATATAAGATGTGACAATATCCTTTATATCGATATAGTCTATGTTACGTTATAATTATACTTGTGGAGCCGCAAGTTTCCCTCTCTTTCGTCCACTTTCGTCTTTTCGCAACGTTACTCGGACTCGCCTCTCCTTCACTGAACACAACTCCCCCTCCTCCCCCATCGCTTCACCTGCAGGAAGCGACAAGATGGACACGGCAAATCTCCGTTAACGAGTTACTGGACGGCGTCAACGTGTTAGCTAGCTAACCACGCTAACGAGCTAACCACGCTAATGCCATGCAGCCCAGAGGTGCTGCACGGACTAAAATCCTTTCATTTTCTCAAATGTTGACAGCGCGCCTTATGTATGAATTCGGGTTGTGCTTGATGGCCGCGAACCGATTTTATGTAGAACACGGCGCTCAGCAATCTGTCAAAAAATGTTTTAGTACGACTTTGGTAAGCTACGGAGCTGCACCGCTTGATGGTTTGTCGGAGGATTACGGCTGAGCCTTGCGGAGTGATACGTACTGTGCTTCAACGTAATATTACCTTACTGTGTATAAGGACCATAAATGGCACTTGTTAAGAGACATGGTTGCGAAGCAGATTTCAAACTCCAGGCTGTCAGTCACGCAGTACAAGTTGGGAACAGAGCAGCTGTGAAATCTGTCTTTGTTATTGTGCTCAGCGTCTTTTAGTTTACATTTTGACTGCACAATTGTGAGCTTTTTGTTATGCAGAAAAACAACATTGTTTTCTTTTATTTATGGAGCGTTATTATTTAATAAATGCTCATAATTTATTTTTGAGTAAATTTTATGTACATCTATGCTCTATGTTAATAAAAGTGCCTGTGTGACATCTGGGACACAGCTTTGACTAAGAACTCTCTTTTTGTTCTTACTTTATGGCTTTAAAAAATATATCGAGATATATATCTTATATCGCCATCCAGCTAAAAAATATCGAGATATAAATTTTGGGTCATATCGCCCAGCCCTATTTGTAACCTTCACTAAAGCTGTTTCTGTGCTGTGATGAGCTCTGAAACCTGACTGAAACTCTTCAAATAAACCATTCCTCTGCACAATGTGTTGGTCCTTTTGTGTTTACACACACTTTTTCAAATAGATGCACGTAAAACACAGCAAAAAATAAATAAAATCAAAGACTCAGCGGCCCTGTTGCTCTATTTTCACCTGTATAGCAAGAGTGGGGCAGGCGGAAATTTGCCCTGGTGCAGGTGTGTCGTAGCGGTCAGTGGAAGGATCAGGCAGTTTCTCTGTGAATTTCACATTCCCGTGGCAGCTGTCGGTGCTTGCTTGGAAGTTTAGGGGTTTTTTTGCTGTAAAAAGAAGTTTTCTTCCCATGCAGTGAACAGCGGACGCTAATGTTTTTGTCACCTTTTACTGAATCAAACTCAAAGTAAGGTCAGTACTTCCACTCTTTAAAAGCTGCACGGTCATACTCTCTCCCGCACTCGATATATTATCCATTGTTGATCTGCACACAGCTGTTGCCACGAAAGTCACACTCGCTTACGTCACTGTCATGGAACACTCTCGCAAAAAAATCACGGTTTTAGTAACGCAGTAATGCAGCGTGCTTACGGGAAAGTAACAGTAATCAAATTACCTTTTTTGCAATAGTAATCCCTTACTTTACACGTTACTTGAAAAAGTAATCAGATTACAGTAACACATTACTTGTAATGCTCTCAAGGCTTTTTAGGGAGTTTTTAGGGCATCCTGATAATAACGAATTACAGTACAGTGGTCCCTCGTTTATCGCGGCAGTTACGTTCTAAAAAATAACTTGCAATAGGTGAAGTCCGCGAAGTATCCAACTTTATTTTTTACAATTATTATATATGTTTTAAGGCTGTAAAACCCCTCACTGCACACTTTATACAGTTTTCTCAGACAGGCAAGAACATTTTCACACTTTTCTCTCTTGTTTAAACACTCTCAAAGTTCAAAACTTCGTAGAAAAATAAGTCCAGTATTATAGAATGAAACCAAAGGCGCCTGCGGTTGCCTTTGATGATGCAAAATGTTTCGTCGACATTGTTGTTGTTTGTTGGGGAGAAAAATTACAAACATACAGTACAGCACTTCAGAGTCGCACTGCTAACGATCGAAGATTTATGTAAATTTGAAAAGCTGAATGCATTCTGTACTGTACAGGAGACACGCCACGAGATTGATTCACAATGGTCTACAGCCAATCAGGACGCAGAACACAATGCGATGTACAAAAAAAAAAAAAAGCATGCAAAATTGCACAAAAAAATCCGTGAAACAGCGAGAAGGGAGACCGCGTTTTAGCGAGGGACCACTGTAGTCCAGCCTAGAAATAATAAACATACGAACTAGTTTTTCAGCATCACTGAAGGATGTTTCTAATGTTAGAGATAGTGCATAGAAGAAATGCACAAGGGAAGAAAGTCCTACAAATGTATTTAATGTGCGCACTGAAGTACATATCCTGATCACAAATGACTCCAAGAAATCTCACAGTGTTACTGTAGGCCAAGGTAATGCCATCCTGGGTAAGACTGCTCACTCAAAGCTGCAGAGAAACACAACAGAAAGAAAGAAGTCAGAGAAGGAACTTGAGTGAAAGACCGGAAATGATGGGCTTATATAAGGGAACAAACAAGGGAACGAGTAAGAAAATATCATGCTGAAAAGAAACAACAAATTCAGCTTGAACAACCTTTAACCCTAAAGCCTGGTGTAAAAAATATAACCACAGAAAAATGAGGAACAGACCAAGTAAGACATGCAATCCTAAAAGCCCAGAAGGTAAAGGCTACAATCCTGAAATCTAATGTTGAGAGTGTGAGATCAATTAAAACGCCTTTGGAAGAAAAACCTTGAAAGCTCTAGCAACAAATTTATCCAAGGGTCTTGAATGGTTTGAATGAAAAGCGTGCAGCATGTATAGGAAATTTTATTCAAATGTCTAGAAATAATGATAAAAAAAAGTAAAGCAAAAATGTATACACACACACACACACACACACACACACACACACACACACACACACACATATATATATATATATATATATGTAATGATCATCTCCCCACCTCTCTCCAGAGACAGAGGTGTCAGTCACGCACTCAGTGTGAGTGTGGAAAATCAGCATGTATAAGTAATGCAGGTACAAACACACACACACACACACACACACACACACACACACACACACACACACACACACACACACACACACACACACACACACACACACACACACACACACTATATAAATTCACCCCACCTGTCCTCTTGCACATACTGGTGTGTTATTTCACATTTAGGCTACTAACCAACAGCAGTCAAAAGACAGAAGGGCACAAGGGCACCCAATCAGGCGCTTATGAGTGCTACTAACTCCACACCCTCTACCTCCAGTAGTGCACACCACACTAAGTTTCCTTCACACTAACACCAAGTCAGAGGAGAAAACAAGAAAGGAAGGGAAAGAATCTCTTTTTATTTCCCATCTTTTCATTTAGATCCCAGCGTATGTGGATTAGACTGACAAATAAATAACCAGACAAACAGGGCAGCTGTTAACAGAAATCAGTGGAAGCAGTTACAATGTCTGTTTATGGCCAGAATCACTTTACTTGGAATGGTACTCTGAGAGATCTGCATGGCAGCTATACAGGCTTCTGCACAGGTAGGTAAGACTAAGTGTGTTTGTGTACATGTGTATCAGTCACATGTATTTTCATTTGAAATTAAGAATACCTTTAAAAAAAAAAGCCATAGACAGTAAAGTTATGAGGAATAGCTTTTATTTATCAATGGACTTCATGCAAACTGCAGTAAAGAGAAAGTCTTCTGTTACTCCTCTGAGGTTGAAATCAAAACTTGTGGGGTCCATACCATTTATTGGATGTTCTTGTGTCCTTCTGGTGATTCTCTGGGGCTCTTTAAAATGCAGTAAAATGAATCTAGGATTAAATGAAACTTTCTCATGCATATGAAAACATACAGATTGCATGTCTATGCTTACTCTCCTGATGAGAACACGGACAGGGGGTGGGGGCGGGGGTGGAGTTGACTTGGCAGCCTGTGTAAGGTTGGCATGAGTGCCTGTATGCTTGTACACATCAAGACCAAGCAGAATTCTGACTTGGCATTACTTGCAAGAGCATTCAGTTGCAGTTGACACATTTAATTGTGGTGTACTGTAAGGCTTGGAATTCATTACACATCCATTTATGCATAAAATACTTTTTTTCCACAGACAAATCTCAGTTTCCTCAGTTTCCTTACTTATAAACATTTGAACCAGACCACCAGTGCATTGATATGACTTCTGCTGTGATTGGGTACTCAATAAATAAATAATTTAAATCTAATCTCTTGTTTGTTACTATCACTTATTCTGAAAGAAGTAGTCATACTAACAAACTGCAGCTGTGAGTGTCAAAATGCAAAGAATGCCAGTTATGAAAAGCAACTTTTGCTTCTGTAGTCATGGAAAGGTTGCTTGAAAATATCTAGTGCCTCCAGTGCTAGTCAGACTGGAGTGCTATCTCTGCTATGTGGCTGTTATGTGCTCAATGTTACTGTGCATGCTGTGTCAACTCTCCACAGTAATAAGATGTCAGATCAGAGGCATAACAGAGAGGAGCAAAGTAGCATCCAGTGGGCTAATGACACATAAGTGATTTGAGTATGCTATAGGGTAGTCAAGGAAACTGTCACTCTTATTTATGGTTTAATGTCTTGGTAATGATAACATACTGTTTACTTGATAACAGTCTGAATTTACTGTTTGATATTTCTTTTTATGATCTCAGATCCCTGTGTACATTATAAGTTATCTAAAATCATATGAATTATGTCAGTGACTCATACACTTCTTTCTAGTTAGCAGTTAGTGAATGCAGTTCACCAGATTTTAGAAACCAACAGTGTCAATGAGAGTCTTGTAAAACTACAACTGAAGATGAATCCACTCAGCACACATCCTTAATTCTTATAGATGCAGAACATGAGTCAATAAACATGAGTAAATGTTAACTTGCAAAATAAGGGGCTTTGAGACAATTGTTGTTGTGTTTTAGTGCTGTAGAAATAAAGTTGAATTTAACTGAATGAGTCCATTCAACTGAGGGGAGGCCTTGCAATAGTTTTTGTTCGTTTTCTGTCATGGATCACTAGTAGACTTAACAGAAGATGAAAGAAAAGTCTGGAAAGGTTTAGGGCTGAACAACTACTAACTTGTTCGGCAATTTGAACTACAATAGCTCATTTGTTGAACTGGACCACATGGACTAGCCTTCGCTCGCTAAATGTGTTGGTGAGCCTTGGCCACCAATGATCTTATCACTGGTTTGCCACTTTTCCTTCCTTGGACTACTTTTGATGGATATTATACCACAACTGTAGTTCTGGAGATGCTCTGATACAATCATTTAGTCCAGCGGTCCCCAACCTTTTTTGCACCACGGACTGGTTTATGCCCGACAATATTTTCACGGACCGGCCTTTAAGGTGTCGTGGATACATACAACAAAATAAAACTAGTACCGGTACCGAAAAAAAGAAGATTTATTCATAACACACGTGAAAAGACCCAGGAAAACCGAGTAAACGATAAAAACGATAACAAAATAACGCTGAAAACCGATAAAAACCCTGAAAACCATACATTTCACACCTGAGCCTCAACTCTCGCGGCCCGGTACCAAACGACTCACGGACCGGTACCGGTCCAAGGCCCGGGGGTTGGGGACCGCTGATCTAGTCATCACAAGTTAGCCTTCTCAAAATCACTCAAATCCTTAAGCTTGTCTATTTTTCCTGCTTCTAATACGTCAACTTTGAGGACAAATTGTTTACTTGCTCCCTAATGTATCCCATCCACTCAAAGGTGCTGAAATTTTATGCCTGTATATGTATATATATGTTTCCCACTCATCCTGCAAACGGTCTTTGTTGGTCCTTTAAAGACTTGAGGTCCTCTACCAGATGCCTGGGAGCTGAGAGCATAGTATCTTTGTTGTTCATAGGACAGAGATCGATCGATAGATGTCGTTCCTGAGATCTGCTGGAGCCACTTGCCCAGTTTGGGGGTCACTGCTCTGAGTGCCACAGAAACATTGTTGTCTTCACCCTCTACATCTTCTCGAGCTCCTCTCTCAGCCCTCCTCTTTAAAAAAATTCTTTCACTGTACAACTACACCTACCACTATGGCTGTCTTCATTTTACCATGAAATTTTGAGATACTGTCCAGTAATGGACAGTGTGAATAGAAAAGTGCTATGGTAATGCAGATACACTGAAGGAGAATATTGTTTTTAAATAACATTTCATTTACTATTATGTGAAATAAGGCTGTGTAAATGCATATCTGTCCTTTTGCTTCTCCCTTGCTCTGTCTATCAGTCTGGATCATCTAGCCCGTGTGGATAAGGGTGGTGATTTATAGGTACATTCAATCGGAAAGGGCCTCCTTTGCTTCAAGTTTCCATTGCAGTGTGATTTACATCTGGGGGGAGGGGGCAGGGGCTTTAAAACTGGCATGCTTCAGATGCCGTGGGACTGTGGAACTGTTGAATCATGAGTAAATAAATAAGTCTGACAGTCCACTATCAGCCCCTAGAGGCTGAAGGGCTCAATGCCATGTGCCAATAATGTGCCAATACAGTGCAAAGCAGCTACCTGAACTGTACTCCCAGAGAGGCTGATTATCTTGTTGATAGTTTTACATCTTTTCTGCATACGACTCTGATACTGCAGCTCCTCTGAAAAGAAAGACACACATCAGAAGTATTTCAGTCCCTGGTGTAACTCTAAAATGCACATCTTACAAAATTGTTGCTATAGTTGTTACACCATAAAAAAGCCCTCTGTAAAGCTAGAACATCTTACGATTCATCACTAATTGAAGAAAAGAACAACCGCCCTAGGTTTTTCTTCAGAGAAAAATTCAGCACTCTGTCAAGAGTCTGTGAAGGTTCTCAGTGTTCCAGGTCATCGTAGTCAAAGGAGCTCGGAAAGAAAAGCGCCTGGACTTCTTTAAGTTGCTTGAAGACGTTTCACCTCTCATCCGAGAAGCTTCTTCAGTTCTAAGGTCAAATGGTGGAGAGTCCAAGATTTAAACCCAGTGGGAGTTTCCCCCCAAAGAGGGACAAAAGGACCCCCTGATGATCCTCTAATCGCCTGAGCCAAGGTGTGAAACTGGGTGTGGGTCACAATCAGCCAGGGTTTCGGGTGAGCTCATTGAGAAACCAGGCCCCACCCTATCATGTGATTTCCTGAGGTGAGATGGCCCAGGATGTGAGTGGGCGTTAAGGCGTCTGGGGAGGGAACTCAAAACTGGATTATAGATGGCAGACAGTTGGTGTCGTAAACCACCGCCTCTGTTCAAAGATGGTCGCTCACAGTGGACATAGATGGCTTCTTTCACTCCTCTTTCAAACCATCTGTCCTCTCTGTCCAAAATGTGAACATTGGCATCCTTAAAAGAGTGACCTTTGTCCTTTAGATGCAGATGGACCGCCGAGTCTTGTCCCGTGGAGGTGGCTCTTCTATGTTGTGCCATGCGCTTGTGAAGTGGCTGTTTGGTCTCTCCAGTGTAGAGGTCTAGGCATTCCTCGCTGCACTGTACAGCATACACCACGTTGTTAAGTTTGTGTGTTAAAGTGAATTGTTAAGTGTTGTCATTTTTATGCTTACCTCCTCTACATTGTTTCAAACTCTGTGATCAAGGAATTCCTTTGTCCGCCTCCCCAGCCTCTTGAGGTTCTGGGGGGAGGCTGTAGTGTTTTATCACAAGCACATCCCTTGTGAAGGTTTGTTTGATGTTTGGTAAGCTTCCTGCCCTTTTTATGGCTTCACTGTGTTGTGTATGGTGAACCAATACAGGAATTGAGCCATATATTGAGTGTGGGGGAGATTACCTTTTTATGACCAAGGATGTTGTTAGAAACAAATGTGATCAGGAAGTCACGCACATAGACACACACACACACACACACACACACACACACACACACACACACACACACACACACACACACACACACACACACACACACACACAGTGCCTTGTCCTTGTAACCAAGGGGAGTTTTACGAGGGGAGGTGCTTGTGTAAACTATTGTTTATTGTAACAGTTTTTTCAATAAAAGGCAGCAAGCGGAGGCTGCAGTCGGGGTCATTTGTGATATTATTCGAAGTGCGTTCCTGAGATAGCGACCGATGCCTCCCTTGCGCAAGTAAATCGATTGATTGCTGTTACCTTGTTTTTTCCTTCACGGGAATAAGTCTCTGAGTCAGCGGGGTCTGAGTTTAGACTCCACATTGTGTTTAGGAATCTAAGGAGCTTGGAAAGAAAAGCATCTGGACTTCTTTAAGTTGCTTGAAGACATTTCACCTCTCATCCGAGAAGCTTCTTCAGTTCTAAGGTCAAATGGTGTTAAGTCCCCTCTTAGGGGCTGGGGATGCTTTCCCTAGCCTGGGATGCTAATTGGGGATGGGGCTTGTGGGGTGCGTCAGGTGACCTAGGTGCTGTGCGACTCACACCTGTGTGTCATGGTGGGATCTGGCCCTTTTGGGGCTTGGGGAGGGGATGGATTGGGCTGATCATGATTGCTTCTGCCAGACATGAGGTGACCTTGATGCAATTTGCGTTTATATGTCTGGCAGGCATTGTTCCATCCCCTCCACTGTCCCACCTCCCTCCAGTTGCTTGCTTTCGCCTCACCAATTTGACTGGACCAGTTGGCAGACATATCGGTGGGACTGGTTGTCCTGTGCCTCACCAATGTGGTTGTGCTGGCTGGTGTCTTTATTATCCTTTGGGTCTGTTCGCTGTCCCTCTGTGCTGTAGGCCTCAGTGGGGGCCTGGAAACTGGTGGAGACTTTCCTGCTTGTGTCTGGCAGAGCACACAGGTATTCAGGGTTTCTTGGTCTTGGTCTTTTGATTGGAGTAATGATATCTTTACAGTATAACTCACCACAATGCTTGTTTTTGTCTTTGTGTCATTGTGGTACATTTTGCTACTGAAGTGATGGTGATAATGTGGAAGATCATAGGCATAACTTAACAAATGGAGGGAACAAAATGATACATCACAAGTATATCAGTTCACTGATGTCTCAACCTGGCATGTTTGGACCCAAAATGCAGAACTGAAGCCAAACTTAATGAACAAACTAACCTTTATTCATGTGAAGTTGGGAACCAAATGTCCAATGAGCAGAAACCAAACATCCATGAATCCAAAAAAGAGAAAACACATGGCGGAGCGGAGACCTCTGGCAGAGACGAAGTAAAACCAGCAGACGAGGAAACTAGGGGTGCAACGATACACAAAATTCACGGTTCGGTTCGATACTTTGGTGTCACGGTTCGATATTTTTTAATTTGTCATTTATTAAAATTATAAATATATATTTTAACTCAAAAGTACAGTTTTTAAATTTAATGTTGCTGAAACAACAAAGTAATAAAAAAATAAATCTATCTGATTGAGAAATCACTCATCTTTGGAAAAGAGAGTTTATTACAGAGAAATGGCTCTTTCCAAAATAAAAGCTATACTATACGCTTCTTCTGGGCTATATTCTCAGCAGCATATTAAACATATCAGGTCCCCATAAGGAGAATCATGTGCTAACGGCTGTCTAAATGACTCGGGTAAAGTTTGTACCATGCGTGCTTGTTGTTTTTGTCTGCTTCCACTTGTCTTTGCACTAGGATGATGTCGGAGTAAATGTGCAGTCATATTCATTTTGTTCCCACTAGTGCTGTCAGCGTTAATCTCGTTGAAATGACGTTAACGCCATAACACGGCAAATCTCTGTTAACGACCTACCGCGGATCACCCCGTGCGTGGGGCTGGACGGCCAACACGTTAACGAGCTAACTGCGCTAACACACTAGTTCCCACCAATGTAAATGAGCATTGCGTGGCACATCCGACATACTGTTTTACTGTAGTCCATGACGCGCTTACCTTCAGGGTCATACGTCACATGAAAACCAAAATAGTTCCAAACGCCACATCTGAACTGGGGGGGGGGGGGGGGGGGGGTCAATTTGCCATGTTGCAATAACCGTATGACTGTTCCCACCACTAACACATGACCCTACGCTGTGTTCACTGCATCATTCCATGTTTTGGCACTGATCACCACCTGCACTCATGTATATATCTATCTATCTACTTAGCACTTTTAATTCTTATTCCCATTTTTATTTTCATGTCTATTTAAGCTTAATTTATAACAGTATGTTTGCACTGAAGCACCGCAGCAATTTCCTAATGTTGTAAACCCGCTCAACATTTGGCAATAAAACCCTTTCTGATTCTGATTCTGATTCTGATTCTGCAACGAGAGCTTACCTTCTGTCTCGCTAGCTTGCCCTGCGCTCAGTGAATCTGCGTTCGACTACTCCGCCTAGGCTGCACTGTCGAGGGCAGATCCACTGAGCGTTCAACACAGACAGCAACGTAAGAGGGAAAGTTGATAAAATGAATTAAAAATTTTGTATTGTTCGATACATATGCGTACCGAACCAAAAGCACTGTATCGAACGGTTCAATATCGATACGAGTATCGTTGCACCCCTAGTGGAAACCTCTGGCAAAGACGAGGCACGGCCAGCAGGTTTGGAAACCTCTGGCAGCTGCTGCTGGGGCATGGGAACCTGGGAGTGGATGCATTCAGCTAGCTCCAGAGCGTGAATCCCTTCCCTGACTTCATGCAGATGTTTAATAAAATCAATAAAGCCTTACTAATTTTGGTCCTGAAGCCAGTCATTTCATCAAGTTTGGGCTGCCGACACCGGCACCCACAGTTTCTGTGTTGCTGCAACATGTTTTGCGTTTAGATGGTACTGTAAGGTTGAAGTGCTTCGGTGGTATGCAAACTCCATTTTGCACAGTTTGCACAAAATCACGCTTTTATCAAGGCTTCCGTCGAGCAGTCTTTTGCAATGAAATTCGCCTCTGATCTATGGCAAGCCATTAAAATGCCGTTTAATTATTCCGAAAACAGAGTTTTTTCTGCCACTCAGATGGGGTGTTCAAGGCGCCAGTCTGTGGCGTAAAAAAATGGTGTTCTGTTGGGACAAACTGCGGGGTTTTTCAGCGTTTTGAATAATTAAACAACGTTTTTTACGCCATTTCTTAACCAAACGGGTTAGAAAAGTGGCGATTTTTGGCTCTAATGGCTTGCCATACTGATCAGTCCTAGCGCTTTCTTCTGATTCTTCCATTTTTGAAGCCATGTGCATCAGTGTAATCGGTATACCAGGAAATCATGCATTGACAAAAGTTCCCCATTGCTTGGAATGCAAAGTGTGATTAAATGCGTTGATCTTTTTATGCTTTTTTTTTTTTTTCAAATTAATTAATCACAATTAACGTATTAAATTCCCACCCCTAATAATTATATAAATGAATCAGTTTGGCACCTGTCATTTAATAGTGATTTTATTCAATTGGAAATATGTAATTTTACTATGACATTTTATTAAGTGGGCAAATAGTGTTTCTTGTTTCTGACCTGTGTGTTATCAGTAATTTATACACTGATTATAATGAGAAAATGAAATAGACTACATACTCATGAGTGTTTTGTTGCATTTTGCTGAACAAGTTTTACCTAGCCATTGCAGTCTTGCAGCAGTAAACACATGTTTTTCTATAATTTTAATTGAAAACTAAATTAGTAAATAAAAAATTAAATGTAATGTTTCTAAATACCATGAAACAGGCTTACTGGGAGAAAATGGAAAAAAAAAACACCACTGGTTTTACAACAGCAGTAGTGAGTTGTGAGCAGCGTCTATGTGTGCTGCTCTGCTCAAATGAGTTATACATGGAAAGCCAAGACGTGCATATCAGTGTACCAGCCTGCTGTCTGAAGGCATCAGTGAAACTAGACAGCTGGAGCAACACTCAGGGTTCTCCCCTCATTATTGTGGAAATGGAAATGTGCGTGGGTGTGCAACATATAGCTGTGTCAAGCCCGGGGAATCCTCTCTGGGAGAGCAGTATGTCTTTGATTTCACCTGTGGATTAGGAGTTCCTGATGGGAATGTTATGGCATTTTTCAGTTGTTGATGTGATTTTCTTTTATTACCTATGTGTGTGCGCTTGTGCGTGTGTTTGTGAAATAGAGAGAGAGAGAGAGAGAGAGAGAGAGCGAGAGAGAGAGAGAGAGAGAGAGAGCGAGCAAACGAGTGAGAGACAGTAACAGAGAGACAGAATGACACAAGCTGAAGGGCACAGTGGTTGAGAATGTTCATCCTTAATCCCAACTTTCAACCAGCCAGCTCAAAGCCAGCTCTCCAGCCCATATGAACTTTAAAGCATGTTGACTCTTCTCATGAAGTCATAATGCACATATGTTTGCACACACACAGACACACACTAACAAGATAAGAAAGTAGTGACTGAAACAGAGTAATACATAATATATAGATTCCTTCAGGGTAGACGAGGACAACAGAATGAAACCAATGAAAGCACAGGTGTGGATTTTTTGGGTGGGACACAACAACTCTGACCTGTGAAGCAGTTATGGGCTGTGCTACCTAATTAGTCAGTCAGACGTTTATTCTGGTCAGCGGCTCTTTCTCCACAGTTCTTGGTATCTTCAAATGTAGTGCTGCACCAATGGTACTGCAGCCTGCTCCTCCTGGAAACTGATGTGGTTGCCTAGAAACAATGGTTACAACCCGCCATCCTTTAAAAGCAGTAAATTACTTTCCACATTGTCTTAGAATTTTATTTTTCAGAAGAGCTGTCAAAAACCAAATTGTGAACCCAAAAACCGAAAAGTGCTCTGTGTCTGTCAGTCTCCCTTACTGGCTGCCTTTCTGATTTAATTGTGTGTTTAGCATCACTTTTTTGTAAGTAGAATAAATTTAAAGGTGAATAAATTATTATATGGATCAACAGATGAGTACTTTCATCCTGGGAGTTAGTAAGACTGAGTCAGATAAGCAGCATTGAATACACTGTAGTGTTTTTTCTGGGTTAGAGTACGGTGGTACTGAATATAGTCTGTGCCCTGCAGCTGCCCTGCTGGTCTTGTCAAAGCCTTTTTATAGTGGCAGTCTTCTCAGCACCACAGCACAAATGTTTTCTGGAGCTCTTTATCCTAGAGGGGTAGGATTACACATGCAAAGTCACGTGTGCGCACTTAAACACAATAACACACACATATAATCACTTTTCTATAAAAATACTTTTCTTGTATTTTATGGTAGGAGGAATGTGTTTATTGTTATGTTTTTTGCATGTGTTTTATGATCGTGTAAAACAGACTGAGCAGAAATGACACACACTCTCAGGATGACATTAACTTTACTAATACACATGTCCAGCAATGACACACACACCAGCACGCGTGCCCCCTCCCTGGCCCTGTGAGTGTCACTCCGCTGTGTTTAGACACAGTATCGTTACAGCCTGTGCAGAGAGAAAAGCACACTGATGCTATAAGTGTGTCTGTGTGTGTTTGTTTGAAGTACTGCTTGCATGTTGCTGAGGAGACACTTCGGCTCTCAGACTGTCCAAGTTCTCATTGATGATCCCGTTTCATTTTGTCGTTTGTCTGTTTAAAAGTTTGTTCACCTTTCCTTCACTCTTTTGATTCGTCCATCTGTTGACTGGAACAGGACGAGGTCGACCAAGTATGACGGCCACCTTAAGCTCCTCCAGCGGCTTAGAGGTCCTCCTTTCCACTCTGCAGGTATGTGCTCCTGTATGTGACGTGTTGGTATAAAACACTGAAATAACAAATCAAAACAATTACTTAACTTCCATATTAGCTTTAATGTATGCTGAGCCCCTAATAGTCTGTTAGGGATATAAAAAAAAGGAGAAAAATAAAAGAAAAACTAAAATATGTTTTGCTTTGCCTCAGCTGATTTACTGAGAGGAATATCTGAGGTTTGCGTGTTTGGAATATTAACAAGATATGATTTTTGTACTTTGCGTGTGGTATATTTTGCAGGCTCGCATTGGGTAATTGCTGCATCAAACATGTATCAAATATACATCAAGCTCGATCCACATTCATATGCTGTATCATGTTCACATTATTTGGTTTGTGGTTGACACTGGATCCTTAAAAAGTTGAATGACGTAAAAAAAAATGTCAATAATATTGGACATAAACTTGGGTCCTGCATCAGCATTAAACTAGGATCTTTAAATAAAAGACATGTAACTGCAACACACTCATATGGAGCAGTGATGAAAACCTATCTATCTATCTATCTATCTATCTATCTATCTATCTATCTATCTATCTATCTATCTATCTATCTATCTATCTATCTATCTATCTGTCTGTCTGTCTGTCTGTCTGTCTGTCTGTCTGTCTGTCTGTCTGTCTGCTTGTTAAGGTATTGGTGAAAGGGACCGTGATGGTATGATACAAAACATCCCTGGGGTGCTACAGTTGGATACTGGGGGGTATAGGGGTGGAGAGATTGAAACAGCAGGTGGCATTACTGGCTGAACATCATTCTTTAAAAAGTGGTGGACTAACCTCACATTTTTAATGACAACACATTCTGACTACTGAGTCTGGGCAGTTCTTTCAAATAGTGTTTCATACCCACAGTCCTGAATTTACAGTTCAGTCAGTCTAAACCTAATCCCAGCATCTGAGAATGAACAGATTTCCTGAGTGTGGATGGACTGCCAGAAACCATTCTAACTGCAGATGAACCCTGAGTTGCTGAATCGGACTTAATAATACAATTCAAAGTACAGTTTTTAGTGACTGATCTTTATTAAGTGTTCCTCTGAAGGAACCTCAAAAGCCACGAAAGGTGGTCATATAGGATATCTCCTCTACAGAGAAAGTTTCTTTCAGCACTCCCCTATTAGCACAAAACAAACGAGGAAAGGAATATATTGGCTTTACATTGAACATATTCATGCAGCTCTTATCGATTTTTTGTTACTGCTAAAGGACACAAAGACAGACAATGTGAAAAATGAAGCGCACTACATGATTCAAAAGCTTGTAGAACAACCTTCAGCAGCATTATCCAGAAGCTATCATTTTCTGTAGGACTTTATCAGTCTCTGTGATCACTGAGGAGGAATTTTGTTCCATTCTTCTTTACAGTGTTGCTTCGCTCATTCAGGCTTGCAAGCAGTCATTTATACGCAGCTCTCTGAAGGTCTCAACACAGCATTTCAGCCAGTTTCAGACAAAGTTTAGCTGTCTGACCAATGGCCTCTCCTTTGACTCTAGAATATTTTGGTACACAGAGGAGTTCATGTTAGACTCGGTGACTGCGCCGTTCTTGGGTCCTGTGGCTGTAAATCCAGCTTAAATCATCCCCCCTCCACCACCGTGCTGACAGCTGGTATGAGGTGTTTGTGCTGATATATCGTATTTGGTTTTCTCCAAACGTGGTGTTGTCCATGAACACCAAGCATCTCCAGTTTGGTTTGTCCAAAGGCATTGGCCTTCATACCTCAATTTGATTTTACTTTACAAATAGATTTAGAAGTCCATTTCACACTTACAACCAAATGAAGACCTAACTGTGCTGGGAAAGTAAAGACAAATCTTTAAAATGAATACTACTATTACTACCACTACTACTAATAATAATATTAACAGTACCATAGCACTTAATTTACAAAGCACTTTTAAAAACAACAACCGGGCTGACCGAAGTGAGCAGTTTTCTAAAACATCATAGGCCACAAAATGTACAGAATTACACAAAAAAATACAAGGCATGTAAGGAAAACAAAGTGATAAAAGTAAAGACGTAGGCTTTATCCTTTTAATTTAAATATATTTAATTAATCTCACTCGTCTTAACTTAAATGGTCTTATCTTTCTTTCTTTCTTTCTTTCTTTCTTTCTTTTAAAAAAATGCAGTAAGTTTCTCATCTCAGGCTAACAGGACACTTACTTGTTCTCTTTCTTTTAGGGGAAATGACATCGAGCTTTCCTTTTTTTTTTTTTTATCAGGTGAAGCCTTTCTTTGTTATTTACTTAATTTTAAACGGTCATCACTCTCATAGAAACACTAAGAATGTTGTCCATTTTCTGGCTGAGTAGCTTTTCTACTCAGACTTTCTCCTTCTGTTTTGCCTTAGAGACGCACACTTCTCTCTTACATCGTCACCTCCAGATGAACCTGTTTCTTTGTATAGACAAATGGGGAGGGGTGGCTTTATGCAGATTATAGGCAGTATGTAGGATTTAAAATGACTGTGATTTATTAATATACGCACAGCAGTAAGAAAAAAACTGTGGCATAAATCTAACATGACTTTAATTGCAAACTCTTTTTTTGTAAGAAATTTCTCGTGCATTTATCAGCAAATGAGGCCCATTGTTTCAGAAGTCTTGTGGTTTGTTCAGGTTTCAGCTTTGCAAACCTATGTTACCTTCTGCAACCCTTCCTAACCTCCTTGCTCAGGGTTAACATTTATCATTGCTAATTGAGGCCTGTAAAGTTTTTTGCAGGTTCTCTTAGTATTGCATGCGCTGACCTTTGGGTGAAAATTTGCTGGGATGTCCACCTTTGGGAAAATTGTCAGCTGTCTTAAATGTTTTCCAGTTGTGAATAATAATAATAATAGCACTGTGGACTTCAAGTTGTTTGCAAATGAGCTCATAAAGGTTCCCAGATTATTGGGAATATTTATATTTTTTGTTACTGCCTGTTAAAGCAGCTCTTGCGGAATCAAACCTGTAGACATGATTATTCAATTTTGTGTTAGGGCAGTTTCTAAAAACTGTCAGATGAGAATCACAGTCTGAGGAACAGACATATTTAATTACTGTCACAGAATTTCCTCCCTTCTAAACATGTGAAACTTCAGAAGGGTAGAAATATTTCATGGGTAGACAGTCTGAGATACTGGCTCATTCAGTTCTCTACATCAGTGTAATGGGTCAACTTTGCTGTGAGTGCTCTTTTTTCACTGAGAGGGTGAAAAAAAATAATTAAAGCTCATTTAAAATTATGTATCTCAGTGTTAACTGAAAAGTCACACGTTTTCATATATGTCTGGACTATAAGACCTGAGCCAAGAAGCCACTGTCAGAAGCCTCATCATGGTTAGAATAGAACAGAATAATCCTTTAATTGTCCCAGAAGGGGAAATTTGGTTGTAACAGCAGCCAGAAAGAAAGGTTGAGTGCAGCACAAGCACCATTTTTATATGCAGGGTTTAAGTTACAAAAAAGTAAAGACAGTGCAAAAACAAAGCTCCCTCATCAAACATAGGGCCTTTTTTTAAAAATAGCTTTCAGGCTGTCACCCACTTCAGACTGGAACATGTGGTTGCAGTGAAAAGTGGCAAGTTGCTTCAACTGGTTAAGTTGACATAACCTGTCTATCCTATTTAAGATGTTATTACCTTTGTGTAGCAATCTTTGCTCAACACAAGCCTGTACTATTTTATTACTTTTCACACTGAATAGCTAGAACTAAAGACCAATGCAATTTGAGAAAATTCCAGTCGAGTGGCGTGTAAAGAAACACAAATTTACGTATTTACCGACTACTACACAAGAAAAATCTCGAGTCTTTCTTGTATAGCCCAGTCTGTTCCACTGGAATACCAGATGAGATCAGTGAGTTTGCAGGAAAATAGATGAGCAGAAGCAGCAAGGCAAGATCAGACTCAAGATTATGAATTTTACAGGGTAATGTGGAGGATTAAACATGAGATGGCCTCCCACAAGACCTCAAAATATTTTTACCTTAAATTTGACCATGAGCTAAGGTTGTTCCAATGGTTCCTAGTCCCTAGGGAAAGATCCTGTTGCGGAAACAAGACTATAGTTTCTATTTGAACAGGCAGATTGCTGGCCATCTAAACAGCCTGTCTGGATGCAACACATTAAGTTATTTATATCTGGCATCAGATATTCATCAGCGGCCTCATTTGGACATTGGAGAAGGTTTCTTCTTTAATGAGGGAGATGTTTGGCCACCTTAAAAGATTTCTGTTGAAACGGCAGAATTTAATCAGCCAGATTGGGTAGTTGATAAGACCAGCAGACCTCTGCTCAGTCGGATCGTTTTGAAAATGTGGGATTAGAATCTCTGAGAAAATCCATCTGCATGTACATGTGGAGTAAATGTGACATAAGAAACATGTATATAAACTAATATCCTAGTGTCCATTAGTTTGGAAATATTGGACACATTTTATGTATATAAGGCCACGAGTCCGTCATGATTGGCTCCAGCTCCCCTGCAACGCTGATAAGGATAAAGGGAAGAGAGGTGTGTGTATAAAAGGTTTTTTTTTAAATATGGTGTCATCCACTGGAACTGTTTGTGCTCCATTACATGAAAGGAGCTGAATTTAACAGGAAGTAGGAAAAAATGGAAAAGCCTAAAAATATTGCCAGTGTAATTAATATGAAGACATTTCACAGCCAGGATTTCAACAGGCTATAGAAACCTTTCTTCACAGTAACATGTCAAGGTCAGTGCCACTTTCTGCCCTGTCTGCATATAAAGTCCTGAAGCAAGCTATGCTCACACTGTGTTCCAGGACGTGTCAATGCAGGATGCAGAATTTCCATGAAACACATCTACTTGTTCAAATTCAAATTTTATTTGTCACACACACACACACACACACACACACACACACACACACACACACACACACACACACAACCATACACAGTATGACATGGGGGTGAAATGCTTGTAGCTGTACAATGCCCGACCATTAAATGACAGAAGAAAAGTTTTACAATATTTACAATTTACTACAAAAATTTACAAATTAACTTAGGAATTTACAGTAAAGAACGTGCAAATAGCAGAAGAGATTATAAAGATAAGGATTATAAATTATAGGAATTATAGGATTATAGGAAATGTGTGGTGGTGCGTGTGGTGACGTGTGTGAGAGTCCAGTCTTATAGTGACGTGTTTGGGAGAGTCCAGTCCTACACCTGGTTCAGGCCCCGAATAGCCTGGGGGAAGAAGCTCCTCTTCATTCTCTCTGTTTTGGCCTTAAGGGAGCGGAAGCGCTTCCCAGACCTCAACAGTGAGAAGAGTCCATTGTTGGGATGGGAGAGGTCCATCATAATCTTCCTAGCTTTGGACTTGCACCGCTTGGTGTAGATGGACAGCAGGTCAGGGAGCTCTGATTGAATGATGCGTTCTGCCGAGCGCACCACCCTTTGCAGATCTCGTCTATCCTGCTTGGTGCTGTTCCCAAACCAGGTGCAGATGTTTGACGTCAGGACGCTCTCGATGGTGCAGGAGTAGAAGTTCTTGAGCGCCTTCAGTGGCAGATGGAAGTCTAAGTCTTCTGAGGAAGAAGAGACGCTGACGGGCTTTCTTAACCAGGGTGTTGATGTGACAGGACCATGACAGGTCCTGAGTGATGTGGACACCCAGGTATCGGAAACTGTCCACTCTCTCCACTGGCGTGCCACTGATGATGAGGGGTTTGTAATTCCTCGCCTGCTTTGTAGTGAAGTCCACGATCAGCTCCTTAGTCTTGCTGATGTTTAGGAGGAGGTTATTCTCCTGGCACCAGGTCTCCAGGTTCCTAATCTCCTCCAGGTAGGCCGTCTCGATGTTGTCGGAGATTGTTAGGTGTGGCTGTGTGCAGGCAGGAATAGGACCCAAGGTGCAGACTCCGGAGACAGACGTGAACTCAAAAAGGCTTTAATTTGGTACTCAAAAATATAACATAACTGAAAAAACTCAAAACAAACTTAAACCAGAGGAATGACAGAACACACAGCTAAGAAAACGGTAGATCGCGACACAGACACTAAGAAACACAGGGCTTAAATACACAGAGGGAGCAATCAGGAAATGAGTAACATCTGGTCATAATCAGCTGACTGTGCTCAACTTTGGGATTGCAGGCCTCAGTCCTGACAGCTGATGACATGAAGACAATTATAAGAGATTCACAAAACATGAGAATTTGCAAAACAAATTGCAATCATTCCACTTTCATATAAACACAAGCAAGAAAAATCAGCTTTGTTGAGTGATAAAATCATTCAACAAAAACAAGAATAACAATATGTAGTGACAGTCACTAAAAAAGTGCAAAAACCACAACCATTAGTAGCAGCTGGGTTGTTTGGATTGTATATGGAGTCCACATTCTGATTTAGATACTGTGTGTCATGCTTCTCTGAGGTTCATCACTAACTGTAAATTTCAGACACACCACAGTTATACTCTCAGGTGGGAGGGGCTGCTTTGGCCAGTCGGAGGAACTCTCATTTATACAGTTTTATATATAAGGCAATACTCAGATTGCTGCCTTTCTATATGTGTTCCCTGCTTGCAATGAAACATGCTGATCGTTATTCTCTTCGTCCGCAAGGTTACTTGTTGCTTTCTGTTCCATTTGCCCGAACTGAACTTGGCAAAAGAGCTTTTGTCCATTTAGCACCCTTTGCTTATAACGAGCTGCAGAACGACTGGAAAATGACTGAATTCATTTCATTAAGTGCTTTTGAATCTAAACTAAGAATCCTTGTGACCAATTCCATAACATGCAACTGTTTCAATAAGATTGTTTGTCATTTTAACTGAATTTTAGAATTTTTATTTAATTTTATCTTTATTTATTTAATTAATTAATTAATTAATTTTTCATTTATTTTAGAATGTCTGTTGTTGCTGCCTGTGTTTAATTGAGTAATTTTTGTAACTGTGAGACATTTGCTGCTGCCTATCTTAGGCAGGTCTCCGTTCAAAAATATGTTTTTAATCTCAATGGGATCTTCCTGGTTAAATAAAAAAAAAGTAGGTTAGATGCATTCTAACTTTTTTATTCTTTTATTTTGTGGGTTTAAATGTCTTATATTCTCTCTCTCTCCCTCTCTCTCTCTCTCTGTGTGTGTGTGTGTGTGTGTGTGTGTGTGTGTGTGTGTGTGTGTGTGTGTGTGTGTGTGTGTGTGTGTGTGTGTTGTCTCTGCAGAATGTAGGGGATGTGGAGAGCACCTTAAATATCCTCAGTGTCTTGGATGAACTTCTGTCAGCTGGTAAGATCATCTTCTCACCATTTGGTTTCCATCCTTACGTAAAAAGTTGTTGTGCTATGGAAAATGCCAATAAACACACAAAGCCTTTAAAGGCACAGTCTGTTTTTTTAATTAAATATACTAAAAACTAAGTTACTAAGAACTCATAACTGTACTTAAATTCATGTGTAATTACATCTTCCAACAAGCAGATGCAATCTTTTGAACTTAGAATTCATCCGTTCACTTTTTTCCTCCATAAAGATGACATTTGACGACCTCCCCTGTACCTTTAAGATGAGTTTTGACTCCTCATTATATATATATCAATAAAAACATGACTTGATGATCATTAATAAAGTTTCCAGGTTTTTCCAAGGGTAGCTGCATAGTCAGAAACCTAGAAGCAGGTCTGAAATATGACAGAAACCTCTCAATTCAGAAAAGTTCTTCAAGCATTATTCCTACTAGCCTTTCAGGGAGTAAAGAGTTGAAAATACACAGGAGCGGGCAATGGTTTGAAGTCATCGTGCTGCCTCATCATCCTGAATAAAATAGCCGGGATGAACGTCACTGTTCCAACTAATTGCAATTTATGTACGAGGCTAGAGACCAGCTACAAATATAGTATACCAAGGGGGAAAGGAGAGGAGAACTCGTAGGCATTTGTGCTGGAGAGGCAAATTTTAATATGTGTCTGCACCTTTATGTCACAGTGTGGCAGAAGCAGACTGTGTGGATTGACAAAACGGACCCAAAACACAGATTCTCAAAGTTTTAGATGAGTAAAAAAACACAAACAACCAACATATTGACAGCTGAGGTAAATAGTGGAGCCGCAACCCACACTCAGAGTGACAGTCTATGCAGATAAATATCAGCCACAGTTGTTTGTCATACAGCGGCCACTGTAGCTAGGATCACACACTTTAATTGGGAGGTGGAAGAAAACAGAGCTCATTTGACTTCAGCTGGCATCTAGGGCTGGGTGTAGCATGTGCCAAATGAATGGATGACAGTAATCCTATTTTTAGTAATGCAGTTATGTAATGCGTTACTGTACTAAATTCTGTAAATACATTAAAATTAATATTATTTTGTTACTTGCGTTACTTGTTTTTTCAGATATATGCACCAGGAAGGATAGGAAGAAAACAGCATACACATGTATGCTGGGAAGACAAAAAATATAGAGTGGTTTATAGCTTTTGAGAAGTGGCAATATGGACATTAATTTTATTTGTATTGCATGAAAGGACATAAGTGCAATGGTGAAATCCAAACAACATCCAAGACAGAAACAACTGCAGTATACTGCTAACAGAACTGTGGCTCTTAGACAGATTGCTAAGAAGCTAATCAACAACAAGTGATGTCAAAGATGAGTGTATTCAGACCCCAGCCCAGCAGCCAGAGGCTGAACTTCTGCAGGTAACAAAGGCAATGATGTGTCTATATATAGACATATAATAGGATCAAATGTGGAAACTGGTTACAGCTGAGTACATAGATAGAAAAACAAATAAAATAGGGGAATCGCAAAAAAGGTAAATAAATAAAAGAAGGAAAAAAAAGAGATTTTATTATCAGATAAGTAATATTTTTCAGAATTAGAAGGTGAGGGCACTTGGAAGATATCTGTGGCTGTCACACCCCTCGTATTCTGAGGATGACTAAGGTTTAAGTCTTCATTTGGAGCAGTAATGTCCTTTGCAATAAATAGAAGTACTTGATGAATGCCCATTTGAATGCGGCTTGTAGCATCCTTTATATTTTTTCAAAATAGTAAAAAAAGGCACTATTTATATTTCAGTCCCTTTCAGCCAAGCACTAACCTCTGCTCTCTGTTCAGGTACAGATCGGCGCATCCACTATATGATCAAGAAAGGTGGTAGTGAGGCTCTGCTGACTGCACTGGTTAAATATGGCCACACTTTCAGTCCCAACTACACTATACTCATACCACTCCTGCACCTGCTAGCTAAAGTTGGACACAAAGGTGGGAATGAACAAAACAACATGTATTGTGATAACTCTTTCTAACTCTTAAAGTTTGTTTAGGAAAGGTGAGATGATCTACAAAAATAGCACAGTGGTTCCTGATTCACTGACAGCTATGTTTGTGTGTGAATAATGAAAGCTTCTCACAGAGATATATCTGTGCTTATTTGTCTGACCAACAATTTAAATCATACTGAGGGTCATTGTATGTTACAATGTACATGGTATGAAGGCATATTCATAACATACCTTCATACCGTGTACATTGTAATATACCCATAATAGACCCATTTTTGTACCTTCATACCTATAACAGACCCATTTCTGTAATATATCTATATACCTATATTATTGCTAATATGTATTTTGTAATATATTTATATCATGGCTAAAGCACTTCTGGATGGATGCAAACTGCATTTCGTTGCCTTGTACTGTGACATGTGCAATGACAATAAAGTTGAATTCTATTCTATTCTAATTCTATGTTGCAATATTAAAAAAAAAGCAAAAGGTCTATAATGGAAATACAAAGCAAACTGCTAATACATTTAGGTAGCACTTAGTTATTATTAGCAAGTGCTTAATTCATCATTTACATGTCATTACTAGTCCTTAATATGTCATTTAGAAATGCAGATATGTTTAGCCATCTGCTAATGTTACACCATGTCAAGCGATCACTGCTTGGTGTAACTATGTAGAGCTATTAATGCTACTACATCACTGCTAGTAATAATCACAATTACACTCATGGTAATTTTCCAAAGATGGAAAAAAATCATATAACTTTAATATTTGAATGCTACTATTTTAAGTACTTTTTCATTGGGGTTGCTGTTATTTTTGGATGTTTTTGACTTCTTGCATTCTTAAAATTTTCATCACTTACTTTCACAATACTTACTGTCACCATGCGTATTCATTGCAATGTATATATATATATGTAGACCGTCGTATTGGTATGAAAGCAGAAGAGGCAGGTGCAGTGCTGCTGACTCTGAATCTGCTGAAACACAATGGCCAGCATGCCAGGAGAACTGCTGCCTGCCTCTGGGTGATCCAAGTCTTCTGTTCATCAGGTAAACAATATAGTTGTTTTTGTCACCAGCTTGGAGTTAAATTCATATCCTGGAGGCTTACCCTAAAAATAATCATAGCTGCTATTTCTCTAAATTCTAATCCAAACTTTACCCTTATCCTAAACCCTACCTTATACATTGTCATCCAGAGTACTTTATTATTGAATTCTTCATTAACAAGTAAAGCCTCCACCTTAATTTTTAAGGGGAGAGTATTTCAGAAGCTTTACCTGTTGCTGTGTTTAAACTTATATGTTGATAATCTTAGTAACAGAGTTAAAGTCAGTTGTGTTGTCTTGACAGTTTCTACAGCAAACCTCATAGGAGAAAACCATGGACTGGATGTCATCTACCGCCTCATTCCTCAATACACAACCAAGCATCTGCATGCTATTAAGTAAGTATCCTAAGGGCTTTCTGCATTTTCCACTGATCAGTTTTACCATATAGATACAGTCAGGGCCATAGGCTTTTGAACAATTTTTCATCCAGAATCCAATAATGTTTTTGACACAATTTTTTTGTAATTTTGCTTTCTGCAGTACCGCAGTGGACTCTAAATTAAACAATCAAGGTGTGATTTAAGTGCAGACTTTCAGCATTAATTCAAGTGGTTTATAGAAATAGTTGATGAATTATAGCTAGCTGTTTATAATACCAGTTTTGGAAGCTAGGGATCAGAGTGCCAGGACCTCTCGATCCACTAACACTGAAGCCCTATGTCGACTCCTGCGGGTGGTGGGCCCACAGGCGGACGGACCCATGTTGCTTTTCTGGCCCGGCCACCAGATGCTCACCAGACATTCACTCGAGACACTACCCTGGGCCTGGTGCGCTGGACCCTTGAATTGTTCTGGATGAACATTTTTGCAGCACATGATTGGCTGAAGTTCAGAATTCATGGACTCCCTTGGGACGCTCAGCTAGACTTTAACTGTAGATGCTTTCAGTTGCAGCTTGTTTGGGGATCTCTCTGACTACAGTACTGTCTTCAATACTGAAAAGCATGACTGAGATGAGGTTGCTGACATGGAAGAATATCCTATTTTTTTGCCTTGAGAAACCTTTGGGTGAGAACTGCGATAATAAATAAAGCCAATGACAACTATGATAGGCTATATTTGGATAAATAGTTCAAGTAATGGTTTTATTAAATCCTTCGAATTAAAGTCTGAACTTCAATACAATGTGACGGCATCAAGAACCAAACTTATAAAATTGTGTCACTGTCTACTGACCACTCATAGTTCTTTAAACTACAAGCCACATTTAACCATATATGAGAATATTTAACTGCCCCCCATTGATCCATCCATTTTCTTAATCGCCTGTCCAGTTAAGGGTTGCAGTGGGACCAGTAGCCTGTCCCAGCTCTCACTGGGTGACAGGCAGGGTGGTGGTCACCCATACGGAAAAGAAATAGTAAAAACTTATATGTGATTTACTCATGAAAGTGGCCACTTTCGCATTACTTTCATACATTGTTTTAGTAAGTATCCAAAACATACACGTTTCATTATATAATTTTTCAAGGGATCTTATATCTGTTTTCACACTTATATGCTTTTCATACAAGTTTCACACAAGACAGATACAAACTTTATAAGATTTATATATATCTTTTCCATATGGGCAGAGAAACTGAGATTTTGTTATAGTCCAGGTATAGTACACTGTCACGGAGAAGTGTATTTAGGCTTTAAAGATATTATCTCCCCCCTGCTTGTAATGCAACATCTGCATGCAGTAATACAACTTCTGCATGTGTGTTTATTTCCAGTTTTAAAGCAGCAAAGCATGAAATGGACATGGTGGACCGGCCTGTCTATTACATGTTTTCCTGTTTCCTGTAATACTGGGTTGGAGATTCCTGCTGGACCCACGTACTCGGTTTAAAAATTCATGGGGATATGACTTTTTGGGCAAGGTTGTGGATTTTTCTTCCACTGCCTTTACTCTGTAAACTCCACTGATTCATTTAAAAAACAGCTGAAGGCATACTGACAACCTTTAGGTAAATTGTTGTTTTATGTTTTTTTTTTTGTTCATTCTTATGATATATTTTATTTCTGGTTTTATTGTAAAGTATATTGTGATTTTTACCTGTAAAAAGTGTTTATAAATGCATTTTACTTACTTACTTGACCTCAGTGTAGCATTTGACACCACAGACCACAAAATGTTAACACAGTGATTACAAAATGTGTTAGCCATTAAAGTTACTGCCCTGCAGTGGTTTGAATCATAGCTCGCTAATATCATTAACTCTAATTTGTTCATGTAAATGGAGAGTCAAACACTAAGCACTGTTATAGAGTACCACAGGGTTCTGTTTTTGGACCAATTCTGTTTAAATTATACAGGCATAATACATTAGGCAGTATTGGTAGAAGCCATAACATACAGTGCATTCTCATTGCTATGCAGATGATACCTAGCTTTATCGATCCATGAAGCCAGATGACATACACCGATTAGTTAAACTGCATGAATGTCTTAAAGACATACAGACCTGGATGAACTCTAATGCCTTGTTTCTAAATTCAGATTAAATTGACTTTCTTGTACCATTTTACAAACACGATTCTTACTCTAGATGGCATTACCTTGACCTCCAGTAACACTTGGAGCCATTTTTGACTAAATGTCCTTCAATGCGTATATTAAAACAACCACATCTGTGTTATTAGCACAGTTATATTTAATATCTTAGTTACCGGTATATCTAAGGCAGTATTCAGGGTCAACTAATCCAGCCCTAACTATATGCTTTATCAAAAAGAAAAGTTTTCGGGTTAATCTTAAAGAATAGAAAGTGTCTTTTTCCCAGATCCAAACTCTACTTGGTTCCACAGGCTCAGTAAGCCAGCAGTTTGAGAGCAAAGTGCTCAATTGGGACAATATGGTACTCTGAAGCCTTTAAGAAAAGACAATTCAAGACCTTGTATGTAAGAAGAAAGATATTAAATTCAGTTCTGGAATTAACAGGTAGCTAAGACAAGGCAATACAGGAGAAAAATACTCACTTTCCAGTCCTTGTCAGTACTCTCACTGCAGCATTTTCGATCAACTGAAGGCTTTTCAGGGAGCTTTAGGACATCCTGACAAAAATGAACTACAGTAGTCCAGACTGGAAGTAATAATGAAGATGAATCAATTTTTCAGCGTCACCCTGAGTCAAGATGTTTCTAATTTTAGAAGTCAAATAATTTCATGTTCACTCATACATAAAGATTTACTTTGACAATTACAAATGCAATTCGTTTTTTATTTTAATTTGGTGTTGATTCAAATGAGTCAGACGTCACTTTTCTGTTTTTTTCCTAGGGCAGCCATTAATGCCTTTTCTGCTCTGCTGTGCACAAGTAAGTTTTTTTTATTACCTTGAGCATTCCTCAGCTGATGTTTCCATTTTCATCATCACCATCTTCATTACCATCATGTCACAACTGTTTCTCCGGGGACACATTGGCAATGCTTGATTTGTGAGGTCATTTTGTTTTCTTATGATTTTTGTGTCTAATTTCAAGGACCATAAAGATACCTTACACTGCATTTAGTGCAATGAAAATAGATTTAAATAGATATTGCATTTTTTTTATGTACTATAGAACTTAACAGGTGGGGATCAGGCTAATATAAACTACTGCTTTCACAAAATAAAAAATAGGGCACTAACAAGAGCTGCATGCTTACTTGAGTTTAAGCTGGTTGACAAAAATGTAAGGCTTATACATTGGGGCAGTTTAGAACACAGCTCTCATATCTGTGGCTTCAAGGTGGAAGAGCCTAAGAGGAAGAGCTTTCCACATGATTCCAAGATAGTGTTTAAGTTATAACTACAGAAGGAATAAGCTAATGCATGATACTGTGCACAAGAACAGAGTCTGCAGAGAGGGATCAAGACAGGCCCATGAATGAGGGTTTAAAATGTTTGGTTAATTGTCACAAATTGACAGAACTTCCAGGAACCATTAAGCAGTTCATTTAAATGCATAAATACAGATGAACAGAACTGCAATTCAACGTTATTACATTTCAGAAGTTATTGTCATTAAAATCTTCTAATCGACAGTTTTGACATATGATCTGTTACTGACATGATCTGAATTTGTTGTTGTTGGCTTTTGGAGGTGTAATAAAAGTATATGTGCATTGCGCAGTGTCATTTTAAAAACTGGAGGTGAAGACTGAATTTACTCTCTCAGCTGTCAAGCTTTTGCTACTATAGTCAAAATTACATTACAAAAAACATTGGAAGTGCAGCTTAAAATTGAAGAAACAGTTTAATGTTTTATTTAAATTGTTTTCAATAAAATGTAGACAAAATAGATTAAAATTTGACAAGGGGTGGACCTCATCGACCCCTTTCATAAAGATGGGAACCACCACCCTGGTCGGCCAATCCAGGGGTACTGCCCCTGATCTCTATGCAACATTGTAGAAGCGTGTCAACCAAGACAGCCCTACTAGGACTCCTTCTTCAGTTTGGTGGCTCCCCTCACCTCTCCAAACATTTTTTTTACAAATAAATAACTGAAAAGTGGGGTGTGCGTAATTATTCAGCCCCCTGAGTCAATACTTTGTAGAACCACCTTTTGCTGCAATTACAGCTGCCAGTCTTTTAGGGTATGTCTCTACCTTTCCATTGTTGCCCTGGCTTTATGTTTAGGGTCGTTGTCCTGCTGGAAGGTGAACCTCCGCCCCAGTCTCAAGTCTTTTGCAGACTCCAAGAGGTTTTCTTCCAAGATTGCCCTGTATTTGGTTCCATCCATCCGTTTGCTGTGTCCCCCACATGGCTTGTGGCAAACTGCAAATGGGACTTCTTATGGTTTTCTGTTAACAATGGCTTTCTTCTTGCCACTCTTCCATAAAGGCCAACTTTGTGCCGTACACGACTAGTAGTTGTCCTATGGACAGATTCCCCCACCTGAGCTGTAGATCTCTGCAGCTCGTCCAGAGTCACCATGAGCCTCTTGGCTGCATTTCTGATCAGCGCTCTCCTTGTTCGGCCTGTGAGTTTACCTGGACGGCCTTGTCTTGGTAGGTTTACAGTTGTGCCATACTCCTTCCATTTCTGAATGATCGCTTGAACAATGCTCCGTGGGATGTTCAAGGCTTGGGAAATCTTTTTGTAGCCTAAACCTGCTTTAAATTTCTCAATAACTTTATCCCTGACCTGTCTGGTGTGTTCTTTGGACTTCATGGTGTTGTTGCTCCCAATATTCTCTTAGACAACGGTCGTGTCCAAATTCATGGGCTGCATCCTCCTGAGGACCCAGCCTTCGCGGTCTACGTGGGCCGGGTCCTCAGAAGGTCGGGTAGGCCGGAAGTAAACGGCTGTGGAATTGGACGGTCTAGCCTTCTGATTAGCGTCACCGCTATCTCGGTGGAGTTTAATAAACTCAGCCGTCTGCTCCTTTCTATCTAAAATATAACAGGACACTGGAGTAAATTCTCGACCATCTCACACTTCTGTTTAATCAGTTTTCTGTTTGACGTTTATTCAGCTGTGTGAAAACCAAGGAGGAGGGGGATTAATAAAGTTTTATTTTATCTAATCTAATCTAATAACTTTAATCTCAGCCAAACCGATTTACTCACAAAAAAAACAAAACAAAAACAAAAAAGCACTGAAAAAAGCCCAACAATAACATTTTTAGGTTGTCTAAGTGAATTATATATCACGTTTAACCTGAGTAGCGAAAGTCTGCGGTGATCTGAAAATGATGTGCTGGGAGTTGTGCCGTTCTCAGCGGCTTCAGTAACCCTCGAGCTCTCGGCTAGCTATCGAGCTGGTGGGTAACAGACGTCTCCGAAAACGTCGAACCACTTTTGCAACTATGCAATGTCTTGATAAACCGAGCAGATATTTGAAGTTTACACACCCACATTCTCGCCTGAAAATATGTTAAAAGTTTATTTTGTGACCCAGAACGATTAATAAGAGTAATTTTAAAACTTAGTAGCGGCCGCCATTGCTGGAAACTGGAGTTTGGCTGGGCCGCGCTACGAATTCTGGGATATGATAGGCCACGAAGGACACACCCGACCCATCCTTCAAATTCGGAGAAAAGGAGGACCCATTTGTCGGCTGCATTCGGAGGAGTCTACGAATTTGGACAGCCTTCGGTGCGTCGCTGTGACGTAATCGGTCTACAAATCCGTCCTCAGGAGGATGCAGCCCATGAATTTGGACACGACCAACCTCTGAGGCCATCACAGAGCAGCTGTATTTGTACTGACATTAGATTACACACAGGTGCACTCTATTTAGTCATTAGCACTCATCAGGCAATGTCTATGGGCAACTGACTGCACTCAGACCAAAGGGAGCTGAATAATTACGCACACCCCACTTTTCAGTTATTTATATGTGAAACATGTTTGGAATCATGTATGATTTTCGTTCCACTTCTCACGTGTGCACCACTTTGTGTTGGTCTTTCACGTGGAATTCCAATAAAATTGATTCATGTTTCATTCATTAATGTTTCTTTTGGCTGCGTTTCAACTAGCCCCAGATTTATTAATAATATTTATGTGACAATGCAGTTCAAACTATACTACGGAATGACATGAAAGTAATGTGACAAGTAGTTACTTTCTCCAATGAGTAATTAAGTACTCTTTTTAAGTAATGCATTGCAAAATGTAATGCATGTTCTTCAGCAAATGAAAAACCAGACAAAAATATTCAAAATAATCAGCTCAGAATTCATCACTAATTTCCTTGCACAAAAAGGAGGTTTCATGGAAATTTTTGAAGCCTGTACAACCAGCTCCAATGGACCATCACCCATGAAACTCTAATTATGAAAGCCTTTTTAAAGCCTTGGAAAAAGAGAGCAGCAGACATATAGACACATTTTATGCTTGAGCTCAAAGAATACAAGATGCCCTACCATGTGTCGCAGGGGCGACATTTGCAGACAATTCACCTTAAAAGGTAAGTGTGTTGAAGCTAACATAATGTTATGAGCTACTGATGCACTTTTGCCAAGCTATGAAGGAAAAAGCGCTAGTGGTCATCTAAAGTAAACATAACCGATCTGAGAAGTAGCATTAACTTTACATGAGATATGAAAAACTGTAACGCAGTTTTTACAAAAAAAACCAGAACTTTATTTTTATATCTCTTATTCACGTCACAGTTAAGAAAACCTCAAATGACAGCAGCTCTTCTAAGTGATTCTAAGTAGTAACAGGAAAAAGAGGAAGCTACTGTAAAAATTGATAGGATTATGCACAGGATTATCAGTCTGTACTATTAAAGACCAGGATCATGTTCATATGATGGAAACAGAAGTTAGTAAGATGACTGTTCCATAGAAAAGCAAAGAAACCTGATAGACAAACATTATGAAGATGAAATACAAAACTTCAGAAAGAAATAACAAAAAGGTATACAAGTATGTAAACAAGAGAATATACACATGAAGACAAAATAATCCCCAAATGGAATTGACAGATTTTGACAAAATTTTCCAAAATTGTGTCAAAAACAAAATAAATCAATTTAGATTAGGGAAAAGGACAAGTATGTATGTGCTTCACTAACTGCACATTTTGTCATATTCCATGGATTAAATTCCTTTTTCACCTCAAAATTCTACACACAATACCCCTAAATTGGAAAGAGAAAAATGTTTGCTTGACATTTCTGCACACACACACACACACACACGCACGCACGCACGCACGCACACACACACACACACACACACACACACATATATGTGTGTGGTTTGTGTTTGTGTTTTGTAAAACCTCTCCTCCTCCATCAGGTTGGAAGGGAAACACTAGTGCACAGCCATTTTCAGATCTCTCCAGAGATTTTCAATTGGGCTCAAGTCTGGGATCTGGCTGGGTCACTCAAAGACATTCACAGAATGGTCCCAAAGCCACTCCTTTGTTACGGTTGTGTGTTTAGGGTCATTTTCCTGTTGGAAGATGAACCTATGCCCCAGTCTGAGCTCTCAGGAGCAGGTTATCATCAAGGATGTCTCTGTACATTCCTGCATAAATTTCCCTTGACCCTGACAAGTCTCCCAGTTCTGGTTGGTGAAAAAAGACATACGCACAGCATGATGCTTCACTGTAGGGATGGTATTGGCCAGGTGACAATTGATGTCTGGTGCAGACATAATGCATGCCATTCAGGCCAAAGATTTCAATTCTTGTTTCATCAGACCAGATAATTTTGTTTCTCATGAACTGAGAACCCTTCAGCTGCCTTTTGGCTAGGCTGTTATGTGTCTTATGGCTTCTGTCTGGCCACACCATCATGGCCTGATTGGCAGAGTGCTGCAGGACAACCATTTTTATAGAGCAATGCTGGATCACTGTCAAAGTGACGATTCGGTTTTTGGTCACCTCCCTGACTAAGGCTCTTCTACTCTGATGGCTCAGATTGTTTGGATAGCCAGATCTAGGAAAAATCCTAGTGGCTCCCAACTTCTTGCATTTATGGTTGATGGAGGCCACTGGGCTCATGGAACTGTCAAAGCTGCAGACATTTTTCTGCATCCTTCCCCAGATCTGTGCTTTGCTAAAATTATTTTTAGAGCTCTACAGACATTTCCTTAAAAGTTATGGCTTACTTTGCTGTAGCTTCAGTACCTGAACGGCGATATATGCAATTTTCTCTGTAAGTGCAGCTGCCAATCAAAAATGATGTTGCGCATCAATTTAACAAATTAAAATCAAACTTATGATAAAGGAGACCCCTCAACATGATGAGAACAACTAATAATAATTGCTGAAACCATCTTTTGGAAAAATTTATCTCAGGAGAACTTTTACTTTGTCCCCGTTCCATCTTCTAATGTCGAGGGTGTGGGGTTTTTGAACAATACTGCAGCCAGACACCAGGGGGCGATAGAGACACTTTTGTGGAGTTGTTGGGTTTTCCATATTTTCTACACCAGTGGTTCTCAAACTAATGATGTGCGATACCACTGATTTCTTTTCCAATCCGATACCAAGTAAAATTCATGGTGGTATCGACAATACTGATCCGATACCGATACTTTGGAGTCACACAAACCACCTGCAACTCAACACCTCAAAGACTAAGGAACTGGTTGTGGACTTCGGGAGGTCCAGAGAAGGTCCACTGCCGGTTCAGATAGAGGGGGAGGAGGTGGAGGTGGTCAACAAGTACAAGTACCTCGGGCTGTGGGTGGACAATAAACTGGACTGGTCATGCAACACAGAGCACCTGTATAAAAAAGCCCAAAGCCGACTGTACTTCCTCAGGAGGCTGAGGTCTTTTAACATCTGCAGGAAGCTCCTGAGGATGTTTTACCAGTCGGTGGTTGCTGGAGTACTTTTCTATGCTGTGGTGTGCTGGGGGAGCAGCACAGCAAAGAAGGACTCATCCAGGCTGGAGAAACTGATCAGGAAGGCTAGCTCTGTGGTCGGCATGAAGCTGGACACTCTGGTGACAGTGGCAGAGAAAAGGACATTAAAGAAACTGCTGGACATTATGAACAATGCTGGGCATCCTCTGCACACGGCCATAAACAATCAGAAGAGTCTGTTCAGTGACAGGTTGCTTCTCCCAAAGACAAGAACTAACAGACTTAAAAACTCCTTTGTCCCACACGCCATCAGACTGTTTAACTCCTCTCTGGAGGGGAGAGGGAGGGGAAACAGGAGGACAAAGGAGGGGGGAACAACTAAGCTGTAGTGCCTCTTCACCTCACTGTGCAATACCTTGTGCAATACTTTTTGTAAATAGTCAACAGTGCAATAGACCTCAATACTTGAAATGTGCAATTCACTTGTATTTTTATTTTTTATTCCTATTTATTCTATTTATCCCCTTCATATATTTTATTTATATTTGTCTCTGTATTTATATATGTGTGTGTGTGTGTTTGTGTATATATATATATATATATATATATATATATATATATATATATATATATATATATATATAACAATTCTGTAACTGTAACTTCGGTCGTTGCTGTGCTTTTTTTTGGAAGTCGAATTTCCCAGAGGAACCCACCCGAGGGATTAATAAAGTTCTATCTTATCTTATCTTATCTTTGTACAAAAATGTATTTTATTTATTGTATCTTTTATTGTATCTCAAATGATAGCGTCATCATGATTACAGGACATCAGATTACTTATTCTTATCACTTAATAATGCAGAATTCATCATATAGAAATAAAAAAAACTGAAGTCGTGCGCTATTTGGACTCCGCGAGAGATGTCTGTCTCCCCCTAGCAGCACCTGTCCCTGTCCACTCCTCCTCTTCAGTTCGCCTCAACATACGCTCGTCATAATCTGTGATATGATTTACTCTGAGGTGTTTGAGAAGGTTAGTGGTGTTGCCACAACACCTCACTGTCTTGCCACATGTATCGCAAACTACGTCTCAGCTGTTTGTGGAGGTAAAACACGTCCACACATGACTCCATTTACGCTCAGCCATTGTTGTGAATGCGCACGCCAAGGGGCTGCGACACATTTATACAGCCGTATTTTGCACATGACTATGGAAGGCAGAAGAGAAAGTAGTTCCTTCCAACGTAGACAATCCGAATGATATAGTTTCTTTCCACTCTGTTCCTGTTAATGATAAACTACAAATTTACCCTAAATTACTAAAATATCGATATTTTAATGTGA
The DNA here is from genome assembly GCF_963969265.1 of Rhamphochromis sp. 'chilingali'. Taxonomy (NCBI): domain Eukaryota; kingdom Metazoa; phylum Chordata; class Actinopteri; order Cichliformes; family Cichlidae; genus Rhamphochromis; species Rhamphochromis sp. 'chilingali'. The sequence goes on from NC_137930.1 coordinate 43,815,812, forward strand.
GAATCGATTCTAGAACATAAATGACTGGTATCGAAGGAATCGATATTTCAGTATTGATCCGCACATCACTATCTCAAACCTTTCACAATGAGTACCACCTCATAAAATATGTGGATCTTGAAGTACCACCCTTATGACCAACATTAAAGTACAGTAGTAGAGGCCTATTTAACACCACATACAGTTTACATGTGGTGTCACTTATATGAATGTTATTTATTTTAACTGTCATAAACAGGATGTGACAAGTGATAATAATAACAGCTGTACTGCATTAAAACATTCACAGCAGGTAGATTATCCAGTCTCCAAGTGATGATGTATGAATCCTGCTTCCGGGTCCAAACTACTCTGCATTTATCAAGGCTGTTGTGTTTTTAACATGTTTTAATGCTTTATATTTTGTTCTATTTAATCTGAACAAGACCCTAAAAAAGGCAGTGATTAGATTAGATTAGATTAGATAGAACTTTATTAATCCCTTGGGTGGGTTCCTCTGGGAAATTCGATTTCCAAAAAAGCACAGCACCGACAGAAGTTACAGAGTTAAAGAATATATATATATATATATATATATATATATATATATATATATATATATATATATATATATATATATATATATATATATATATATATATATACAACACTAGAGGCCAACTCCAAGCCCATAGCACAAGTCACCATCAAGTGCGGGATCTACCAAGGAGATGCTCTGTCCCCACTGCTGTTCTGCATAGGCCTGAACCCCCTCAGTGAGATCATTAACAAGACTGGCTACGGATACCGACTACGGAACGGAGCAGTTGTCAGCCACCTCCTGTACATGGATGACATCAAGCTGTATGCCAAGAGTGAACGAGACATCGATTCACTGATCCACACTACCAGGCTATACAGCAATGACATTGGAATGTCGTTCGGACTGGAGAAGTGTAGTCGGATGGTAACAAAGAGAGGGAAGGTAGTCAGAACTGAGGGGATTGAACTACCAGAAGGCAACATTGCAGACATAGAGGACAGTTACAAGTACTTGGGGATCCCACAGGCGAATGGGAACCATGAAGAGGCCGCTAGAAAAGCTGCAACCACCAAGTACCTGCAGAGGGTCAGGCAAGTCCTGAGGAGTCAGCTGAATGGTAAGAACAAGATCCGGGCCATCAACACGTACGCCCTGCCCGTGATCAGGTACCCTGCTGGGGTAATAGGCTGGCCAAAGGAGGAGATAGAAGCCACTGACATAAAGACAAGAAAGCTCCTTACCATGCATGGAGGGTTTCACCCCAAATCCAGCACCCTGAGGCTGTACGCTAAGCGGAAGGAAGGGGGCCGGGGACTGGTGAGTGTCAGCACCACAGTCCAGGATGAGACAACGAACATCCAAGAATACATTAGGAAGATGGCCCCAACTGACCGAGTGCTCAGTGAATACCTCAGGCAGCAGAAACCCAAGAAAGAGGAGGGAGACGAGGAACCATCATGGAAGGACAGGCCCCTGCACGGTATGTACCACCGGCAGATAGAGGAGGTGGCTGATATCCAGAAATCCTACCAGTGGCTGGACAAAGCTGGACTGAAAGACAGCACAGAGGCACTAATCATGGCAGCACAAGAACAAGCTCTGAGCACAAGATCCATAGAGGCTGGGGTCTATCACACCAGGCAAGACCCCAGGTGCAGGCTGTGTAAAGATGCCCCAGAGACAATCCAGCACATAACAGCAGGGTGCAAGATGCTAGCAGGCAAGGCATACATGGAACGCCATAACCAAGTGGCCGGCATAGTGTACAGGAACATCTGTGCCGAGTATAACCTGGAAGTCCCGAGGTCAAAATGGGAGATGCCCCCAAGGGTGGTGGAGAATGACCGAGCTAAGATCCTGTGGGACTTCCAGATACAGACGGACAAAATGGTGGTGGCTAACCAACCGGACATAGTGGTGGTAGACAAACAGAAGAAGATGGCCGTAGTGATCGATGTAGCGGTTCCGAATGACAGCAATATCAGGAAGAAGGAACACGAGAAGCTGGAGAAATACCAAGGGCTCAGAGAAGAGCTCGAGAGGATGTGGAGGGTGAAGGTAACGGTGGTCCCCGTGGTAATCGGAGCACTAGGTGCGGTGACTCCCAAGCTAGGCGAGTGGCTCCAGCAGATCCCAGGAACAACATCGGAGATCTCTGTCCAGAAGAGTGCAGTCCTGGGAACAGCTAAGATACTGCGCAGGACCCTCAAGCTCCCAGGCCTCTGGTAGAGGACCCGAGCTTGAAGGATAAACCGCCCGCAGGGGCGTGCTGGGTGTTTTATATATATATATATATATATATATATATACACACACACACACACACACACACACACACACACACACACACACACACACACACACACACACACACACACACACACACACATATATATAAATACAGAGACAATATAAATAAAATATATGAAGGGGATAAATAGAATAAATAGGAATAAAAAATAAAAATACAAGTGAATTGCACATTTCAAGTATTGAGGTCTATTGCACTGTTGACTATTTACAAAAGTATTGCACAAAAGGTATTGCACAGTGAGGTGAAGAGGCACTACAGCTTAGTTGTTGCCCCCTCCTTTGTCCTCCTGTTTCCCCTCCCTCTCCCCTCCAGAGAGGAGTTAAACAGTCTGATGGCGTGTGGGACAAAGGAGTTTTTAAGTCTGTTAGTTCTTGTCTTTGGGAGAAGCAACCTGTCACTGAACAGACTCTTCTGGTTGTTAATGGCCGTGTGCAGAGGATGCCTGGCATTGTCCATAATGTCCATCAGTTTCTTTAATGTCCTTTTCTCTGCCACTGTCACCAGAGTGTCCAGCTTCATGCCGACCACAGAGCTAGCCCTCCTGATCAGTTTCTCCAGCCTGGATGAGTCCTTCTTTGCTGTGCTGCTCCCCCAGCACACCACAGCATAGAAAAGTACTCCAGCAACCACCGACTGGTAAAACATCCTCAGGAGCTTCCTGCAGATGTTAAAAGACCTCAGCCTCCTGAGGAAGTACAGTCGGCTTTGGGCTTTTTTATACAGGTGCTCTGTGTTGCATGACCAGTCCAGTTTATTGTCCACCCACAGCCCGAGGTACTTGTACTTGTTGACCACCTCCACCTCCTCCCCCTCTATCTGAACCGGCAGTGGACCTGCTCTAGACCTCCCGAAGTCCACAACCAGTTCCTTAGTCTTTGAGGTGTTGAGTTGCAGGTGGTTTGTGTGACTCCATGCGACAAAGTTCCTCACCAGACTTCTGTACTCCTCTTCCTGATCATCCCAGATACACCCCACGATGGCCGTGTCATCTGCAAACTTCTGAATGTGGCATAATTCAGAGTTGTAGCAGAAGTCAGAGGTGTACAGGGTGAAGAGAAGAGGGAACAGCACAGTTCCCTGTGGTGCTCCTGTGCTGCTGACCACAGTGTCAGACGTGATGTCCTTCAGCCTGACGTACTGTGGTCTGTCGGTGAGGTAGTCGGAGATCCAAGCCACCAGGCAGGGGTCCACCTCCATCCTGTTCAGTTTTTCCTGAAGCATACAGGGCCGGATGGTATTAAAGGCACTGGAAAAGTCAAGAAACAGGATCCTGACCGTGCCTTTTCCCCCATCCAGGTGTGAGTGGGCTCTGTGTAGGAGGTACAGGATGGCATCCTCCACTCCGACACCCGCCTTGTATGCAAACTGTAGTGGGTCCTGGGCATGTTGTACCTGTGGTCGGAGGAGGTTGAGGAAGAGCCGCTCTAGAGTCTTCATAAGATGTGACGTCAGTGCCACCGGTCGGAAGTCATTCAGCTCATTGGGCCGGTTCTTTTTGGGGACCGGGACGATGCAGGATGTCTTCCATAGGGCGGGCACTCTCCCCAGTCGCAGACTGAGGTTGAAGACTCGTTGTAGCGGCTCCCCAAGTTCAGCAGCACACGCCTTTAGCATCCTAGGACACACCTTGTCTGGGCCTGCTGCCTTTCTGGGGCGAAGCTTCCTCAGTTGTCTCCTGACCTGATCCACTGTGACACTGGGAGATGTTTGGGAGGAGGGGAGGGGGGGAGATGTCTTGCTGCTGAGAGAGGGATTGGAGGAGGGGGGTGTCATGGTGTCAGGAAGGGGGGGAAGCGAGGGAGGTAGGAGAGTGGGGATTGGACTCTGTAGTGAGGGTGAGGGTGGGGGGGTTGTGGGCTGGTCAAACCTGTTGAAGAAGTTGTTGAGTTCGTTTGCCTTCTCCACAGTCCCCCCCACTGTGCTTTTCTTGGTGTTGTGGCCTGTGATGGTTTTCACACCATTCCAGACCTCCCTCATATTGTTCCTCTCCAACTTCTGCTCCACCTTCCTCCTGTAGGTGTCCTTTGCTTCCCTCAGGCAGCGTTTCACCTCCCGCTGTGCTGCTTTCATCTCCTCCTTCACTTTGCTCCTGAAAGCCTTCTTCTTCATGTTGAGGACAGCTTTGACTTCCTGTGTTACCCACGGTTTGTTATTAGGATAACACCGTACCGTCTTAGCAGGGGCGACTGTGTCCACACAAAAGTTGAGATAGTCTGTAAGACAGTGTGTCGCCCCCTCTATGTCCTCACCATGTGGGCTCAGGAGCACATCCCAGTCTGTGGTTGTAACGTGCGGTGGAGATGAAGCCAGCCGCGGAGGTGTGCAGGTGGATAGCGAATGAGCAACAGCTTCTGACTTTCCAAAAAGTACTCATTTATTTACAATATCAAAAATAAGTGCTACCTCTACCACACATTACTGAAGAGCACACTAGTCCGCGTACACACGGGAGCATCCATTACAGGAGGAGTGCGAAGAAGAACAAAAAAGGGGGTGACACCAGTCGTGAGACAGGAGGCGCCGCCATGTGGTGATACACTGCATTACGATAGCAACTGTTACATAGTCCCCCCTGGTGAGAAAAAGGCTGTCCTCAGCCATACACAGCTGGAAAAGCACACACCACACCTAACAGTACCCTATACATAGAGGTTACAGCTAAGATTAGTGCACACACAGGGCAAAAGACCATTTAAAAATGAAATTGGTGAAAATAAGACGAACATGTACAGTGGAAAATCAGTCTTCTTAGTTTTTTCACTTTTTCCTTTTTTTTGTTTTTAAAGTAAATGCCAAGAATGAACCTTAACGCACTAAAGAGCCATAAAACTGGATTAAGTAGAGCAAACAGAAACATCTACATATCATGACTCAAAGTAGCAATGCAACAAGACAGCATCAAACAGGTTTAACCAGAACATTTCACTTCAGATCAAGCCTGGTTGTGTGAAAATCATTAGTCCATCTTTTGTTGCTCCAGCCAGACGTAACTCTGGGGCAACGTCTGAGCCTGAGATTGTAATGTCCACCAGCAGCTGGGTGCTGGACAGATCTGGGTGAAACACTCTCTGGAACAGCGCCCACACCAGAAGAAGAGTCAATGTCCGGTAAATCAAAGGGGAATGGCTCAGAGCCAATGTCAGTGTCTGCAGGGGGGCCAGGGTGGGCCTGAGAGTCAGAGTTCAGACCCTCTGCGGTCTCTCTCTCGGCAGGCGATGAAACAGAATGTTCTTTGGAAGTGAGAGAGTCCCAGGTATGGAACGGTTGCATGTTCACAACATGATAAACACCTGCATCCACACCGGAGTCCACCCAAGTGAGCCTGTAATTAACATCACTGAGTCTCTGAGATACACACAATGGTCCCTGAAACAGTGGTGCAAGTTTAGCAGTAAAGTTAGACTGAGCATCTGACCTGGGGTGTGTCTTAACTCTCACAAGGTCACCAACACGAAACGTGGCATGTCGATGTCTCAAGTCATAGTAATGTTTTTGTCTGTCATGGCTATAGTCCAAAGCTGCTTTGGCGTGGTCGTGAGCTTCCTGCAGGGAGGCTCTCAGAGTCTCAGGGTAAGGCACACCCGGTTCATCAACACCTGCTGTAGAAGGCTGAGTGATAAGGTCAAGCGGGGTGTCTAACTCACGACCATAAAGCATCATGGCAGGAGTCAAACCTGTACTGTCATGAGGGGCGGTGCGCAGAGCAAAGCAAATCTGAGGGAGAAACTTGTCCCATGATGTGTGCTTATCACCTACATAAGCGCGGATTGCAGTTTTCAGAGTCCGGTTGACGCGTTCAGTAGCATTTGTCTGAGGGTGATATGCCGTAGTGAGTCTGTGCACCGAGCCTAATGCAGAAACAACATGTTCAAAAAGCTCACTCACAAAAGGAGACCCTCTGTCAGAAATCAGGTAAGTGGGTGTACCATGTCTAGCAAAAATGTCAGTGACGAATTTACCAGCTGCTACCTGAGATGTAGCTTCTTTGACAGCACTGGCTTCAACCCATTTAGTCAAATAGTCAACAAACACGATCAAATAAGCATTACCAGTGGGGGTGCGGGGAAGTGGCCCAACAAAATCCACACCCACATACTCCCAGGGTTTCTGGGGGACAATGGGAACCATAAGACCGGCTGCTTTTTTTTGACTTGGCTTGGTGAGTTGGCACACTGAGCATGAAATCACATAGTGTTTCACATCAGCTGCCATTTTGGGCCAGAAAAACCTAAAACGCAGTCTAGCCAATGTCTTAGAAACACCCAAGTGACCTGCTGTGGGGTGGTCGTGGTAATAGTCCAGCAAGGTGCCTCTAATGGAAGTAGGGGCAAACAGTTTCAGCTCTTTCAAAGGGTGCAAAGCACATGTGGACTTGGGTTCTCTGTGATACAAAAGAGAGTCATACACAACATACTGTAACAAGGTGGCATTGTCCGAGCTGTTCAGAGAGTCTGCTTCAATGTCTCTGAGGAGTGGACCTGTGACATGATCGTCTAACTGCAGCTGTCTCAATTGTGAACGGTCAGCCAGAATGACGGGGGGCAGAGTACGAATGTCCAGGCTGCCCATAACAGCATGATCTGGTAAAAGATCAGTCGGCCTGTCACAGGTCAGAGGCAAAGGGTTGCGTGACAGTGCGTCGGGAACTTTGTTCTGTGCACCAGGTTTGTGCACTATTGTGAAATCAAAGTCCTGCAAATGAAGTGACCAGCGGGCGAGTCGGCCCGTTGGGTTTTGACGAGACATGAGCCACCTGAGACTGTTGTGATCAGTGAAGATAGTAACATGAACACCTTCAACATACGGGCGGAAGTGTTCCAGAGCCCATATCACAGCGAGGCACTCCTTCTCTGAAGTGCAGTAGGGGAGTTCAGCTTTGTGAAGGGAGCGACTAGCAAAAGCCACAACGTACTCACGACCCTTGTCATCCTTTTGCATCAACACTGCCCCAAGACCAATGTCACATGCATCGGCGTGAATGGAAAAGGGACGGTTGAAGTCTGGAAATGACAGGATCGGGGCTGATGTGACATGATCCTTCAAAGTGTCCATGGCCCTTCGACAGCTGTCGTCCCAGTGGAAAGCATTGTCCTTTCTGGTGATGGCGTGAAGAGGTTCGGCATGGCGGGCATAATTCTGAATGAAGCATCGATAATAGCCAGTCAAGCCAAGGAACTGACGGACGTGTTTCACTGAGGTTGGGGTATCAAACTCCTTAACCGCCTTTACTTTGTCTGGATCGGGCTTAACACCTGATGATGTGATGCGGTACCCGAGAAAGGTGAATTCATCGAGGCAGAATTGGCACTTTTTGAGCTTCAATGACAAGCCAGCAGCCTGGAGTCTGCCCAGCACCTCCTCAAGATCCACTAAGTGCTGTTCAAAGGTAGGTGAGGCGATAACAATGTCATCCAGGTAGACTGCGCACGTTTTGTAAATGAGGCCAGCAAGCACAGAGTTCATGAGTCTCTGAAAAGTTGCAGGTGCATTGCAGAGCCCAAAGGGCAGCACCCGAAACTGGAAGAGACCGCAGTGAGAGATGAAGGCAGTTTTAGGCTTCGAGTCCTCTGCTACAGCAACCTGCCAATAGCCTCGCGCTAAGTCCAATGTCAAGACAAACTTTCCTCTTGCCAGAAAGTCCAAAGACTCATCTACACGAGGCAGGGGATAAGAGTCTTTTCGGGTAACTTGGTTGAGCCCTCGAAAGTCCACACAAAACCTTGGTTCCGTGGCCGCTCTATTTACAATGACTACAGGAGCTGCCCAAGGGCTTGTGGAAGGTTCAATGATGTTGTCCTTCAACATTTGTTGTACTTGTTCTTCAATCATACGTTTCTTAGCAGGTGACGTGCGATAGGGTGGGAGATTGACAGGTGTTGCATTGCCAGTCTCTATGGCGTGCTCAGTGAGAGCCGTTCGACCAAGTTGACCATCAAACAAGGAGCTAAACTTGCTGAGCAGATTGAGTAAAGCATCCTTGTTGTTCTCTGAGAGACTTGCTTCAGACAGTTTGGCTGTTAAGTCTGAGCGAACCAAGTCCAAAGACATCAGTGTTCCAGGTGAATGTGAGTAATCATTTTGAAGGTCCTCTTCATCGTCTGCGAGTGGGCAGGGGATGTCCTCAATGTAGACGGTTCTAGTGGGAATGTGAATAGAAACAGAAGCTCTTGCCATAAAATCCATTCCCAGAATGAAAGGAGAGGACAAATCTGGTATTATTGCAAAACGCTGGTAAAAGTTCTTGTTCATGAATCCAATATTGAGCCAAATAACACCGTCAGGGATACAGGGAGCATTATTGGCAAGGTTAACTGCAGGACCATTCCACTCACTTGTGTTTCTAGGGTGAGAGTCATTTACTTGAATGAGATCTGTTCGTACAGCCGAGAGGGAAGCACCCGTGTCGAGGGTAGCATCCACAGATGAAGCATTGAAGTTCACTTTCGTTCTTAGTGGGGTATTCCAGTGGACTTGTGAAAAATTGTCTTCCAAGTGTCCAAGACTGTGTCCACCCTGTAGTGAATCGGGCGTGTGAGGCTCCGTTAGTAACTGGGGGAAGGTTGGCCTCTGTGAAATGTCCTCCCCCCCTGTAGTTTCCCGACTGCCTGTATTGTGGCTGGGATGTGGTGCTGCTTAATTCCACCTTTTCATGGCCAGGGTCAGAGGGGCCAGGTGCCGGCAATGGCTGGACTGGGCCATGCCTAGCGGTGTTCGAGGCTCGTTGTGGCAAATGAGGTTGGGTGTTACAGTTTGGGCAGGTGCGTGTGGTGAACCCTGGCTGAGAGCATTTGAAGCAGTAAGGTTCAGGCTTATAGTTGTCTTTGCTACATAAAGCAGGCTGTGGTCTTTGTGGTCCAAGCACTGAGTGAAGCTCATGAGCACGTAGCAGCAGGTCCATTACAGAAGTGACATTAGCGCCATACAGGGCAACTCTGTATTTTTCAAGAGCATGTTTACTAATTAGGTCGATTCTGTCTTTTTCAGGTGGAGGACTCTTCAGTTTGTCAAACTCACTCAACATGTGGGCAACAAAGGTTGGGAGTGGTTCGTCCTGAGCCTGAACACGATCCAAAATTCCTCTCAGGATGCATTCTTGGTTGTCGGAGGGCAGAAAAACTGTCTTAAACAGTTGACAGAATTGAGCCCATGATGTGATGTGGGAGCTCAATGCCTTGAACCATTTCCCGGGCTCTTTTGCAAGAAAGTGTGGCAGTTCGTTTAGCAATTGCCCATCGGTTAGGTTCAATGAGGCTTTGTATGTGCCAACTGCATTTAACCAGTCCTCAGGTTGCACTTTGCCGTCCCCAGCATACACAGGAGGCTCCAGTTTTGCGTGATGTAAAGCTGCCGCAATCACTCTGGAAGTGCTGCTGAGCTCAAGTGAGTGAGATGGGAGAAAAGGATTTGTAGGTTGAAATGGGTTGCTGGGCAGGAACGGATTGGTACTGTTGGTGGGTTCAGTTTTGTCTCTCGCAGGAACATGAGGTGTCGATGTGGCCATTGGGAAAACAGGAGACTGTGGGACTGCAGGAGGGGGAGAGCTCCCCATTGTGAGTTGGTCCCACTGCCTTAGTAAACTCTGCTGTATGTTCAGTGAGTCACGTAAACAATCACTAAGCTTATTCACCTCAGTTCTTAACTCCACCACTTGTTGGCTAAGGCTAGGAGTCACATTTTCAACTATCTGGCACATAGGTAACGAGGTAAGTTCCATGTCTGAGTCAGAGTCGTCTGGGCAGTGTGCCATTGTGATTTCAAAAAAATTAAGCCGCTCCAGGGCACAGTGTAGTTATTGATATAGTAGTAAAAGAGTCAGATCAGACTAGAAAGACAAAAATGCAAAGATTAATTTTAAATCGTTTCGTTATACTGAGCCGAAGACCAGCACCAACGGTTGTAGTCGGCCAAGTTCTCACTTACATGTGCTACAGTCAGTCTCAGCAGAGGGAAAGGGGAATGGAAAGCCAGCAGAAATGTTCATGTCCAGGCTCTCCACAGAAGAATTAATCCTTAGAAGACGAAACCAACAGCACGTCCAAATAACAAATCCACGGAGTCCATTCGCGTCGCGGAGTCAGCTTCTCTCTTTTTCTTTCTCCCAAGCAGAGCAGCGGCACACCGCGGTATCCAGAAATTAGTCGGGTCCCACCTGAGCTGAGGCTGCGGCCATGGCTGGAGAAAACGTCCGAGCGTCCGCAAAACTTGGGGGATTTCCGAGACAGTTCACGTGCTAGAAGAGAAGGATCCTCGGCGGGATGCAAAAATCGTCTGAAGTCCAAGGGGAAAAAGTTCGGGCGCCAGTTGTAACGTGCGGTGGAGATGAAGCCAGCCGCGGAGGTGTGCAGGTGGATAGCGAATGAGCAACAGCTTCTGACTTTCCAAAAAGTACTCATTTATTTACAATATCAAAAATAAGTGCTACCTCTACCACACATTACTGAAGAGCACACTAGTCCGCGTACACACGGGAGCATCCATTACAGGAGGAGTGCGAAGAAGAACAAAAAAGGGGGTGACACCAGTCGTGAGACAGGAGGCGCCACCATGTGGTGATACACTGCATTACGATAGCAACTGTTACAGGTGTCATAACAGTCCCTCAGAGCATCCTCCTATTAATTTTTTCTGGGGTCCATCTCCGGATGGAGCGCGTTGTGACCGGCTGCCTTTGGACGAGGGGTGTGTATTGTGGCTGTAGGTAAACCAGGTTGTGGTCTGACTTCCCTAGTGGGGGGAGGGGGGTGGCTCTGTATGCATCTCTCACATTAGCATACAGTAGGTCAATTGTCCTGTTGCTCCTTGTGGGACAATTCACAAACTGGTGAAAAGCAGCCAGAGTAGAGTCCAGTGTGGCATGGTTAAAGTCTCCAGATATAATAATGAAAGCCTCGGGGTTTTGTGTCTGAAGTCTTGCTGTGACTGTGTGTATTTTCTCACAGGCAGCTGTTGCGTCGGGGCCTGTGCTTCGTACCGCGCTAAGTGAGTTAGCTGGATTAGATTGTTGACGATTTCGCGTGATCCTGGATCGTTCGGTTCCCCGAAGCCCATCCGGGACTTGCTGTCATAGCAACAGAGCCGTAAGCGTAAACCTGCTGGGGAGCAGGTTTACTTTATGTAAACAGGATTAGATCGCGGCCACGCAGGTATGCGAAAGCAACAGCGATATTCCACCACTGTTTCACCATAAATAAATAACATCACTGTAACCAAAGATAATGCAGCACTTGATCCTTTTATTGATTTCACACAGATACATACAGGTCATTCCCTAAAAAAGGGAAATGTACTATTAACATTCTATTACATGTATGTGATTATTACAGATGTAATTCATATTTCAGAGTAGTAATTGTAAATTACTTCGTGTAATCAAGATGAGAGACCACGGCTATAAAAGCGAAGGTGGATTTGGGAAGTCTGTCGCAGTCATATCCTGTCCGTTTACGCGAGCAACCCATTGCGGAAGGTGCAAGATTGATAAGGAGAGTCCTCAGAATTCAGCGTATATTGCGGGACAGACAGGATCCTTTAGCTCAGCGCGACAGTGTGCTCATAGAGAGATATCGATTTTCCCGTGAGGGTATTATTCACTTAACCAACTTGTTGACGAGGGGGTGCAGGACCACCACCTGTCTTTTTTTTTGCTCTGCCCTTTTCTTGGTTGCTGTTATGAACAAACAAACAGAGTATTCCAGGGTCTCTTTCCAAGAGACGACAAGCAATATAAGTGATAAATATTACCATTCTGTAGAATATTCTTATATTTCACTTTTACTTGTTCCCATGTTCTAGTGGGTCCTGTTGTGGCTCTAATGTGAAAGAGGATATAATATAACAATATAATATAATGTAATATAATATTGGATAATATAGTGTAATATAATAAATCTACCCTACCGCCTACTGGTGTTGGCCAGAGGGGCCGATGGCGCAATATGGCAGCCTGGCTTCTGTCAGTCTGCCCCAGGGCAGCTGTGGCTACAACCGTAGCTGCCTCCACCAGTGTGTGAATGTGAGAGTGAATGAATAGTGGCATTGTAAAGCGCTTTGGGTGCCTTGAAAAGCGCTATATAAATCCACTCCATTATTATTGTTATTATTGAATTACTTACGAGTTTGATTTGTCAGCAACTTTCTGCCAGCCCTCTCTCCTTGCTTTTGCAGCCTTTGCAGTGTTCCCTTGCGTTTTAATTAAACTCTGAAACTCCTGAAATCCCTCACTCAAGAGTTCTTGCTCTGCTGCCGAAAAATACCGAGCGCGCTCCTTCGACATTTTCGCCGACCAATCAAAGGGTTGCCGATCAATGTTTCTACTATCGATGCGTAGCCCCTGTTGGGCCACCCAGTGATCTCACATTACTTCATCCAGCTATACTAATCGTCAACAACAGGTGTGTTCGGGGAACCGGAATAGCGAGCTCAGAGTTAGCGCGATGATTTGGTCTTGGATGTTTCATTTGATCTTGGATGTAGTAAGCGACGTACGAAGCACAGGGCCCGGCCCTCGGAGGGATGTAAACACACACACAGATCACATGACTGAACTCCCGAGGTAGATAATATGGCCGCAAGCTAACAGCTAGCAGCTCCAGGTCCGGACGGCATACCGAAACTTTAACGGAGACGTGTCCAGGGTTCACTGTCGGCCTCTGACGGTTTTTATTAACACTGTTTATTTTAAAGCCCAGTTTTTAAAACCTTACAATGTAACTACAGCCCAGCCCATGCAGCAGTATATTAATGACTAACCTCGTATTGTGATGAATTATCTCAGTTGTTCTCCTGACTGAAGTTTGGTCCGTTTACATCATCCCGACATGCGATTGCATTTGTCCCTAACCATCGGGAACTGTTATCGAGTGGAAAATAGTTAGTGTTCATGCTCAAGCTTCACTGTGCTAATGTGCTTATATTAAGCTAACCATAGCTGTGTAGCTAGCCACCACGCAGGACATCGTTTTATACCAGCTAGCCCAACTTCAGTAACCCTACAAACGTCACTGCTGTTTAGTTTCCATTTATGAAGTGATAACAGAGCTGTACGTTTTAATTTGTCAGAAATCCCTCAAGCAGAAAATGGTATATTATTTAATCATAAAAATTTTATTGGAGACTTCCCACGTACCACTAGAGGGAGCCCGTGTACCACAGTTTGAGAACCACTGTTCTACACGATCACATTGACATGGATATAGAATAGATCACAAATAACATGGCATGAGACAACTTGCTCACTAGTGAACAGCAAGAGCTTCTGCTGCCTTTTGCAATGGATACAGAAACTCTTCAGAATGACATTATATCTCTGGCGGTTCATTATCCTCTTTGGTCTGCTCAGCCACTTTGCCAACTTTTAAGGTCTTTATGGCAAGAACACTAGCCATCACAATTTTTCCACTCTTGTGCATAAAATGAAGGCTCCCTCTTTTTTGAACTTGAATTTGTGCTAAACACTTGTTGACATGACTGATGACACTATACAGGAACTGCTGAAACAGGAGTAAGAGTATGTGGTTCAATCCATTCAGTCACATTCACAAAGTGAGGATCAGTCTGAAGATAATGGACAAAGAATAGGAAGGAACCCTGACCCTAACCCAGTTATTAACAATTCAGATTACTACTGTAAGAAAATCCAAAACTGGTTATCTGTTACTGATGTTAAATAAATCTAATGATGTAATCTTTTGATGCCCAGTTTAATTTATGATGATGTACAATTGAGTTTTGTTAAATGTCTTACATTTCAAAGTAAGTTATGGCAAAACTATTAGCAAACTTTCATGAACCATTGAGAAGCTCCATAATCTGCTGTTTGTGGGAGGAGGCGGGGGTGTCAGTTCAATCCATTACAGTCAAATGGTTGTTGATATGAAGAAAATTAAAATAACAAAAAGCATAAAAGTGGATATTTCGCTGATTGATTTACAATTTGTAAGTAAAAATGGCTTTTTCACATTTTTATTTAAAAGATACACACTGAAATGTTTTACAGTGAGACCAGACCCATGGCTTGGGTGACATCCATAAAAAATTCAACCTGCAGTTGACAGAGAGGGAAGACGGTAAGATTTTTAGATTAGATTCAATACAATTTACTCAACTTCTTGTTCACTGATGAGATAAAAGCTGAACCTTTTGAAAGATTTGACTGTGTTACATTGACATTAAATTATCACAGTATTTCATGAAAAGAATATCGTACCAACAGTGAAACATGGTTGTGGTAGTGTGAGGGTCTGGAGCTGCTTTGCTGCTTCAGGACCTGGATGACTTTCTGTAATTGATAAACTATGAACTCTAATCCATCAGTCCATCAGTTCATGTCCTGAAGCAAGACGTTAATCTAAAACACACCAACTAGCCCACCTCTAAATGACTCAATAATAATAATAATAATAATAATAATAATAATAATAATAATAATAATAATAATTTTGGACAACAACAAGTCTTCCAATTCATGCTTGAAACCCCTCCACTGTGGCTGAATTAAGAAGAGTGGGCCCAAATTCCTTCTCAGTGATGTGAAAAATTAATTGGCAGTTATGACACTTGATGGCACCTCCTGCTTTAGATCCAGTTATCAACAGTATTATTCCCTTAATTTTTAAATCCGAATGAAAATTTAGAACAGTGTTCTGGCAAAACATCTTATTAAACTTATTAATTTATTTAACTTCAGCCAGGATAAGTCACTAGAAGCTAAAGACTGCCACTTCTACGACTAAAGTCATTTGACTACTGTTGCTGACAGAACAATCTGGTGGAGAGTTTGATGTGGATGTAGCTTTAAGTACTCCACGTACTGATAAAGTAACAGTCAGGTGCCAGCCAGCGTTCAGTGGGAAAGCAGAGTAGAGCCATATTTGTTCTTGATGGTAATGTTATGTGGCCCTCTTAAAGCTTTGCAGAAGGTAAGGTTTTATTATCTGTGAATAAAAACAGAAACCAAGACAGACAATACCTGTAACCAGGTCATTGATTTATTTCTCTATCTAATGAGTCAAGATGAAAACTAGACAGAAGAATAGTAGCAGATTGCAGGTCTATGGCATTGTCATAACAGCACTGAAGGGTGATCTTTGCTAAATACCTCCCTGAGACAATGCATCAGGGGCTGATAAAAGGGTAGGAGGCTTTGCAGCTGGTGAGTCCCACTGATTGCTGAAATTCAGACTGGAAACAAGTATTATTCTCCTAAAACTAGAGTTAACTAGAGTTAATAAAGTAAGTGTGCACTTGCTTTTCTAAAGACGATAATGGCTCTACACAATCAAAGACCCTTCGCCTAATCAGAGAAATGAACCAGTGGAGTGATATATACAGTGCCCTTGATAATGTTTGGGACAGAAAAACATGTTTTGAAGTTTTGTCTTTGTAAACCACCACAGTAGATGTAAATCAACATGATTGAAGTGCAGACTTTCAGCTTTAATTGAAAGGGTTTTACAAAATCTTTGCATGAACTAACATCCACTCACATCCTGGGCCATTTGACCTCAGTAAATTACATGATAGGATTGGGCAAGGTTTCACAATGGGTCCACCTAAAACCTTGGCTGACTGTGACCCACACCTGTTTTCACACATTGGCTTGTGCGATTAGGTAGAGGGTGAATAGGGAGTCCATGACCCTCTTGTGGACACTTCCATAGGGCTTAAAATCTGGGACTTTCCACCAATTGCACTTAGAACTGAAGAAGCTTCTTGGATGAGAGGTGAAATGTCTTCAAGAAAACTTAAAGAAATCCAGACGCTTTTCTTTCCAAGCTCCTTAGACTACAATGACCTGGATGACTGAGAACCTTTACACACAACCCAGTGAGTTTTTTATGGGCAAATGCCCTGTATATGGGGTCAATGTCAGCTGAACCAGCTCAACCTAATGAAAAGTACATTTCAATAATGATTTCTATAATACTAGTTAACAGTAGTATTATGGACAGACATTACCATATCAAGTCCGTGTTCCTGTGTTCTGTTACTTTGTGTTTTATTTTGATAGTCTGTCGTCTCATGTGCATTATGCTCAGATTGGCTTTCCTTGTCTCATTCTTTAGATTCAGTTTAGCTGAGTGTATTTTCCCCGCGTGTTTCCACTTCCCAAATTACCCTCCTATGCATATCATATATTATGTCAGTGTTTCTTTGTCAAGGCATCTGTTTTCCTTCCCCAGTGTTTCTCAGCCCTAGTGAGGTTTTTAGTTTCTGCAGCTTTCAGTTCCTAGTCTAGCCTTTATCGATCTGCGGGATCGATAAAGGGACAAAAAAAAGGAAACAAAAAAAGTAAATGGCCACAATTTAGACTTTAATTACGTTATATTTTATAAGTGGTTTAGCAGCAACAGCAATGTGACGCAAAAGCAATTTGACAAACTTAAATGTTATTAAATATATGTATTGTTTTACAGTCAATGGCCACCTAATGTCTAGAACCCATGGAAACCAAATCTCTCTTGAGATGCTTTGCTCGTGGGCCTCTGTCTTCAGTTTTATATTCAGTAACTGAAACGTATGCTCTGTTCGGTTCAAGTGACTAAATTGGCAATTGGAGAATATTCTCTTTTCTTTCCTTGTCGTAAATGCCCTTCATTTGTATTCATGATGGCATTTTTGATTGAAGACTTTTTCAGTGATATACTGTACCTGTCTCCTGAAAACTGTTCTTGGTTTTCCAACATGATGTGAAAGGTGTTCTCTTAATCAATGAAAGATTTGTAATGATCTACTTTATTTTTCAGGCCATTTTAGGCCAAAAACTCACATTTGCCTAAGAAGCAAAGGAGCAGCTGAAGGTTGCTTTCACCTTGGTTGTCTTTCAGGGATTATGTTGGTGAGCTGTTTAGTCTGTTGGCAATTCACTCTATTTCAATTTCTTGTCTTGTCTTGTTAGACTCACATTGAAAATTCCAGCCTGCTAATTCCAAGTTCAACAGTAAACGATTCCAGATATTTAATCAAAATGTTTGCAGTTAATGGACTATCTGTTAAAAATCACAGAATTAAACCTGGAAGTGTGCAGTTCAATCGCATGTTGATCTTTTTTTCAAATCCACTGTAGTGTAAACACAATGAAGCACACAAAAGAAATGACACAGAAAAAGTATTTAAAATCTATTTAATATTTCGTGCAAAAATTCCAAGACATCTCTTGTGTAGATAAACTCGTAACAAGCATTTCTCATGTGTGATTTTGGCACATTTTTCCACACAAAACAACGAGTCTTCCAATCCTGAAAGTTCTGTGGGGTCCTTCTATGAACTCCAATTCTTAGCTTTAATCCTTTGCATAGATTTTCAACTGGATTCAGGTCAGATGATTGGCTGGGCCATTCTAGCAGCTTTCTTTCCCCTTTCCCTGAGACCAATGGAGAGTTTCCTTGTGTGTTTGGGATCATTATCTTGCTGGAACGTCCACACTCGTTTCATTTTAATCATCCTGGAAGATGGCAGCAGATTTCTAATCAAGAATGTCTCCCTACATTTTTCCTTTCATCCTTCATTCAATTGTACGAAGTAAACCAGTGCTGTATGTTGAAAAATGACCCCATGATTTTCCCACCTCCAAACGTCACTGATGGTATGGTGTTTTTGGGGTGATGTGCAGTGCCTTTTGACCTTTGAGCTACAAACATGGCGCATTTTATGGCATCCAAACAGTTCAATTTTGGTCTCATCTGACCAGACTATATTCTTCCAGTATTTCACAGGCTTGTCTAAATGTTGTTCGGTTGTTCGCAGCATCCTTTTTCTTCAGCTGTGGAGTCTTGCATGGTGAGTGTATATACAGGTCATGGTGGTTGAGTGCATTACTTATTTTTTTTCCTCTGAAACAATTGTACCTGCTGCATCCAGGTCTTGCTGTAGCTCTTGGACAAGTTTTCTGAAAAGTCTTTTCACTCCTCTGTCTGACATCCTGTGGTGAACACCTGGCTGTGGCCGGTTTATGTTGAAATGATCTTTCCACTTCTGGATTTTGGCCCCAACAGTTTCTCACTGGAACCTTCAGTAGTTCAGAAATTGTTCTGTAACCAATGCAATCAATAAGGTTTTAAAGACCTTAAGAGTATTCCTCTACTTGTATTCCTTTGTAATATTTCTTTTATCCTTAATTGAACTCTATTTTTCTGTAATTCAGATTTATGTATTTCCCTTTCCTGTCTATATTTCCCACATTCTAACATGTTCAAACCTTTCCTCTTGTCCACAAAATTCACAATTCCCTGTTGTGTGACACCTTGGTAATAGGTGGCAGGATTGCTTTTTAATTACTGATAGATTTCAGCTGGTGTCATGGCTTTTCATGCCTTTTTGCACCTTTGTTTCATCATGTGTTCAATACCTTTTCCCTGTGTCATTTCTCATTATTACACATTTGAATTTACGAAATTTATGGATTAATTTTATATCATTTGGAGCAATGCTTATTTATCTGCTGTGTGTGTGGATTTGGTTTGTCAAGATGTGATATGTGCACTTCAGAAAGATGCAGAGAAGGACCGAGTGACATTCTGAATGGCATCTTAAATATTCTGGATTTTCTTGTAACCTGGAGAATGATGCACTTACTAGATGACTGACCCAAAAATATGCAAGTGTGCGGTTTGTGATGACACTGACAGATAAATATTTTTTAAAAGGCTTAAAGTTTGTGTAAGTTTATTTTCCTGATTTTCAAGCAGGTTCAGTAGTCAGATTTGGGGTTCAGATTGGGACCCACAGTGTGGAGACTGAAATCAGCCAATACCTCAGTTCAGCAAGTGTCATTGTTTGCATCTGTGTAAGTCGCTGTAACTAACTGAACTTGAGCAGTGACCTTTTAGACAGTCACTGCCCTGCCAGAGACCCTGATGGCTTGCAGTTTTTTTGTGTGATTTATTTTACATAAAGAAAAATGTCCATGTTTCCACCCAATTTTATCCGCTTATCCACTTCAGGGGTGCTGTAACTTATTCCAGCTGTTACAGGGTGAAAGGAAGGTTTCGTCAGTCGGAATCCAAACAGTTTTCCTCCAAGTCTAAATTGTTCAGACAAAATATTTAGGCTAATGTTTACAGTATTTCAGTGCTTCAGCATTTAACAGAGTATAGAAGCATTCACACCAGCAGCATTTAATATATATATATTTGAAATAGTTAAAATTGTAAGATGAAATATTTTACTTAATATTGAATCATTTGGGTCTACATGTCTACTTCTGAGGAATGCAGTCGTCTTGTTAAACAATGTAAGAACTGCAAAAAACACAGCACTACGTGAAAAGTGGATTTTCTTGTTTGTTGGTTTGTTTTGATTGCTAAAAGTGAACAAAGTTACACACTAATGAGATTAGAAATAGTTCAGACTATTCAAAGGGCATTCTCACTTTTCTAGTTTATCTGGAATACATAGATGCATTTCTGCACTGCTTCCAGTCAGTTATTACTGAAGTAATATAGTATATATTAAGAAAAAATGATCCAAAATGTTAATGTACTTATGTCCTTTCCTGCTTTTTTTTTGTCTGTTTCTCCTTCACAGAGGCAAATGTTTGTTCTGCGGTATCTAAAGGATACATCTCTGGCTTCTTGTGGCTTTATGAGGACTGGCATAGCAAAGATAACCAAGATGTTGCCATAGCAATCCGTCATGCGCTCCTGTGCTGCCTCCTTAAGGCCACTGACAGCACTGCAGGCAGGCAGGCTTTTCTATCCCAGGGAGGTATCAGACTCCTATATCAAACTGCACAGGTGAGTTCAAATTGTTTCTAGGTGAAGTTAATCTGACTTCATGAGGTAGAAACCAAAGGCCTGTGTGCCAGTATAGTCCTTTTTCCATTAGTACCTACTTAAATCGACTCGACTCGGCTGTATTTGATCAACCTAATCTAAATGCATTTATCATGCTAAATTGCAAAGATTTTTAAGTTTTTGTTGAAGGGTGTGTCCATGGTGCCAAAGTGAATATCGATGATGTTTAGCATCAGGAGATACAACTTTATTGGCAATAAACACAACACTTTGATTGGATCAATATGTGATCCTCATATTTAATTTGTATGTTGACTAAGTTTTTTAACCCTTGGCTGTAAAAGGGTATTGTTGACACCCTGCTAGGTAGGCAGGCAGGTGGATAATGTGGACACCCAAGTTTGTGAATGCAAGAGCAAATTAATGGATTTCTTTTTAAATTTAGTTTCATATTGATACCATAGGTGTAGCTACTAAAAATCACGGACTAGTTTGAATCTCTGTGTCCTAGACATCAAGGTCAGGGGTCAGAGGTCACCTTTCCGAAAAAAGATTTTCTGAAAATCTTGCATCTGAGGGGTACCCCTGGCCACTGCCAGTAATTTTATATTTATTTTATATATCAGAACAGCAGGGCTGAACGTGCATTCAGCCAAGTCAATGACTACAATTAAAATGTTTTTTTTACCACTCAGTGTGCTAATCAGAATCAGAATCAGAATCAGAATACTTTATTGATCCCTGGGGGAAATTATTTTTTGTTACAGTGCTCCATTTTAAACCAACATTAAGACAAGACAGACAATACGCTAACTAAGAATAGTACAATATATACATATATATACATACATACATACATAAGTCACTTATAAATAAATATTTGGAAAAGAAACATGTGTAGCTGTAGCAGCAAACAGTGTGTTAAGTGGATGCGTTGTACAGGGAGATGGCCACAGGCAGGAATGATTTCCTGTGTCGTTCAGTGGTGCTGAATCAATAATAAATAAATCAACAGATTAACAATTTCCTGCTGCATTAATACTGTCCTTTTAAAAACCAGGTTGCATTTTACTGCTACTTGTCTTATGTTCTCTACAGTTATTATTTGATTTGCCACTTTGTATTTATTTTTTTTTGTACTATCTACCATGACATTTATTTAAGCTCTTTTGCTATACAATGGCAGCAATGATTCACTAATGCCCTGAGGAATTTGCAAGCTTGCTCATTTACTAGGAAATGAATATGCTTAAATTTTATAGTACTTTCATTTTAATAAGATAAGATAAGATAAGATAAGATAAGATAAGATAGAACTTTATTAATCCCTCGGGTGGGTTCCTCTGGGAAATTCGACTTCCAAAAAAAGCACAGCAACGACCGAAGTTACAGTTACAGAATTGTTATATATATATATATATACATACACACACACACACACACACACACACACACACACACACACACACACACACACACACACACACACACACACATAAATACAAAGACAAATATAAATAAAATATACGAAGGGGATAAATAGAATAAATAGGAATAAAAAATAAATAAAAATACAAGTGAATTGCACATTTCAAGTATTGAGTCTATTGCACTGTTGACTATTTACAAAAAGTATTGCACAAGGTATTGTACAGTGAGGTGAAGAGGCACTACAGCTTAGTTGTTCCCCCCTCCTTTGTCCTCCTGTTTCCCCTCCCTCTCCCCTACAGAGAGGAGTTAAACAGTCTGATGGCGTGTGGGACAAAGGAGTTTTTAAGTCTGTTAGTTCTTGTCTTTGGGAGAAGCAACCTGTCACTGAACAGACTCTTCTGGTTGTTAATGGCCGTGTGCAGAGGATGCCCAGCATTGTTCATAATGTCCAGCAGTTTCTTTAATGTCCTTTTCTCTGCCACTGTCACCAGAGTGTCCAGCTTCATGCCGACCACAGAGCCAGCCTTCCTGATCAGTTTCTCCAGCCTGCATGAGTCCTTCTTTGCTGTGCTGCTCCCCCAGCACACCACAGCATAGAAAAGTACTCCAGCAACCACCGACTGGTAAAACATCCTCAGGAGCTTCCTGCAGATGTTAAAAGACCTCAGCCTCCTGAGGAAGTACAGTCGGCTTTGGGCTTTTTTATACAGGTGCTCTGTGTTGCATGACCAGTCCAGTTTATTGTCCACCCACAGCCCGAGGTACTTGTACTTGTTGACCACCTCCACCTCCTCCCCCTCTATCTGAACCGGCAGTGGACCTTCTCTGGACCTCCCGAAGTCCACAACCAGTTCCTTAGTCTTTGAGGTGTTGAGTTGCAGGTGGTTTGTGTGACTCCATGCGACAAAGTTCCTCACCAGACTTCTGTACTCCTCTTCCTGATCATCCCAGATACACCCCACGATGGCCGTGTCATCTGCAAACTTCTGAATGTGGCATAATTCAGAGTTGTAGCAGAAGTCAGAGGTGTACAGGGTGAAGAGAAGAGGGGACAGCACAGTTCCCTGTGGTGCTCCTGTGCTGCTGACCACTGTGTCAGACGTGATGTCCTTCAGCCTGACGTACTGTGGTCTGTCGGTGAGGTAGTCGGAGATCCAAGCCACCAGGCAGGGGTCCACCTCCATCCTGTTCAGTTTTTCTTGAAGCATACAGGGCCGGATGGTATTAAAGGCACTGGAAAAGTCAAGAAACAGGATCCTGACCGTGCCTTTTCCCCCATCCAGGTGTGAGTGGGCTCTGTGTAGGAGGTACAGGATGGCATCCTCCACTCCGACACCCGCCTTGTATGCAAACTGTAGTGGGTCCTGGGCATGTTGTACCTGTGGTCGGAGGAGGTTGAGGAAGAGCCGCTCTAGAGTCTTCATAAGATGTGACGTCAGTGCCACCGGTCGGAAGTCATTCAGCTCATTGGGCCGGTTCTTTTTGGGGACCGGGACGATGCAGGATGTCTTCCATAGGGCGGGCACTCTCCCCAGTCGCAGACTGAGGTTGAAGACTCGTTGTAGCGGCTCCCCAAGTTCAGCAGCACACGCCTTTAGCATCCTAGGACACACCTTGTCTGGGCCTGCTGCCTTTCTGGGGCGAAGCTTCCTCAGTTGCCTCCTGACCTGATCCACTGTGACACTGGGAGATGTTTGGGAGGAGGGGAGGGGGGGAGATGTCTTGCTGCTGAGAGAGGGATTGGAGGAGGGGGGTGTCATGGTGTCAGGAAGGGGGGGAAGCGAGGGAGGCAGGAGAGTGGGGATTGGACTCTGTAGTGAGGGTGAGGGTGGGGGGGTTGTGGGCTGGTCAAACCTGTTGAAGAAGTTGTTGAGTTCGTTTGCCTTCTCCACAGTCCCCCCCACTGTGCT
The DNA here is from genome assembly GCF_963969265.1 of Rhamphochromis sp. 'chilingali'. NCBI lineage: Eukaryota > Metazoa > Chordata > Actinopteri > Cichliformes > Cichlidae > Rhamphochromis > Rhamphochromis sp. 'chilingali'. The sequence goes on from NC_137930.1 coordinate 43,839,221, forward strand.
TTTCTTGGTGTTGTGGCCTGTGATGGTTTTCACACCATTCCAGACCTCCCTCATATTGTTCCTCTCCAACTTCTGCTCCACCTTCCTCCTGTAGGTGTCCTTTGCTTCCCTCAGGCAGCGTTTCACCTCCCGCTGTGCTGCTTTCATCTCCTCCTTCACTTTGCTCCTGAAAGCCTTCTTCTTCATGTTGAGGACAGCTTTGACTTCCTGTGTTACCCACGGTTTGTTATTAGGATAACACCGTACCGTCTTAGCAGGGGCGACTGTGTCCACACAAAAGTTGAGGTAGTCTGTAAGACAGTGTGTCGCCCCCTCTATGTCCTCACCATGTGGGCTCAGGAGCACATCCCAGTCTGTGGTGTCATAACAGTCCCTCAGAGCATCCTCCTTTTCTGGGGTCCATCTCCGGATGGAGCGCGTTGTGACAGGCTGCCTTTGGACGAGGGGTGTGTATTGTGGCTGTAGAGATAAAATAAATAGAGATAAAGGAGAATATCAACCAGAAAATCCAAAGAAAATGGAGAAAAGAAAATCACATAAAAATGATAAACTGTAATATACAAAAGACAAAATGAATGAAAGACAAATGTGAGTTTGGGAGGGTAGGTTTCGGCATTCTGTTGGTACAATATAGCTCATTCATTAACATTAAACTAATCTGTTAGCTCACATTTTTCTGGAGTTTTCATGTTGTTTCAATTTTCTTGTTTGTTTCTGTGCAGACATGTTTATTAAGCAAAAATCTGGAGTGTTTGGTGGAGCCATCCGTGCAGCTGATGAGGAAGTGTCTTCCTAGAATTCCTCTACCAGTCACATCAGATCAGTCTGCATATAGCTTTCTCCTGCCTGGTACACCTGCTTTCACGGATGTTAGTGAGACACCAGGTAAAGTCCCAGGATTCATAGACCTCCAAAAACTGTTTAGACCTCAGGAGCCCCAAACAGACTAATTAAATCTTTAGTTAATCTTATGTAGTCTGAGACTGGCCATTTTTATTCCATTAAGGGTTAATGGGGTATTTTCGTCACCCCACTGCGTGAGCAGGCAGCGTGGACACCCACGTTTGTAGATTTAATAACTTGAGAATGAGGCAACGTAGCACTTTGATATTTATACCATAGGTGTATCTACTGAAAATGAACAAGACTGAATCCCGGTGACCTTGACCTCAAGGCCAACGTTTAATAAAATTAAATGTAATTAGGAAATGATGAGACATAAGAGGGTTTTCGGAATTCTGTTCCATAATCAGTTCCATAATCAGTTTCAGATCAAATTGTGCACATCCAACCTCGCTGCACATGGAGATTACTTCTGATTGGATCAATTAGAAGCTCACTCCACCTCTTTACACAACTTGATGTGTTCTGATTGGATCTTGTCTCTTCAGAACATTTTAATCTAATTTTTATTCATCAAAGTGTCAATACATTTCAACATAGTTTTTGTCCTTTGCATTTGTTTAAGTTTAAACCTAATTGAAGTTTAAGTATAATGAAATGTGCTATATAAATTAAATGTCCATTATGATTGTAATTTTACTTTGGAGTCAACAGTCACTCTAACTTATCGGTTTTCTGTTGTGTATATATGTGTTGTAGATGAGAGCAGTGATGAGAGCGATGCTGAAGAAGCTGAAGATAACCATGAGGCCAACAACAGAGACTATGTGAGTCTATGCAGATGGAGTGCTTAGGATTGTCACCTCACTGCAAGAAAGTTTATGGTTTGAAATCTGGTTTTTGGCCTGTGCATACCTTCTGGGTACTGCAGCTACCTTCCACAGGTAGGTAGCTGCAGTACGGTGGATTTGATATATGCTGCTGTGAGTATATATTGAAGACTCATGAGTCATTATGCATTTGTGTGCATCTTTGTCCAGGATGATGACTTGGAGACTGACCTAAACAAACTTCGTCTTCCTCCTGACCCTGACAGACCTAAAGAGCTGCTTACACAGTACAGCTGCTTTTGTCCTGAGCTGTCACATGATTTCCAGGTATGCACCTCTCTCTCGCTCTCTGTCTTGTGTTTGTGTGTGTGCATTTGTTTGTTAGATGAATAAATTGTTAAATTCCGCAAATGTGTTGTTTCTTTGGACTTCAATCATCCGATTCAATAAAGAACACTAAACAAAGTAGTAGAATAAACTGTTTGGCATTGGCAACAACGATTCAGCAAGTTTCTCAAGCACCATTTAAGGTGAAATAAACAGACTTTCCACCAGTATAATATTCATTGCCAAGAAACATTGTTACAAAGAAATAACTGACCAAAGACAAACTTCCTTTTGTGCTAAGTTTATTTTTTTAAAGGCAAAAGATGTTGGCTTCATGTTTAATTCAATAAAAGTAATACGTGTGTTGTATTTTTTTTTGTCTCAAGACACTGCCGACATTTTTCTGTATGAAGCCAAACCCTTTGTCTAGATTAACTTTAAACACAACCATAAAACTGAAATGTTACTAAGTAATTAAGTAGAAAGTAAGAAAATGGTACAGATCGATGAAAAAGATTTGATATTTTCTTAACCACTTGTCCAATTCAGGAATGCAGGGATCCTGTGCCAGCTGTCTACAGATCACCAGTCCATTACAGGGCTGTGTTATGACCTGGTTCATAAACCACAACATAAAATGGAGACTGAAACCACAACTTTATTTAAGCTGAAAAATGACAGCAAAAAGGAATCAGTTAGGAGAGCATAACAAGGTCCACCCTTTGTCAAGTACAGACAATTAGCAATTAAACCCAGTCAATTGGCAGTGCCACTTTAAAGGCAGGTAGTGCTTGCAGAGGGGTGTAACACCTCCCCCAGGAACTCAAAATGAATTTAGAGAAATCCCCCTGGAGTCTTTTCTAGTTGTTGACCTAAAAGACAAAATGGGGAAAGATGGAAAACAAGTGTGGCTCACAGCAGCCACAAACGAAGTTACTCCAATCAGTGGACACCTACAGCCAAGACACAGAGGCAGAATATCATTCCTGCCTAAGACCAATTTAAAGTCACCAATGAACCTTCTATGCATGCCTTTTGGATTGTGGTTTGAACCTGGCATACTGGAGAGATCACACAGTAAGAATATGCCAAGTCCACACAGCAATGCTTCAGGTAGCTGGCAGATTGAGACCTAGAATCTTCTTGCTGTGAGGCAACAGGGCTGACCTCTACACGACAGCTTCAAGTTGTATTTAAATTTGTAGTTAATTTCAGACATTTCTATGATATAGTGAAGAACAAACAAAACACGTGTTCGTATTGGTCATGACTGTACTGTACCGCATGAAATGGAATATGTTGTCACCTAATTAAGATTTTTCCATCTTGTAATGATACACTAAAGAGCCAACAGTAAAATCACTTATGAACTGATAACCTTTATCATCTTGTTACAATGCAGGGATGCACCTGCATTGAAAAACAAAATCAGACAAAATATTAAAGTGACGCTGAGGTTAGCACTGTCACTTCACAGCAGGAAGAGTTCTGATTCAAGTCTTTGAGATATCACGGCCTTTCTATATGGCATTTCCTGCACTTGTGCCTGTGTGAATTTCCTCACTTCGTGTTCCTCCCACTGTCCAAAGACTGCTCATGGATGTGAGGTAGGTAGTGTGCTTAAATTATATAAAATAAAGCACTGTGTGGTTATGTGTGGCTTGTAGTCTGAAAGACTTTGAGTGGCCAGTTAGACTAGAAAAACACAATATAAATGCTGTTACTGGCAGCTGATGTCACCGTGACGTCACCACGCAATGATTTTGTAGAGTGACAACAATATTGTCTGTAATATTTAACCACTACATGTATTTTCAGGTTTTAGAGTCAGTTTACCTGTATATATGTATAGTATGATCTATGTGGACCGGAAGCAAACAATGTGATGTCTAGAAATGTCATCTCATCACCCTCGGTGTGGAAGAAGGAGGCTAATAGGTAGACTCTTGTTTAACATGGCATACTTATTACGCTGGCAATCACGATTTCAACATAATTTTTTTCACTTTTGCACACATCATCCACATAATTTTCTATATAATCAAAACTTTGTAATGCCACATAGCCAGGTAACAGTTTTTTCAAAAGGCTCTCTATTATGTATTTGCTAGTTCCACACTCACCTCACCTTGGAAATAAATGATGCAGCATTGACTCTATAACTGAACATAGCTCATGTTTCAAAAGACCAAGGTATGTTTGTACATAGGCTACTGACTGGGTTAGCTCTCAACTGCCCACATGTTTACACAAAGCCTCTTCAGAAAAAATCAAGCATCTTTTGTGAGGTCTTGCAATGTACAGTTGGTGTTTTGCCAGAGTAAGACGTGACTATATCTGTGTTTTTCAGGAGCTGGATCTGAGTTCAGAGACAGGGGATAGTTCAACAGCATCATCATCATCAGATGATGAGGTAGTGCTGCTTAACAAGGACAGGACAAAGACTACTGCAAGTCGAGATTCCTCTACCTCTGATGGTTCTTACTCAGAGATGGAAATATCCAGTAGAGACATGCCAGGTCAGAGCCAGCTTAAACACACAGCAACACTGGTCCAAAAGTAGGGTCTCTACTTTACGAAAAGTTGCATTGAGATTTCTGTTGTGTTTTTGTGCTACGTAAAAAAATTGAATTGAACTGAAAAATTATGATCAATTACAAAAAGATAGCTCTGGATAATGACATCAGCCTATAGAGAAAGTGATGCATATTTCCAGCTTATGCTTATCCCTCTCACAAACAGAAGCAGAATGAGTAGCACTCTTTACCATCTACTTTTAAGAGCAAAATCATTAATATATTTGAATGTTTATAACAATGTTTTTAAACACAGCTTTATAACGGCTAAAAATGTTAACCTTTATTTAACCAGGAAAAAACTCTTGAGATTAAAAATCTCTTTTACACGAGTGTCCTGGCCAAGGACAGCATACGATAAGTTATATAAATTTATAGCACCTAAACATGCAAAGTTACCAGTTAAGTACAGTCAAAGAGTAAAAAACACAGCAAAGAAACCTTCTAATGAGGTTTTAACAACCTCATCAGAAATATTAAAGCAGCTTATTTACATTCATTCTTTATTATTGTTAGTTGTTGACAGATTTTTAAAATCAGTTTTTAATGATTAAATTATTCACTTTAATTAAAAGTTTAAAAGTTGACATTTATGAAATACTGAGCCAATTCTAAAACTAAAACAGACTAAAAATGTTTGCTTGAGTACCTCACAGCTAGTGAATTGAGTTAGTAACCTGATTACCGTTGATTACTGACCATGCCTTAAACTAATAAATTATAAGTTTACAATTCTGCCAGCAACTAATTACTGGTCAAATATCTGCAAAATAACACATTATTGTCTTTTTCACTCAATCGTGAATCTATTTAGTTTCTTTTGCAAGAAATATTGCACATTTCTTTTCATTCTCATTAATTCCACTGATTTTTATTTGCTCTGCTAAGTAAACAATACTCGGGACCTCTTCTAAGAATTACAAGTTAATTTCACAAAAATTCTTTCACATCACTGCATTAGCTCCTTCATTTGTTTTGTAGGAATTTAAAAACTCAATGGATTATTTTCCCTTTCTCACTCTTCAGCTGCTGCCCATTTAGAAGCGTGTGATTTCCACAGTCACAGCAGCATCCTGGGCACAAGCCCTGGGTTCAGGACCATGGTTAGAGGGGCAATGTAAGCTCAAAGTCTTCATGCTAACTGCATGTACTGCATGGACTAAGGTTCTGTCGAGCTGTTTTAACTGAAATGTAAATTATCCTGACAATGCAAAACAAACTGTCAAAAACTTAAATCTACTGCTTGTTAAACTGACAAGCGGCATGAGGCAGATTCAAGGCCAGAACTGTGGCATTTATTTACATGATGCAGAAATCCAACTTGCCTGATTCATCCATTCACACCTTCATTTTGTCTACAGAAGTGCTTTCTATTTAACATTCACATACTCGAATGGAATTGCAACTTGAGCAGCTTGGGGTTAGTATCTTGCGCGAGGATATTTGGGGTGTAGACTGGAGCAGACAGGGACCAACCTTCCAATTAGTAGAGGACATGGTCTACATTGTTATTCTTCTTCCAGCAGTACTATCACCCTAGTCCCGTCAGCCTAACTTTTATTTGGTTTTGTTTTGTTTGGTTTCTGGTGTTCGGCGACTAACTCCGTGTGCATCACTGAAAGAATTTAAATCTTTCTGACTTTGCTGTTGCTTTTGAATTCTCATCTTAGGAGTCTGACCTCATTCCTTTTTAATTCTAGGGGAGAAGCCTCCCCATGTCAGAGAGAAGATGAGCAAGATAATGAAGAAGATGGAACAGAAGAATTTTATCATCATACAATAATAGACAGGTTACTGGAGCGGCATGGAGCCGGTATTCCCCACCACGATCCCAAGCTATATTGTGCTGTAGCTTCCAAAACCAAATCCATTCCAGATTTTAGCATCCTGGCCTTTCCTGATTTCTGGGGTCATCTTCCACCACCAGGACATCAACCCATGGCCCCACGCAAACCCAACATACAGAGGTATTAGATACATGCAATAATAATGTAGTTCATGTAACAGGTACGTAGAAAGTTAGACCTCTAAGCATTTTTATAGTGAAAAGAATGGAGAGCGTTCACTCCAGAGGGCCACATGTTTACCACCAACCGTATTCCTAATATGGTAAGAAAAGCAACAGAGGCGATGACAGGGTTTTAGTACTGGACAATAGCAAACTATTAGCATGTAATATAATGAAACCTGGTGTAATGATGTGAAACACCTATGTCCAATCACAGCAAGAGGTGGCAGCAGGGGAAATGTTTAAACCTCCTGGATTGCTTTTGTATTTGATTAGCTTTATCCATTATACCATCACAGCTGGTGACACTAACAGACTGAATAAATTGACCAAAAACTTTTGTGAGCAGAAAAGAACAGATGACTGACTGATGTTACAGCCTAAAGAGGAAGTATAGCGATCACAGCAGGAGGTATATAAGTATTTGAGCAATAAGTATTTAATAATGACTCAGATATTTACTGCTGCTGTAAATATAAAGGATAGGTTTTTTAAACATATTTCAAGGACTGTGATTCGAATATTCGACGCTTGACTATGCTTGTGTGTTTATCAGACAGAAAGTGTTTGAAGATATTCAGCGTTTTCTGAAAACTGATGACATCATTAACCATGTTGTCTTTGACCTCGAAGATAGCAAGTAAGTTACCCTCCCCTCACCCCCTGCTCCCCATCTCCATTCTTTCTTTAATTGGTTGTTTTCCCGGGACGGACTTGGACTTGACGATTTGAGCTTGAAAGATTAAAACCTTAAACCTGAAACCAACATGTAGACTTGTGTTTCTGAGCTGATTAAAAGCTGTTGTGGTCCTCACAGCACAGCCTCTGCAAAACCTATGATTTTATTGAATATGAAGGTTTTTTCGAACCATAAACATCCTCAGCAGTAATACTGATCAATGTAATGCTGATGGGGAGCATTTTTCAGGAAAATAAATACTTCTATTTTTGATACTTGTAAATGTTAAATTTGACAGTAATACAGTTTTATGTGTTGTTTTATAGTATTTGTTGCTTTTGTTCCAAAATAATTCCTTCACCACTCATAAGAGAGTGTGAGTGATGTTTGAATCTAGTACAATTTGTCTTGGGAAAGACTAAAAGAAACTTTATTTTTATCTATGCATCAAGCCATTTTCTTCTGCTTATTCAATTCAGGGTCAGGGGAAGGAGGAAGGCGGGGTACAAGCTTGGACAGCTTACCAGTCTGTGGCGGGTCTAGAAAAGGCAACCATTCATTTTAACTTAATTACATTTTTTTGGAGGGGTTGCACCCAATGTTCCCACTAAGCTGCGCGTGCGCGCAGTTGCACACTGCTGGCACGGTCTCTGTGCACAGAAAATCTGCGTTGCGCACAAAAAAAATCTAACCTGAATTGAAATTAAAATTAATACTTTAACAATTCTGTTTGGCAGTGTTAGTCAGTAAGTGTCTGGCTGCTCCCGTATAGGATTAGAACGATGCCCAGTGTTGGGAAGGTTATTTTTAAAATGTATTCCACTACAGATTACAGAATACATTTTATTCTGTTACGTTACTCAATGAGAGTAACGTATTCTGAATACTTTGGATTGCTTAATATATTATCATGCTTTTTACAACTACATGAATGTCCTATTGCTGTGTGATTTATTACTATTACGGCTCCAAACCGTAGTAAAGGGACCTCTGGCTAATACGGTGGGTTCCGTGTCGGGCTCGTAGCCGAAAAATAGCTTTACTTTGTTGCCTGGGTCAACTTTGCTAGCGAGAGAGAGACAGAGAGAGGCGTTGAAAGACTGCTCCAACGGAACTTACTGTTTCGGAGGAAAACACGAACACGGTGTACAGTCGAGTCTTAATAACTTACTTACAACTGGGCTCGGCAGGCACTCTTTTTGTCTGCAGTGATTATTATATTTACATGCTTCCAGCTCTCGTTTCTGCTCGATGTCAACTCGTACTTTTCTACCATCCTTTTTCTCCCTCCTCGCGCTCACAAACACATAACGGGTATGGCAGTCCATTCTCCCTGCAGCACGGACTACACTGCCCATGAGGCTACATTCTTTAGTGCTATGCATTCTGCCTGTTAGCTTAGCACAACAACAACAAAAAGGTGCTTTCTCACCCAGGAAACACAGTCGCAGAGAGAGCGTCACCCTGTAACCATGGCAACCGTAACGCTGCTGCCTGGAACAACAGAACAAACAAAACCCAAGCAGTCCTGACCCGCGACAATATGAAACAGGGAAGTACCGCAGTGTAATCCATTTATTTCAACAAAGTAACTGTATTCTGAATACCACCTTTTTAAACGGTAACTGTAACGGAATACAGTTACTCATATTTTGTATTCTAAATACGTAACGGCGGTACATGTATTCCGTTACTCCCCAACACTGACGATGCCACCTTATCCCACAGTCCAGCCAATGATGCGATTCACATTCGCATCATTGGCTAATCAACGCAGCTAATCAACGTCGTTGACAGGCTATGACAGCGTCCTTATGTGCCGACACCGGTGTTTTAGCTAGCAAAGCGACGTGGCTGATGTGAAGTGAAGCAACGTTAATGACAACGTACACAACCATTGGAGATGTGAGCAGGACAGACTGAACAATTGACGGAAAAAGTGTGGACTTTATACCAGTTTTTAAATTGTGTTGATAGGCCACGTAAAACCAGAGTTACGATAAAAATATCTACAATGTTTGGTTTTCTTCCTGAATACTATGGCGTTATTTTTGTGCCACTATTCTGAGCGCACGTAAAAAAAGTTTGCAGGTGCAAGTGTTGCATTTTGAGGAGAAATTTATTTTGAGCGAAGACAAGCTGAATTTGAGTGAAGAAAATTCATTGCTGCGTGAAAAAAAATTATTTCAGTGTTTGCTATTATCCACACACACACACACAATAGCAGCCCCTCTCGCTCAGTTTTTGCATTTGCGCTCGCTCGCAATGTGTTGCTCGCGCTCTCAACATTTCTTTCTCTACACTGTTGTATCTGTTGCAACGGATGCAAAAATATCTGATTGGCTGTTCTGGTCTCCAATCAGCTCGAAATGACGAAATGCAATATCCCAGAATCCATTTCGTCCAAAGCTCAAACGAGGCAGTGGCGGAGGAACACAGAGTGTTTGAATATTACTCTTTCTGGATCACAAAATAAACTTTTAAGATATTTTCATGCGAGAATGGTGCTGTGTAAACTTAAAACATTTGCTCGATTTATCAAGACATCACATATTTGCATAAGTGCTCTAACGTTTTCGGAGATGCCTGTTACCCACCAGCTGACCGGGTGGTCACTCGGGTTAAACATAATATATAAGGCTGAACTGACAAAAACCAGGTAGGCTATTATAGGAAAAACCATAAAGCCTTTGAACTAAAACAAACGCTCTTGTGACACTGATGTACACTGTCGTGTTGGTATATATGCATGATTTGTATCACCTTCAAGTTTCCAAACCGATATCATGAGCAGCAGCTTTTACAGCTGTGGCTCCAGCAAACAGCTGATACTAGAAATTAATTTTAAATAACCTAACCCTAACCCTCTTGCTTACTTTTTTGCAAAAATCACAGCAAGAGACAGACAGATAGGTGTGTGTTCATGTAGGAATAGGGTGGTGTGTGTCCTAAAGACCGTCTGTGTCTCTCTTTGTTTCTCCGTCTTTCAGTCTTCAGTGTCACTCTGATTCTTTGAGGTTTTTTTCCAAGTTTGAATCTGGGAATCTGAGAAAGGCTGTTCAGGTCCGCAGGTATGTTGTGTTGAGACACACACACACACACACACACACACACACACACACACACACACACACACACACACACACACACACACACAGTTTAGGAGATCTAAGCTTACATTTCATTATTACTAATTACTGAGAAAATAAATCATATTTCATTTTAAATGCAGTACAAAGCAACAATGTCCTCTCTTCTCTTCTCTTCTAGATATGAATATGACCTCATATTGAATCCAGATGTTAACTCTTCTCAGCATACCCAGTGGTTTTACTTTGAAGTTAGTAACATGGCAGCCGATGTCCCATACCGTTTTAATGTCATCAACTGTGAGAAGAGCAACAGCCAGTTCAACTATGGTGAGGTGGTTTGTGTGTGTGTGTGTGTGTGTGTTCCCTCATTTATAAACTTAATTTGTCACTATTGTCATTATTGCTTTATACATAAATCAGTGATGTCACATGGTACTTATTTACTCTCCAAATAGGCGCGCAAGTGTTCGTGAAGAAAATAAGCACTCTGTGGCATCATTTCATTTCATGTGTGACGAGAAAAAAAACTTTGCATTTAAGCATGACTGCAACTTTCCACACTGCATGATTATACAACCATGAAGCTGAAAGAATAACATGCTGGAGAGAGAGCCATTCACAATCACAACTGATTTAGTATCACCATTTTACCCAGTATGTACAGTGGGGCAAAAAAGTATTTAGTCAGCCACCGATTGTGCAAGTTCCCCCACTTAAAATGATGACAGAGGTCAGTAATTTGCACCAGAGGTACACTTCAACTGTGAGAGACAGAATGTGAAAAAAAAATCCATGAATTCACATGGTAGGATTTGTAAAGAATTTATTCGTAAATTAGGGTGGAAAATAAGTATTTGGTCACCTCAAACAAGGAAAATCTCTGGCTCTCACAGACCTGTAACGTCTTCTGTAAGAAGCTTTTCTGTCCCCCACTCGTTACCTGTATGAATGGCACCTGTTTGAACTCATCATCTGTATAAAAGACACCTGTCCACAGCCTCAAACAGTCAGACTCCAAACTCCGCCATGGCCAAGACCAAAGAGCTTTCGAAGGACACCAGGAAAAGTATTGTAGACCTGCACCAGACTGGGAAGAGTGAATCTACAATAGGCAAGCAGCTTGGTGTGAAAAAATCAACTGTGGGAGCAATCATCAGAAAATGGAAGACATACAAGACCACTGATAATCTCCCTCGATCTGGGGCTCCACGCAAGATCTCATCCCGTGGGGTCAAAATGATCATGAGAACGGTGAGCAAAGATCCCAGAACCACACGGGGGGACCTGGTGAATGACCTGCAGAGAGCTGGGACCAAAGTAACAAAGGTCACCATCAGTAACACACTACAACGGCAGGGAATCAAATCCCGCAGTGCCAGACGTGTTCCGCTGCTGAAGCCAGTGCATGTCCAGGCCCGTCTGAAGTTTGCCAGAGAGCACATGGATGATACAGCAGAGGATTGGGAGAATGTCATGTGGTCAGATGAAACCAAAGTAGAACTTTTTGGTATAAACTCAACTCGTCGTGTTTGGAGGAAGGAGAATACTGAGTTGCATCCCAAGAACACCATACCTACTGTGAAGCATGGGGGTGGAAACATCATGCTATGGGGCTGTTTTTCTGCCAAGGGGACAGGACGACTGATCCGTGTTAAGGACAGAATGAATGGGGCCATGTATCGTGAGATTTTGAGCCAAAATCTCCTTCCATCAGTGAGAACTTTGAAGATGAAACGAGGCTGGGTCTTCCAACATGACAATGATCCAAAACACACCGCCCGGGCAACAAAGGAGTGGCTCCGTAAGAAGCATTTGAAAGTCCTGGAGTGGCCTAGCCAGTCTCCAGACCTCAACCCCATAGAAAATCTGTGGCGGGAGTTGAAAGTCCGTGTTGCTCGGCAACAGCCCCAAAACATCACTGCTCTCGAGAAGATCTGCATGGAGGAATGGGCCAAAATACCAGCTACTGTGTGTGCAAACCTGGTAAAGACCTATAGTAAACGTTTGACCTCTGTTATTGCCAACAAAGGTTATGTTACAAAGTATTGAGTTGTATTTTTGTTATTGACCAAATACTTATTTTCCACCCTGATTTACGAATAAATTCTTTACAAATCCTACCATGTGGATTCATGGATTTTTTTTTTCACATTCTGTCTCTCACAGTTGAAGTGTACCTCTGGTGCAAATTACTGACCTCTGTCATCATTTTAGGTGGAGGAACTTGCACAATCGGTGGCTGACTAAATACTTTTTTGCCCCACTGTATGTTCTTAAACAGGAAGCTGGAGCACTGAGGGAGAACCCATGGGGACATCATAAAACTATACACTAAAAGTCACCCACTGACCAGTGTATTTGAACCCAGGAACTTCTTGATGTGAGCAGGCAGTGCTAACCGCTGGACCACTGTGTCACACTAGAAAGAGCCCATTAGATAAAAAACACTAATCAGAATATTCCATACGCAGCAATAACAGAATGAAACAACAGGTTTTGTTTACTAGTCTGTCTCCACAGAGACTTTCAACCTAGCTGTGTTTTTGTTTTTGTTGTTGTTTTTTTGTTTTGTTTTTTGCAATAGCTGGCTTGATAAAACCTAAAACCCCAATCAGAGAGTTTTTTACAGCAGTTATCAGCTTTGTCTGTTACACTGGTCTTTGTGCATCAGGTTCAGTGTGTGCTCACCTACAGACATGGACTAATTTATCAGTACCCTTACACAATATGAAAAAATGTGTGTGTGTGTGTGTGTGTGTGTGTGTGTGTGTGTGCTGCAGGAATGCAGCCGGTCCTGTACTCAGTAAAAGAAGCCCTGGAAGGTAGACCACACTGGATCAGTACTGGAACGGAAATTTGTTATTTCAGGTATGAAAACATTTTACATATTTTTCATTAATTAGAGACATGTTGGAAATCCAAGTGTTGGAGAGTAGCTTTAGCAGGCTGCTGAAGGCAGGTCAGACCTCGAAAAACATTTAATTAGGGGCAAAAAAAACACACGGGTTTGAAACTTGTGTAAATTAGTCATAGGTCAAGCACAGAACTATGTGTGATTCTCCAATAGATACTTCAAATGAAGAAGTTCATTCATTAAAACCCCCCACTGAGACTAACTGTAACTGACAGCTGATTTCAGCTGTTCAAAACAGATGTTAGCAGTAGCAATTACCAGAGGCCTATCCATCCAAAGAGACAACCATTCACTCTCAATCTAGAAGCAGCAATTAACCTACCATGCATGTCTTTGGGAGCAAGCCAGAGTGCCCAGAGCAAAGATGCAATCTCTGCACAGAAAGGCCCAAGACTGGATTCAAACCCAGGATATTTTTGCTTTGACACAGCAGTCCCAATCGCTGCACCATTGTACAGTTTAACTTGGAAGCAGCAGTATGTGCAAAATACATTCCTCACATTTATCTTGTCATGTTAAAAATCCAAAATAAGGCCACATGTTTTATTTAAACACAGAAGAATTTCTCTCATACCTCCATCTCTGTTTTACCAGCTTCAGGCACACTGACCTCACTAGAAAAACAGTCAATAGCACCATCTGATGGACTGGGAAAAAAACCTCCCAAAACATTGTATTTTTGTACGTGTGCTATAATATTACCTACTGTTCGACTATGTTGTATCAGTTCCCCTGATTTAGATAGTCTACATATAACAAAACATTTTTTTTTCTCAATTTTCTCCAACAGAAACAACTTTTGTCCAGCACAGGGCAGAAGGAGAACTACCTTTTACACCCTGACCTTTACCATCACCTTCAAACACAGTGAGGATGTCTGCTACCTGGCCTACCATTATCCCTACACATATTCTGCTCTGATGGTATTTTTTTTTCATATAATAATCCCGTTTATTTACTTTGGTCAGAGTTTAAACTTAATGTTTTTGTAGAATGTTTATAACCCTATCACAAATAAAGCTGTGAAGCTGTGTAAAAGTGTAAACAAACTATGATGAGTTTCAAATCATACAAGTCTCAGTTAAATAATACAGTATAATTCACACTTCTATATACTAGCATATGTAAAAGTGTGACATATATAGTGTAAACAATCAAGAATCTAATTAAGTTCATGAACATTAAATCATAAAAGTGACATATTATAGTCATTACACAAAGAAATACCTTAACACCTTTTTTGTTTGTTTGATTTTGATGATTATAGCATATTACCCACATCACTCAAAGCCTGAATATCTATAAAGTCTGTCAGCTGATGGACTCTTGTAGTGCCTTAAGATCTCCTATAATGACTTAATAAAACAGAGGACCAAAACCAGCCGATGACATGGCACCTTATATCACCTTAAACTGCAGAAACTTCACACTGGACTTCAAACGTTTTGGATCCTGTGTCTGTCCGTGCTCCCTCCAGACTCTAGGACCTTGATTTTCTAAATGAAATGCAAGTTTTACTTTCATCTGAAAAGACAACAGTTGAGTTCTTTCTCTGGCTCAAGAGTTTCTTGATATTGTGACATCTGCTGTCCCTGTCCAGAACATTTCTGTTCATGGTGGCTCTTGATACTCTGACACCAGCTTCAGTCCACTTCTCGGGAAGCTTGTTAATAGACAGTTCAAGGCTGCAGTCATCCCTGTTGCTTGTGCATCCTTTCGCAGCACACTTTCCCCCTCCAGTCAACCTTTGGCCGATAAGCTGCCAGTCTTTTCGATAGTAGCTCACCTTTCTTGTGGAATTTGTTGATAATTGTTATCTGGACTGTATGTATCTCTTTTTTTTTTTTTTTTTTTTTTTTTTCTTTCTTCTTGAGTGAGATACATACAGGACTGTATGTATCTCACTCTAATCTTTGTGTACAGATATCGATACACATGTTGGGAAAAGCTGCATCAAGCCACGCAGATGACACAGTTAAATAATTTCAAATGTGAATCCATCTCTGTTATTTTAACAGCGACCATAAGCCCCATAACTATAACCTGAACATATTTTATAATATTTTATATTACAAAGACAGATAAGATGGTTACTAAGAACTCTTTTATTACCAGAAAAATCGTTATTTTTTGTTTTCTTTATATTTTAGATCATGCGCTGCCATCTGAGATGTCACAAGCAGGCTAAGTCAATATAAAATCTCTTCTTTCAGCTGCTCCCTTTAGGGGTTACCACAGCAGATCATCTGCCCCCATCTCATCCTATCATAGTATCCTCCTCTGCCAGACCAACCCCCTTGCATATTCTTCACTACATCCATGAATCTTTCAGTCTGGCAGCTCCATTTTCAGCATCTTTTATCCAGTATATATATTTACTAGTTCTCCTCTGCACATGTCCTGATCATCTCAGCCTTTACTCTCTAACTTTGTCTCCACCTGAGCTGTCCCTCTGATGTAATCATTTCAAATCCTATATCTTCTTGTCATTCCCAATGAAAGTCTTAACATCTTCAGCTCTGCCTCTCTGTACATCATAGCAGGTCTCACTACCTTCTTGTAAATCTTGCCTTTCTCTCTTGCTGCTGCTTCTTTCACAAATTACCTCCGATACTCATTTCCACTTACTCCACCCTGCCTTGACTCCCTTCTTCACCTCTCATGTACTGTCCGGTACTTTGGATGATTGACCTCATTTAAATTATTCGGCGTTCACTACCTCAGCTCAGCTCCCTCTTATTCACACACATGTATTCGGTCTTCTGGCTTCTAATGTCTTTCATTCGTTCTCTCTCCAGTACATACCTCCACCTCTCCAGGTTCTCCATATGCTCCTTATAGATCCCATGTCATCTGCAAACATCAGAGTCCACTCCTGCCTGATTTCACAAGTCAACCTGTCCATCATGACTGAAAACGAGAAGGGGCTCAGACCAGATCCCTGACCAAATCCCACCCCCAACAGCTTTATCCCCTGTAGTTACTACAGTTCTGCACCACACTCTTGTTCTGGAAAAACTGATCAATATGAAGCAGAAAATGTAATTTTATAGGTTCTATGTGAAGTTGGTTTATAAAGACTATTTTGTCTCAGACGACAAACATGAATTTTGAGTTTTTTAAGCTATGAGCAGTTCAGACGTGCAATCACTGTTTTTATGTGCACCCTTGTTCACCCTCATTTGCATCCCCTCCTATGTCATCTTGTTATTCAGGCTATGGTAAATCAGCTTTTTTATATTTAAACCTTTTTTAAAAAACTTTGTCTGCATTTGGGTCTTCCCTACTACAACTGAATTACTATTTTAGCTCTATTCTCTAAACCTCTGGGGGAAAATGTAACTCAATAAATAAGTACAATGTCTAAGTCTAATGTAAAAACAATGCAGTATAGATTTTGTACATCTTTTTATACATCATTTTCTTAAATGGCTGGCTGTGGAGTGCTTACTCTTTCTGTTGCTTTTCAACATACTGCACAACTTGCTCTGTGTTTTTCCCTCCACAGCTGCTATATAGTGAGGAAGGTTAATCACCAGATGCATGTCAGGTGTGTCATCCTCCCTAGCTGGCACCACACCTTTCCCTCCTGCAGTCACACCCCACTGGCACATAACTCCCACAGCCTGACTTTGGCTGGGAACCATCAAACCACCATCACCAGCAAATCTTCACATACCCTACCGGAAGTGTGAAGTTTTTCTCTCAAGTCCATAAGATGCTGAATTGGATATTTACTAGGACTTGGCACTTTCTCCTAGTTTTCTTTAAGTAGGTCAAAAATCCTGAACTGTAGTTCAAAGGGAGAAAATCCTGTCAAGGACCGGGGCACCCAATACAGGATCAAACCACTGGTCGCAACTGGTTTTAATGTCACTAATGAAATTTGCAATACTGTATTTTTATCCTATTCAAACCCTCAACCTGATCATCAATCTGTGGAGGAAACAAACGTGAAACATTAAATACAGTTCTTTCACCAGGCATGATATGAATGACATGCCCTGAGCCATCAAAACTGATGCAGGATATGACCAACTTGAGCTGCTGTGTTTGGAGGGAACAAAATGCAGACCCAAAGAACACAATCCCCACAGTCAATCATGGTGGAAATATTATGCTTTGGAATAGTTTTTCTGCTAAGGGTCCAAGGTCATGTATCATAAAAGTGTAGACGAGAACCTCCTTTCCTTCAGCCAGAACACTGAAGAGGAGTTGTGGATGGGTCTTTCAGCATGACATGAACCAAAACATATCACCAATCAAATATCCAATAATTATTTTCCCCCACTGTACAAAATTAGCTGTAATTCTTAAGTAGTTAAGGTAATACTCTTGTTAAACCCCTTGAATTAAATTTGAAAGTCTGAATTTCAAAAACATCTTGATTGTTTGACTTCAGCTCCGCTCTGGTGGTGTACAGAGGCAGAATTACAAGAGAAATATATCTGTTTTATAAATAATTAGAGACCTAAGTATATATTTGTTATTTTTGTCAGGCTCACTTGAAAATACTGCAGAAATCAGTGGATCCGGCCAAGGTGTTTTTCAAGCAGCAGACTCTTTGTAGCACTTTGGCTGGAAACTCCTGTCCAATAGTTACCATCACTGCCTGTCCAGTCAGCAGAAGGTGGAAAGACCTGCACCAGATGCGTAAGTAGTGCTTTGTAGTCCAGGAACTACTCATGTCAGGGGTACTTACGTGTTTACACAGCCACATTGGAATGGTAGAGAGACTGGTACTTATGAAGGACCTTTCTATTCAATTTGAGCACTCAAATAACTTTCTATTACAAGTGTCATTCACCCAGTCACACATTCATAACAGATTCTTCAATTTCATGGTGAACACATGAAATTGTCAACCTCACTCACTAACCCTATATGCGTGGAGAAATGTTTACATTTTTTCACATATAATTATCACTGGAAAATATTGTTATTTTCAGTTGTTAGACTCAGACTCTAAGATGCATATGTATACTGTCATGTTTCTCTACATGAGAACATATTGGAGCAGCTTTGGGCCCTCTGTGCAGAGTTTGAACATTCTCCCTGTATCTGTCTGGGTTCTCTCCACGTACTCCGCCTTCCTCCCAAAAACATGCAGTTAGTGGATTAATTGGTGACTCTAAATTGCCCATAGATGTGCAGAGTAGGCATTCTAACTTTTTACAGCAGAGAGTCATTGCCTCAGACTTATAAGTGATAATTCTCATTATTACTGCTTCATACTTTGCTGCAAACTGCTCCAGTGGAGGTCACCTACCGATGAAGCCAGAAGAATCACCAAATGTCTTCTTCAAATAAATTTTATTTTATTAGCGCCAAACCACAACAGTCACTTCAAGGCACTTTATCTAGTAAAGATCCTAGAATAGTACAGAGAAAGCACAAACAGTCAGACTAACTCCTATGAAAAAGCACTATGGCAACAGTGTGAAAGGAAAAATCTGTTTAAACAGTGAGAAACCTCCAGCAGAACCAGGCTCAGGAAGGGGCAGTCGTCTGTCACGACCAGTTGGGAGTGAAGGGAGATGGACAGGACAAATAAAAGAAAGAAAAAGCACTGTAAAAGAGAGCCAGAGATTAATTAATCATTAAATGCAGAGTTATGTATGAAGACATGGGGAGTAAAAAGAGGTGAGTAAAGAAGAAACACTCTTACTGCAGTGTAACTAAGGGAGAATTCACACTCACCTGATCTAGACTGAACTGTAACCAAAGGAAAGTTTTAAGCCTAGTCTTGAAAGTAGAGAGGGTGTCTGAATCTAAACTGGGAGCTGATTACATAAAAAGGGGGCCCGAAACCTCAAGGCTCTGCCTCCCATTCTGCTTTGAAAGACCTTAGAAATCACATATTCCTAGGGTATTGTATCATCCAGGTCTTTATGTCTTTAAGACATTTCTGCAGTTTAATTGATGTGTCTCATCTGGCTTCATGAATAGACAAAGCTACACTACTAGCCAAAAGTTTGGACACACATTCTCAATTAATGTTTTTTCTTTATTTTACTACTTTCTACATTGTAGATACAAACTGAAGGCATCAAATATATGAAGCAAGATATATGGAATTATGTAGCAAACAAAAAAGGATAAATAGCTCTAAATATGATATGTTAGATTCCTCAAAGTATCCACCCTTTGCCTTGTTGACAGAGCTGCACACCCTTCTCTTCTCTCAATGAGCTCCATGATGTAGTCACCTGAAATGGTTTTTAATTCACCAGGTGTGTCTTGTCAGGGTTCATTTGTGGAATTTTCTTGACTTCTTAATGGGGTTGGCTCCATCAGTTGTGCTGTGCAGAAGTCAGGTTGGTACACAGCTGACAGCCCTATTTGACAACTGCTAGAATTCATATTATGGCATGAACCAGTCAGCTAAGTAAAGAGAAACAACAGTCCATCATTACTTTAAGAACTGACGGTCAGTCAGTCTGGAAAACTGCTAAGAAACTGCTACTATGGAAAAGAAACAAGCAGAAGAGATTTGTTTGGGCTAAGAAACACAAGAAATGGGCATCAGACCAGTGGGAATCTGTGCTTTGGTCTGATGAGTCCACATTTGAGATCTTTTGGTTCCATTGGCAGTGTGATGCAAAAAAAGTGAACAGATGGTCTCTACATTCATGGTTCCCCACTGTGAATCATGGAAGAGGAGGATGTGTGATGGTGTGGCAGAACCACAGCATCCTGCAGCGACTCAGGACAGTGACCCCAACACGCACCTCCAGGCTGTGTAAGAGCCTTTTGAAGAAGAAGGAGAGTGATGGAGTGCTGCACCAGATCGCCTGGCTTCCACAGACCTAAACACAATTGTGATGGTTCAGCACAGTACTTCTAATTCCCCTGGCTTCTGACCTTCTTTTCACTCTAAAAGCAAACATTGCATCTGTAGTGCCATAATGCTCCTCACTAATTGTCACCTCTTTTTAGCTTAGCTTCAACAAGTCTTTGCCATATCTTTATGGCATAGCTCATTTTTTGTAGTCAATGCAGCTCACATCATCGTTGTTCTAGCATTCTTGGTGGTGCACAGGTTGGTCAGTCTGGTGTTGCAGTCTCAGACGACTGCTCTATCTGCTGGTAGCTGGTGTTTTGCCCCTATGGTATTCCTGCCGATTCCTTGGCACATACGACCCATATCCACAATGAGTGACAGGTTAACTTAAGAAAGCACCAGCAATAAGAAAAATGCTGCAAAAGCACACAAAACACAACGGAAATAGGAAAATTGAAAACGGAAATAGGAAAGAAAAGATGTGAGGTAAGAAAAGATGAGAGGTAAGTGTGTTAGCCTAACTATTAGCCTAAAAAATCCGTCATCAGTATTATATGAATCATGAGATTAAAACACACTTACCGAGCATGTTTTGGTTCCTGCAACTGGTCCGTAGGGTTATTGTCTCCCCAGTCACTTCCCTTGTGCTTTTGGAAATCTGTTTTTTCCTATTTCCATTTTCGTTTTTCCTATTTCTGTTGTGTTTTGTGTGCTTTTGCAGCATTTTTCTTATTGCTGGTGTTTTCTTAAGTTGCAGTCAGTTTGGCCTCTCAGGGCCACCGTATAAATTGGATGAAAACACTATACAGCTCTCCAAATGTGTCTGTCAGGACAAATGATCTTAAGATGATCTAAGATAAGCCTATATGCTGATGATACATTACTTTCCTTGGGAACACAAACCTCTCTTCTGAAGACAATCAGACTCACTGCTAAAATCCCATTCATATCAGACTACTCTGCTAACTGGAGTAAATTGACATTTCTGCCCCTAAATTGTAAATTTCAGAACACCTCCACCACTACACTACAGTTGGGTAACATTAATTATCTTCATGAATAAAAAAAAACTGTTTGTATTACTCAATGTAGAAATGTACTTCTAGATCACATTAGTTTGTAGAAAATGCATGCCTCTTTAAAAATTTAATTGGATGAATTTATTTCTCTCTGATCTCTCTGATTAATTCCAGTGCTTAGTTGGCGTTGGTCGACTGTAGTCACATCTCCCTGTGTGTCTTGCACGTGGCTGGTGGTGGACACGGGGTCAGTGGAAGTCTAACAGTCTCCTGCGGGGGGCGGTTGGTGTTTTGGGGCATTGGTGTGTCTGCCTTGATTGCTGGTGAAGGTGGGTGGCTGGGGTGGGTGCAGGTGCTGTCTTGCAGTCTTGAGATGTGGAGCAGGTCCAGGTCTGGGGACTGGGGCCCTAGTTCCCAGGAATGCCCATTCTGGTTGGTTCCTGGTTGTTCCACCACATGGGGTGGGTTGGCCCACGTCTAGATGTCCAGTCCAGGTGGACTAGCCTTTGTGGTGGTGATGATGGGTGCTGGCTTATGGTGCGGCATTGCCCTGGGTTGCAGTTGACACAGGTCTGCTCTTCATCACCCTGTAGCATGATGTAGCATAGGCCACAGTTGGTAGGGCCATTGATGTGGCTTTGCTGGGTGTGCTGTGCTGCCATCCGCTGTCTCATGTCACATATCCTCCCTCAATTTTAATAACATCTGTGAGCTGTCAGCAGTGTTGGGAAGGTTACTTTTAAAATGTATTCCGTTACAGAATACAGAATACATGCCCCAAAATGTATTCTGTAACGTATTCCGTTACGTTACTCAATGACAGTAACGTATTCTGAATACTTTGGATTACTTAATATATTATCATGCTTTTTACAACAACGTGAATGTACTATTGCTGTGTGATTTATTACTGTTACTGAAGGTCCGCGACTCCGAACTGTAGTAAAGGGACCTCTGACTAATACGGCGGGGTCCCTGTCGGCTCATAGCCGAAAAATAGCTTTACTTTGTTGTGTGGGTCAATTTTTCTTGCGAGAGACAGAGAGAGGCGTTGAAAGACTGCTCCAACGGAACTTATTGTTTTCGGAGGAAAACACGAACACGGTGTACAGTCGAGTCTTAATAGCTTACTTACAACTGGGCTCGTCAGGCACTCTTCTTGGCTGCAGTGGTTATTATTATATTTACATGCTTCCAGCTCCCGTTTTTCCTCGATGACAACTCGTACCTTTCCACTCCCCTTTTTCTCCCTCCTCGCGCTCACAGACCCATAACGTGTATGGCAGTCCATTCTCCCTGCAACACGGACTATACTGCCCATGATGCTACATTCTTTAGAGCAGGGGTCACCAACCTTTTTGAAAGTGAGAGCTACTTCTTGGGTACCGATTAATGTGAAGGGCTACCAGTTTGACACACACTTCTCAAATAACAAATTTCCTCAGTTTAACTTAATTATGTGTTATCATTAATAATTAATGATATTCATCTATGTACGGACACTAATTATGTTAATTATTTTTCACCATAATTATAAAGAATGCAATTAGGAAACAAGGTAGGAAACATAAATATCAATATGCAACGCTTTATTTCTATATATCTCTGCAAGTATTTACATTTTGAAGTGATCACTTCTACAACATTTTCACTTACCACTAACAAATTTTAACAAATCATGCACTGTTACATACATTATTTTTGTATGTATGTAACATACAAAAAAATCAACTTTCAAATTTTACAGAACTTTTCACCAAATTGGCAGCATTTTAAAGCAAATTGCCACTGAGAACATCTAATATGGCTTTCTTTGTCTGTTAGTGGGAAACCTGGCATTGCATGCTGTTCACCAGTGTGTTGTAATCTGGGGTATAACTTGACACTGCAACTCTGAGTGAGTCTTGCAGATGTGCATCGGAGAGGCGTGTTCTGTGTTTGTTCTTGATGAAGTTCATGTCAGAAAAGGCTGATTCACAAAGAAAGGTTGAACCAAACAGGCTGGCAACCTTCATAGCTGCTGTGCACACACCACTGTACTTTTCTGTGTCAACAAGGCACCAAAAGTTTGGTGCACCCAGATAGGCTTTGAGGAGGACGTCATTTTGCAATGTTACAATTTCGATTTCCACCTGTCCAGCATCCAAGCTGAACATTGAACTTAGTTGCTCAGCAATGCATGTTGTGTCCACATTCATGAAAGGATTGGAAACAAATGAGACACATGGCTCAAGCTGATCAAGGTCACAAAACCTGTTCTCAAACTCTTGACCAAGTCAGTTTATGACTTGAGTGTACTTTTCTGCAACTTTGTCAAAAGTCTCAGATGCAGAAGCATTGTCTTTCAGCACCATCTGCACAGAGGGAAAGTGCAGCACCTTTTTTCTCTGTAAATGCACAGAGAAAATGTTCATCTGGGCTTTAAATCCATTTAAAGCACTTATCATGTCAGCAACAGTCTTACCTTTGCCTTGCAGCTCACAGTTCAAATGGTTCAGTTTCCCAGTAATGTCTGTTAAAAACGCAAGGTCAAGTGTCCACTCAGTGTCCTCCAGCAGAGATGTGTCTTCCCCTTTGGATTGCATGAACTCCTTGATTTCACCCAAAAGTGACAAAAAACGAAGCAAAATCCGTCCCCTGCTGAGCCATCGGATTTCCGTATGTAGTAGCAGGTCACCATATTCAGCTGACAGCTCCTCCAATAGCACCTTGAATGTTCTGTGCTGTTTAGCTCTGGAGCGGATGCTGTTTATGATCTTCACGACGGGAGTCATGACGTGCTCGAAGCCGATCACCTTTGCGCATAACGCCTGCTGGTGAATGATGCAGTGGTAATGCATGAAGTTTGGGAACTCTGTGTCACCTTTACAGTGAGCGATGAATCCCGTATGTCGGCCGATCATAGCAGGAGCCCCGTCGGTAGTCACTGATACCAGCTTTTCCAACGGTACCTTTTTCTTCGCGAAAAACTCCTTCACCGCGTTATAGATGTCAACTCCCTTCGTTGTTGTCTTTAGCGGCAGTAGTGTCAGAAGTTCTTCTTTTGTGGAGAAACCATCAAATACCATCCGGATAAAGACCATCAGCTGTGCTGTACTGCTGCTGTCCACGGACTCGTCACACTGGATGCTAAACCAACTGCACTTTGCCAGATCCTGATCCAACTGATCGGCCAAGTTCCCGGACATAGCCGACACTCTTCTAACAATTGTAATTGCCCCCAGCTGGACATCAGAGAGAGTGGAGATTACATCGTTTCCATATTTCTCGTCTTTAAGCACAGTTTTTGCAATTATCATCATTGCTTCTTTGAAATACTCCCCGTCTAAAAATGCCTTCTTTTCCTTAATCATGAAATGTGTAGCTCTAAATGAAGCTTCGGTTGCTTTTTGAGAGTTTTTCACCGGTCTCGTGAAAAAAGACTGCTGTTTGCTCAAACCTGCCTTTAATTCGCGGGCCTTTTCCGCTCGCAGTGTGCTGCCCTTTGGGTAGTTAGCATGGTAGCTTGTGTGACACGTTCGGAAATGTCTCTCCACGTTGTGCCGCTTTGCCGTTGCCACAGTTGCCCCGCAAATGAGACACACGCATGAATCTTTCACAGTGGTAAAAAAGAACTCTTCCTCCCATTCACTGTTAAAATTATATGTTTTCTTCCTTTTTTCCGCCATGTTTTCCTCATCTCCTCACCTTTGCCTTTGCTGGTCTTCACGGCAACTGTTTCCGTGGAGACCAGCTAGCACTAAATATTAGATCATGATCTAATATTTAATAATAAACTTTTTTTTTTTAATATATTATCTCTAACAAATTAACGCCAATGCAATTGTGATAAAAAAAAAATAGCAAGAAAAAATAAAAATAGATGCAGCTTACTGGTAAGTTGTTATGGTGAGCTATTTTTAGAACAGGCCCGCGGGCGACTCATGTGGTCCTTGCGGGCGACCTGGTGCCCGCGGGCACCGTGTTGGTGACCCCTGCTTTAGAGCTATGCTTGTAGCATTCTGCCTGTTAGCTTAGCACAACAACAACAACAACGAAAAGGCGCTCTCTCACCCAGGAAACACACAGTCGCAGAAAGAGAGAGAGAGCGTCGCCCTGTAACCATGGCAACCGTAACGCTGCCGCCTGGAACGAAAGAACGTAGCTGTCAAACAAAACCCAAACAGTCCTGACCCGCGACAAAATGAAACAGGAAAGTACCGCAGTGTAATCCATTTATTTCAACAAAGTAACTGTATTCTGAATACCACCTTTTTAAACGGTAACTGTAACGGAATACAGTTACTCATATTTTGTATTTTAAATACGTAACGGCGGTACATGTATTCCGTTACTCCCCAACACTGGCTGTCAGCTTTCAGCCCTGATGGTGTGTCCGTGCCGTCGGGTGAGAAAGCTGACACCTCACTGATCCTGATGCGGCGGGTCAGCGCTTTGTGTTTATGTCTTTGTGCAGAATCCGTGTACCTGCTCTCATTTACTGTTTTAGCTGTTTGGTGGTTGTCGAAATTTTGTGAGGTTTAACCTGAGATTCTGGTATTTCGGGCAAAACACATTTATATTTAAAAAGCGATTCAGGATTTTAATGAATCGATATCGCGTAATTCAAGCTAGAATCGGTTTTAATCGGAAAATCAATAATCAAAACCCACCCCTACCACTACTCCATTTCTCTTCCTGTCTTCCAACCAACAGTTGGACTCCACCTTCACTCCATCATATCAGCCACCTTTCTCACTTTACCAGTTATAGCCCGTACTCTCACCTCCAGACTCCAGCACCAGTTGTACTGTTTAGTTCACAGATCTGTTTGCTTGCTCTTTGTAGATCTTTCACATTAAAGTCACAGACACTCAGCTTGTTAACTGTATGTTAATTACGACTGTTCCACAGCCGTTGTAATCGGCTTCTGGGTCTCACCATCTTTGACTAAAGCTAAAGATTTTGTTAAACTAAAAATCTGATCTGGATAACTATGTTATCCAGATAGACATTATTAGTTGGTTTTAGATGTGAGCCATTAACATGCCTTGTTACATAGCATTTTTCTAATCTGCTTTAATACGTTGTACTTTATAAAAATGCTTGAAACGAGACCCAGTAAGTGGTTACAGAAAGAGGGTGATAGATTGCCAGAAGCAGAAAGAACAAGACAATGCTAGTGGCCAGACCTCATACAGGCTACACCCAGGGGAAGATGCTTGATGTCTAGAAACTAACTTCCTTGTTCAATATGTTATATCATTAGGCAAACTGATGATTGTGTAATAATAATTTTCCTAGGTAATCGCCCCTATATTGTACTGACCAGCCGTGTGCATCCTGGTGAGTCCAATGCCAGCTGGGTGATGAAGGGCACTTTGGAGTTTCTGTGCAGCAATGACCTGGTGGCCCAGAGTCTCAGGGAGGCCTTCGTCTTTAAGATCATCCCCATGCTCAACCCAGATGGAGTCATCAATGGCACGTGAGTGAGGAGCAGGAACATTGTTGGAATGGTTAAAAAAATGATATAATATACACTTTTACTTTACTTGAAACATGTAAGGAAACAATGCCCTTGGCTGCACTTACACTAGGCTTCTTAATAATGAAATGCTGCAGGTAGCATATGCTAATGTAACTACAATACAATATTACAATAACATTCACTGTTGATATAATTTTTGTCATTTTTGTGCTTTATGAGTTACTGACAGTTTGAACATTCTCATAATTTTACCTCTGAAATCCACTGTGGTGGTGTACAAACAGTTCTGATGCAATTGGAAAGCACACACTTTCAGCTTTAATTGAAAGGATTTAAGAAAAATATGGCATTAACTGTTCAAGAAATATATCAAGTTCTATACAAAAACTTTAATTTTCAGAGACGCAAAACACATTTCAAAATGAGGACCAAAGAAATGAAGCAAGGAGTGAAGGAGGTAAAAAAAAAAAAATCTATCAGAAATAATAACGTCTTTACTTAACCTTTACTTAACCAAATCACAGTCAGGCTACGAAGTCTGCAATCAAGGGATGCATTTATGAAAGTAAATACGAAAAAAACAAAACAAAACAGAACCCCAGATGAACTTGTGCCAGAAAGTAAGGAGGAGGAGAGAAACAGTTAATAATCTAAAACATCACATCATCTGTCAAACATGGTGGAAGTAATGTTATGGGATGGGTATGTATGGCCGCCAGTCAGCCTCGGCACTGGTGTTCATTGACTGCTGATAGAAGCAGCAGGATGAAGAGTCTACGGGACTGCACTCTGCTCACATTCAGACGAATGCTGCAACACTGATGGGACAAAGCTTCACAGTGCAGATGAATAATGATCCAAAGCAAACTGCAAAGTAACCCAACAGTTTCCTGAGTTTCCCAAGAAGCCTGGCAGAGCGTCTTGATCATACAGATATATGGTTTTGCTGAACCAGAAAGACTGTCATTAGAACATTTTGTCACGGTTCAGTGAAAAAAATACTTGAAACGAGACCCAGCAAGTGGTTACAGGAAGAGGGTGATAGATTGTCTGAAGCAGTCAGAACAAGAAAATACTACTGACGGAACCTCATACCACAGGCTATACCCAAGGGAAGATACGTCAAGTCTGTATGGCTTACTAAAGATACATAAACAGGGTGTACCTTTAAGACTAATTGTCTTAAAGGTACACCCTTTAAGTTTCAGACTTATTTCTGAATTCCAAAAAGACTTTTCCAGATATTGCAAACGCTTGATTGCAGTTGTTGCTTCCAAGGGCGGCCCAACCAGCTATTACGTTTAGGGGCAATCACTTTTTACATGGGGCCATGAAGATATCTCCCCCCCCTATCATAAACATCTTCATTTAGAAACTTCATTTTGTGTTTACTTGTGTTATCTTTGTGTAATATTTAAATGAGTTAAAAATAGGAAATCAGGAAAGGGGCAAACACTTTTTCAAACAACTCTAGATAAACTCAGTTATAGCACTTCATAACATCCATGTCTCTCTGTCCCACCTCTCAACAACAAACAGTACTTTGCTACTGAAGGACACTATTATTCAGCCAAACAACAAGTAACGTTACAGTATTTGGTATATATCACAGATTTACCCCTCACAAATGAATTACAGTGCAAGTATTTGTTTTTGTTGTTGTCTGTCTCCTCAGAAATCGCTGTGACCTGAACAGCAAAGATCTGAATCGTCAGTGGAGTAAACCAGACCCTCTTCTGAGTCCAACCATCTACCACACCAAAGGCTTTCTCTACTACCTCAACATTATAGGACGGACTCCAGTGGTGAGATACACATGCTGTTATGTAATGTTTTCTTTTTGAAATGTTAAGCTCTTTGGTTTTGCTAAATATCTGTCCTGCATGTTTGACACACTTTCACACATTAGTTAATCTACATACATTAGATCCAAAAATTATTCACAGCTTTATTAAAAATTCTAATCAAAAATGCGTTGTAAAATGTACCATACAAAAAAAGATGTGCGTAAGTATTCGCAGCCTTTCAGTTCTTGTCTTGGAAATTCTGAATTTGTCGTTTAAGTATTAGGCTGTAATATCTAAACAGTGAACACTTCAGTTGAACCTGTTAAATTAAAATGACAAGTCTGTACTTTAATCACACATTAATTGTTTGATTTAAAATGCACTGTTTGGTTTCATAGGCAAAATCACAAATCAAAATATTTTATTGTCCAAATGCACAAGCTCTTTCTTTCTTCATATTTACTAGGTTTTCTGTGACTACCATGGCCACTCTCGAAAAAAGAATGTGTTCCTGTATGGCTGCAGCATTAAGGAGACTCTCTGGCAGTCTGGCTCTGCAGTTGACACTGTAGGATTGAAAGAGGATCCTGGATATAGGGTAAGAAAAGCACACACACAAAGCCAAGCAGGCCATAGGGGTTTCTGTTTTTGTTCTACTCGTTCACCAGCAGCAGTATTTCAAATTCTGAAACCAGATAAAATGTTTTGTTCCTCTCCATCTCTCTCTCTCGCTGTCTTTATCATTCTCATCGCCTTTCTAGACCATTCCAAAGACCTTGGATCGTATCGCACCGACCTTTTCTTTCAACAGCTGCAACTTTTTGGTAAAAGTTACAATACTAATAATAATTCTCATTTTGAAAATCACTGCATATAATAAATCCACAGCGTAGTTGTCAGTACAACTAAATACAACTACTAATTAATTCATATTGTTATCCTTCTCAGTATTGTAAGCAAAGTTGTACTTGTTGTCACTGTTAACTTCTTTATTATTAACACTGTCAGTTGTATAAAATAAATATCTCTGCCTGGAACAGCAGGTTAAATAAAGCATTATCTCAGCCATCTTCATGTATCATACCTCATCAACACCACTATCACTGTTATTGTCAGTAGTGTTTATATTTGTTAATGTGTGAATAGTTACATTCATTATTTTTCTTATTATATGGGCCATATTCTCTTACCTACCCTTAATTCTGATTTTAACCTGTCAGGTAGAGAAGTCTCGCTCTGCTACAGCCAGAGTGGTTGTCTGGAGGGAAATGGGAGTTCTGAGAAGTTATACTTTGGAGAATACTTACAATGGCTGCAACCAGGGAATATACAAGGTGTGTGTATGAGAGAGAAATTGGGTGAATTAGGGTACTCTAATAGAATTACTTAATGCTACTGTGCACTTTGTAACTTTTTACCATTCATTTTGTGCCATGTGTACAGGGAGTAACTATGTGACCAGTTTAAAGCAGTTTTATACCTGTAGCTCTGTAGAGCTCCAGAGTGGCAGGGTTGGTGTTGATAAGGAGATCCTGACCATGCTGTGCCAATAATACCTCAGTGGGTAAAGTGTTTCGCTGTCAGCCTGCACAGAATACTTTGTGTCTCTGCTCAACTTGCCTGATTTATTAGACCAGACATGGTCAGAACTGCCAGCCCCTCTTTTTTTATTGTCACACCACCAAACACCATCTTCTCTACATGACACATGTTGAACAAGGGTGGTTAGCAGAAGGAAAATCTGTTGCAATGCTGAATCACTGAATCTCATCTACTTGCTAATGCTATGTGTATTTCTCTATAAAGCCCAGGTCGTAACAGATCTCAGAGCAGCCAAAGATAACCCGTGGCCCTTCGCACGCTGCTTTCCTCTCAGTTTACCAACACAGACCAGGGGTTTATTCACAATGCGTCTGTGCAAACCACTAGAAACAAGCTGCTGATCTCTCAGCTTGCCCAGCTCCAGTAATTGTTAAGGGGTAATGGACACACCCTCAGAGAGAGAGAGAGAACTAGACTTTGTTATGAGATTGAAATATGTTTTCAGGGACAATAGCTGACTGCGGCCGCAAGATAGCAAAAATGTAAAGGCTGGATGCACATATTAATTGACAGGTCTTTATGGGAGCACTGTCATTGGTTCACACTTGTATGCAACTTTGTTTTGTTCTTGATGTTTTTGTTTTTTGGAGCACAAGTTCCTTTTGAGCTGGACCACTTAGCCTATGCACTTATAAATCTAAATCAAAACAGAATGTAATGATATGCAAATTTCATAAATATGGTCATTTCCCAAAGATTGAGATGTTTAGCACCGGGTAGCATGATGTCTTCTTTTAACAACAGGCCATAAAAGTCTATAAACTGAGGTGAGCAGCTGCTGGACTTTTGGATGCCTCATTCTTGTCTGAGAGATGATTTTTTATTTTTATTATACAGGGAGTGCAGAATTATTAGGCAAATGAGTATTTTGTCCACATCATCCTCTTCATGCATGTTGTCTTACTCCAAGCTGTATAGGCTCGAAAGCCTACTACCAATTAAGCATATTAGCTGATGTGCATCTCTGTAATGAGAAGGGGTGTGGTCTAATGACATCAACACCCTATATCAGGTGTGCATAATTATTAGGCAACGTCCTTTCCTTTGGCAAAATGGGTCAAAAGAAGGACTTGACAGGCTCAGAAAAGTCAAAAATAGTGAGATATCTTGCAGAGGGATGCAGCAGTCTCAAAATTGCAAAGCTTCTGAAGCGTGATCATCGAACAATCAAGCGTTTCATTCAAAATAGTCAACAGGGTCGCAAGAAGCGTGTGGAAAAACCAAGGCGCAAAATAACTGCCCATGAACTGAGAAAAGTCAAGCGTGCAGCTGCCAAGATGCCACTTGCCACCAGTTTGGCCATATTTCAGAGCTGCAACATCACTGGAGTGCCCAAAAGCACAAGGTGTGCAATACTCAGAGACATGGCCAAGGTAAGAAAGGCTGAAAGACGACCACCACTGAACAAGACACACAAGCTGAAACGTCAAGACTGGGCCAAGAAATATCTCAAGACTGGTTTTTCTAAGGTTTTATGGACTGATGAAATGAGAGTGAGTCTTGATGGGCCAGATGGATGGGCCCGTGGCTGGATTGGTAAAGGGCAGAGAGCTCCAGTCCGACTCAGACGCCAGCAAGGTGGAGGTGGAGTACTGGTTTGGGCTGGTATCATCAAAGATGAGCTTGTGGGGCCTTTTCGGGTTGAGGATGGAGTCAAGCTCAACTCCCAGTCCTACTGCCAGTTTCTGGAAGACACCTTCTTCAAGCAGTGGTACAGGAAGAAGTCTGCATCCTTCAAGAAAAACATGATCTTCATGCAGGACAATGCTCCATCACACGCATCCAAGTACTCCACAGCGTGGCTGGCAAGAAAGGGTATAAAAGAAGAAAAACTAATGACATGGCCTCCTTGTTCACCTGATCTGAACCCCATTGAGAACCTGTGGTCCATCATCAAATGTGAGATTTACAAGGAGGGAAAACAGTACACCTCTCTGAACAGTGTCTGGGAGGCTGTGGTTGCTGCTGCACGCAATGTTGATGGTGAACAGATCAAAACACTGACAGAATCCATGGATGGCAGGCTTTTGAGTGTCCTTGCAAAGAAAGGTGGCTATATTGGTCGCTGATTTGTTTTTGTTTTGTTTTTGAATGTCAGAAATGTATATTTGTGAATGTGGAGATGTTATATTGGTTTCACTGGTAAAAATAAATAATTGAAATGGGTATATATTTGTTTTTTGTTAAGTTGCCTAATAATTATGCACAGTAATAGTCACCTGCACACACAGATATTCCCCTAAAATAGCTAAAACTAAAAACAAACTAAAAACTACTTCCAGAAACATTCAGCTTTGATATTAATGAGTTTTTTGGGTTCATTGAGAACATGGTTGTTGTTCAATAATAAAATTATTCCTCAAAAATACAACTTGCCTAATAATTCTGCACTCCCTGTATGATGCTTCAAATGTTTTCAAATGGATAAAGCCAGTCTGGACTGCAGGCAGGCTAGTCCAGGTCATCTGCTGTTAGTGAGCAATGCTGTTGTCACAGTATGAGGTTTAGCATTGTCTTGCTGAGTCATGCAAGGACTTCCCCGAAAAAGCATCTGTTGCTAATCTTCTGGAGCCTTTCCAGATATGCAAGTTGTACAATTCTCTTAAACTATTTGGTGATTAGACTCAAATGACCCATCATAGCAGAACAGAATCCCACCAGTGATGGGACAGCACCCACCCCACACATCCACAGAAGAGCACTGAGATATAAAAATGTGCATAGACGAAGCTGATTTTCTTGGAAAAGGTGGGCAAAACATGACTGGGCTAGAGCAGTGATGTAAGAATTGAGTTTGGCAGCATGATAAAACGAATGTAAAGTAAAGAATAGCTAGTAGCTGCAAACCCAGGATAGCAGGGAGATGAGTGATTACAGATCTTCCTTATTGAACTTTTGCATAAGCTTTGCTTCAGAGAATCTTTTCCTGACTAAGATGCTCTTTTCATGCCCTATTATGTTACTGACATCTTGTCAGTTGTTCCAATTTGATGTAAACTGTTCCTTCTGCTGTGCCTCAGAAGGGCACTTTTGAGTCATGTTGGTCCATCAAATTAAAAAAAAAGATTAGTATTTTTAATTAAATAGTAAAATGTCTCAGTTTAAGCATTTACGATATTCTCTATGCTCTATTGTGAATAAAATATGCTTTTATGAGATTTGCAGATCTCTTTTTGTTTTCATTTGACACAGCATCGTAGCTTTTATTTGGATTGGGTTTGTAAAAAATCCAGTAGCGTGTTCCTAACAAATGTCTCTCATTGGGCAGTGTGCACAAATTTTCAGGATGTATAATATACTTAACTTGGCTCAGGAGGGGAGCGTGTCTGTGTGTGTGCCTGTGTGTTGTTACAGGGGCTGCAGACAGGAACCCAGGAGCACCAGGAAATGGGGATGAAGTTCTGCCACAGTCTGTTGTCTGTAACCAAAGACACAAGGATTCTATACAGCAGGAAACTCATCAACCATATTGACCTGGACCACAACATGCTGGACCACAAGTCTCACAAGTAAGCTACCGTTCTAGGGCGGCTTATCATATGTGGGTTTTCCATGTGGCAGCAGGGAGGACAGTGCTTAAACCAGGGCAGTTCGAGTGGAATTCAGGTATTTATGGGAAGAGGTGATGAACTCTTTCCCAGTTAAATTTACCCTTCATTCTAATTTGTGTTGTACAGTTATTTCATTTTTAACTTTAATTTTTATATTTTATTTTATTCCTTCCTAGTTAAATTTACCCTTTTTAATTTTCATATTTATTTCCTATCTTATTCATAGCCTTTTCTTTTTTTCTTTAGGTCACGAGCAGTTGTCTAAGCATTTCACTGCATATCGTACTGTGTATGACTGTGTACGTGACAAATAAAAATTTGAATTTTGAATTTGAATTTGAACAGCTGCTGATGCAAAACACACCTGATGCCACTGCTGCAAGCAAGCAAGCTGTGTGTTTACACAGTGTGTTTTACATAAAACTTAGTTTGTTGTTTTTGGTGAACAAGACTTAACATGGCAATTCTTTCTTCTTTCATGCAGCTGTTTTGAAGACGATGAGCCTCCGTGTGCTGAGGAGATCGAGTACTCTGGTGGCTGTCCCACACTTAAAGGCAGTGATTTGGATTCAGACATTGACAGCAACATGGCCCATGTTGATGATGATGACAAAGAGCACAGTGCTCAAAAACATCAGCAAGACAGCATCAGTCAGTCTCAGCAGTCAAGCATAAAGAACCACCTGTTTCCTCCACAAACCCGGCAGCCATCCGTTGATACACCTAGTGAGAGAAGAGACTTGCGTAATGGTTTGAGGATTTCAAAATGATAACTCACAAGTTTAAAGGGTTTTTTTTAATAATTTACTTTCTTAACGATAGTAAGAGAGCATCAGCTAATATGAGCTGTAGTCCTTTAAACACAGCAGACTGTTCTGGATGAAAATAATAATACTTGGGTTTGTAATTCAAAACCAGCTTAACTAGAATGTATTACTAAAGACTGAAAATACCAGGCATGTGATCAATACTTCATAACAGACTTTAACATAAACATGTATAGCCAAGTACAGCCATGACTTAAAGACTGGCTGTTTTACTTAGACCTAAATTTTCAGGAAAGGAATCTCATAACTCCACCAGTTATGAGATGAAATGACAATAGTTTCAATGAATGATGGATTAAAACCAGTTCTTATTGAATATTTATGTATGTAAAAGGTCATCAGCATAGTCTTAATGATACTGATAACATCACCAGTGAACAAAAATGCATGCTATAACGAATGAAAAATGCAACTATAACAGTGATCTGCATTTTGTCTGTCTTTGTCATTGGGTGAAAATAATTTCGTGTTAGCCTTTTTAGTTAATATCTACAACATCAGTTTAGTGTTCCAGCATCTTATTGTGACTGGCTTTTTTCTGTCTGTACTACTGCAGGCACTACTTTGATTATTAGTAGGTAATTAGCAAACTGAAACAAACTTGATTGTTGCTGTGTAAAACTTTTAAATCAACTTAGTTGTATTAATTACATGAAATACTGGGGACTGGTACTTATCTTTCCTCTTCTGTATCTTTGCAGAAAGAACAAAAACAAAAACAGGTGAATAGGTTTAACCTGCTTGGAGGAAAGAATTCGGCATGTTTCCCAAAATGTTCTCACCAAAATGTCAAGTTCAAATGTTATGCTGTATGTTATAGACTTAAAATGTGTAAACTGTAAGGCAAGGGGTGGTATTTGGCTTCTGAGTAAATATCAGCGATTTACTTTACAATTAATATCCTGCCAAGAACACATCCTGTACACAACTCCATGTTTTATCTTTTCAAGTTTCATTACAAACAAATCTCATAAAAGGTCAAAGAAACTCTGATGACTGATGGTGCATTTATTCAGAAGAACATTAATATTGACTGTAATATTATCACAGAACTGCAACTACGCTGCCTTTACAGCAGTTGTAGTTTGTTTTGTAATCCACAAAGGCACAATGCTGCTCTCAAGCGTCATGTATGAAATTATAAATGTTAACATTTTCCAGAAAGAATTTTTTTCCCAACATTTTTTGCTTAAACAAGCCTATGCTGATGGAATCTAAAATTTCTGAAAGTACATGAGTTTTTTTTTACCCAGTAGGTTAGCCTTTTAGCCTAAATTTGTGCAAGTGTACGATAAATGATATAGTTTATACATTTATACAGTTTGGGGATTCCATGGATGGAGGATCCGAACACAGAGCACACAGGGAACACAATAAAGCCCCAAATCCAAATCTTAAATCCAAAAGTAGACATCCAAGTAAAAGCAAACAAGCAAATAAATTCAGCAAAGCTAGGGAAAGGCAAAATCTAAAAATACTCCAAAGATTATAGATGAGAAGCTTGGAAGTCAGAACAAGGTAAAATAGAAAGAACATACAAGGTCTCTTTGTTTACATTGTACTGTATATACTGCACATGTTGTACTGCTGTGAGTACTCCTGCTATTTTTAACTCTTTTAACTCCATTTTGACTGCCTCCAGTCATTTTGCACCTTTAAATCACACTGGATCTTTTCCACTTTGAAGAAACAATTTGAACTTTAGAATTTTATTGTGAAAAGAGGATCACCCGCAGGAAGTCAAATCAGTTGATATCCATCCATTTGAGCTCAAGTTTGAAATTGCTGATGCAAAATACAAGTGGTCAAAACTGCGCTTGCAGGAGATGAATAAGCAGCAATGCCAGAAGTGGTCAAAAAGTTTACAGGGAGATTTTTAATTTAATAATTGGTTATGGGCAAAGTTAGGTGGGAGAAGTAGAAGAAGCTTTTATCACACCTAAATCCCATTCCTCCTCCCAGCTGTGAATTCTTTTTCTGCCATGAGACAGGGCATCTCATTGCCCACTGTCCCTATCTCCAGTGCAAAGAGCAAAAGTTGCCAACTTTTTTTTCAAAAGGTTCTGTATTTTTGATGGGCAAAGAGGAGGCTTGTGTTCTGATTATGGTTTTGCATGATATTGGAGCCATCAGCCCGACTCTTCTGGATAGGGGAGAAGATGTTGAGCTAATAGTAATGTGGGCGGATGTCTCTCCACTCTGCAGTGGTTGGTTGCATCAGTGGAGGTGATGAGCCAGAGTAGTGGGCTGTGGTAGACTCCTTTGTCATGTGGTGCTGAAGACGTTTTTTTGTTTTTGAAGCCCTTCAGTCTCAGATGCCGTCTGACGGTTATGGGACTGCAGTCAGCACCAGTAACGGCCTTAATTTGGGTTGAGGATCGTCCAGTGTCTTGACAGACGGCCAATTGGATCCTCCGGCTCAGTGCTGATGAATTTTTCTGGGGTCTTCCACTTGACGTTTTTGTTCCATAACCCTCAGGAACATTTAAGAAATTCCAAATGACTGTCACACTGCGTCCCACCTCAGCAGCGATGGCGTGCTGCAAGCTTATGCAGTTCAACAACCCGACCACGTTCAAAAAGGGAACGTTTTTGTGCCTTTGCCATCAAAACGTCATGACAGTGTGACAGAAATTGACAATGTGGTTCTAAATTTTTGATCAGCTGTAAAACAGCCTGTTTCAGTTTAAGCATTATTTTCAATAAATTACATGCTCAAAAGACTGTTTTGTCTCACTCCCAAAATAGGATTTTTTGCCATTGATCGGGACTGTAGGATGTACTGATTTTTCTGACATGCTCTTACACATGTTCAAGACTCCGGCATAGTCAAGATACATCCCTGTTTGAATATATCCATCATATCTACATCCCAAGACCCTCAAAACGACTACCAGATGTGTGTTAGCACAAGTACAAACATCTGCTATTTCAATGTGACAGGCTGCAATTGTGCTATGTCCAAAGCATGTTCCTTGATTTGCAAAATACCATCAGAAATAAAGGGATTTTAATGCCCCCAAACTGGCTGGGACACTTGATTTTGTTGAACTAACAAACATTTTAGGAAGGTTTATGACTTTTGCATTGGAGATTTAAGAGAGTCCAAGAATTTTATTTGATTGTCTCTAATATAGTTAGGTATTCTGAGTTTTACCATAAATTGGTGACTCAACCATTTGGTAGAGACCTCTATCTAAAAAAAAAAGACGGGGTTGTTTGAACAAAAGAATAAAGATTATATTTACTGTGGCCCCAAATGAGGAAAAAATACAGTGAAAAAATGTTTTCATGTTTTTTTTCTTGCCGCTGCCTTTAAAGGCTCAAGGTCACTGAAATTTGATCTCGTTCAAGATTTTTAGTAGATACACATATGGTATGAATTTGAAAATCCTGTCACTTTGTTCTCGAACTATCACGTTCACGAGATTGTCAGAAAACTTGACCTCTGACCTTAAGGCTGAGCTGAAGGTTTTTATAAGCTTAAAATTCATATGAGTTCAATTCAATTTTATCTACCGGTATTTAGCGCCAAATCACAGTGGATTAATTTGCTGATTAATTTCCCAGGTAACAGACTGATTGAAAATAATGAGAAATTCTAATGTCTAAATCTAAAAGAGCAGAAGTGTGAGAGTACAACAACAGCATGAACAAAAAGGTCTGAGGAACCACTGGAGCATAAATAAAAAGCAAGTGAACTTGGTTATCTTTCACCTCACAATGTGAACATAGAAATTTATCTTGGTCCACTTTTAGATCCATTTTGAAGAGGACTGTATGTAAAAACAAGATTTCAGGCTGCAAACAAGGTTTACAGTGTGCAACTTAAATGACAAACCCATGGACCCTATTTCAGAAAGCAGATTTTGTGAAAATTTGTGTTATTATTGCCAACAATGTTCTAACAGTGATCAATCACTGTGACAAAAAAAGACACACAAACACTGAAAATACATTTACAGGCACAATGGAGGCATACAGATGAACATACACATGAGACTGTGGTTCAGGGAATCATCTTGCACCCACAGAC
The DNA here is from genome assembly GCF_963969265.1 of Rhamphochromis sp. 'chilingali'. Lineage (NCBI taxonomy): Eukaryota > Metazoa > Chordata > Actinopteri > Cichliformes > Cichlidae > Rhamphochromis > Rhamphochromis sp. 'chilingali'. Next base: position 43,877,563 of record NC_137930.1, read on the forward strand.
ATCAATAATGGTGGACAGACATTTTAATTATTAATGCTCTGAATTAAGTATCTTTCTATTGCTCTACACTATGTCTGTGTGTGTGTGTGTGTGTGCGCGCGCGCGCACAGGCAAGGACATGGAACTCTACAATGCAGCATGCATAGTATAATACACGTTTCTATCTATCTATACACACACACACACACACACACACACACACACACACACACACACACACACACACACACACACACTTCTACGCTTTTTGACAGAGAGAGAGATAAAGCACTAAGGTGAGCCTAACTGTAAAATAAGGGGCTATTTTTCGTACAAGGCAACAACTGTCTAACTGTGCATATTAAGTACATAACAGTAACAGATGGATAAACATGTCGTAAATTACAAACTAAGGAGAGGTAATGCCATATAAATGATGTCTTAAGCACTTGCTAATACCTTGTTAAAGCTTAATAGCGTGACATTATTATGTGCTACTGTGTGGCTTGACTGTGTGGCTACAATTACAGGAGGAGATGTGTTATCACAGAGCGTGATACGACTGTCTCTGAAACACAATAAACAATACACAGGGCTATAATAGCTCTCTTGATACAATAACAGTTAATTAGGCTGGTGAAGTGGGAGCTGTATTGATTGGCTCAGTTAATTGGTCATTTAACTCTGCAATCCCACAGGCCCATTCAACACAGCTAGTGTTACAGGTAGTGTGTGAGAGAGTGTTTGGGAGTGTGTCTGTGTTTGTAAGAGTAAGCCTATACAACAAATAGTCTCATGCCTTTAAGCTACTAATGTTCTGCCTCACTGCTCTTATTTTTGCACAGAGTTGTTGTTGATGTCTAAGTTATAATTATGAATACATGGACTGGACTGGCGAATACGATTTACTCTAACTTTGCATTAAGCACTTTTTACTGCAAGCTTTATTCATCCAAGCAACCTAAATCCAGCCTAAACTAAACCTGTTTTAACCCATTTAAAGCCTTATGGACAATGGTAATGATTTAAAGCTGTATACATAATTTATGCACTGAATATTTAGATCTCAAATCACAGCATGCATTACTTCCACCGTCCTTCCAAGTTTTCAGTAAGAGACAAGATTTTTGTTTGCCATAAAAAAATGTTTGTATCAAGAAAAAGAACTTCAATTTTAAAGCCTAAAGATCCTTTCAGTTCACAAACCAGCTTCTGACAAAGGTACAGTGCTCTGAAAAAGTATTTGGGCCTCTTTATTTTTTACATAACCTGAGTAAATACTGAATGCTTTTTAAAATAATTTTTCACAGTGCTGTAAACACGGAGCAGATAAACTGTTAACAAAGGCCATGTTTTAGTTACTTTGGGTTAATACTTCTTGGATTTTTGGATTTTGCCATTGATCAGTAAGATGGTAGAAGACAGGTCTCACTCTTGGAAAAATAAATGGATTTCTGTTAACTTGCTGAAATTTTTTAAATTATTTACACATAAATAACAAATAACTGGTATGTTCGCTGGCATTGGAAACTGTTTTTTTTTTTAGGCTAAATTTTATTTTATTTCATTTCAGTCCTCTGAAGTCATCGTTTCTTAAATAATGGATTATTTTTTAAAAATATAGCTCAGCATGCAGAGCCAACAAACTTAGTTGTCGCATGCATAAACAAAATAAAACATTGCAGTAATAAAGCTAAATTAAAACATTATCACAATAAATTAGCTGATCATTTGTCTTTTAAATCAGTTATTATATAATGTGTAAAATCAGAGGACTGTCCCACAACAGCTTCACTCACTGACACGTAAACATTATACGCTGTACTGCTATTCATATATTATTATTCAGTTAGAAAATACATCTAAAATGTGTGACTGCAGGGAAAACGTGTGAGGTGGAAAAAGCGAGTCAGAAGAACAAAAGAGAGTAAGGAAAGAGATATAGGAGGCTGCTCCTCAGAGGACCATCATCTACTATATCAGGTTTTTAACATATCAAAATATGAAACTGGAGCATGGGGAGTGAAATCTGTTCTATGATTTCTGAGTAGTAAATTATTTATCAGTCTGAAAGCCCCTCTAACTACGGTAAGACCTATTGCCAAGGGGGGTTGTGAGTCATGTATATGTAATACTGCCTAATACCAGTGACAGAGACACTGACTGAGAATTACTCTACAGGTTTATATCTGCACTATGTTCCTCTGAAACTCATGGTGATGAGAAGACTCCAGGATGTTATTGCATACAGGCAAGAAACAGGAGGACATGTCACAGCTACCTTGGGTGATTTCCATTTCCTACACTGACAGTATACTTCCTATACACTTTATACTAGACCAATACAGTTAGTATAAAGGTGGAATTCGGTGAAATAATTAAGCGTCATCAGCTTAAAATGCAAATTATTCTGTAACACTTGATGTAACCAAACACTGACCATGAGCCTCACAGCCAGTGTTCAAATGTCCAACACAACTATAAATTCACTACAGTACGATAATCTAACATGTTTATCATGCACAAGACTAGAAAGTATTTTCATGCAAGATTTGAATAACACAAACTTGATATGCTTTCTTTCACGTTTCATGATATGAAAAAACATAATTTGGCAAAACTCATTATATACAGATGCAATGTGTGTGTGCAATACTTCATACCATCCCTCAAAGCTTCTTAAATTTTATTTTTGCATTTAAATTAAACATAACATGCTTATACATAATCAACCAAGAACAATTACTGTTTTTAACATTTGTGAACTTATAAGCATGAAAGGAAAAAAAAAGAAAGGAAAAAAGAAGAAAAAGAAGAGGAAGAAAAAAACAAAAAAACAAAAAAAAAACAAATAAAATAATTCACGCGGAGTGTGAGGCATGAATTATGATCAGTTATTTTTTTAAGAATTCTAGAAATGGTTGCCAAATCATACAAAAACTCGCCAGTTTCCCCTCTCTATCAAATCTTATCTGCTCCACCCTGGCCACAGACACCATCTCATTAAGCCACCTGTTAAAACACGGGGCCGAAGAAGACCGCCACTGTAAAAGAATAAGTTTCTTTGCAGCCAGCATACCCATTGTAATTATCTGTTTTTGTGAAAAGGAAAAAGATCCGACTGATGCAAATGATCCAAGTATAGCCAATGTACCATCACGTGGTACTTTTTTCCTAAATTGGTTTGAAAACCACATAAAAATCCGGCTCCAAAAAGCATTCAAAACCGGGCAATGCCAAAATTAATGTGCAAGGGAACCTTCACCGACTTTACATCTGTCACATAAGGGGGATACAGAATTATAGATCCGGTTAAGTTTAAGTTTAGAAAAGTGTAGTCTATGAATGACTTTAAACTGGATTAGTTTATATCTGGCATTTATTGAGCCTTTCTGAATATTGGACAAACAATTTGACCATTGGTCTTCAGACAGAGGGACCCCGAGGTCTTCAGCCCATGTTTTCTTAATTCGGTCGGAATCAACTGGGATTGTAAAGCACTTAACAAACTGAGATATCAAATGTTTAAAATCTGCTTTCCGAATTATATCAAAGTAAGTATAACTTCGTGGCTTCAGTGGAAAGTCTGAAAAGTTTTGTTGAACAAAATTCCTTATTTGAAGATAACGAAAAAAATGTGATTGAGGTAATTGAAACTTTTCTTGAAGTTGAAGGAAGGACATAAATTTGTCATCTGTATATAAGTCCTCAATGTATTTCAATCCCTTTTCCCCCCATTCTAAAAACACCCTATCCATTTTACCTGGTTTAAACAAGTAGTTATGTATTATTGGCATTCCTACTGAAAAATCAGGTAGTTTGAGAGATTTCCTAATTTGACTTAATATCTTTAAGGAGTGTTTAACAACAAAATTACGACTGAGCGAATTGTTAAAAGAACCCGTGTTAGAAAACAATAAGACCGGTAATGAGGCTTCAGATACTGTTGCTGCCTCTACCTGGAGCCAGATCGGAAGCTTGTCATGACAATAATCAATAGGCAAACCCCACTGCCAGTGCAATAGAGCTCTTGAATTTGCTGCCCAATAATAATGTCTAAACACAGGGAGACCTAACCCCCCGCAGGAAGTGTTTTTTTTTTGAAGATGAGCCATGGATATCCGAGGGGGTTTTCCTGCCCAAATGAATGAGTGAATCAATGAATCAAGCTGCTTAAAAAAGTTTAAGTGGCAAGTGAATAGGAAGGTTTTGAAAAAGATATAAAAATCGTGGCAAAGACACCATTCTAACCATCCCTCAAAGCTAACTGGTAAATGTGCTGGTACTTATATAATGCTTTTCTACTTAATTTGAGCATTCACAGGGCTGTCTTACTGGAAGCCTCATTCACCCATTTCCAACGCATTTTCTTTCTATGGCTAAGTGCTTTCAACCTAACATGCACACACTCACACTTTGATAGATGCATCTGGTGCAACTTTGAGAACAGTATCATGCCCCAGGATACTTCAGCATGCTGTTTGAATGGTTAGAATTCAATTTATTTCAATTTTATTTATATAGTGCAAAAACACAACAACAGACGCCCCAAGGGACGTAATCTTGTTAGGCAAAGACCTTCCAATATTAGACAGAAACCCCAACAATCAGATGACCCCCTATGAGCAAGCAGAGTTTTATTTATTTCTGGTTAAATAAACATTAAATAAAAAAATAAAAAAATAACGTGGCAGCTGTCGCACAAACCATATACTTCTGGGCATCCTCGTCTCTCTCTCTTATTTTCTTCTTTCATGAGCTTCTCAGAGTAGTCCTATCTTCTTAGCACATTTCTATTTCTACCCTTAATCACCCTAACCTGCTGCACATCCTTTCAAAATCACTCAAACTCACTATAACCCTTTGCCACATCTCTCTTTGTTGTACATCTTAACTTCAATTACTAGTGTATATTTCCTGGGTATCCCACTTTTTCTTTTCTAACCTCTTCCTTTGAATACTTTCCTGTACTTCCTCATTCCATCACCACGTCTCCTTATCGTCTTTCCTCTGTCCAGAGGATACACCAAATACCTTCTTGGCACTTTCTCTCATCACTTCAGCAGTCCTTTCCCAGTCATCTGGTAACTCTTCCCCACCCTAGAGCCAATCTTAATCCCTTCCTCTTTCCTAAATGACACAAAGTTTTCAGAAACATTATTTGGCTATTGCAAGGTTCTAACCTGTTGCAATATTATATTATCATTTCAGTGATAAAGTTTTATTTTCATTCTTAAATGCACTTGTTCATTATATTCCACTGGTTGTAAACTACTTTTGGTTGCTCCCTTATTCACACAAGGGTTTACTACAACAGTAGCTCTGCATAGATTTAAGAGATTTTTACACTGGACACTATTCCTTATGCAAAGCCTCCTACTGAACTTATTATAGACTCAAACAGCACTGCCCTCATCATAAATGGAGAATGGGTGGAATCTGTCTCCAGCTTTAGGTTTCTGGGCACCCACTCTCTGCCAGTCTCAACATTGGTGTTGTGGGTCACCAACAGAGATGGGCAGTGACGCGTTACTTGTAACGCGTTACTGTAATCTGATTGCTTTTTTCGAGTAATGAGTAAAGTAAGGGATTACTATTGCAAAAACGGTAATTAGATTACTGTTACTTTCCCGTAGGAACACTGCGTTACTAAAACCGTGATTTTTTGCAAGAATGTCTCATGACAGTGACGTAAGCGAGTGCGCCGTTAGTGACAACAGCTGTGTGCAGATCAACAATGGATCATATATCGATTGTGGGAGAGAGTATGAGCGTGCAGCGTTTAAAGCGTGGAAGTACTGACCTTACTTTGAGTTTGATTCCATAAAAAGTGACAAAAACATTAGTGTCTGTTAGGGCTGCCACGATTTGTCGACTAGTCACGATTACGTCGACTATTAAAATCGTCGTCGACTGATTTAATAGTCGACGCATCGTTTGAAGCTTTGTAAGATCACAAAAGACGCAGGAATAAGTAGTAGGATTTAAGAGTGTAATAACGGACTGAAACAGAAGATGGCAGCACTGCATGTACAAGGATGCCAGCTGCCGTTAAACCCCGAAGAAGAAGAAGCTGTGTCCCAGAATTCATAGCGCAGCCCAGCTCAGTTTCCAACAATGGCGGCAGCTAGTTAGTTTTGATATTACTCTTATTATTCTTTCTGGGTCACAAAATAAACCTTTAACATATTTTCAGGCGAGAATGAAGCTGTGTAAACCTCAAATATCTGCTCAGTTTATCAAGACACCACATGTTTTCAAAAGCGCTCCGACGTTTTCGGAGACGTCTGTTACCCACTAGCTCGATAGCTAGCCGGGGGCTAGGCTTGCTAGAGCCGTGAGAACACCGGACTCCTGGCAAATCGTTTTCAAACCCACCGCTGTCTTTCGCTACTCAGGTTAAACATATATAAGTCACTTAGATAACTTAAAAATTTTATTGTTTGGCTTTTGTAGTATTTTATTAGTTCCTGAGTAAATCGGTTTGGCTGAGATTAAAGTTATAGTTTTTACACAGCTGAATAAACTTCAAGCAGACAGCTGATTATCAGAAGTGTGAGATGCTCGAGAGTTTACTCCGGTGTCCTGTTATATTTTAGATAGCAAGGAGTTTATTAAATTTTAATGAAATTTGCAGATTGTTTCGGTGAAGTTTAATAAACTATCATCTTGTCTTTATTTTTAGTTAGCACAGACCTTAAACACTTAAAGCTGTAAGCTAATGATAGTTATATAAGAGCAGATGCTGCTGGTGCAATAAGCTGTACGTTTTACGTCCAATGGATGATGATCTGATTAGTCGACTAATCGCAAAAATAATCGGTGACTAGTCGACTATCAAAATAATCGTTTGTGGCAGCCCTAGTGTCCGTTGTGCGTGGGAAGAAAACTTCTTTTTACAGCGAAAAAACCCCCTAAACTTCCAAGCAAGTACCGAGTGCGCAACAACATAATGGGAAACTCACAGAGAAACTCGCGGATTCTTCCACTGACCGCAGCACACCTGCACCAGGTTAAACCTCCGCCTACCGCAGTGCTGCTTAATAGGTGAAAATAGAGCAACAGGACCGCTGAGTCTTTGACTTTATTTATGTTCTGCTGTGTTTTACTTGCATCTATTTGAAAGAGTGAGTGTAAACACAAAAAATATTTTATTTTATGTGCTGGAATGTGCAGAAAATAGGTTTCAATGTTAAACTAATTTATTCAACTCAGAGAATGTTGCATATAATTAAATTTTTGCTTGATGCATAAAGTTAAAAGATTAAATCAGAATCAGAATCAGAATCAGAATACTTTATTGAAACTAATAAAACAAGTTTTGAAAAGAGACTTTTCCATTTGATTACATTTTGTATGATGGATTATGCAGAAAAAGTAGAATTGGGCTGAAAGATCTATCGCATAGGTGTCAAACTCTGGCCCGCGGGCCAAATCTGGCCCGCAGCCTAATTATATTTGGCCCGCGAAGCCATACCAAATTATTGTTAGAGCTGGCCTACTGGTATTATACAGCTAATATATATATTGTTTAGTATTAAGCTTTGCTTGTTCCATATTCAGTTTTTCAGCAAAACTTGTTTGAGTCCATAAGAAAAGATTCATTCTTATATCTAGAGGAAGATTTTTTTTTCAATAAATATTAACGTTAGCCCGCGACTTTGTTCCAGTTTTGAATTTTGGCCCACTGTGTATTTGAGTTTGACACCCCTGGTCTATCGCTTTATCACCTATTCAGGGTGTAAATCGTGTTTTTAAAAAGTAACTAAGTAACTAAGTAATTAATTACTTTTGAAAATAAGTAATCAGTAAAGTAATGGGATTACTTTTTTGGGGAAGTAATCAGTAATTAGTTACTGATTACTTTTTTCAAGTAACTTGACCAACACTGGTCACCAATGCCCTGGTAAAGATGAAGTGCAGCAGAGGCTGAACAGGAAGGCTGTGAAGAGGGTAATTAACACTGCCCAAAAATTCATTGGCTCTACCAGGGGTGGCCTCCATTGCCAGCTGCTCCTGTCTCAGGAAAACTAGTGCCAACAAAAGTTACCCCTTGCACCCTGCACACCGGTCCCACCCAACCCTGGACACACACACACACACACACACACACACACACACACACACACACACACACACACACACACACACTACCCCTGGGCCACCCACCCACCAATCTGAGACAACCTTCGTAACCCTCATCACTCACACCACTCACATATGGACGCTACTCAGACTGAGTCCCTTGCACTACTTCCAAGCACTCTGCAACCTGTTCTTTAATGTGCCTTTTCTATTGTTTGTCTTTTTCTTATTTTGTATATATTTTTCATGTTTGTTATTTATACCTGCTGTCTTTCTATATATATTTCATTCCTGCACAGCTGATATGGAGCTCCCAAAATTTCGTTGTACATGTACAATGACAATAAAGGGCATTCTGTTCTATTTACTAAGTTTAATTAGCGTTTTTGCTATTACATCACTTTTATTTTTTTTGCTATTTTTAATCTATAATAATAACAATATAGGGCTGTTTACCACACGCCTGACCCAATTATGAAGAAGTTCTGGTTAATATCAGCTCAAATAACAAAATCAAATCTGACATCTTACCAGCACCCCTCTTAGATCACAGACCCACAGACGTTTCTTGAGATAAATGTCTCGGCACAGTACAAAACAAGAAAGGCAATATGTTGGAAAGCTGGATTTGTGTGTGTGTGTGTGTGTGTGTGTGTGTGTGTGTGTGTGTGTGTGTGTGTGTGTGTGTGTGTGTGTGTGTGTGCAGGAGAGGTGGTCTAAGTAATGGCAGATTGTGTGTCACTTAGGCAAAGAGACTCCCGTGGGATGATGTGATAAAAGAGAGAAAATTTGATTAAAATACTGACAAGGCACTCAGAAGCACAGACACACTTACACACATGTAGAGTAGAAAGAGAAGACAGAGCAGGAGATGGAGCGATAAATGCAGTAAATGGAAGGAGCATACAAATATGGGGTGAGTGTGGGAAACAAAGACAAATACTTGACTTAAGTAGAGTGAAACTAATTGAAAAGAATTTCAGTTCATGCATAACAATAGATTGAATTTTCTGAACATTCAGATCCCAGTTTTAACATTGGTCCATGAGTTTGTGAATAACAATACCCCAATAGTTCTCGTTCAGGTCACTTACTCGTTTAAAGAATTTTATTGCATGTTACATGCATTACAGTACAGTGGCATGGTGGTTAGCACTGCTGCCTCACAGCCAGAAGGTCCAGAGTTGGACTCCACCATCTGCTCAGAGCCTTTCTGTGTGGAGTTTGCATCTTCTCGTGTTTGTGTAGGTTCTCTGTGGGTATTCCAGCTTCTTCCCAAAACCTTAGGTTGCTTAGGTTAACTGGTGATTCTAAATTGCCCATAGATGTGACTGGTTGTGTGTCTCTCTGTGTTATCACTATGTTAGACTGCCAACCTATCCAGGGTGTACCCTGCCTGGATAGTGTATATATACATATATATATATGCAGCTGTTTGCCGGGGTTACTTGCGTAGTAGCATTCCAACAACGCCCTGTTTTCGTCTCTTGCCCACCGATGCCTTCTTGTTCCAGTAGCCCACTTTTCGTCAGGGTGCCCTGGTTCCTCAACACCTGACGCGGACCTTGTTGATCCGGGCGACGTCCGAGCCGGCATGCCTTCTTATTTATTTGTCTCGCTCATGTCTGCGGTAGGCTCGCTTAGCATAGGGGGTCTAGCCTTAGGACCCTTACTGGATACAGACGCCCCAGGCAGGAATCGAACTTGCGATCCTCTGTTCCAAAGGCGTGTAGTCTAACCACTACGCTATCCAGCTGTTAAGGAACACGAGAAGCTGGAGAAATACCAAGGGCTCAGAGAAGAGCTCGAGAGGATGTGGAGGGTGAAGGTAATGGTGGTCCCCGTGGTAATCGGAGCACTAGGTGCGGTGACTCCCAAGCTAGGCGAGTGGCTCCAGCAGATCCCGGGAACAACATCGGAGATCTCTGTCCAGAAGAGCGCAGTCCTGGGAACAGCTAAGATACTGCGCAGGACCCTCAAGCTCCCAGGCCTCTGGTAGAGGACCCGAGCTTGAAGGATAAACCGCCCGCAGGGGCGTGCTGGGTGTTTTTATATATATATATATATATATATATATATATTTGAGACATTTATCTCAAGAAACGTCTGTGGGTCTGTGATCTAAGAGGGGTGCTGGTAAGATGTCAGATTTGATTTTGTTATTTGAGCTGATATACATATATTGAACGAATTTAGCAGACAGAGTAGTAACGCTTAGTAAATCTTAATGGGAGCTGATTCTTTTAATGCTGCTGTTTATTCCTAATGTGATGGCTACAAATGATAGCTTTCAACTGGATCCAATTAAACATCAAAGCTTACTGCCCCATGGCCTTAAGGAGACATGGAAATCACTGTAGTTTGGAAGCTGATCAAACATGATTTGTAAAGGTGTATTCATGTGGGTCCATGAAGAGTGTCAATGAAATGTTTATTCTGTCAACAGACACAATGTATATGTTCAGTACACTGACTGACATCTCAAACCAAATTGTTTTTCCAAAATAGTCCAAAAGAATTTTTTAAAAAGTGTCCTTGTGCAAACATCCAACCGAGGTCCAACAGCATGATGTAGTTCTGCTTTCCTGTATTGTAAAAATTATATCTAAACACAAGAATTAATATAATTTGTGATTTCTTTTAATAAAATACACACACATACAATAGCACAACCTAACCCACTACTATTATAGTAGCAAGCTGCTTTCATGAGCTGCAGTAAATATGCCTCTAAAAAAACATTAAGAAGAGAGCAGCAGTCTGTAGTATGTGGTCAGTCAGTTGTATCATGTCTCCTTTAAAAATTCATTGGCACCAAAAGACTACTCCCTTATTATTGCTGATAAATTCACTCCAGACCATGTGGAGGCTGATAGGCAAGCATTTACCATGCAACTCTATACTTAAAGGTCACAAAGAGCAGTACAAGCCTGTGTGTGGTGTGTGCTATGCAGTAAGGATTCCAGCTTCAGTTAACACATGATATGGATTTGCTGTGTCTGTGTGTGACTTGGCTCATGTCCCTTCTGAGGATCAAATTTCATGGTTGACAATCTAGATAAAAAACCTAATGAAAATTAAAATGATAATATAATGTGTCCCCCTTGTAATACATAAATCCTATCACAGTTGGCACAGCTGTCAAAAAGACCAGTGCTGAATCACGCCAAATCACAGTAATGGTCACCTCAAAGTGCTTATTGTAATGTAAAGACCCTACAGTAATAAGGTGTAAAATGTAGCTGGCAACCTCTAGTTAGATACATATAGATAAAGTTGGGCTTGTCTAAATGCACAGGTTGAGCTCTGGAACCAGGTGGTGGAGAGGGGCTGGACCAATCTGGAGTTGCTGAGATGCAGATGACAAGGTTGGGTAGAGTTGTATCTGTACCTCAATTCAACAACTGAATCTGTTTTCCCTGGTGTATTAGAGATTTGCTTCTCCACGCCCTTGGCTTGGGGAAAAGGTCAAGACTGTTGTTTATGCTTATGTGACAAATAACAGTTCAGTGTACCCAAACTTCTTGGAGTAACTAGGCAAGGTGCTTGAAGATGTTTGAAAGTTCCCTGCTTGAGACTTACTGTGATATTGAAACCTTGATTCTATCTGTTCACACTGTTAGATATTTCAAGGTTTGGACACAAGTTTGATTTAGAGCCCTGCCTGTGTTTATGTAAAATAAAAATGAGTACGTCATCAAGGTGCATTGCCAGTCAAAAGTTTGGACATAACTTGTCATTTAATGGTTTTTCTTTATTTTGACTACTTTCTACACTGTAGACCAGGGGTGGGCAACTACTGGCCTTGAGGGCCAGTGTCCTGCAGGTTTTAGATGTTTCCTTGATCCAACACAGCTGATTCAAATGGTTAAATTCAGGTGTGTTGACCCAGGGTAATAGCAAAAACCTGCAGGACACCGGCCCTCGAGGCCTGGAGTTGCCCACCCCAGCTGTAGACACATACTGAAGACATCAGATATATGAAGCAAGATATATGGAATCTTGTAGCAAAGAAAAAATTGATAAATAACTCAATAACACATGCATTGCCTTATATTTTAGATTCCTCAAAGTAGCTACCCTTTGCTTTATTGACAGCGCTTTAAACCCTTGGCCTTCTCTCAATGTGCTTCATGATGTAGTCACCTGAAATGCTTTGCTGGTAACACTGTTGGGGATTTATTGAAAATTGAAGGCACGCTGAACCAACATGGTTACCACAGCATCCTGCAGCAACATGCCATCCTATCCGGTTTGCTTTTAGTTGGACCATCATTTATTTTTCAACAGGACAATGACCCCAAGCACACCTCAAAGCTGCGTAAGGGCTATTTGACCCGGAAGGAGGGTGATGGAGTGCTGCGCCAGATGGCCACAGTCACCTGACCTAAACCCAATTGAAATGGTTTGGGATGAGATGAAGGCAAAAGGGCCAACAAGTGCTCAACATCTCTGGAAACTCCTTCAAGACTTTTGGAAAACCTTTTCAGGTGACAACCTCATGAAGCTCATCAAGAGAATGCCAAGAGTGTGCAAAGCAGCAATCAAAGCAAAGGAGGGCTAATTTGAAGAATCTAAAATATAAAACATGTTTTGAGTTATTTTGCACTTTTGGTTTACTACATAATTCCACGTGTGTTAATTCATAGTTTTGATGCCTTCAGTGAGAATCTACAATGTAAATAAAGAAAAACCATTAAATTTGAAGGTGTGTTCAAACTTTTGACTGCTGGAGTGCTTGTTAGACTGAAGGGCATAACCAGATATTCAAAGTTACATAAATGTGTTTTCTTTCATCTCCTTCCTTTATCCTAACGAAATGGTAGGTATTATGGAGGTCCAGTTTTTGTGAACATAGTAGCACCTTGGAGGAATTAGAGTAGGGAAAGTGGATATTTTACCATGACTTTATTTAGGCCATGAAAGTCAAGGATGGAGCGATTTATCTTTCTTTTCTACAAAGAACAAGTCCCAACCAAAAGACCCATAGATGGACCCAGTGCTTGGCAGTTTGGCAGTGACTTACTCCAGTAATGATGTCAAGGAAATTAGTCTGAGTTATGGCCTGAGTTCTATGTGTTGTGTCCAGCAGACAGGGAGAAAGGTTCAGGAAGCGGAACGGGAGATAAATATGAATGAGCAGCAAGAGAGTGATCAATACTATTTGACTCCGGAATCAATTAAAGCTTTGAGGAAGTACGTTTGACCGCTGACTGAGATTTTAGCTAGAAGCATGAGTCTTGGCATGTTTCCAGCAAACATGAAACACTAGAGACTTTGCCCGCCAATAACCCCATCGTTATTGGTGGGCACAACTTTTGGTATGGAAAACCCCCATGTTTCTCTAACTCACCATCTTTCTCTAACTAACTCAGGCGTAGGTAAAGGCCTTTTCAGAAAATTGGGTGGCGGCGATGGCTGCAGAACAACAGGTGGTGCGGGGCTGTGACGAACAGGTAGGTTAACCAGAAATTCAGTTACATGTGTTTGCATCATACCTTTCACTTCACCCAAGTGAAGGGTGATTGTGTTCATTTCTCCTGAGATGTGCTGCAGCATTTCTTCATGCCAGCCCAGCTGTTCTTGTTGGTTTGCAAGGGCGCAACTCACTTGACCCGAGCCGGCTGGGTCCATCGGATCATTCTGTCAAGGTATGGACACAAATTGGATTCACGTGGAGTTCCAAGTCAAAGTTTAGTGTGCTAATTCACTAGCTGGGCCCACGTCCTCATTTTAGGTTTGACAGCGTTTTAGTAGGTAAAAGTAAATGCTTTGACATGAATTGAGCTGCTGTTTGGGGAAGGCATCGAAGGGGACTGGCAATGGCTCCCGGGCCTGGCAGATCCCCGTGCACTAAACAGAAATGAAGAAGTTAAAGAACTGAGAACAAGGAGGGAGGAAGGGAGGGTGGGGCACGTAAACTAGAATGAACAGCTTGCAGAACTGGGGGAACCTATACAGATGACAACTGGAAGGAGCGTGTTTGGAGGCGTGGTCCCGCTCCTGAAATTCCGATACATAATCTCCAATAAAAATCAGAGACTCTAGTATGGCTGTCCACAGTTTTTAAACTATTTGGCGAATGTCTTTCAATCCAAACATAGCTGACCATTCTGTAGCAGGGAATTCTCCAGTTGGAAGGCAATAATGCTTGGAGGACTTTTAAGTTACGCCTGTGAAAAGTCTCTAGCTGAGGCCTGAGGTCCTTTGTCCCCATGGTTAAGATGCAGAAGAATTGGCATTCCTTAGCCCGTAGAGCATCTGGACAGGTAGGAAGAAGGTACAAAGAGGTAATCAGAAGCAGGTGAGTGATTAGGCCAGGAACCCCGAAAGTCCCACTTCTGCACCAAAACCAGAACACACACACAACAGAGTAAAGAGAGAAAAGGAGAGAGAAAGAAGGAGAGAGAGAGAGAGAGAGAGAGAGACATAAAAAATGGTGAGTTGACCAATGAGGACCGAGGGACAGTTTTCCATATGTACAGGGTATGTTCATATGTACATGTATTTATTTATAATTCTTTAAGCTTGCCTGGCTACGCCCCAAAGCACAGACTAATCAGACCTCATAGTACTGTATCACCCCAATAGATTACTTCTCTCTCAGACTGCAGGCTTACTTGTGATTTTTAGGTTATTTAAAAGTAGAATGGGAGGCAGAGCCTTCAGCTTTCAGACCTCTCTTATGTGGAACCAGCTCTCAGTTTGACACACTTCTTATCTTCCTGGATTCCTCCAGATACACACAAAACTCTTAAGGTTGAAGCTCACACACACACACACACACACACACACACACACACACACACACACACACACACACACACACACACACACACACACACACACACACACAAACAAAACTCAGCCATCAGAACAGTCATTTTTACTACTCAAGCTATGCTATGGTTTTGAGTGCTGCATTTTCATTTCGCAAGATGGAGAGTTTTGATGAACCAATTAACAATTAAAACAAACCAATTAACACAGTTTGTGTTCAGAGCTTTGAGAAACTGAGCCACAGTTTCCAGATATGTATATAAATGTCTGGGGAATAATATAATTTTGAAGTAGGGAATTGATGTTACATAATGAGTATGAGTCACTTATTTCCCCTTTTTTCTGGTTAAAAAATAAGTGAACGCAAAGATCATTGAAGTCAGTTTTAATGAGAATTGAGAGTCAGAATGATACACAGAGCCACCTTAAAAAATCACCACGTCTAAGCTTTTCAGAAAGATGTTATACAAGTTTTATAAGTCAAATGATTCACATACATATGTGTTGAGATGGATATACAACAATTAGAAAAGACATGGATTCTTAATAGAGTAATGATGTTTCTTACATATTCAGCTTAGAAACTTTGTATGGTGAAGTGACAGTGGGAAAGGGGAAGAGAATAAATGAGAACACAATAGACGAAAAAGAAGAATACAAAGAGCAAACAGAGAGAAAGATTTAATTTAACCCAAATATCATTAGAAACAACCAAGATTGTCAGTCTGTGAAAGCTTAAGGCTTGATCATACAGGAAACATTTATCTGGTGATTTCTGTTTTGTAATACAATTTGATGTATTTTGCTAGCCAATTGTGTCCTCCAGGAAGCTTGCATGTATCAAAATAGCATGCTTGCAGCATTTAGGAAAGTCTCTTGAGAAAACAGGATAAGGTTAACCACTCATAGCTGCCCCTCCCTGAGCCTGGTTCTGCTGGAGGTTTCTTCCTGTTAAAAGATAGTTTTTTCTTCCCAGTGTTACCAAGGATGTTGTTTGATTGTAAAGGTTTTCTCCATATTATTGTAGGGTCTTTACCTTACAGTATGAAGCACCCTGAGATGAGTGTTGTTCTGATTTGGAGCTATATAAATAAAATTGAACTGAACTGAATTGAATATGGTTCTGTTCTTCAGTTTCTTCTAACATGGCTTGTTGGGTCCCTAATTTTGGCTTGAGCATAAAAATAAAATTGAGATGAATGATCTTTTGCCCATTTCTTACAAACAAAAAGTGGAACTATGTACAAAATTGTAAAAATATAAAGTTTTTGTATCATCATCATAACTCCAAGCTGCTAGGAAGAGTTCCATTGCTCTCACTCAAATCTAAATCACAGTTTTGCAAATCTCTGAACACAAACACATTTTGTTCTAGAAACATGGCCTCAAAGTACACTCTGACTATTAATTCATCTCGCTCATGCTCCTCCTTTGAACCACTCAACCGGAAGAACAATCCTGTATCAGAGGATAGCATCAGCTTCAAGTGATAGGGAGAAGATGAAGCAACCAAAACACAAAGGAAGAGGAAAGGTAAGAAAAAAGCCTAGGAGGAAGAAGGCATTCTTTTATTTTTGTCAGTTCATCTGAAAACTTTGTATTGTGGTAACAAATAAATGTTTTGTTTGTTACGTTTTTTCTAAAAATCTGTGCACTGATTTGCTTTGTTTTGTTTCTCATTTATTTCCATTACAAAGGTTATAATGCACTAGATAACTGTAAATGGTATCTAAGGACAAAATAAAAATAAACATGTATACTTTTCCAAAACAAAAAAAAGTATGTACCATGGCCAAGCCAAGCCAAGACATAGTCAAACACCTCTGATGGTAGGTTTTGAATTGATCCAATCAGTGTTTTTTATTCTCTCTTAATCGTATAATAGCTGTTTGTGTTGTTTAGTTGGAAAGAATCAGTTTTGAGGGTGCTGTGTTTCATGTTGAAAGAGTTAACTTCTTTGATTTTATGTTTAGAGTTCTGTGCAACCGACTTTTTCTAGAAATGTGTTGAAATTTCTCTAAAATCTGGATTTTCTTTTGTGTGTAGAAAACAAATGAAACAAAATTTAATTCTGTAATTCACTAAGTAATACTGACTTCCTGGAGGACTTGGAGTAAGCAAACACTCATAGTGAGAGAAAGACACAATTTAAAGCACTGACACTAATGCAAATATAATCAATTTGCTCAAATGAAATGAATAGCTTAGAAACAAGAGTTCACATTATGGATGATACTTGGTAAGCAAGTCTACTGTAAGATAACTTTGATCATGTTTTATCCTAGCATTAGGATTGCAGTTTAGAAATGCACATATCTTTAATTACACAGCTCTAATCTAAATTTAGAAAAGATACAGAATCAGATTTCTTCATACTACCCAGGCAATGCAGGTGATGCACCTGCTTAATGTTTATACAATATACCTATATATCAATGCAAATCCCAGGTATATGTTCAGTTATTTTAGATGAACTGCTTTAGAATAAATACACTTTTGGGAAACAAAATCTTATAAAAACCAACACCAACTACGTGACACTCAAACATCACGCACAGAATAGGATGACAGTGACTCACAGTATTGTAAATCTGTCTCATTTAACAATAAGGGACGGAATAAATGAAGTCTGTCTTTCACTGTAGACTGATGATACATTCAAATATCAATAAATAATTAATTAAAGGCTTTTCATTTTGCTCTTCAGATGACTCTTCTAATGGCTTAGGAGGGGTTTCATGTATCAAGCTAATGGACAGCATGCTGCTGCCCTTTGTTGATTCAAGTAACATAAAGAAAAATACCGATTCCTGCATCTCATGATGCTCGCTGAAAACTGAGGTATAGAGTCAGTAAGGCAATGCTAAACCCAGTACTCACTCATTGACCCAAGAGCATATGAAGTTAACAACTTTATGCACTGAATTCCTTGTGAGACTAGATTTTAAATTCTTTAGGCCAGTATGGACAAAACAGTTAAAATCTCAAATACAGTGTAGAGACTAGGTGCACGACACATCATTAGACACACTGATGAAAGTGTTGTCATTTTTTGACTGTGGTCGATGAATGACAAACTATTTCTTTTAAATTAAAGAATGCATTTGATCCTTGAACAGTTCTTGAAGAGGGCAATAAAACATTGACTTTTTAGCATTTGTAACTTTGTAGTTTTAATCGGTTTTCCTGACTTATTATTTTTTATTAATTTATTTCAATTATATGAAATGCCTCACAACCCTGAATTGGATAAGAGGAAGAATATGGATGAATCGATGGATGCATAGTATAAAATGACACAAAACAAATTGACATTTCTTAAATCTAGATTTTTTTTAGCCAGTCTCTAATGAGATAAATGCAACTCGTGACAGTAAATTACAACTGGAAAGCAAATCAAAAGATCTATTAGATTTAAATTAATCATATAATAACATATTGAGAAACAAGAAAATAATCCAACATAGGAAAACAAAATAAATATCTTAAGACAGACAGATTTACAGTATATACATCCTAGTGTCTCAAGTATTATCCTTTCAGTTCACACATATATCAGTTCATTCATTTTTTTTAGCTTTGGAAAATGGCAAAAGGTTATTTGTAAACGGTCTAGTAGCACACCTTGCTAATAGTGAGTTGGGCCAGTTTCTAATTTCAAAACTGCCATAATTCTTTGCGCCATAAAATCAACAAGGTACCCCAAACATTTCTCAGAGATTCTGATCCATGCTGACACAGTTAGTACAGTTTTTTTGGTTCTACATCCACAACGTGAAGCTGTGGTCTCACCACACCCCAAAAGATGGGTATACTGTGATCATAGTTATGGTCAACAACAATGTCTAAATATGTCTAAATATACTGGGTTGCTGTCATGTGATTGGCTGATTTAATACTTATGCTAATGACCAGTTTAACAGGTATACCTAATAAATTGACTGGTTAGTGTATATGTAATGTAATTTCAATTTCACGTTGGGTAGTTTGGCTTTTAATTTTTTTTTTTTTTTGCTTTAAATTTAATTTTTTTAAATACAGTAGATACTTATGAAACTAGGTAATAAGAAAAACAAGAGTTTACAGCTAGTGGCCATTAGGCAGGTAAACAAAATGTAAAAGTGCTATTATTTTGAAAGACTACTTTCCTGGTTCCTAGTGTTCAGAAAGAAGTAGGAGGCACTTAGGTCCATTTCTATAGTGGCAGACAGTCACTCAGGCCATGCTTCCAGGCTCAGGATTGGAAGGTATGGTCAGGGTCTTGTAAAGCTAAGCAGCTCAGTGAGCTATCATGAGCTCAGGACTTAAAAGTGTTGTAACAATGATGTTTCAGATAAAAACTGTGTTGCAAGCTGCCACTGAACTAGCACTTAAGAACAGCAGTCATGTGTAGCAGCTGCTGTACATGAAATATTTGATTTATGTGCATTGTTCTATTTTTTCACCTCCTTCCTTAATTTATACATGAACAGAAAGAAAAGTCAAGAAATATAATCTGCACATGGTCACACAAACTACACATTTCCTTGACATTAAGATACAACTATCTGGTCTTTGTAAATGCTCAATAACTGTGGTCTATTCCCCAAATACCTGCGTCAGAACAACTGTGTCACAAGTCACAAGACTGTTGGTGGTTTCAGGCAGAGGCAGAGCCAAATTGTGGCCACAGTGTAACATAAACAACCAACAGCAAAACGTTTTAGGGATCCATGTGCTGATCCACGAAACTGAATTACATCTAGTGAATGCTGTTTCTCTGAAAAAGGGGGGATGGAAAGGGCTCTAAAAAGAAAGTGAATTTTCTGTGCTCAACCTCAGCCTTTCAGCCTGGCCACCCCTGAAAATATTTTGGCTCTGCCATTGGTTTCTGGGGTAGCCAAAAGTTAAAAACAGAAAACAGAAATGCTAGTACTTTGAAACTTTATAGTCACCATCATTACTTTAGATTAAAGATGGCTACCATTGCAACCCAAGGTATGAGAAAGATTTTGGGAAATTGACCAGCTTGGGCACAGATAAAAATTTAAATAATTAAAAAGAGAATAAATTAATCCTTCTGACTTTTCACATTTCACAAATGAAGACCTGGCGAAGATAAGCCAAAGGAAGACTAGAAGGTTACTTAAGGTTTGTGAAACCAACTGAGATCAATATAATCCTGGGCAGGATTACTACCAGTAAACTACCAGTCCAGGTCAGGGTTTATTAACAGTTGATTAGAACTAGTGCTGCTATGATCAAAACAGGGTGAAACCCACATTATTATGATGTGACACCTTAACTATACCACATCAGAACAATCAGCATAATCACTCCACATCGTTGCAATATATACTGTATACTTAAGTCTTTTTAGTTACAATTCCATTTGAAAAAACAAAATGGGTATAGAATTTGCAGGTTCCAGATTATTAGGTACTGATGCAATTCAGATCATTTTGGTCCAGTTAAATAAACATAATATACAATGTGTTAGTTGCAGTCCTCAAATATCTGGCAGATGAAAACAGGGTATTTTCAGCCCCTAATCCACAGAGTATGCAGACAGATCACTTCTGTTCGGGGGCAATTCAGTGCTTTGAATATATTCCATTAGTGTCTCCTTGGGGCTATTATTATCCCAGTATGTCCAGATAGACTGGTGTGGCTTTCATCAAAGTAAACAGCATCTTCTGGATGTCCTTAATGTTGAGACGTTGTTGCGGTTCCCTCTGCCAGCAGCCAAGCATAATATCGTAGATTTCCTTAGGACAGAGTCTTGGGCGCTCCAGTACTCTGCCTTGAGTAATACACTCGATTACCTGTAAAGACACAGAGACCAGTAGTTGAGCAGAGATACTTTACTGTCTTGTTTAAGAAAGGACTGCTACGCAACCAGACTTGCATCAGTTGTGCAATGCACTGGCCGGGGCTATGGCTGTATTGTGGAGTGTCATTACACTGACAGGCAACAAGTGATGCACACAGTATATAATGACTACATCATACAAATAATCCAGGTACATATTATCCTGTAGAGTACAGTTTTAGAAAACAAAACAGCCTTTTAACAATAATGTTAAAATGTTTGAACCTTAGGAAGACTTCTTTTAAATACCCTTCTTACAAATGAAACCAAGCAGTACATCTACTGAGTTTTCCTGTTAATGCCAGGAGTATGAGGAAAATCTGAACATTGTTAAAGCCAGTGATTGTACTTGTTTGTGTCATCTGCATCATAAGAAAGAAATAAGGATATGTGAAGATTTTGAAGCAAAACTGGGTCTGGGTTATTGCTTCAAACTCTGACTTAAATTCCACTGGAAACCCACGGGGTGACCTGAAGACTAAGGTCCAACAAAAATAGCCTGGGATTGCTCAGAAAACATGTATGAAACCTTACAACAAGGATACACAACCTACTTTTAGCATGATTGGGGTAATAATTTTGACCTAATTTTTAATAGGGGGGCTAATAATTGTGTCGTCATCTGTAGATCATCAACAGACTCTTCCCTTGTTACGCCAGTAATGACCTCAATGGGCACTCAAGTGTCCACTGAGGATTGGATTCCACACCAGAAAGACCCTGCAGAAAGACCTCTGTTGTTACTGTGAAAGGACCAGATATTTTCTTACTGTACTGTCATTTTGTTTTCCTGATACCACAGGGTAGGTTTTCTATAGCTGTTGCAAGTCCTGTAGTGTCACCGGCCCTAAAGGCTGCCTTGGGGGGCCTATGAACCTGTCCTGTGAGCGATGGCTTCTGGTGAGCATGGACAGTAACAGTTTTGCAGTGAGTGACATTATCAGTGCATTTTGCAATGTATGCTGCAACAGCGTCAGCGTATTCCTTAATGTCTGTTTTAGGTGGGTGATTGTTTGATGATCAAGGTTCAAGGTTTTTTATTTGTCACATGCATAGTTAGGGCCCGGATGGCTTGGGGATAGAAGCTCCTCTTGAGTCTCTCTGTCCTTGCCCGGAAGATGCGGAACCTTCTACCAGATTGCAGAAGTTGGAACAGTTTGTTGCCTGGATGGGACGGGTCCTTCAGTATCTGCGTTGCTCTAGTCCGGCATCTCCTGGTGTAGGTGTCCTGAAGCGGGGGGAGAGCAATCCTGCAGCAGCGTTCTGCTGTACGGATCACTCTCTGGAGAGCTTTTTGGTCCTTCACACAGCTGTTCCCAAACCACGATGTCATGTTCTGTGTGAGGATGCTCTCCACAGCGCCTGTATAGAAAATCCTGAGGATCTTTGGAGAGACCCTGAACTTCCTCAGTTGTCGTAGGTGATACAGGCGCTGCCTAGCCTTTTTGGTCTGGACCTGAATGTGGGCAGACATGTCAGGTCTGAGGAGATGTGGAGACTGAGATACTTGAAGGACTGCACCCTCTCCACTGGAGCTCCATTGATGATAATGGGCTTGTAGTCTCTGTGCTGACTCCTTCTGAAGTCCACCACCAGCTCCTTGGTCTTGCCAACGTTCAGCTGGAGGTGGTTTTCCTGGCACCACGATGCCAGATTCTTCACTTCATCCATATAGGCCGTCTCATCGTTGTTGGAGATGGCGCCCAACACCACTGTGTCGTCAGCAAACTTCACAATGGTGTTGGAGCCGTGGGTGGACACATCCCTGTGGTGCTCCTGTGTTGATGGTGATGCTGTTAGAGACACATCTGCCCACCCTCACCACCTGAGTTCTGCCAGTGGGGAAGTCTAACACCCAAGCACACAGACGGCTATTGAGTCCCAGATCCCTGAACTTTGTGAACAGTCTGCAGGGCACTATTGTGTTAAACGCTGAACTGTAATAAACAAACAGCATTCTCACATAGTTACCCTGTTTCTTGTCCTTGTGTTCACTCTCCTCAATGCCGTTCGGACGTCGTGCTCCGCGATGCTGATCACCGGTCAGATGTACCAGTTTGTAGTGCTGAAGCAATCCTTCAGAGCAGAGGAGGCCCCCTCTGGCTACACACATCTGATTTTGTGTTGGTCTGAAGGCCCTCACTCTGGGTCTGTATGCAGGTCTCAGAATGATGGTGATGTGATCAGAGAGCCTGACTTGGTGTACTCAGCATCCAGTAGTTATCTTCCACGGTCCTAGCTGTGGCGTTAGTGGTGGGAGGGATGCAAACAGCAATAAGGTCAATCGATGTAAATTCCCTTGCTAGGTAGACTGGTTGGCACTTAATGATAACAAACTCCGACAGTGGAGAACAGTGTTTGTGCACAGCAGTAGATTTCAGTACCAAACGCTGCTGATGTAAACATCAACACTGCCCTGCCACAAGTCCTTCCTCCTTCCATTAAGACTTGGTTGGCATGATAGATTGTTACCTGATCTAGCTGAATGGAAGAGTCCAGGATGTAGTCCAGGATTCCATGAAAATAAAAGCACATCTTGCACTGTGTGTAAGATATACTGGATCAATTTTGTTGTTTAATGAGTGAACATTGGCCAGAATGGCCTCTTTAGGCTAGTGGCTAGCCTAATCTAGATACCTTCATACTTGTCCCACTTGTGCTCTCTCTCTCACTGCCCCAGTGTCTCCTCTCTGGGTGAGATAGAGTCCGTTGATGTGGTAATCCAGCAGAGAAGTCTCAGTCCCCTGGAGTATCTCTGTAACTTTCTGGTCTAAGTTGAGGGTGTTTGGTTTTATTTGTTATATCCAAAAGGGAGTGGTTACAGTATCTTGTAAACTACATCAAGCACTTGACATTGTAGTAATTAAACACAGCTTAGACTCTAAACAACAACAAACAGCTTATTGTCAATTGCTGTTGACAATTCTTTTGAGCTTCTGGTACCCAAGGTACTGACAATCAGTTATCTGATTAAGGATACCTGTGAGTTTGGACCCTGCTACAGTGGTCAGTTGGTGTCTGTTCTGAACTTGCCATGTTTGACTAAATTAGCTAGGACTCGTGCCATAGGGCAACCATAAGCTGATGTTCTGCAAAACCAAGTGGCAGAAGTATCTGGAGTGAGTCCTAGTAGCATCTCTAAATTGAAGGCCCAGTTCCATATAACAGGGGATGTCAGAGACAGGGCACCAACTGAGCATTCCAAGAAAATTACACCACCAAAAGACAGATTCAGTCCAACTGAAATTTATTTATATAGCACAAAAGCACAGCAAGAATTGCTTCAAGGTGCTTTACAATGTAAGTTAAAGACCCTACAACATTATTTTGTGGAAATTCATAAGTTTTTGGAGAAGTTAGGTAAAATGAGAGTGGCTATTAGTTCTGCTCATTAAGTTACAGTGATATATGCACCTCTATTTTTTTTCACAAAGCTGGACTAATAAATTGGGTCCCTAGGGGAAAAAGCTAATTTGAGTAAAATGTTCAAATGTTTTGTTCCTGGTAATTACATCATGTCCTCAGCAAATGACAGTGTTGAAATAATAGTTTACCTCATTATTGGCGAGCTGGAACCATGGCTGTTTTCCATAAGTGAAGATCTCCCACAGAATAACGCCAAAGCTCCACACATCGCTTTCTGTGGTGAATTTTCTGTACATGATGCTCTCTGGGGGCATCCAGCGGATAGGCAGCATGGTGTGACCTCCCACCTGAACATACAGATACATACACACACATTGAAATGCTTTATGGGAAAGATATAAGCAGTATGATAACTTCAAAACGTACACAAACAAGTCAGAATCAACATGGCAAATCTGACTTATACATTTGTGATAATCATTTGAATATAAAAGTAAATACATGAATTCATGCTGGACTGAATTTTGGGCACTCATAGTCTTTTTTGCAGATAACAAAGTAACACATTCCACTTAGTTACTCAAACAAGCAAAAGACATTTTCTTGGCTTTAACACGTTATAAAATAAATGCTGACTTCACAATGCAATGGCTGTAGAAGAATGACATCACACTTAGATTACCTGTCTTCAGAAAATGTAAAAGAAAATTATGCCATACACCAAATGTAAATGTACCAGAATAGCCCATCTAAAGTTTAAAAATGTTGTCTATATTTTTAGCCTTCATGTGTGCACTGTACAGGGTGGGCCATTTATATGGATACACCATAATAAAATGGGAATGGTTGGTGATATTAAAGTCCTGTTTGTGGCACATTAGTATATGTGAGGGGGCAAACTCCTCAAGATGGGTGGTGACCATGATGGCCATTTAGACGTCGGCCATCTTGGATACAACTTTTGTTTTTTCAATAGGCAGAGGGCCATGTGACACATCAAACTTATTATTGTCACAAGTAATGTAATGTTAAGTAATGTCACAAGAAAAACAATGGTGTGCTTGGTTTCAACGTAACTTTATTCTTTCATGAGTTATTTACAATTTTCTGACCACTTATAAAATGTGTTCAATGTGCTGCCCATTGTGTTGGATTGTCAATGCAACCCTATTCTCCCACTCTTCACACACTGATAGCAACACCGCAGGAGAAATGCCAGCACAGGCATCCAGTATCTGTAGTTTCAGGTGCTGCACATCTCGTATCTTCACACCATAGACAATTGCCTTCAGATGACCCCAAAGAGCCCACTATCGTTGTACCCCATATACCACACCAAACCATCACTTTTGTTGTTCCAACAGTCTTGGAGGGATCCATCCAATGTGGGTTAGTGTCAGACCAATAGCGGTGGTTTTGTTTGTTAACTTCACCATTCACGTTCATGAGTTATTTACAGGTTTCTCTTTGTTCACAACCATTGACATGTCGAAGAGGTTAACACGTGAGGAGCGGATCGAAATTGTGTTGATATCTGGTGAACGCAGTAACCGGGTCATTGCAGCAGATTTCAATGCAAGACACCCTACGAGACCACCCATCTCCCATGCTACAGTTAGCAAACTGCTTGCTAAGTTTTGTGAAACTGGTTCAGTGTTGGATTTGCCAAAATGTGGATGCAAGAAAACTGTCACTAATGAAGAAACATCAGTGGCTGTCCTAGCTTCATTCAGCAAGAGCCCACAGCGTGGCACTAGCCGCATGTCACTGGAGAGTGGCATTAGTCCAACATCCCTTCGGCAGATATTAGCTACTCACAAATGGCACCCTTACAGTAGCTGGAGTTTGTAAGGGTGCCATTTGTGAGTAGCTAATATCTGCCGAAGGGATGTTGGACTAATGCCACTCTCCAGTGACATGCGGCTAGTGCCACGCTGTGGGCTCTTGCTGAATGAAGCTAGGACAGCCACTGATGTTTCTTCATTAGTGACAGTTTTCTTGCATCCACATTTTGGCAAATCCAACACTGAACCAGTTTCACAAAACTTAGCAAGCAGTTTGCTAACTGTAGCATGGGAGATGGGTGGTCTCGTAGGGTGTCTTGCATTGAAATCTGCTGCAATGACCCGGTTACTGCGTTCACCAGATATCAACACAATTTCGATCCGCTCCTCACGTGTTAACCTCTTCGACATGTCAATGGTTGTGAACAAAGAGAAACCTGTAAATAACTCATGAACGTGAATGGTGAAGTTAACAAACAAAACCACCGCTATTGGTCTGACACTAACCCACATTGGATGGATCCCTCCAAGACTGTTGGAACAACAAAAGTGATGGTTTGGTGTGGTATATGGGGTACAACGATAGTGGGTCCATTCTTCATCAATGGAAACCTCAAGGCCACTGGATATTTGAAATTGCTACATGATGATGTGTTTCTCTCTTTATGCACTGAAGCTGGCACGTTCCCTGAGTTTTCCCAGCAAGATGGTGCACCACCACATTATGGGTGCCAGGTCCGAGCATTCCTAGATGAACAGTTTCCTGGAAAGTGGATTGGTCGTCGTGGGCCAGTTGAATGGCCCCCAAGGTCTCCCGAACTTAGACTTTTATCTTTGGGGTCATCTGAAGGCAATTGTCTATGGTGTGAAGATACGAGATGTGCAGCACCTGAAACAATGGATGCTGGATGCCTGTGCTGGCATTTCTCCTGCGGTGTTGCTATCAGTGTGTGAAGAGTGGGAGAAGAGGGTTGCATTGACAATCCAACACAATGGGCAGCACATTGAACACATTTTATAAGTGGTCAGAAACTTGTAAATAACTCATGAAAGAATAAAGTTACGGTGAAACCAAGCACACCATTGTTTTTCTTGTGACATTACTTAACATTACTGTCAAGTGTTCTCTGTCTGTGAGGTGCCCACACTTGAAAAAGACCAGACTTTGAATTTCACTCACTTTATTTTGACCAGCTAGTTAGATAGCTGATAGGTAGATAGATGGATAGGTAGATGGATAGGTAGGTAGGTAGGTAGGTAGGTAGATGGATAGGTGAAAAACCGATAACCCATCTAGTTCAAAGTCTTCCTCACAGTGGAAAGTGGATTGTGCTTTGTTTGCTGTCCTCTCAGTATGTTGCACCCAGGTCAAATGACTGCTGCATGCATTTTAAGGTCTACTAGGCACGCCAGCCCTTGATTGCTCTAATTCAGCTCACCTGGCGGAGCAGCTCGCACCAGGCCGCGCTTAGTTGTAGATTGCACAAGGTCTAATTAGCGGCCACGCGCAAGCAGCAGCACAGAGCAGGTAGTGAGCAGGAGGAGGAAGAGAGGAGTAACAGCCACACAGACCTACTAGGTCAGCGCGACAATTACATTACTTGCGACAATAATAAGTTTGATGTGTCACATGGCCCTCTTCCTATTGAAAATACAAAAGTTGTATCCAAGATCGCCGACGTCTAAATGGCCACCATGGTCACCACCCATCTTGAGGAGTTTGCCCCCTCGAATATACTAATGTGCCACAAACAGGAATTTAATATCACCAAGCATTCCCATTTTATTACGGTGTATCCATATAAATGGCCCACCCTGTATTCAGAAAATATATAGAACATATCATATTTTTGTTTTTAATAAATTTGCAGGAATTTCACACAAAAAATTTTCACTTCATCATTATGGGCTATTATGTGTAAAATTTTGAGGTGAAAAATAAATAAATAAATGTAATCTCTTTTGGAATAAGGGTGTAACATGACACAATGTGGAACAAAAGAAGTGCTGTCAACGCTTTCTGGATGCACTTGCAAAGGTCCCTGTCATAAAACAGATGTTACAGAACAATTCCTCTGCTTTTCCAGCTCTTGAAAATTTCAGAAAAGCTGTTTTTATAAACTGGCATTAAGCGTTTACCAATATGTCTTCAGAGTAAACACATCAGTGTAACTGTAATGAAACGTGTAGAAGATATGTCAAATGCAATGGTACTCACGAAGAAACACTTTGTGTATTTCTTGCCTTTTAAAAAGGCTTTTGATACTACAGGTCTTACATTAATGATGAACAATTCAGTAGAGTTGGATGTTTCGAGACCAAGACCGGTCTCGAGACATCCAACTCTACATCCGGTCACAAGGCCACTTTATGTGGTCTTTGTCTTGTCTTAGTTTGACGGACTTTGGTCTTGGTCTTGTCTTGGTCTCGCTGTCTCGGTCTTGCAGCTTCAGATCGACATAGTGGTCGGGAGATTTGGAGTCAACAGTATCCATGACACACAACGTTACGTTTGTTAATGTGTTGTGTGCAAAAGCATCAGCTCTAAGCGCCGTGCTTAGAGAGTGCTTTGTAGTGAGTAAGAAGAGTCGACTCCCATTGAGCGAGAGCCGGCTCCTCACTCAATTTCCTTTCACTGCTCAGCTCTCACACAGTGGCTCAGCTATGCTCCAATCCCTCCATATTGTGGCCAATCACATGCGAGGATATAGGATAATATCATTATGTGAAAAACAGAGAGGGTGAGAGACGCGACAGTCAAGTGGAGCGTGCGTCTGTCCTCTCAGTAAGTGAGTGAGACAGTAGACAGTGGTGAGGAGGGCTGTGCGAGTGCATCGCAAAAACACATAAATATGCCTGACACCCGTAAACGAAGCAGCATCTGGCTGCAGTTTAAAGACTTTTTTGTCTCGGTCTCGTCTTGGTCTCGATACCCTCTGGTCTTGGTATTGTTTTGGTCTTGGTTTTGGCAATCTTGACTACAAGTCTACAATTTAGCAATGTTGCCCATCTGCAAATAAAACTAATTTAGATTGTTCTGGGCAAAGCGTGTTCGCCTCAGTAATAACCACCATTTTGACTGAGCAGCCTAAATTAGTGACTCAAAAATCCACAGACCAGAGAAGGGGGTGTGAGGGGAAGAGTGGTGGCCTTATTAACCAAACTGATGCAGTATAGGCACAATGTCCATGATTTTTTTAAAGATTTGATTATTTGACTTGATTTATAACCATGCTTTACTAATATAACTTGAAGGTAAATGTAAACATTCCACAGATTACTGCTGTAACACCTCACAGTATAAGTGTACCATATGTGAAGAGCTGCACTTAATTAAACTTACCATTTCATTGCTCATCTTTGAAAACATTTCCAGTTTTGATAAAAAAGAGGAAGACAAAAATACAAGAAGAAAAATGTCCTTACCCTGTAATAATCTGTGCTGTAAATGTCTCTGGACATGCCAAAATCTCCTATTTTGACCAGAAGACCATTCCCCACCAAGCAGTTCCTGGTTGCCAGATCACGATGCACAAAGTGTTGAGATGCCAAGTAGATCATCCCAGCTGCAATTTGGCTGGCTATATGAAGCATCTGGGACAGACCGAGTTCACCACTCGTCTGCAAAGGCTGTCCATCCACTAGGATCATGGCATCTGGCCCATGGGCTCTGATGAGAAAATCATCAGAGGGTTGCACTGTTAGAATTGCAGGACATTCAGGACAATTTTAATGCAAGACGGTTCGACTTAAAAAACGTAATCTTCTGCAAAGAAAACGGAATGAGGCCTACGAAGAAAAGAACACAACACCTACCACAGACAAACATGGTGGAGGTTCTAAGGTGTTTTGGGGATGTTTTGCTGCTTCTGGCAGTGGATGTCTTGACTGTGTGCAAGGCATCACTAAATCTGAAGACTACCAAAACATTTTGGAAGTCAATGTAGGGCCCAGTGCCAGAAAGCTGGGTCTGCATTAGAGGTCATAGGTGTTCCAGCAACACAGTGACCCCAAACATCTCTCAAAGCACTCAGAAATGGTTGAAGACAAAGTGCTGGAGAGTTCTGAAGTGGCCAGCAATGAGTCCGGATCTAGATCCAATTGAACACTTATGGAGAGATCTCAAAACTGCTGTTGGGAGAAGGTGCCCTTCAAATCTGAGGGGCCTTGAGCAGTTTGCAAATGCAGAATGGTCTAAAATTCCAGTTGAGAGGTGTAAAAAGCTTGTTGATGGTCATAGGAAGTGAATGATTGCAGTACCAAAAGAGAGTGCAACCAAATATTAAGTTGAAGGTGCCAATAATTTTGTCCAGCCCAGTTTTTGCATTTTGTGGGAAAAGCTGTCAAATTCAAGTTTGTTTATGTTGATCCACTGCACACAAAGGAAATAAAGATGTGTACACCAAAACAAATGTAATTGTAACAATTTTATGGGAGAAATTGTGCATTTTTTGGAAAACTTCCAGGGGTGCCGATCATTTTGGCCATAACTGTATTTATAGATGGAAGTGTAATGGCTGCAATTATCTCCGTGAGTCTTTATTATATGGCGTGCTACTGGGAAAAGCCAGTTCTAACCTTTGAGTCCATACTCTTTTATGAGTCTTGCTTAGGTTGTGGAAGAGGTTTGTTGTGTTAATGTCTGTAGGACATGTTTGCTGCGTAATTTGTTCAATACAGTTTCCTGCTTAGTGTCAGACTTTCCATAATAAACCATGTCCATGCTACAGAGGTAGCCCCTCGTTTAGGAAGTTCTTTGGTGACCATTACTGTTATCTAAAGCAATGAAAAATGTTGACAGTAAACAATGTGTTTTGCAACATCACGAAATAAATAATAGAGTACAATATGAAACAATAGATGTTTTAATGTGTGAATGTGCGAGTGAATGTGAGTGCGAATGGTTGTCTGTCCCTGTGTGTTGGCCCTGCGACAGACTGGCGACCTGTCCAGGGTGTACCCCGCCTCTCGCCCTATGACAGCTGGGATAGGCTCCAGCGCCCCCCGCGACCCTGAAAAGGATAAGCGGAAGCGAATGGATGGATGGATGGATGGATAGATGTTTTAATATTGTCATCATATCTCTCACAGACACACATTAGTGAATAGCACTGTTACAAGTAGAATCTACTGGTAAAACTGTCATCAAAACCCTGTAGAAGAAGAAAGACACACCTGCTGCTTCAATGCTTGACTTACCTGAGAAACTTATTGAGATCTCCGTGCTTCATGTACTCAAAGACCATGATGAGAGGGTCTCCATCCACACACACTCCGTAGAACTTCACTATATGCTCGTGTTGAAGGTTAGTGAGGAGCTCAGCCTCACGCTGGAAATCCTTTCTGGCTGCAAGTGTGGGATCCTTCAGCGTCTGGGAGATTCAGAGAGTATTCTGTTGTCATACAATGGTATCACAGCACAAATGTTACACTCGGATAGCTCGGATAGCTATGGTAACAGTCCTCCCTCATGTGTATATCCATAAGCTTTTCAAAGCAAGGGAGTTATATGCACTCGTGAACTTTTCAACAGAAACTTCATTAATTACTTACAGTAAATGATCCTTAAATTGGGCCAGATTCTGCCAGCATCTGACCACAAATGCCAGTTATTTTCTGTACTTAACACCGGTGAGTTGTCACACAGACTTCCATTTTTTGGCACCCTGTTAAGTGGCAGCCTGTTACAGCACTTCCCATTATTGTTGTTGCTGTGCTGTTTTAAATGACTTTATCACCCGATAAGGTTGACCTTCCTTGCACAACTAAGTTGAGATAACTCATTGTTTTGCATCTCATGTCCTACAGCCTGGAGTAAGACTTGTAATTCTGAAGGAGCCACAGGGGAGACAGACCATGAAGTAAGTGGACAGCTAAGAAGAAATATAAACAGGATGTACCAGCTGTAATTGATGTAAAGTCCTTGGAAAATAGGGTGGACGAGCTAGGTAAGCTTATTAACAGAATAAAGGAAAACTGTGAATGCAGTTTGCAGTGTTTCATGGAGATGTGTTCACACTCACACTGGCTTTTTGAGTGGACAGGGATGATAACCTCAATGTTAATGAGAAATGTGCAGAGACTGCACTGTTTGTGAAGGGTTATTGCCATTGCTCTTTGAACTCAGTTTGAATCAACACAGTGCTTAGATTCCTTCACTAATATATTTTAACTTCGACCAGATGCTTTTGGTAGTCATCACCAAGCTTCTGACATAATTCTGGCTGGATATTTGACCACAGTTCTTGGCAGAATTGGTAGAGTTGATTTAAATTGGTTGATTTCCTGCCACAGACCCAGCTTTTAAGAATGGGCCAGAAATATTTTAAAGAAGTCAGGGTTTTGGGTTGGGCAACATCAGAGGTCAAGTTAAAAGACACCGAAGAGAGTGTAGTAGTCTGACTCATCTGTGTAGGTTCTCAGTCATCCAGGTCATAGTAAATGGTAAATGGACTGGTTCTTATATAGCGCTTTTCTACAAGTACACAATGTACAAGTACACAACCTGTACATTCACCCATTCACACCAGCACATTTTTCTAAGTGCTTTCTAAGTACCGTAATTGTCGGGCTACAAGCCGCTACTTTTTGCACAAGTTTTGAACCCTGTGGCTTTTAGTCAGGTGCAGCTTTTCTATGGATTGTCTATGATTTTTGTCATATCCTAAGACGATTTGTTTTGTTTGTTCCGCTGTTGTACGGCACTACGTTGCCTGGCGGAAGGGCGTGTGATCAGACACACAGTATCGGGGTTCAAGAGTGGTATGTTGGTCACATGTCCATCCGCCAGGCAACATAGTGCGAAAAACAAACTTCAAAGTAGCGCTACGCATTCAGCGGGAGTCGTGGATGACGAGCGGCGATAAACTTGCGAAAAGCAAGTTATGCTCAACTCCACCGGTGGAATCTGACAGCGTGGAAAAGTGTGAAAACATCCACGATCACCAACGGATTTTGAAGGGCTGGACTGCTGCATGATGGAGAGGAGGACACCGCCACGGCCCTTCTGAGGGTGTTCGACTCCGACACTGACAACGAGGATTTGTTTGGTTTTGAAAGTGACAACGAAGGAAAGAAGCGGAGAGTGGATGACGTAGCCATCCTGAGCCTGTTCGTATCCGACACTGGAGGAGAGGACTTTGGTGGTTTTAGTGCGCAGGAAGATGGTGGTGAATGACTGACTTTTCTTCTTGTTAAAGCCGTGTCACTGCACCTGAGCCTAAAAGGTAGTCCGGATCTATTTTTCTGGTGTGCTGTAGGTTATTGTTATGTACTACATTTGTTACTCATTTATGAAGCACAGTACGTTTCGTACTTGTAATTACCACTACTTGTACATATACCTAAAAAGTTATGCAAATATGTACCCATAACTTGTTTTTCAAAATATTAATAAAAGTGATGTCTCCAAACAGCCATCTTTTTCCTGACAATTCCCTTTGTGCATATTCTCTTACATATGATAAGTCAAAATTGAAACACCTGCGGCTTTTAGTCACGTGCGGCTAATGTATATACAAAACAGGATTTTCCCCTGATTTTAGCTTGTGCGGCTAATATTCAGGTGCGCTTTGTAGTCCGGGAAATACGGTAACATTCACACACACACACTCATACTCCGATGGATGCATCAGAGAGCAATTTGGGGTTAGTGTCTTGCCCAAGGATATTTGGCATGCAGACTGGGGAAGGCAGGGATCGAACCACCAACCTTCCGATCAGTAGATGACCCGCTCTACCACCTGAGCTAAAGCCTCTTTAGACAGTAGTCTGTTTCTATAATGCTCTGAGCGCACACACACACACACACACACACACACACACACACACACACACACACACACACACACACACACACACACACACACACACACACACACACACACACACACACACACACACACACACACTAGTTATATCTATGTAGCTTACCTTTACAGCCACCAGCATCTTGTCCTTAGTGGGACTCAGGTTGTAACACTCGGCCAGGAACACCTTACCGAAGGCTCCCTCACCAAGCTCTCTTTTCAGAATTATGTCCCGTCGCTTAATATGCTGAACATCTGAAAAAGACAGAGATAAGGAGGAAATGAGTTTTCAGCCATTATTATTACTACAAAGCAGCCACTCAAATGAAACCTCCCAAGTATTCATTCCCGCTGCTTATGTTTGATTGCCACCTGTTGGCTACAATTTACATCATGAAGTTGAATAAAACTGCAAAACTTATGAATAGATCTACTTTAAACTAATCAAACAGAAGATTACTGAAACTGTTCTCTGTGGATGATCTAAAATAGTTTTGGGTTTGTTTTTTTTACATGTGTTTTGTGGATTAAAAAAAAGAAGATTTTTTTCATTTGAACACACTGTTTTGGGATTTAGCACAAGTGGATTTTATTTACAACAGATATTTTTCCTGCCTGTAGCAGTGAATGACACATTTTCAGAGACTAAAATGGGCTTCGATTACACCTTAATATTATATCTCAAATAGCGTATATTTATGCAAGGAATTATTTTAATATAAATTTATGTGATTATATGGCTGCTTGGTAATTAGTACAGTTACTGTCATTAAGGAGGAAGTTATCTAAGACACACACACACACACACACACTGAAAACTGTTCCACCACTGGGTCACAATTAATGCCACTGTAATATACCATGGGACTCATCATCATTGAGTTTCTTACACACAGCTGCTACCACAGCTGAGGAAGGTGATGGCAGCAGAGTAAGTGCATATCATAATAATCATTGGAATAAAATGATAATAAAGATAACATTGTTACATACGCAATCAATGAGTTTCATGACTGAATAACACTTTGTGGAATTATTCAAAAACATCAGCATCAAGATTTTATTTAACAGTGAACCAGTTTATTGGCATTTGACCATTTAATGTCAGGGGTATAAGGCCTTTTGTGGCGTTTCTTGTCCCTGCCTCTAATGCTCAGAAATGTGTGAAGCTCTGCTCCACCAGAACCATATCAAGTGCAAAGCACAGTTTGCCTTAGTGAATCATTGTAAGATTCATTTAAATATTCTCCTCTCAAAATTTGTGTGTGTATGTGTGTGTGAGAGAGAGAATCTGAATACCTGCATCTGAACAGTTCCCTCATTTTCAAGGGGAAGCTATTCAGAGACAAATATATCAGACTAAATCCACCTCTATTTTAAGTCCATATTGATATTTTTTTAAGAGCACAGTAATCGAACTGTTAACAATGAGTACACAGTGGCTGCTGTGATTGCAGCCATTCCCCAACTCTCTGTGAGTGGTACTCATGGCGACTAATCAATGGTCTCCGATCAATGATCAGTGGTCTGATCAATGGTTGTTGATCAATGGTCATGACAATTTGGATATTAATGATCAAAGACCTGACCTCACAGCCCATTGTTCATTCAGTGGGCTGGTTTCAGTTATTGTGCAAATGTACTGTTTATAAGGTTGGGGGAAACTGCAGTCAGCTGAGACTGAAGAAGTCACTTGGATGACTGTCAAAGCGCACTTCTCTCACTGAAAACGTTTCGTCCAGATGAACAGAATCAAGCTTCTGGCATTTACTTACCTGGTTGATTGAGCATGCATCAAGACATTAGTTATTATTAATCTCTGGTTCTATTTCACAGCATGTCTTTGTCCTCCCCTCGTCCCCAAATGGTCGCGCCAGATGGACTCACTTCCCTGAGCCTTGTTCTGCAACCAGTTCTTCCTGTTAAAAGGGACTTTTTCTATCCCCAAGTGCTTACTCATAGGGGTCGTCTGATTGTTGGGTTTCCTCTGTCTTTACCTTACAATATAAAATACTCCAAGAGTGTTGTTGTGAATCGGTGCTATATAGGTAAAACTGAAGTGAATCGAACTGAAAACTGAATACATGTTTTCACTTACAGGTGGTAGGTTTGTTGCAGTTGTGGCCATGTCTGAAGTACTGTGGGTTCTCTATAACAGGAATTCTAGTCATTCCAATCACCACTGCAGCTGGTCCAGCATCCAGTGTACAGGGGCTAATGATCCCATGGTTAACATGATGAAGGGGACTGGCAGAGTCTTCCTCACCACTTATCACTGCCACCGGACCTACAAAGACACAGATGGAGTGTTTAGATTGGATGAATATCTCTATACTGTCAGTCACTAACTGTTTCTAAGTCTAGGACACTTCCTCAAATATTTCCTGTTATTATAAGAAGAGTCTCTGAAACAAAGGGATGTGATGCAAGGGTAAAAGCAGAGTTTCTTCACTGACTTATCCTCCTGAGAACCGAGGAAAAAAGTATCTTTCAGTTCAACGGTTTTTATGCGCTACAGAGGACATAATGAATAGGCTGTGTTTTAGGACGATATAGCTAACCTTAACAATCAGTCATAACAATCAATCAACATACTAGAATCCAAACAGCTTGTACTTCAAAGCCAGTTCAAGATATACTTTATGTCACAAACATGACAAATATAAAAACAAGGCAAACATGAATTATATTGTTGTCTTAGTGACAGTAGTTGTTTAAAGTGCTTTAATTCTCTCTGTTGACAGTAGACTGTGGGATATTTAGTAGTGAGGACATTTCATAGTTGGACTTGCACAGGTGGCATCCTATCACAGTATCATGGAAATTACTGAGCTCCTGAGAGCGACCCATTCTTTCACAAATGTTTGCAAAAGCAGTCTGGATGCCAAGGTGCTTGGTTTTATACACCTGTGGCAGTGGAAGTTATTGGAACTTCTGAATTCCATGATTCAGATGGGTGAGTGAATAATTTTGTCAGTACTACAGCTTTGTCTTATCTGCCTTATTAGCAATCCTACTAAGTTGTCAACTGTTTACTCAGTAGGTCAGTCCAGAGTTTTTATGTATCTGTGCTGCCCAGAGGACTGTACTACGAAGCAGGATTTCACCTTATCTCTGTAACGTCAGGGTTAACCCTGGGTTTTCTGTACTATGAAGGTGGTTGATTATTTATCGAAGTACAATCTCCATAGTAACATGCACTGCAGATTCGAGATCAACTGATTTGAAATCACTACCTACTGACTAGGGGTGCAACGATATTCGTATCGATATTGAACCGTTCGATACAGTGCTTTCGGTTCGGTACGCATATGTATGAACAATACAACATTTGTAATTTATTTTATCAACTTTCCTTCTGACGATGCTGTCTGTGTTGAGCGCTCAGTGAATCTGCGTTCGACTACTCTGCCTAGGCTGCACTGTCGAGCGCAGATCCACTGAGCGCTCAACACAGACAGCATAGTCAGAAGGAAGAGCGCAGGGCAAGCTAGCAAGACAGAAGTTAAGCTCTCCTTGCAACATGGACCTCCCCCACCCTCATTCAGATCTGGCGTTTGGAATTATTTTGGTTTTCATGTGACGTATGACCCTGAAGGTAAGCGAGTCATGGACTAAAGTAAAACAGTATGTTGGATGTGCCATGCAATGCTCAATTACATGGGTGGGAACTAGTGTGTTAGCGCAGTTAGCTCGTTAACGTGTTGGCCGTCCAGCCCCATGCACGGGGCGATCGGCGGTAGCTCGTTAACGGAGATTTGCCGTGTTGTGGTGTTAAGGTCATTTCAACGAGATTAACCTGAAAGCACTAGTGGGAACACAACGAATATGACTGCACATTTACGCCGACATCATCCTAGTGCAAAGACAAAAACAACAAGCATGCTACTAACTTTAGCCGAGTCATTTAGACAGCTGTTAGCACATGATTCTCCTTATGCTGCTGAGAATAAAGCCCAGAAGAAGCGGATAGTATAGCTTTTATTTTGGAAAGAGACATTTCTCTGTAATAAACTCTCTTTTCCAAAGATGCATGATTCCTCAATCAGATACAGGGCTTGCAATATCGCTAGCCCGACGTCCTGGGGCTAGCGATTTTTTTACCGCGGTAAAGTGAGCCGTCATTTGTGAGCCGCGGTCAAGCCAGCCGCCTCCTATCCGCCGCATAAATTTCCTTGCGCTTTTACACCAGTCTTTACGGTAGCGCCTTTTCGCTTTATATCCTGATTGAAAGCCTAGACTCGCGCACACGTGCGCGCGCGCGAACACACAAATTACAATGGAACAGCCCAATACAGCCATCGTGACAGTCTGGTTGCATATTCAAAAATTCATTAAAAATCATTCTTAAAAGTTGATGCCAAGCTTTCAACACAATCCTCTTCTCGGACACCTACTTTACCTCTGGGCCAGGTTTTACCCAGATTTACTGTAATATTACTCAGAAATCACAGTAAACTCATATTCAGTGCAATACAGTCAATACACTATAATTATGTTTATTTCAAAAATTCATTAAAAGTCATCCTGAGTAGTTGATGTCCATATATATATTGCTCATATAGTACGTGCGCGGGTATAGGCTTTCAATCGGCACATAAAGCGAAAAGGCGCTACCGTAAAGACTGGTGTAAAAGCGCAAGGAAATTTATGCGGCGGATAAGAGGCGGCTGGCTTGACCGCGGCTCACAAATGACGGCTCACTTTACCGCGGTATTTTTTTCAGTCGGGCTACCAAAATCTATCTCTTCCCTACCCGTCGGGCTATTGTAGGAAGGAAAAATATATGTCAATGCTTTTGCATTCTTTCAGAAATGTAGCTGGGTAATTATGTCATTGGCATCGGTGAGCCACTGTCAATATGTGACATATTGAAATCGCGTTTGAATTTGCGCTTGTTTTTTTGCTTTCACTTTGCAATCGTGCGAACTGTGTATAGAGAGCGACAGCACTGATCTGTGAGTGATGATAATTTGTGCACCAATTCCTCTGACATCGTCTTATTAATTGTTAGCTTACTATGCAAACATGACAAGTGAAATCTCCCGCAGCTTAAACATGTGAGAGGTTGATTGCGCAGAGAATCGCTGAGCTTATGTGAGTGTGTGTAAAAGCAGCAGGAGAAGTTATGACAAATCAGACTATAAGGCAAAAAGAAAGTGCA
This sequence comes from Rhamphochromis sp. 'chilingali', assembly GCF_963969265.1. NCBI lineage: Eukaryota > Metazoa > Chordata > Actinopteri > Cichliformes > Cichlidae > Rhamphochromis > Rhamphochromis sp. 'chilingali'. The sequence continues at coordinate 43,916,380 of NC_137930.1, forward strand.
GCTTTATGGTTTCATGGACAAAATAATTTCTGTGGCTGCAATATGACGAGCTAAATAACCAGGGCTGCACATAAGTGGTCCGCAGGTGCGCATTCGCTGTCAAAATAAAAAACACGCACAAGGGTTAGGGTTAAATTTAAAAACTGTACTTTTGAGTTAAAATATATATTTATAATTTTAATAAATGACAAATTAAAAAGGCATGAACATTTTTTTTGTATCGAAAAAATATCGAACCGTGACACCAAAGTATCGAACCGAACCGAACCGAACCGTGAATTTTGTGTATCGTTGCACCCCTACTACTGACTTCAAATAATTTCAACCTCATCTTCACTCAAATATTTGGATATCTATCGCAGATATCAGTGTAAACAATTACAATATAACAAATGACGCAGCTAGACTGCTGTATCATTTTTTGTTTTTTATGATTAAGGTGTATTAATAAGGCAGCACGGTGGCACGGTGGTTAGCACTGTTGCCGCACAGCAAGAAGGTCCTGAGTTCAATTCAGGGTTTAGATAATAAAATGTAGATTTAGGTTTAACATGTTGGTGGACAATTCTTAACTTACAAAATATCTGAATTGTAACTTTATTGTATTGAGAGGGTTCTTTTTCATTGTGTCTGAGGGATTAAATTTTAGCCGCCCCCCCTTTAACAAGCTGCACATGTTAAAACTATATTCATCTGTGGATTAATCACATATTCTTTTTTTTATTCAGTTCATTTCTTCAAAGAATGTCATGTTTGCAGTTTGTCAACACTGCTGTAACATTCAAGGCACAAAGCAGCAACCAGCATCACAATGAGTTTGTTGCTGTGACAACTGAGTGTTTTCTCTGAGTTTCCCACCCAAGCCAGTGAAAAGGCTCTGAGTGTTTTAGCCATCTTTATATAGTCCGTCTGTGGCTGTATACACGAAAAAGTGAGTGTATACACTCACTTTTTCACTCAGGCCACACTGATCACACTGAGGGCTAGACATAGGTCACTGATGTATTTTAATGTAAAGTAAAATTGGCATCTCATTTATCATCTCATTCATCTCATCATATCATCTCATTTATCATCTCATTCAACCAGGCTCATTCCATGAGCCTGGTTCTGCTGGAGGTTTCTTCCTGTTAAAAGGGAGTTTTTCCTTCCCACTGTCGCCAAAGTGCTTGCTCATAGGGGGTCATATGATTGTTGGGTTTTTCTCTGTATCTATGAAGCGCCTTGAGGCGACTTTTGTTGTGATTTGGCGCTATATAAATAAAATTGAATTGAATTTACTCTCCTAACAATCTCTTTTCATAATCTATATCAATTAGATACAATTAATTATGCTTTGTAACAATTAGTTACAAAATTATTAATGATGTTTGCCATTCGCTGGCTGTAATTTTTAGCAATATTTTTTTGTCAAATGTTGAATAATTCTTCTTTTAAATCCTTTGAGATACAGATGATGACGATTGGTTGGATTCATCCTTTCTATGTCATTTTAATCTGTAGACCATCAGGATCAGCTGTGAGTTTCTTAGTGTATTTTGGTGATTTCTTATTGTCCTCCATTAAGTTGGAAAGAATCATTCTGTTGGGGAGTTTAAATTTTCATGTTGATTACAGCTTGTGCTCCATAGCTTCTGACTTTCATAATCTTCTAGAATCTTTTCATTTTATTCAACATGTGACTCGGTAAACACATAGCTGGCCCAGCCAACCAACTATGATTCTGTCACTTGGCCTGGACATTTTTATTAGTGATTATAATGTCTTTTATTTGATGGTTTGTTTGTTTTTTAGCCTTGACAGCTTCTCTATTGCACATACCAAGTACTCTTGACACATTACTGGTGGAGAAAATTTGGAGAACTTTTTGCTAGAAATATCTTTGTGATGATATGGAAGTGTGTGCTGCTTTCACTGTGTTTAAATATACTAGCAAAGTGCCACTTTACTCAAGCCAGCACTCCTTGGATCTCTGAATCCATCCACAGTTTTAGGGGAGTTTGCCATAAAACGCATAAGCGCAGACAATAGTCAGGACCCGTTCCCCAACCTGAAGGTGCAGGAAACAAACCTGCTCATCTACTGGGAGAAACCCAAATGTACAGGCAGGAAACTGGGTTGATACTAGGATACCCACCCCGGCTCACCACCTCTCTCCATGGGCAACTCCAGACTGAGACAGAGTCCAGCCCCTCTCCAAGAGACTGGTTTGAGAGCCCAAGCCATGTGTTGAGGTGAGCCCCACTATATCTAGCCAGTACTTCTCAACCTCAGGCACTAACTCAGACTCCTTCTCCACCTGGGAGGTAACATTCCATGTCCAATTAGTTTTGGTAGTCGGTTATCAGTCTGCCAGGGCCCCTGCTCCTGGCTGCCTCCCGACACACATTGCACCCACCCTACGGCTTCTGCTGTGGGTGGTGGGCCTACAGGAGGATGAGCTCATGTCACTTTTTCAGGTTGTACCTGGCTGGGCCCAATGGACTAAGGCCTGGCCGCCAGACGTTTGCCCTCCCCGGGCCTGGCTCCATGGTTGGGAGCCCTGGTAATCCTATCCCAGGCTGGGTAAACTGTTCCCTCAATGTTCTACTCATAGGGGTCTTTTGAAGACCCCTATGAGGTCTTAAAATGACTTAGAAGATATATCTGAAATATTGACCAAAATGAAACCTCAGTCCTCTGTAGTCACTCTGATATATTGCTCTTTGCGTTCAGGTTGTGTCGCCAGATGCTTTAAACGGGTTTATCCAACCACCACTGAAAAACAAACATTGACACACCACTGAAGAAAACCTACAGGCCCATTTCCAAACTTCCTTTCATTGCCAAAATATGTGCCCAAAAGTTTGAGACACAATTAAGGAATGTTGGAGAAGCACAATATTCTTGAAATTTTCAATCTCTCTGTGGAGACTACGAAACAACTGTAATCTAACTACACTGCAGTACAGCAATGTGAAGATGAAGTGATACACTCAGTATTTCTCTGTTGATGAGAAATTGTCCCAATAAGTATCACAGTTAATGGTCACCCATCACTGAGCTCTGACCTGTGTGCATACTGTCAAAGCTAATAATTATCATAATAACTGCAACTATGGGGTTTCTCATTTGTGTAAGAACATCATCACCTTAAGTAGTTCAACTCATTTTACCTCAGAGAGCACAGGGTATCTTTGCAACTCCAATATTTAACAGCCTTTAGTTTTATTAAGAATGAACCTACACACAAGTCACAAAGTGATTGTGCCTTCTGCAAGGTGAAACACCATTTTTTTTGTCAGTTTCTCTTCAGAAAAAGCTGCCTGACAGCAGTTTCAGGATAGAAAACATTCATCTAATTGGGCTTTTGTTGCCTCTTTCTTTTACACCTTTGTGAAACCCTTTAAATTAAAAATGTAAAAGCTGCACTTCAATCACATCTCAATTGTTCGATTTATGGATTGTGTTGGTGCACAGAAGAAATAAAAATTGTCTAGTAACTTTAATTCTCATCAAGACACTAAAAAGAAAATTTGGTTTGAACTGAAGCACATAAACTCTCCAACCAAACAGAGTGACAATGTGAAGCTGAGAAAAATCCAAGCTTGACTCATCATGCCTGGACCTTTTCCCACTCTAATCCCTTTCGAATCCACTGATATGAGTCAGGCTGGTAAACATGAGCATTCTGTGGACAGTTTACTTTCACTATTTCTAGATTTGATGTGTGCAAACACCCACCTCTAGATACCACCTCATGATGGCAGTGTGTGAGTTGACATGCAGTAGCTTTAAACCTCTGTTCTGCTGCAGACACTCAGCTAGGAGTGTGTACTACTGCACGGCAAAGGCCACATGCTACTCAGTGTACCCGTTCCACCCATACTGCATGCCAGTAGCATGCTTCTCTTTGTTGATTTTTTTATAGTCAAGTTTTCACCACTAGTGTCTCCCCATTTATTTTCAATGTAACATTTTGATTTCAATTCAATTCAGTTTTATTTACATAGCGCCAAATCAGAGCAACAGTTGCTTGAAGGTACTTTACATTGTTAGGTATAGACCCTACAATAATACCGAGCATGTTTCTAATTGCTTCTCAGAATAACAATAGGGAGAATAAATTATGCATGGAAACATCTGTTTCCCAATATTTCCAAGGAATTGTACTGCTTTTGTACACACTTGTGACATTTAGCAAGCTAAAAATCCCAATATCTTTGCCATCAGCAGTATAGCTAATCAAATAACATACAACACAATGTATTGCTTAGTCTTGCAATATGTTATCATAATCAGTTCATATAGATTTCAACAGAATGCTGTGCTGGTTGTTCCTTACTAGTCAGTAAATAATATAAAATAAAAGTCTTATCCAACCAAAAAAATGATTTCATCCCAGCATGCATCAAGTGACAAAGGGGGAAAAGAAAGATGCTGTAGAGGTCAAAGGTGAAAAAACGCCCAGACTGGCCAAACAGTCAAACTGTTTTTTTGGCACTTTGTTGTCTCCTATGTGTTCTTCCATTGTTCCTCCATTTGGTCTTGACTGCACTTGTATTGCTTGCATAGTATAGTACCATGTTTGCATAGTATGTCACAAATATTATCTGCAATTTTCTGCAGCCCACCACACTATATACTCATATGAGTGTGTGCACACAATGAAAAAACGAGCAAAGCAGATTTCACACTTTTAATATTTCCTTCCAAGGATTCAGTTCAATTTTATTTCTATAGTGCAGATTTAGAACGACTACAATCAGCACTGTGAGCTCCTCTTTCTGCTGCCCACCTTCATACAAGTCACACATGTGATTTTTATTCCAGATCAAAGACAGAGTAGAAAGACTAAAAATACATTCGCTCTTACCTTTCATGCCAAACTTGGATCGTCCACCATACTTGTTGATGAGAAGAAAGAGAACCACCAGCATTAAACTTAGGGCAAACCCTGCCAGGCCCACTGCTATGGATACCTGTAAATCACATGAAGTCTAAACGTCACAGTCACACAGTTTCACGGCATTGAATTGAAAGTACCTGACTTCTAAAGTATTTTCAGGAGCGAGGACTCAGTATCTTTAGACCCACAAACATCACAAAATACTGTCTTCAGCAGGCAGTAATCTTTGAACTACTAAGATTTTTAAGTTCTAAAACCAAATGGTGAAGAATCCCAAGTATTTAATCCCTAGATATGAGGGTCGTCAGCTCACTATCAATCATGGGCCTCACCACATGCCAAGGTGTGAAAAAAGCTGTGGGTCATTATCAGCAGAGGTTTCGGGTGAAACGATTGGGAGACCTTAGCTCACCCTATTATTTGACCCACTGAAATCACCTGATGCAAGATGTGAATGGCAGTTGAGATGCCTGGGAAGGGGTCTAAAAACTGCACTGTAGGCAGCAGACAGTTTCTCTTACCCCAAAAGTATCTTCCTCCGGTATGTGAGTCTCTGCAGTTGGAATTACTGTAAGAAAAACACAAAAAATGTTAGTTTGTTTTCCCAGGCAGAGGTAAAGTACAGGTGCATCTCTTAGTTGTTGGGTGTAGCTGGTTAGTGTTTGGGGCAACATAACTGACTCGTTTTAGGCGGTGGCATCTTATTCCACTCACCTTTTTCTGTGGGTCCTTTAAGAAAAAGAAAGAAATCACACATTATTAACAAATTCTTGCAGTTTTGCTTGATATGATTTCTGCTGCTGAACAGTTTCGTTTGTTGAATGTTTTTTTTCATAATGTTAGACAAAACAACAAAAAATAATACATGCAACAATTCAACTCAATTCAGTTTTATTTGTATACTGCTAAATCACAACAGTAATTTCCTCATGGGGCTTTTTATTGTAAGATAAGGGACCCTACAATAATACAGAGAAAACAGAGGAAAACCCTATGAACCCCTATGAACAAGCACTTTGGTGACATTGGGAAGGAAAACATCCCCTTTATCAGGAAGAAACCTCAAACAGAACCAGGCTCATTGGAGGAGCAACTATCTGCCACGGCCTGCATTACTCCATATTAAACCTTGGTGTGTGAAGAGGGGTCTGTAATTACATAAACAAGCACCACTTCATCTTCAGCATATGAGTTATTTGCTCTAAGGTGTGTGTTTAAGAGTTATACCAATGATTCAAGTACTGGTAGTGTTTCCCAGAGGAACCACAGTATGGAGTCTTACACAGTGAAGATGTAAAACTATTAGTAATATAATTTACCTCTGTGGGAGTCGAGTTCAGGAAGCTGTTCTGTATTGTGTTAGCACATGACACTCAAGTTGACAGTGAGGGAATTATATCCTTAAATTTAGTTAGACCACTTTCAGAAAGACATTTACTGCAATGAAATTTATTCCCAAATAATCTGTAATCTATTATTGTAAATGTTATTAGCGTTAGTAAGGAATTAGTTAGGGCTTGACCCTGAATCCTCAGCTGCAATAGCTCTAGGCTGATGATGCCTTGAGTGTTTCAGCTTTTTCACTCACTTTGTGTTTATGCACCTCTCTGAATTCAATGATTATTATTTATTAATAATCCCTGACTCTTTTCCACAGTGTGTCTTTGTCTTCCTCCCCTCACACGGCAGATGGCTGCCAGTTCTGTAAGCCTGATTCTGCTGAAGGTTTCTTCCTGTTACAAGGGAGTTTTTCTTTCCCACCATCACTAAAGTGCTTGCTCATAGTGGGGTCAAATGATTGTTGGGCTTTTCATTGTATTGTTTTTTTGTTTTTTTTTTAAAGGAAAACAAATGAAATGGAAAACTACATAATTTCCCCTAGTGATCAATAAAGTATTCTGATTCTGATAATGTATTGATGGATAATAAAACTCACCATAATCGTAATCATCTATAAAAGAAAGAGAAGAGAAAAAGTGACGATTGGAAAAGATCCTCTGTAAGGCATACTCTACAAAGGAATCTGATCAAACAACCTACGGCATCACTTCAAAGAAAGCAGGTGTAAATGACTGAAAATGACTTAAAACTGAAAATGTGAAAAATTTGGAAATAAATAACACTACTAAGAAGCTTATCATATCCTGTATGACTTTTCTAATTTCTCCGCATCTAATTTACACTTAGGCTAAATATAAGCATTATTTCACAACTATATCCAGTACTAACACAGGGCGATGATTAGAGCATGTTTTGTTTTATAAGAAAACTGTGACACTGAGTCAAACCGAATGCTAAGTCATGACAGTGTGCTTGATCGTAATCTCTGATAAAGCACAGGGAACTAAAATGTCCCTTTAGCAGAAACTTGTTGTTTTGTTTTTTTTTTACTTTTTCCTGCAAAGGTTCTAAACAAAACTGAAAACTGAGCTTGAAAGCAGCAGAATAATGCAGTGGTTCCTTGTGGTACAAGGCTAAATTAGACAGGGAACATTTCATGTTTTGTTTGTTTGAATATTACTTTTAATGTGGCAAAGCAGTTTTTGAGTTTCATTATTGCCATTGTTTAACATTCGATCACCATGCAGACTAATAATTCAGGGTCATGTTCAAGAGTAAAGATTTTTCCTTGATTCAGACAACTGATACATTTGAAACTTCCATGTTCACTTTAACAGGGGGCACTTGCAAGAGTGGGACCCTATGGTGCTGTAGCCCAAAAAGGTTGCGTAACTTTTACAGGATAAACATTCTTCTTGTTCTAGTTTGTGAAAGATTTTGATAAAATAGAAATGGCATGGAACACATCTGCAATGATACATGTAGATTTCTCTCTGGACTGGCAGAAATGGATGACATTTAAACCTTTTAAGAAAGGGACTGGAAAATGTGCTCCAGCTACAAGAGGATCCCATTCCTCAGCCTCCCTAGGTAGATCTATGCCAGGGTATTGGACTGGATGCAATTAGTTAAACCTCGGATTCAGAAGAAACAATGCAAACTATCGGATTCCCAGACGGAGAACTGTGGTTTGACTTCCAGCCAATACTAAGATGGTTTGCAGCTCATCTGAACTGGCAGGAAAAAGAATTAGGAACTCGACATTCAAAGCCACGGCTCTCAATCAGAAAAGGATGGAGTGCCCACTCAAAATGTACTGCCCTTTCTCTGAGTCTTGTTCAAAAGTAAGGGGAAACTGGAGCAGGTGAGTGACAGATTGATGTAGTGCCGACAGCGATGCAGGTGCTGTGGTGAAGACACAGCTGGGGTGAAGGCAAAGCTTTTGATTTACTTTAGTATAACTCTAAATGATTGAACTTACCAAAAGGCTTTTCCAGGAAGTGCCCATACACAGTACTGGTGGCTATGCCCAGGTAGTTTCTGGCCTCCAGAGTATAATTGCCATTATTGTGGTGTGTTGGGTTTTTAAAGGTTAGGCATCCCTCTATGTAGTCCAGGTAAATATCCATGTCAGGCCGCACATACTCAGTGTGGGAAATTTCCTACATTGTCAAAAAATGACAAGGATTGATGTGAAAGAGATCAGCTACAGCCCTGAAAACTTATGTGCATGATACAGTATACAGAGCTCTGTAACATTTCTTCTAAGACTTTGTAGAAACCTTTACTTTAAAAGTAAGTTTAATATTTTTTTCTAAAACCCTAGTAGTTATTGTTGGTAGTTAACAAAGCAGGTTTTTTCTTAAACCAAACAGCAAATAGTAGTCCCTCAGAAATGTAATGATAAAGCTAGATAGAAGTCTAAATAAAATATATTAATAAGCTGATAACAATGGATGATATTTGATATTAATTGAAATTCATCTTCCCCTATGTTCCAAACATTGCCCTTTTGGCTGTTTTGAGGTAATGATGTGAAGAAAATGACATGGAAACAGTTATGGTAGCTTCTGTGTAACATTTGGACTGTTAAACAAACCTTTTCTCCTGCATTTCATAAAATAGAACAACATATCTAGCATTTGCTAATTCATATTGCATTATGATTCAGTGGACCCAAATTGTATTTTTATGCTTAGTGTCAGTCACCTCCTGTTTTTAAATTCTAACTGCAATGCCACATACATACTAGCACGGTTGTTTCCAGGATCTTTCAAAGGACTTGTCACTTGGGGAAACAGCAACAAGTCTGAGGGGTGCCACAGGAAATATGAATATTTAATCAGAAATAACTTTTCTTCTTCTGTCAGCTGCTCCCTTTAGAAGTCACAGCAGATCAACTGCCTCCATCTCTTCTTATTTCTAGAATCCTCCTCTGTCACACCAACCCTCTGCTTGTCCTCCTCCACTTAATCCATGAAAGTTCCCTGTACCCCTCATCTGCACATATCCAAACTATTTCAGTCTTGCCTCAAAACCTGAACTGTCCCACTCATATGCTCAGTTCTAATCCTATCTCATCCCCATTTAGGATTACAAATAACAAATTTAGCATTTCTATGGTACATGAAACAAACCAAAAAACTAAAATCTGAAAGGACTATTTTCAACTTTATATAATCCATAGTAAGGTTATTAGAATTACCAAAATAAACCTTGGATAACTACAATTGTAAGTGGAATTGAAGCTTTACAGACAATATGTTTCTAATAAATGGTTGCTGAGTTACTTTCAACCTAAACCAGTCACAACCTCGCAGTACGTGTATTAGAGTTGATGAGTATGTCTTTTTTTATTTTATTTACCTCTTCCCAGTGGCATTTACCCAACAATTTACTGTAATGTACTGAGTAAATACTAACCAAGGGGCTGTAAATGTAACCGCTTTTTTGATGAGCACAGAAATTCTGTTTTTTCATAAATGACATTTCCTTTTACAGAGAGTAACAAGTACACAACACATTTTTATCAAACAAAAAAAAAAGTGCACAATAGATTTACGAGCATGAAATTAAAAATATACCTTATCTTGATAGAACCATCGTAAGACTGGGTGGGGTGAACCACGAACGGTAAACTCAATGCACGTGTCATGGCGGCGTTCTGGCTCCTTCAGCCTAATAATGGTGGGAGGAACTTGAGAGACAAAGAGGACAAAGAATAAAGAAAAAAATGTAAACGATCTGCACTTGTATAGCACATGTTAACAGGTACTCACCTGCCTAAGTTAAAATTAAACCAAAGAAAGAAGTAAACTATTTTTGTGTTTCCCATATAAACTTGATCGTTTTTACTGTCAAAAAACCTTAAAACACTGAAATGTGCACTTCTGAAATTGCATTGGATTTCCTTTCAGGTTTAAGGTTTTTAAGGTTTTAAAGTAGCAGTTTTAAAAAAAAAGATTGAGAAAAACTGAATGATTTTGGCTGTCTTGTAGAAAGCAACAAAATGACAGAAGTATTTCTACCCTTTCTACCACCTGATCTGCTTGTGTCAGAAATTAAATCCCACTTCACCATCAGCCTCCAGAAAGTCTCATCAAAGCAAACTACACATCAGGACAAATTTAAAGGGTATTTGCATGTGGACAAAACTTCAAGTATGAAATTATTTTTATAGGTATTTTAAATAATTTTGCCTTTAACAACACCAAGATAGCGGATAGACAGTGCAGCAAGTTCCACAGCCAGACTCGGCTCATGTTCATTACATGTTCTTTTGGTCAGTTGGCCATAGCTGGTATAATTTTTTCAATAAACTAATACTGAGTAAATTACATAAACCAGTTTACCTTTGTAACATTTTCTGTTTTAGTACCAATAATAATCCTCTATGCTCCTCCTCATGGATCCCTTTGTGTGTAACTATGCTTGTGTATGGGATGAACTTGAACTTAAACATGCTTACATCTAGTGCTGAATTTATACATCATCAGGAACACAGTGGAGATGTCTCAAGAGGTGATAATATTAGATGATGTTTTTCTAGATGTACTGAGTTTATATAGCTGTTACCTTGGACAGGTCTCCATTAAAACGGGTTTTGATGTCAGTGGGACTTCCGAGTTAAACAAAGTTTATTATAATAATAACAATAATAATGATAAAAATAACAACAAATATCATTATACATAAATGGATGATTGTATATAGATATTTAAAGCTGTAATGAACACATTAAAAAAAAGAAAAAGAAAAAAAAAAAGCTTGGGTGGTAATGGTAAATGGACTGGTCATGTCCCCGGGTTTCTACCAAGTATTTTGAGTTTTTGTTTTGGGCTCATAATTTGTTGCTTTTAAATTTAGTTCTGCATTATTTAGTCTTGAGTATAGCTCTTGCTAGTGCCTCTGTGTTTTGTTTCTAGTTCCTTGTTTAACTGTGTTAATTCCCCTTTGTGTCCAGTCTGTCCTGTCCTGAAGTCAGTCTCATTTCTGTATTCCTTTTCATCTCTAGGGCGTGTCCTTGTCCTAAAGCTTTTCTTCTCTACCTGAGTAATCGAAGTGTTTTATAGAAGGTACCCCATTCACCGATTCATACAAGCACTTCTTTTTATTCATTCACACAGATTAATACACATATTAACACATTAATGGATGCATTGGAGAGCAACTTGGGGTTAGTATCTTGCCCAAGGACACTTTTGCATGCAGACTAGACTAGATTATAGCTACCCCAGTAAATAGGTGAAATATAGTGGGTAATCCCTAAATACCTGAAAATACCTGGAAATTGGAGCAATACAATAATTAATTTAAAAAATGAATACATACAAAATAAAAACTATATGGTCAGAGGTCCCGGGCAGCTCAGCAGAGTGAGCCCAAGCAAGTCAGGAAATTTGATAAATATATAGATCTCTGTATAATGGAGACCTTCCTCACTTTTAATGGTTACTAAGAATAGCATTACACAGATGTTTAGACTGGAATCACACAGCTGTCTTGATCAAAGGGAGGATGACCCAGTGCATGACCCCTGCCAAAAAAGCCCCCACACTATGCTGGGAGACAGCTTATTGGTTTCTTTGCATTTGCTGCCCCCTCATGGGGTTATTCAGACTGGTCCAGATCAATATACTACAATAACCTGCTGTTGATACAGATGAGGGAAAAAATCTACTGCAGCTTAAAAAAATAATTATGCAGCTTATTTCCAGGTGACTCATCCCCCTGTATTACTGCATTGTTAACCCTGAACTCGGTTTCTCCACCTGCCAGATCCCACTTTAAACACTGCTAAATAATAATAGAAATAAAAAATAACCAAAATAGTTATAGTATACATCACAAAAACAAAGTGGTCTTTCGGCAGTTGAACACAGCCTCTACAACACTTAGTGTGAGACTAGGTACCAAGAATAGAATAGAATAGAATAGAATAGAATAGAATTCAACTTTATTGTCATTGCACATGTCACAAGTACAAGGCAACGAAATGCAGTTTGCATCCATCCAGAAGTGCCACTTCTGGACTGGCAGAAAACAAAACCACACTGTAAGAAAATGAAGTCAACATGTAGTGATCATGAGCTGGCCGTGATGTTTCCAAACAAGAAATGTAAGAAACTGAGATTCCGTTCCATCCAATTCTGAGGAGAAGCAGCAGCAGGGAGACTGGTTTGATCCAGGAGTTAAAGCTGTATAATGGCTTTTATACATATTTCAGGATGTCAGTGGGACAGTTTGAGCTCTTGCTGGCAGAGTTGGGACCACATCTAAGGAGGCAGTGAAATCCTTTTAGAGTGCCCACTGACCCAGAGCAGCATCTACTGTAGCTGTGGGTCTGAGATTAAATAGGATTACTCTACTATTTCCCAAATCTTTTTTTTTTATCAGTACTGGTTCTGAAAATTTAAAAAGAATCGAGCTTGGTTTGAAAACATAAATTCCGCCAGTTACATGGTTGGTGTAAACAGCTGCATTAAGAATAGTTGAGTCTGAAAACTAGTTTTAACACATAAAATATGTCCACTGATTTTACATGTCTGTTGTGCATAGGCCTTTATTGCTATAATATTCTTGCAGCCGCTTCAGTCCTTTACAATCCAAGGCCTACCCTACAATCTCAAACACAGCTGCAACATATTAGTCACTGTGTGACATTATTTAGCCCTCTGCATATACAGTACCCTTGGCTGCAATAAACCTTAAATACCACTAGTATGCACTCAAAGAAGACAACTGATACCACAGTAATTTCTCCCTGCAATATTCTAAGATTTGCACAAACATTAACCTAAGTACAAAGAAGCAGCTATCTAATAACGCTAATATATTATATACTACTATATACTAATACTTATAAATATTGATTCAAGACAATTACAAAATTTGGCAGCTAAAATAGAACTAAAACAAAAATAGATGTAAAGTCAAAATTTTAACAATGAATTTGTCAGCTCCCATCTTTAACTAGTTATTACTATTATTAATCTCTTCCACAGTATTTCAGTCACTTAACTGCCTCATAGAAATCTCAAAGACAATCTCGTAAAGTAAAGCTAGAGTTTTAATTTATGAGTGCATCTTACTAAGATTTATATATTTAAAAGAAGAGAGCTTAAAATGGATACAGTAGCCAACTCACATTTCCACAACTATTTATAATGCTACTTTTCACAGTTTTTATGGAGTGCAGTTTTGTGTATAACGTTGTGTCTGTGGTGTATCTACTTACAGTGAACAGTTAGCTGAACTGAAGCGTTGGTCATGCCCACTATGTTGGTGGCAGTGCATACTAATAGGAAGTTGTTGTCATCTCTGCTTACATTGACCAAGGTTATGTTGATGGAGTGAATAGTATTGTCGTAGACTCTAGCCTGGAGGGACAACAAGATAAAATAAACAAGCATAAGCAACAAAAATATGGTCCAATAGAAACATTGATTGTTTAGAGGATGTCATGGTCCTGGGCCATGTTGGCCCAGCATTCTCAGTTTTCATGCGTCTTGTATTTTTCTTTATTTATGCCTTGGTTCCCAGGTTGTCCTGTTAAAATGTTCCTTATTTGATTACCCCCTGTGTGCCCCTCTGTGTATCTGTGAGCCCTCATTTCCCCTCCTTGTGTTTCATTCAATGTTTTCCCCAGCCCGTTATGTCTGTTCTCTCTCTCCCCTCCTGTCTGCACCTCTGTGCACTTCCTGTTTCACTTTGTCAGTCTCCCATCAGTGTTGTTTACTCCTGCCGTGTCTTGTTATAATTATCAGTGTCACCTGTGTTCCCCGTGTGCTCCTACTTCCCTCGTTAACCCTCTGAGTATTTATGTCCGCGTCTCCCTCAGTTCAGTGTCGCGTTCTCCCTCATGACTGTGTGCCCCTCCGTGTGTTTCCTCGTGAGTCAGTTCCTTTATGACTCCCCAGTTTAGTTTCATATTATTTTGTATCGCCTTAACTTCCATCAGCAATAAAGCTGTACTTTGAGTTCAGTCCTGTTCTCCCGTGAGTTTGCGCTTGGGTCCTCATCCTGCCTGCACACAGCCTAAATATGACAGAGGAAGCAATTAATGAACTATACTCAGCAAGACCAATCGAAGAGAAACAATCTCAGCGGTTAGTTATACTTTTATTTATGAAGAAATTCATCGCTAGTTTAAAAACACACAGCTCAACAGAGTTCTTAATCTGAAGAAAGAAACTTGGTCTTGTTCCAGTTTTCCTCTATCAGTGACGAGTAGTAAGATGTCTTTTCTTTACTAAGGTTTTTTTTTTTTTTTTTTTTTAAACTTAGAGTAACAAAACATTTTTAATAAATATCTACTAAATTACGGAAACACTTTCGAGCTACTGGGTTATCTGTTTTAAGGAGTGCGTTTGAGAATTATACTACAACTCAAACCAAGAGCACAAGTTTTGGAGTGTAGCTGCACTAAATAAATGGAAAAATTGCAATACTAAGCTGAGCACCAGATGCAATGTCCTGGAGACGCTGCTCCTACCTGAGATGCCACCTTTCCCTCCGGCGCAGCTGACTCCCATCAGCAATTAAGGGTATTTAAGCCCAGAGCAGGGTGAGCTCTGGGCCAGAGTGCCATTTTGTGTGGGTACAGCTAGTGAGCTGAGTGTTTGCGGTGGTTTCCAGCTAGTGAGCTGTGTAGTGTGTTGTCCAGCTAGTGAGCTGCGCTTTCCTTTTGACTTTTTGCTTTATTTGACCAACGCCTGAGTTTTGTTTGTGTTTTGTTGGTGTTTTATGGTGATAACGGCTTGTCCGTCTCTTTTAGTTGACTTACTTCAATAAAACTGTTTTATTTAAACTGTTTCGCCTCCTTGACTCCTTTTTCTGACCCGGTCACTTTTGTTACTTCCCCCTCACCGCCTAGACCCCCCCCCCCCCCCCCCCCAGGGGAACGTAACAAGTGGGGGCTCGTCCGGGATATTTGAAAAGGGAGTTCTGTGTTGGATTTGGTTTTCTTTTTGATTATCTCGCTTTGGCACCTTTTAGAGATTAATAACTTCCCAGTTAAGGTAGGTGAGTGCCCAGCTGAGCTTTTTAAGTTCCTCCTTCGGGCACTCTTGTTATTTTGCCTTTGTTGTTTTTGGAGTAATCCTGGGTGGGGATTAATTCTCTGTCGGGGGTAGGCAATTCAGGGCTCCGGTCGCTGAAGTTCTGCCTTTAAAGTTGCCTCGAGCCCAGCACGCTCCGGAAGATAGACAGGGCAAGGTTTTGGAACTGGGTAAGTTGTTTTGTTAACGTGTGTGTGTGTGGCGGGAGGTTAGTTGGTCAGCTAAAGGAAGTTGTGTAGTGGTCTGTTAACTGTCTTAATTAGGTTGTGTTTTTCTAACTCTTCACCATCCCCAAAATGGTTGACACAGCTGCTAGTGTACAGGTGTCTAGAGGCTCGTTTGTGAGCAATAACATTCACCTGGTTCCAGACTTCTGTGAATCCAGTGTTCACAGCTTTTTCAGAGTTGGCGCAGGGACAGTCCTATCTTGACTTCGCCAGGGAGAAGGCAAGGCTCTTTGATAGGTGGTGTGCGGAAAGCCAGGTTAATGATGTGGGGTCCATACGTGAGCTTATGCTGGTGGAGGATTTTAAAAACTCTGTTCCTAAGTCTGTGGCCCTTTAAGTGAACAGAGGGTTACAACTCTACAGCAAGCTGCCACCCTGGCAGATGAGTTTAAGCTGATTCATACAGCAAGTGCGGTAGGACAGGATATCCCTCTGCACTATAGCGCAGCCTGGACAGGTAAAAGTGGGCCAGCTAAGAAGGAAAATGCAGTTATGGTGTTAAGACCTAGGCCCAAACTGTGTTTTTTCTGTCACAAGCCTGGCCATGTGGTTGCCAATTGTGTCAAACTGGCACTCAAACAGAAAGCCCACTCAACACAAAAGGGGCCTGTTTTGAGAAAAGTCAGTCGTGGCTCTCAAACTGACAAGCTTGCCAGGCCTACGGAAAGGCTAAACCTGGAGCACAATTGCTCGGTAGCACCCCGTAATCGGTGTACGAGGCCAACTAACCCTGAGCTGCCGCTGGTTGATCCTTTCTCCGGTTCATGTTCAAAACCACCCTTCAGATCTGCACCCCTTGCTAACATAAATTTGACAAACCATGGGTTTGCATTTATGGGAGGGGGTGTTACGGCCCTAGCAGGGCCTCTCTCTCTCCTGAGGGTGCCTGTGTGGGCGTGTCCCACTACCTCCTACCTGAGATGCCACCTTTCCCTCCGGCGCAGCTGACTCCCATCAGCAATTAAGGGTATTTAAGCCCAGAGCAGGGTGAGCTCTGGGCCAGAGTGCCATTTTGTGTGGGTACAGCTAGTGAGCTGAGTGTTTGCGGTGGTTTCCAGCTAGTGAGCTGTGTAGTGTGTTTTCCAGCTAGTGAGCTGTGTAGTGTGTTTTCCAGCTAGTGAGCTGTGTAGTGTGTTGTCCAGCTAGTGAGCTGTGTAGTGTGTTGTCCAGCTAGTGAGCTGCGCTTTCCTTTTGACTTTTTGCTTTATTTGACCAACGCCTGAGTTTTGTTTGTGTTTTGTTGGTGTTTTATGGTGATAACGGCTTGTCCGTCTCTTTTAGTTGACTTACTTCAATAAAACTGTTTTATTTAAACTGTTTCGCCTCCTTGACTCCTTTTTCTGACCCGGTCACTTTTGTTACTTCCCCCTCACCGCCTAGACCCCCCCCAGGGGAACGTAACAGTGGTCTACAAAAAATTTGTTCAGTGCCTTCTTGGAGAGACTGCACAGTAGGTCTGCTGCCATCGACCAGCGAGCCAACACACATGTATATTAAAATCTCTAACAATGAGAACACAATCATAGTTGGGCATAATCCCAGCTACAGTGGGGCAAAAAAGTATTTAGTCAGCCACCGATTGTGCAAGTTCCCCCACTTAAAATGATGACAGAGGTCAGTAATTTGCACCAGAGGTACACTTCAACTGTGAGAGACCTAATGTGAAAAGAAAATCCATGAATCCACATGGTAGGATTTGTAAAGAATTTATTCATAAATTAGGGTGGAAAATAAGTATTTGGTCACCCCAAACAAGGAAAATCTCTGGCTCTCACAGACCTGTAACGTCTTCTGTAAGAAGCTTTTCTGTCCCCCACTCGTTACCTGTATGAATGGCACCTGTTTGAACTCATCATCTGTATAAAAGACACCTGTCCACAGCCTCAAACAGTCAGACTCCAAACTCCGCCATGGCCAAGACCAAAGAGCTTTCGAAGGACACCAGGAAAAGTATTGTAGACCTGCACCAGACTGGGAAGAGTGAATCTACAATAGGCAAGCAGCTTGGTGTGAAAAAATCAACTGTGGGAGCAATCATCAGAAAATGGAAGACATACAAGGCCACTGATAATCTCCCTCGATCTGGGGCTCCACGCAAGATCTCATCCCATGGGGTCTAAATGATCATGAGAACGGTGAGCAAAGATCCCAGAACCACACGGGGGGACCTGGTGAATGACCTGCAGAGAGCTGGGACCAAAGTAACAAAGGTCACCATCAGTAACACACTACAACGGCAGGGAATCAAATCCCGCAGTGCCAGACGTGTTCCGCTGCTGAAGCCAGTGCATGTCCAGGCCCGTCTGAAGTTTGCCAGAGAGCACATGGATGATACAGCAGAGGATTGGGAGAATGTCATGTGGTCAGATGAAACCAAAGTAGAACTTTTTGGTATAAACTCAACTCGTCGTGTTTGGAGGAAGAAGAATACTGAGTTGCATCCCAAGAACACCATACCTACTGTGAAGCATGGGGGTGGAAACATCATGCTATGGGGCTGTTTTTCTGCCAAGGGGACAGGACGACTGATCAGTGTTAAGGACAGAATGAATGGGGCCATGTATCGTGAGATTTTGAGCCAAAACCTCCTTCCATCAGTGAGAACTTTGAAGATGAAACGAGGCTGGGTCTTCCAACATGACAATGATCCAAAACACACCGCCCGGGCAACAAAGGAGTGGCTCCGTAAGAAGCATTTGAAAGTCCTGGAGTGGCCTAGCCAGTCTCCAGACCTCAACCCCATAGAAAATCTGTGGCGGGAGTTGAAAGTCCGTGTTGCTCGGCGACAGCCCCAAAACATCACTGCTCTCAAGAAGATCTGCATGGAGGAATGGGCCAAAATACCAACTACTGTGTGTGCGAAACCTGGTAGAGACCTATAGTAAACGTTTGACCTCTGTTATTGCCAACAAAGGTTATGTTACAAAGTATTGAGTTGTATTTTTGTTATTGACCAAATACTTATTTTCCACCCTGATTTACGAATAAATTCTTTACAAATCCTACCATGTGGATTCATGGATTTTTTTTTTTTCACATTCTGTCTCTCACAGTTGAAGTGTACCTCTGGTGCAAATTACTGACCTCTGTCATCATTTTAGGTGGGGGAACTTGCACAATCGGTGGCTGACTAAATACTTTTTTGCCCCACTGTATAAAAAAAAAAAAAAATCAGGGAAGTTGTTTATGAAGTTCTTATTGTATTTCAGGCAGCTGCAGATGACAGCACAGAAAACTGGGTTAGTGCGACTTATTTGAAATGAGGTAAAGTCGAAGCTGGAGAATGAAGATTGTAGAAACCATTGCTTCCATTTGTAATCCTTTTTGTATTAATATACAGTATAGTCGCCAGAATTACTGAGCATAAGATCTGCTCGGACCAGGGTCTACCACCCTCGGCTGACAGGTTGGTAGAACAGCTGAAGACTAACAAAGAGGTGAGGCAGTTTTTGGGGGCTTGCTGGCTATGACGGCGGGTTCGTTCTCAACTTCACAGAGCTGACCAGCCCCCCAAAAGGGTGCCCCGAGTCTGGTTCGGTAGACGGGGCAGTGTTAGGTGGCATATGTGTTGGTGAAGAAGGCTCTCTGTGGGGAACCCTTGCTCTAAACCCCTGATTCTATTGATTATGGTAAATTTAAAAGTTGTCAAAAATGGTCATTAAAAAAGGAGGGGTTTTTTGGTATATGATCAGTTTTTATGTCCTATCCCAGGACAAGATCAGAATGCGATTAAACTTGTGAGTAAGCTTATTTTAATTTTGAGGTCAGCCTGTTGACTCAAATATTAAATTAAAAGTAGTCTTGAGGCAGTTATTTCAAGCTTCTACGTGATTGTTAAAATCAACTCCCATAAAAAACAGGCAAGTGATTGAGCTACAACAATTAGTTGTTGCAGCTTTGTTAATTAACCCCTTCATATCAGTAGCTAAAGCTAACTTTTAAAATAAATCCAAAGAGTACAGTGGTCTCTTTCTAGTAATAATTATGTCAATAAATGATACCAAGAAGACATAGAAAAGCTATTTATGAAGGAACGTCCTGCTGCCATTTGGTATCAATTTACGGAATGCCGTCATTTCAAGCCTAGGATTAGTCCGTTCTCTGTGAAGTTGTGAATTTGTGCATGCCCTCCCTACCTCTTGTGCATTGATGGAGTGCAAGCCAGTGACAGGCCAATCCACTTCAGGTAATGGTGAACCAGAGCCATTACAGATTGCCGTTACTTGATCACCTTCGACAACTGTGAGGTTGCTGTGGCTGACGCTGATATCTGGTAGGTCTGAGAAGGGAATACAGAGAAGGAGAAAGAGAAAAATATGTTATCCTATGTTCCTCCTTCTTAAAGTATGTATTCACCAAAGTCGTTTCCATCCTTTTCACAAAACCCACCATCATCTGAACAATCTCTCCGTAACACCATACCTACCTAATACCTCCTCATCACCTCTGTTCCCTTCAGCTACAGGTCTATTAAAGTCTGCTCTAATCACTGCTCTCTCCACCCTGAGTATGCTCTACCACTGAGATTCAAACTGAAACTGATCTGATACCACCCCAAAGAGATTTTTTTTTTTTAAATGTTTGAAAATGGCTAAAATTTCCAACTGTGTTAGGTTTCAAGTTCACCAAGTTGTCACTGTGGATGTCCAGGTACTTGCCCCACCATATCAGCTCCTCCTGACATGTGCATGCAAATAGAGTAAGACCATATTTCCGATTTTTTGACTTCTTTAGACTGACCTCCAGTACATTTTAGAATTTTTTGTCATTTTAAGTCTTTAAATAGATTAGCACGCTCTCACCTTTCCAAAATTTTAACAATGCACGTCTAATAGAACTTTAGGGTCAGCTGATCAGATTCTTCTGGTTTTCCAAAAGCAGACTAAAGCATAGAAAAGATCAGGCCATTGCTGTAGCTGCACCTAAAATTTGCAACAGTCTGCTTCTTTAAATTAGGAACTCACCAACACTTAATACCTTTAAACACTTGAAGACCTATCTTTACACCCATATCTTTACGCCCTTGTGTTTAAATGTGACACTATGTTTTTTTTCTTGTCTGTCTTAAGTTTTTTTCTGCATTTTCCTGCTCTGTTTTATTCCTTTTATTTATACAACACTTTTGGTAACCCTTTTTGTTTTTAAATTTTGATTATAAATAAATTGACCTAGCTCAGTGTGGACCAGGGCATCACTAAGATCCAGGACAGATGGAACCTGGTGGGATTGGATGGACTGAAACATAATGTCCCAAAGGGGTTCTATTGGATTTATGTCAGGCAAGCGTGGGCCCAGTCAATGGTATCAATTCCTTCATCCTTGAGCAATTTCCAGCATATTCTCATCTCACACCTAATGGCAGTGAGGATGCCGTTGCCAAGCATGTAGAGGTCTGTGTGTCCCTCCTATTCCTACCATCACTGACCCACCATCAAACCAGTCATGCTGAACAACATTACCGTCAGCATAATGCTCTCCACAGCTTCTCCAGACCCTTTCACATCTGTCACATGTGCTCAGGGTTCAACTGCTCTCATCTGCACACAATGCCAGAGGTGAAGCTGCCAATTCTGGTACTGGGCGACTGTGGCTCAGGGGGTTGGGAATTGCATCTGTAACCGGAAGGTCGCCGGTTCGATCCCTGGGCTCTCTGTCCTGGTCGTTTTGTCCTTGGGCAAGACACTTTACCCTACTTGCCTACTGATGTTGGCCAGAGGGGCCGATGGCGCGATATGGCAGCCTCGCTTCTGTCAGTCTGCCCCAGGGCAGCTGTGGCTACAACTGTAGCTGCCTCCACCAGTGTATGAATGTGAGAGTGAATGAATAGTGGTATTGTAAAGCGCTTTGGGTTCCTTGAAAAGCGCTATATAAATCCAATCCATTATTATTATTATTATTATTACTCAATGGCAAACGCTCATTGGGCTTCATGGTGCCAGGCAGTCAGGACAGGGCCCACTAGGGGATGTTGGGCCCTGAGGCCACCCTCCTAATTCTGTTTCTGATAGTTTGGTCAAAGATATTCACATCAGTTGCTTGATGGAGGTAATTTTGTAGCTCTGGCAGTGCTCATCCTGTTCCTCCTTGCACAAAGCAGCAGGTATTGGTCCTACTGATTGGTTAAGGGCCTTCTACGTCCTTGTCCAGCTCTCCTAGGGTCCTAGCATTTCCTTTGCCTCACCCTTTGGTCATGCTGCATTCTCCTCAGTTCTTCTCTGTGCCCGAACCTGAAGATGTTGGATTTAACCCTTTAATTAAGTAGTTCCTTTTGGTCACTAGCAATGCAAGGCTTATTGTTCATTTTGTTAGTCTGTGATGCAGCAAGGGAAACTGTTAATGTCTCCTCCATGCAGATTATAAAGTACTTTCCAGGCTCCAGACTCAAAGCAGACCTGCAGTGTCTTCACAGCCTCATGAACAACTCTTGTAGATACAATGTGTTGTTAAGCAAGAGGAACATACCTTGGTGTCAGCAGGACTACATTGTGGTCAGATGGTCAGAAGAGGGATTGCAGTGACAACAATAAAAACCCCAGAATTCAGGGCTGGCAGGCATTTTACCGAGGAAAGAGTGATGTTACATGCTGCATCTTCATCAGCTGATGGTTCAATGTAAACAACACCAACAATAACCGATAAGAAGTACTATGAATGCAGTCTAACACCGTCCAGATCAATATCTGGCCCACATAGTAACATGTCCAGGATTGTACCATTTTTCAGTCACTAATGCTGTCATCTGGGATGTGTGAGTTCAGCCATGTTTAGATGATGCACAACATACTAAACTCACAGTAGTCCCTCTGTGTCATAATCAGCCCTCTTTAATCTATCCTATGCTCAAGGAACTCACATTCCCCATGATGTTAGCTGGAATGGACAGGTTACATCTCTTATTTTCGAATCACTTAGCTTTACCCATGCAAGCCCATTGTCTCCTCCGGAAGAGACAGATTATTCTCCTTAGAATACCAGGTCTTGCTCACCAGTGTTAAAAAAAAACCTAAATTAAAGAAAAAAAGCCCAATGAGAAAAAAAATGTGTTTAAGTAGCAAAGTCATAAACACAAGGGCTACTGCAACAGCTTGCATCTCAACACAGCACCATGGTAATATGAATACAGAGAGACAGAACAAAGAAGAACAAAGAGATACACATTCTTAGACGATTGTGTTTTGCTTGATTACTTTAGTAAGAGTGTGCCTGTGTGTGTACAAAGGGGGGGGGAAAGAACAGCTATCTGCTGGAGCTGCAGGTCCAGTCAGTGGCAGGTGCCTTCTTCTTTGATCTTTGAACCAACAGGTAACTGATAACTGAACATATAAGAATAATTTAACCAACTAGCATTTCTAGTATACAGTATATGGTGTATGTTTGTGTGTGTGTAAAAAAACATTTCTGCCAACATTTCTATTATTATTATTACTATTATTATTATTATTATTATCTTTTAATAACAATAAAAACAACAACAATAATCATCATCATCATCATCCTCAAGCTAGTGACTTTTATCCATTTTTGTTTAAAGGTGCTGTGTTCAGTTTTTCTCTCTGCTGATTTTATGAGGTTGACAGGGATACCTCAGTAGCATCGACAGACTTAAGCTGTGCAAACACTGTGCGATTTTTTCAGTCGCGTTATTCAGCTCCTGCTCAAACTGTATGATTGACTTGCAGGGGTTAGAAGTTCGTAGGTCACGATGCAGAGTCTCACACTATAAAGCCCGAGGCTCTGATGCGACCTGAGTGCTCACACTGTGCGTCCATAACATGAAGGTTATAGCAGAAAATCTGTCGCTCGCTCTCCCTCTCTCTTCCTCTCTGTCTTTCACTCACACAGACACGCACACCACCACCATCAACCTTGCTAAATTGCTAATAAAAAACTATGAACAGGCAGCTGTGATTGAGCAGCAATGTCCATCCAATTATTTTCACGGTTGTTGTAGTCGTGATAATTTTGTGAGGCCGACAAGATTTCAAACAGGTTTGATTTTCTTATGACCAAACGATTGATGATTGGGAGCTGGACGTGAGGTGTTAATCGCTTCTCGTTACCCATGTATACTACATGATGCACGACACACGATGAAGTCGGTCGCACGCTCAAAATGGGCCAAAAATCACACAGCGTATGCCCAGCATTACTGAAAGAAAGACAAATGCTCTGACCATCATTTTACTGGCTGCATCTTGATGGATGCTCAATCATCCAGGTAAGTAAATCTCCAATAGCTGATTCTGTTCATATCACATCAAATTCACCAGGGAGGATATGAAAAGTGGCAGGTTAGCCTTCTTAGACTGTGAGATTTCCATCAGCAATGGGGGACATCTAAAAGCTGATGTGTACCGTAAACCTACGCATACGGATCTGTATTTAAGGTTTGACTCTCATCATCCACTGGAGCATAAACTGGGTGTCATCAGGACGCTACAACACAGAGCGAACACCATCACCACAGACACAGCGGCCAGGGAAGCAGAAGAACAGCACCTCAAGAAGGCCCTGAGTAAATGTGGTTATTCCAGCTGGACTTTTGTCAAAGCTGGGAAGGCGCCAAAAGCAAGCTCCAGCCGATCCAGGAGAAAAGGACAACCACTGCTTAAGCGAAAACCTGTAGTGATTCCGTACGTGTCAGAGCAGTTGAGACACATTTTTTCTAAACACCAGGTCTCTGTGGCTTTTAAACACCAATACACGCTGCGCCAAAAATGGGTCCACCCCAAGGATCGGGTCCCCCGACACAAACAGAGTAACATAGTGTACGCTGTTAAATGCCAGGAGGATTGTCAGGATTTATACATCGGGGAAACAAAACAACCTCTGGCAAAGTGGATGGCACAACACAGAAGAGCCACCTCGTCAGGCCAGGACTCTGCAGTCTATTCACACCTACAGGCCCGTGGACACTCTTTCAATGATGAGGATGTACACATCTTGGACAGGGAGGAACGCTGGTTTGAGTGCGGAGTCAAGGAGGCCATTTACATGAAAAGGGAAAGACCATCTCTGAATCGAGGAGAGCGCCTAAGGGTACATCTTTCGCCATCTTACAATGCTGTGATTGCAGCCATTCCCCAACTCTTGGTGAATGGTACTCATACCCATTGATCAATGGTCTTTGATCAGTGGGTTTTAGTCAGTGGTTGTTGATCAACGGTCATGAGAATTTGCATAATTAAGATTAAGGAACTGACCTCCCAGCCCATTGTTCCTTCAGTGGGCTGGTTTCAGTCATTGTGCAAATGTACTGTTTATAAGATTAAACCTGCAGTCAGCTGGGACTGAAGAAGTCACTTGGATGAGTGACGAAACATTTCTCCTACAAAACGCTACATCCAGATGAACAGAATCAACTACTGGAGATTTACTGGCTGCAATTAAATGGAATCAGCAGTCAGAATACCATGGTTAATGTGTATATTTAGAGTATAAATATAACCACACAAGCTTACCACAACTGCTGATGTTCATATCTTGAAGCAATATTCTCCTGTAGCTGTCAGCACAGTATAACTGCTGGCTGCTAAGACCTGCCTCTCCTCTCTGTTGCCATAGCTGCAGCCAGCGAATCTCACAGCCACAGGTGAACACCACATCCTCCAAATGCCTGAAAAGAGAAGAGCACTGACAGAATTAGCAATGCTCTAAATCTCATACTCACCTTTAGACTCACTGCCAGCGGAACAAGAACGTTTGTCATTTTCAAAACTTTTTAAGAAGGTTCTGATTAGATGTTAGTTCTATAGAACTAGCATCTAATCAAGAAGTGCAATGTTCCATGAGGTGACTTGCTCCCCAGCGGGCCTAAGCCGAACACACTCCAGTTTGGAAGTCCTGGAATCCATGGCAACAAAGACTGGTGTAACAGTGAACATTAATGGGTCTATTTGGGTCTATTTCCTTTGAACTGTGCATTTTCAGGCTGGTGAAATGAATCAGCCAAGTAATTATATTAAAATAAATGAGTCAGCTTGTATTTAAGATATTTTTAGAAACTTCTGGCATAAATTTAGAGAAAGACAACCATACTGGAATCTTACCAACATCAGCACAAATCAGCTAGCTGGTATATAATGATGTGCTACGTGATCGCTAGCGACACAGCTATGTTAGCACAACTTTTTTCTACTCGATGAAAGTTAATGTGAAGTAGGGCTGCACGATTTTGCATAAAATGAGAATCACGATTTTTTGGCTTAGAATTGAGATCACGATTCTCTCACGATTTTCTTTTCCAGTATAAATATTTATTGCACTTATTAACTGCACATCAACTTCGTAACAGTTGAGACTGAACATAAAAACAATAAATAAACATAAAAACAACAAATGTCTCACGTTTTGTTGTTGCCGCAAAATGTTGTACTGCTTGAAATTCTAGCTCTTTATCCTCTCCAGGATACTTGAGGGTGCATGGGAGTTTGCCCAACCAGTCTACATGTGTTTTGTGGACTTGGAGAAGGCATTCGACCGTGTCCCTAGGGGTGTCCTGTGGGAGGTGTTGCGGGAGTATGGGGTGTCTGGCCCATTGCTACGGGCCATTCGATCCCTATACAACCGTTGCAAGAGCTTGGTCCGCATTGCCGGCAATAAGTCGGACTCGTTCCCGGTGGGTGATGGGCTCCGCCAGGGCTGCCCTTTGTCTCCGGTTCTGTTCATAATTTTTATGGACAGGATTTCTAGGCGCAGCCAAGTGGCGGACGGCTTTCGCTTTGGTGGCCTCAGAATCTCATCTCTGATTTTTGCAGATGATGTGGTTCTGTTGGCTTCATCGGGTGAGGGCCTCCAGCTCGCACTGGAGCGGTTCGCAGCCGAGTGTGAAGCAGCGGGAATGAGGATCAGCACCTCCAAATCTGAGGCCATGGTTCTCAGCCGGAAAAGGGTGGAGTGCCCACTCCGGGTCGGGGATGAGTTCCTGCCCCAAGTGGAGGAGTTCAAGTATCTCGGGGTCTTGTTCGCGAGTAATGCGAGAAGGGAGCCGGAGATCGACAGACGGATTGGGGCTGCAGCTGCAGTAATGCAGACGCTGCACCGGTCCGTCGTGGTGAAGAGGGAGCTGAGTGTAAAAGCGAAGCTCTCAATTTACCGGTCGATCTACGTCCCTACCCTCACCTATGGCCACGAGCTGTGGGTAGTGACCGAAAGAACGAGATCGCGGATACAAGCGGCAGAAATGAGCTTCCTCCGAAGGGTGGCTGGCCTCTCCCTTAGAGATAGGGTGAGAAGTTCGGCCATCCGGGAGGGGCTCAGAGTAGAGCAGCTGCTGCTCCACATCGAAAGGAGCCAGCTGAGGTGGTTTGGGCATCTGACAAGGATGCCCCCTGGGCGCCTCCTGGGTGAGGTGTTCCAGGCATGTCCCACCGGAAGGAGGCCCCGGGGCAGACCCAGGACACGCTGGAGAGATTATATCTCTCGGCTGGCCTGGGAACGCCTTGGTATTCCCCCGGATAAGCTGGAGGAGGTGGCTGGGGAGAGGGAGGTCTGGGCCTCTTTGCTTAGGCTGCTGCCCCCGCGACCCGGCCCCGGATAAAGCGGATGAAGATGGATGGATGGATGAATCAATGGTACGGAAGTGGAGGAAGCAAGAAGAATGAGTTGAGTAAAGTTTGACTTATCTGATTGTTTTGTTTTGCTTAATGCGCCTTATAATCCTGTGTGCCTTATGGTCCGAAAAATACGGTATTTAAAAACTTTTTGTTACCCAATCTTTCCTCCATTCATTGGCATAGGACACAGGTGTCGAACTCCAGGCCTTGAGGGCCGGTGTCCTTCAGGTTTTAGATGTGTTCTTGATCCTACACAGCCGATTTAAATGGCTACATTGCCTCCTCAACATATCTTAAAGTTCTTGAGAGGCCTGGTAATGAACTCGTCATTTGATTCAGGTGTGTTGACCCAGGGGGATATCTAAAACCTGCAGGACACCGGCCCTCGAGGTCTGGAGTTCGACACCCCTGGCATAGGATACATTTTCATTGCTCTACAGATGATACCCAACTTTATTAGAAACCAGATACTTACTCTGGATGGCATTACCTTGGCCCAGTAACACTGTGAGGAATCTTGGAATACTTTTTGACCAGGATATGTCCTTCAATGCACATATTAAAGAAATTTGTAGGACTACTTTCTTCTATTTGCGTAATATCTCTAAAATTAGAAATATCATGTTTCAAAAGGATGCTGAAAAACTAGAATTAGAATTAGAATTCAACTTTATTGTCATTGCACATGTCACAGGTACAAGGCAACGAAATGCAGTTTGCATTCATCCAGAAGTGCTTTAGCCATGATATAGATATATTACAGTATATATTAGCAATAATATAGATATGTGAGTATATTACAGAAATGGGTCTATTATGGTATGTTATAATGTACACGGTATGAAGTATGTTATGAATATGCTATAACTATAAGTATGTACAGGCTGTATTGAGTACAAGCTATGTACCGGCTATAAACAGGATATAAATATGAAAAACTATACAGAAATATGAGCTATACAGCTATACAGAAATGTGAACTATGCAAGTTATAAACAGTTGTAGATTTAAAATTTATCGTATGTACAGAATGATTATTTACACAGAATTATACAGTAGTGCAGTTAAGATAAGTGAGATATGTGGATAATGTCTACAGAGGCTATATAAAGTGCAAGTGGTTGTGAGTGGTGGTTCAGTCCATGTTATTATTGTGTGTATGAGGGTACAGTTGTCCATTGTGTGTGTAGGTGGTTGTGGGTGTGTGTATGTCCAGTCCATGTGATAACATGGGTCAGATGTCAGGAGGCAGAGTTCAGGAGTCTGACAGCTGTGGGGAAAACTAGTTCATGCATTTATTACTTCTAGGCTGGGCTACTGTAATTCATTATTATCAGGTTTTTCTTGAAGCTCCTTCACTTGAAATCACTTGAAAAATTTGTATTCAAAATGCTTGGAAATATTTTGCCCTTCAGTTTTCAGGCTCTTCTTTTGTGGATCCAGCTCCCAGTTTAGACGTGGGAGGGAGACACATTCTCAACTTTTAAGATTAGGTTTAAATCGTTCCTTTTTCCTAAACCATATAGTTAGGGCTGGATCAGGTGACTCTGAATCCTCCCAGGCTTCTTGGGGTTTCTCATAATGCACTGGGCGCTTCTTCTTTACTTGCCTCTTTCTACTCTTAGTTATTATTAATTTCTGTCTTTTGCATCAGATGTCTGCACCTTCTGCCAGAGGTTTTTTTTTCATCTGACAGGGAATTTTTTCCTTCCCACTTTTGCCAAGTGCTTGATTGTTTTGGTTTTCTATTATTGTAGGGTTTTTATCTTAAAAAGCACCTTCAGGCAACTGTTGTTGTGGTTTTGCGCTATATAAAATTGAATTAAATGTGCTATTAAATAATAAATACACGGCTGCATTTTTTACAAGCACTACAAAACAGATGGGGAGATGTGTCCGGTTTGATGCTCAAAAGCTACTTATTTGGTGCCAGTTCTTTACAAAATGGTATATTTATATCAATAATTGTGCATCATTGTCAAATCTTTTGATCACTAGTTATCATTATTGTCTGAAAACATTTCTATATTACACTTAAAAGAAATGGAGAATGTTAAAAAGGAAACTATCAATACATTATTTGTTTATGGGAATAAACATTTAATACATTTGTATTAACCTCTGCTTTAAACCAACATCACCAATGATGATCCTCTACACTAGAGCAGGGCGATATGGCCAAAAATATTTATCACGATATATATATATGAAAATTTGCGATAACGATATAACTGACGATATAATTGATGCGAGACAAAATACAACTCCACAACATTACTAGCGCAAAAAGACAACCTTCCATTTATTTTCACTTAAACAAGAAGCTGTTTTTTATGTACATTAAAGCTTTAT
The DNA here is from genome assembly GCF_963969265.1 of Rhamphochromis sp. 'chilingali'. NCBI lineage: Eukaryota > Metazoa > Chordata > Actinopteri > Cichliformes > Cichlidae > Rhamphochromis > Rhamphochromis sp. 'chilingali'. The sequence continues at coordinate 43,945,802 of NC_137930.1, forward strand.
AAAAACGTAACAGTGCAAATGCAAATTCCTTGCTGAAAGTTTAACCAAAAGGCATTTCCAGTAGAAATGGGCTGACATATCCTGAGCATAACCATGTATAATATCCACTGAAGTTAAAAAGAGGTGCTTTGCAACATTAAACTGCAGTGTGCAGTACGTATTTTTCGGACCATAAGGTGCGCGGGATTATAAGGCACATTAATCGAAACAAAGCAGTCAGATAAATCAAACTTTATTAAACTCATTCTTCTTGCTTCCTCCATTTCTGTACCATTGATTCATTAATGTTGAATTCTCTGGCAGCGGCTCTATTCCCATGTTGTTGCAGTATATTAATGACTAACCTCGTATTGTGGATGGATTATCTCAGTTGTTCTCCTGACTGAAGTTTGGTCCGTTTACAGCATCCTGCCATGCGATTGCATTTGTCTCTAACCATGAGGAGCCTTCATGTTAACTTTTATAAGTGGAAAAGTGTTAGTGTTCGTCCTCCAGCTTCACTGTGTATGTTATACTAACATAGCTGTGTCGCTAGCGATCACGTAGCACATCATTGTATACCAGCTTGCCCAACTTCAGTAACCCTACAAACGTCACTGCTGTTTAGTTTCCTGTCTTCATTTATGTTGGAAGTGATAGCAGAGCTGTACGTTTGAATTTTTTCAGAAATCTCTCAGTCAGAACATGCAATATCATGCTTAGGTAACTAGCGAAACTAGCGAGCTAACGTCCGCTAGCTTCCTGCTAACTTCTAACTCTGTTAAATGTAATAAATTTTGTTTTCATGGATGCCTGGAAGTTAAACTTCATAGATACACCTGGTAAAGCAGCAATTCTGATCGTTTTATTAAAGATGAAAGAATTTAGACAGTTTTTAAACTCTCAGTGATGCTGCAGTGTTCTTTTGACCTGAACGATACGGAGTTTAGGACCCAGATTACTCCCAGATTTAAGAGCATCTTAGTCCGACAAATACGACAATAACGACGGCCGCTTGCATGTTCTGCAAAAAAATGTGCTTTGTTGTGTATCTGACGGACAAACACCAAACCAGTTCCACATCACTGAAGTTGCACCGTTTTTACAAACCAAATCTGGTTCATCTGTTTCACTCAACAATCGGCCATGTGCATATGAAAACAAAGGCTCTGCGCATGCTCGTTTTACTCATATTCTATCGCGATATTTCATTTTCCTATCGTTGCCTAACATTATACCGGTATTACCGTGAACGGTATAATATGGCCCAGCCCTACTCTACACCATATTTGGGTCAGTTTCTTTTTTAAAATCTTTTGGGTTTTTTCAACATTGGGTTGTGCAGCATGACCTTATCCCCCAGAGTGAGAATGTCAGTGTTCTCTTCTAATGTCATGTTCTAAGGTGTCTGAGGGAGAACCTTCAGAGGAAATGATGTATGGCATCATCTCATGCCTATCTCAGAGCACACTGTAAAAAACACTGTACAAAAACTATTTTTTGTTCATCGCTTACCAAATTTGCCATGCTGAAACTTTATAGATAAGAATACAGATAAGAGAGAAGCAAATAGGGAGAGATAATATATTGGGTTATTCTCACAAAGCCTCAAACATAAGATTGGCCAAATCAGCAAAAGCTTGTAATCTGTTCTTTAAACTTTTTGATCTTCTATATTCCTATTATTATAATGTAATATTTATTTTACTGGATGCAGTCTTGCACCATCTAGAGATTTTTCTTTAGATGCACTTGTGGTATCAATTTGAAGCTCCTACATTGCATTCTCCAGTTATCATATTCAGAATTTAGGTGTCTACGCCACTGATGGGGTGATGACACCATCGGTCTTTTATGACGGAGGGGTAAAAAGTTGGCACTATTGAAAATACTGCTTGCCATGGCTATCTGTGGTAAGCAGACAAAATGCATGATATGTATCAATTCTCTCCTAAACAAATAAACCTTCTGAAAATATTGCAGACAAGTTCTGGATACACTACTATAAACTTAAACGCAAAAAGAAAAACACAAAAAAACTTCAAAAACTGAAAATGATTTGGATAATAAAATGAGAGAGTCAAAAATCAAAAGGAGGATCAACCACTGAGAAGAGTGAAAATGTAATAAAACATGGCCTTTGTATCATCTGCAAACTTAAAGTCTAAGTTGCTGGTGTCTCAGGATCAGACAAAGGCTACGTTCACACTGCAGGCAAAAGCGCAACAAATCCGCCATTTTTGATCCTATGCGACCCATTTCCGGTCATGGTATGACAGTTTGAACAGCACAAATCCAATATTTTCAAATCCGACCTGGGTCACTTTCGTATGTGGTACTGAATCCGATACATATCTGATGTTTTAGAAAGCAACTGCTGTTTGAATGGTCATGTCGCATTAAATCCGTCCTTTATGTTACTGACACAAGACAGAAGCCAATTATCAGCGCCGGAGAAGACAAATGAGAAAGCATGGCGGCGGAAACTGGAGACGGAGCAAGTCAATGGACAGAAACTGAGGTTTTGGACTTGATTAACATATGGGGGGGAAAAAAAAACATATGGGGAGACAATTCTATTCAAGCTAAATGACTCCGTGTCCATATAAACCTCTGAGGTAGCAGCCACTGCTCCAAACAAGGCTATTGTTAAAGCACGGACTTTTTTCTCAGTGTCCTTCTTTCTCTAATTAATTTGTCAAAATTCTGTCGGTTACAACACCTACTAGCTCTGTAGCCACCATTTTTACTTCTGTAAACAGAGCGGGTTGTGTGTGACGTCTTCTTTTCCTCATGTGGGCCGCTTTGAGGGCCGTGAACCGTTCACACTAGCGCGCGTTTGCTGTCACATTTTATTTGTAGTGTGAACAACCAGACAAAAAAAAAATCGGATTTGATCAAAAAACCGAAATAGACCTTTTAGTGGGTCTTGGATGAGTTTTGAACCACTAATTTGTATTCTTTCTGCAGAATGCTGGTTTTACTGAAGTGAACTCCCTGCATCTTTGTATACACAGTAAATTATAGTGCATTGTTAGTATATCACCCTGTGATTGGGACATCACAACAATTTGCCTCATTAAGTAAATCTGACTATCATATAAAACTTAAATTCCTCTTATTTTCCTTTATTAATCTGCCGTGTAACTCATTTCCTTCTCTATGTTCAGCATTTCTATGACTGCAGAAAAATTTCCTCCATCCATCAGTTATCCCAGCTAACCTGAAGTAAAAATTATGGTTATCCTAAAGACTGCAATACAACAAAGTACATTACTAATGAAAACTGATTATACAGAAACTTAAGCACATTTTTATCAGTTAATATAGATCATAATCTTGAGGTTATATAGCATTCTGACCTTCATCCAGCAACTACTCAAGAAGTAGTTTTTATTCCAGCATTACAATGTTCAGAGTTCAGCGGGTCATTTAACAAAAAATAAACAAACACAAAGAAAACCTCTAAATTTATCACCAGGTTATGGCATGAAATGGAAAATGCAGCTATAACGAACATGATCGACTCCACTTTGTTTATTATGCTGATGGTTTTAATGAATGTTTGGATAGCCAGTTAAAAGGAAGAATTCTTACTTTGAGTTATCGATTATGTCACTAGTTAGCGAACAAACTAATGTAAGTCTATTAGCCACAACCAACCAACCGCATGACGTCATGTTGTGGCGTTGTACTGACAGAAGATGGCGCTATGCATGTTTTTCAAACTTTAACTTCGGGCACTGATTTCTTAAATCCAGCGTCACAGACACTGTTCATTTTTGAGAGCAGAGCAGGGTGTATATTAGCCTGTATGTGTGGAGCATTTCATGTTCCCTTTAAGGTTGGTAGTTCGATCTCTAGCTGCTCCAGTCTCCATTCTGCATGCCAAATATCCTTGGGCAATGTTTGAATGCATGAATGTTAGCTAGAAAGCACTTAGGTGTAGATAAAATTGCTTGTATGAATGTTTGTAAATGGGTGAATGAAGTGTGTTGTTTAAAGTGCTTTGAGTCTAGAGTAGAAAAGGTGCCACTGAGGTGCCATTTCAGGACATAACACAATTCACTGATCATATTAACTCGGTTGAAAAAGACATCAACCCATTTCCTTGCAGATGTATTCAGGTCTACTGTGTGTCAGCAGCAATGAACTAAGAAAAAGACATGGGTCTACTTACAGCTCCAAAAGCGGCAGATGTTCAAAGATCTGCCAGGACAACGTGGTCAACATGGGGTTCTTGGACAGGTTTCTAAGAAAGAGAACAAGAAAGTAACAGAGAGTGTCAGAAACCTCACTTCAACGTGACAATAAAAGCTCATGGATGTTAGGTTTTCTACATGATGTTTTGTAATGAGTGCAAAACACGAGGGAAAAGTGAAATTCATAAAAGAGCAGAATTCCACCTCAGGCCCTCCAAGGTTTGGAGGCCTATCTCCACCCACCACCACTTCCCCTGCCGGTGGCGGACTCCCTCAGGTGTCGGTGTGTTGGTGGTTCTTTGTGTCTGGGGGTGGGCGTCCGGGTACACACCGGCTCACTCCTTGGCGGCCGCTTGTCGGGGCCTGGGGCCTGGGGCTCGCTCGGGCCCCTTTGGAGGTGGGGTGCCCCCGGCCTCTCGGCCTGGGGCTCGGTCACTCAGGCACAGCTGGGGGCCGGCGGAGCTCACGGGCGCGTCACTGCAACTCCCCCTGACTTCTGCTCCGCGGCTGCTGGGCGAGCCCTCATCTGGGACTCTCCTCAGCTCTTACTGGGACAGTGGCGCGGCTGCCCCTCTGTTGGTCTTCCATGGTCTCTTGTGTTCTGGGGGCCTCTGGATGTCTGGAGTTTTGATCTCCTCCATACCCACTTCACACCCTGGAGGACGGGGCTGTGGCCCCCCCACACTCCCTAGCAGATCATTACATGGAGAAACCTTTGGAATGCAAGCATGCTGATCCACACAGGTATGCACACAACGGTATTCACAGACGCGGACTAAAGCTTTCTTGGCTACTGCCTCAAAGCACACTGTGCGCTGTCTATCTTGCGTGCTGCACAATATCGTTTATTATTTAGTAAATATTGATATCTATGACTAGCTAGTTTATTGTGATGGTGCTTTGTTTTCTCTATTATTATGTTGCTCTTTGTTGTTTGCTGTCTCCTCTGTTTGTTTGTTTTTGTTTGTTTGTTTTTTTTTCTCCATACAGGTGACCCAGGAGTTCTTTTTTTTTTCTCTCTCTCTCTTCCCCCCCCTTCTCACCGTCTCTTCTCCCCTTTGGTTTTCTTTCTTTCTCTCCCCCTCTTTCTCTCATTCATTCCCCCTGTCCTATTTATTAAAAAAACAACAAAAAACAAAAAAAAAAAACAGAATATAAGATCATGTCTGTAACAGAGCAGGAAAAGTGAGCTTACAGTGCCACCATCTGGACAGACAGGCTCATTTCAGCTCTAACTGTAGCTGAGTGTTGATGTTCAAACTGCAGCATTTCTGTGAGATTCTTTGAATGTTACTTTGTACATTAGGTGAAGCTGTTGCTGCTGTGATGCTCCTCCTCTATAACACTCATAAATCAGCATATTACTGTGATATATACACTGTTTGTACCTGTTCTATTTATTTCCTGTATTTAACTTATTTAAATCTGTTCTGAGGTCAGATAACCGGTGGAAAACAGATGTGACGACAGAGCTCATATAAGATGCTAAAATACAACAGAAACATTCATGCCACTGTTTTACATCTCAGATGAGTAGACTAGGACATAGATGAGTCAGTAAAAATATAAAATACAAATAAAAGGTTCAGTTCTCTTACAAAGAAATGAACTGGAAGTGATTTTCAAAACTGATAAAGAAGTGCTGCCATGTTTCGCAACAATAACTAACGTTACCTGTCATAATGTTTTTAACCAGCTGTTGTTGTTGACTCAGCTGTCTGGAGACACCAAGAAAAAAAAGAAAAAAAAAAACAAAAAACAAAAAAAAAACGTGACAATAAAAGCTCATGGATGTTAGGTTTTCTACATGATGTTTTGTAATGAGTGCAAAACACGAGGGAAAAGTGAAATTCATAAAAGAGCAGAATTCCACTTAGGGTGTTTAGTCAGTTTAAATCGACTCTGGTTCATTTTCCCACTTAATGAAAGTTGTTTGAGCAGATGTGAACAGTAATAGTGTTTCTGACCACTGGTATACCACAACTGTACCCTTTCAACAGCTACCAAACGTTAAAGGACCTAGCTTGTATGAGCCTTATGGGATATTTATATAAAGATCCTCCAGCCTCAAACGGTATTACCCTTCAAGGACCTGCAGTTCAGAAAAGCGCCCCTCAGACAGCCAAACCCATCTGTTCTCTGATTCGATAGTTAAATTTGTGATTGACATGACATTGACCAATCAGCTGAAAGGAAGAAAAATCGGGTCAAAATCCATACTTGTAAGTTGAAACCTGAGTGCAGCGTTTCACACGTATTTTTTGGCTATGTCCACACACAAATCTTTTTTACGCACACACAAATTCTTTTTACACATATAAATCCTGATTTACAAGTACAAAATATTTATGACCACAATTTGAGCCCATAGCACTCCCTCACAACTATAGGAATAAGCCCAGGTTTCTCTTCAGTGCTGCAAAGAGGCTGACAAGGAATCAGAGCTCTGTTTAGCCGAGTATTCCTTTAACTTGAAATAGGCAAGGCAAGGCAAGGCAAATTTATTTGTATAGCACAATTCAACAACAAGGTGATTCAAAGTGCTTTACAGAGACATTAGAAACAAAAACAAATAAAAAGCATGATTTAAAATTGATTAAAACAAGCAAACAAACAAACTAACTAAACACACACATTTCACACCTGTTCGCGCGATCTGAACCCTTATCGCAAGGGGAGCTACCAGTCCTTCTGTAGACGAGCTACTTTCTATTTTAAATTCCCTGAATTTAAAGTACTCTCTAGACCCAGTCTAGACCCAGTTGGGGAGCTACCCAGAGCAATAGTGAGGACTTCACAAATTTCTTCATAATTAACCATAAAGAACCAACCATTCCTCAGATACATCATTAGGTACAACCACTTTTAAAATAAAGAACTGCTGATATTTACTTGTATTGTCTTTCCTCAGTGATTTTTCAGTCACTTCAATTACTTCCTCCAAACCATTAACATATCTACTTGACTCCAGATCCTACCATTAATTCATTCTTTAATCTGAAATATGATCAATCTTTATAGAGATCTGTATCACATGCTTTTAAGGTTGCAATAATTACACCACTTTTTTAAAAAGCAAAGGCTTTTTAAATTAACTGATCATCTACAAAAGAGCAGTTTATTCAAAGAGTTACATTCAGCATTTAGAGTTTACCACAGCTGCATGTTCTCCTTAAATTGCTGGCTGCCTTCTTATGGCTTCTTATCTTCTTATGGCTCAGTGTGTGAAGAGGACTCTCCATGTACGTGAACAAACCAAGGATAATTATGGAGTTCCACAGGGTTCTGTGCTAGGACTAGTTCTGTTTACATTATACATGCTTCCCTTACGCAGTATCATTAAAAGTTATAGCATAACATTTTCACTGCTGTGCAGATGACACATAACTTTATCTATCCATGAAGCCAGATAACACACACCAATTAGTTAAACTGCAGGAATGTCTTCTTGAAGACATAAAGACACAGATGACCTCTAATTTTCTGCTTCTGGCTGTCCCTCCCCAACCCTGGTTCTACAGGAGGTTTTTTCTTGTTAAAATGTACTTTTCCTTCCCTCTGTCACCAAAGCACTTGCTCAAAGGGGGTATATGACTTTTGGGGTTCTGTCTGTTTTCTTTGTATTATTGTAGTGTCTTAACCTTCAAATATAAAGTGCCTTGAAGCAACTGTTGTTGTGACTCGCTGCTATATAAATAAAATTGAACTCAGTTGAAAACAAATACTAGTGAGCTTATGGTCAATGTACTAATTGATTACTTGTCCTGACCTCCTTTGATAGAACACAGAACAGGTATTTAAATAATCACCCTGCAGTGGTTTGAATCTCATTTATCTGCTTCCATAAGAAAACTGTGAAAACAGCAACACACACACACACACACACACACACACACACACACACACACACACACACACACACACACACACACACACACACACACACACACACACACACACACACACACACATCAGATGTTCTGCAGTATGTTCTTGCTTTCATCTGAACTTTTGTATAGTGATAGGATTAAAGCAGCTGATAGTGCTTTGTCCTTTTCAGCTGAGAAATTAGAGGGTGGAAGAAAACACAGAGAAGGAAAAAAACAGAAAGAGGAACAAAAAAATTTGGAGGAGAGGAAGAAAAATTTATTAGAAAAGCGAAGCTGACGGTTTGAAGAAGAGACTACCACTCACACCACAAGCAGTGATGAAGAATATGTAGCCCACTGAATGCACACTACTGGTCAAAAGTTTTAGAACACCCCAATTGTTCCAGTTTTTAATTGAAATTTAGACAGTTTAAGATTTCATTACACTCTGAAATGAAAGCATAGTACAAATAAGCAATTTGAGTTAAAAAGAGAAATTGTGGAATAAATTTATAGACCAAAATGTATTCTAAACCACCTTTGGCAGATTTAACAGCTGCACACACCCGTGGCATTCTTTCTACAATAGAAATAAATATTCAATATTAACATTAATAAAACTATTAGTAATAACAAATATTATTAAGAAATTTCTTCCCATATCTTTTGCAGAAATTCCCATAATTGTGTGGCACTTGTAGGTTGCTTTGCTTTCACTCTTCTGTCCAGTTCATCCCAAACCAGTTTGATGGGGTTTAAGTCTGGAGACTGTGCTGGTCACTCCATGTTTTCAACTGACTGTCTTGTTCTTTTTTTTCCTAAGGTAGTTCTGGCATAGACTTATGTTTTGGGTCATTATCTTGCTGTAGGATGACCCCTGATCAATTAGGCGCATATCAGAGGGTATTGCATGGCGCTGCAGAATGCTGTGGTAGCTGTTTTGGTTCAGTGATCCTCTCACTCTGTACAAGTCAACGACCCTGGATCCAGCAAAACAGCCCCAGACCGTCACACTTCCTCCTCCATGTTGGACAGTTGATGCCACACACTGTGGAACCATCCTTTCGTCTACTCTACGGCGTACAAAGATCCTGAGTGATGAACCAAAGATTTCAGATTTTGATTCATCAGTCCGTAATACCTTCTTCCAGACTTGAGTAGTCCAATGATGGTGTTTAATGGCCCAGAAAAGCCTCTTTGTCTTATTCTGACATCTTAGCAATGGCTTTCTTGCTGCAACTCATCCTGTCAAACCTGCAGCTCAAAGTCTTCTCTTGACAGTTGACAATGAAACTTGCTCACTACGACCTCTATTAAGCTGTGCTTGAAGCTGTTGTGCTTTGAGCCACCTGTTAACTCTCAAAAACTCACCCTCTGATTCAGTTTCTTTTCCTTTTTATGGTGAAGGAAACTGGAATCACTGACACCTTGACTTTCTTTGCAATTTCTCTGTAGGAAAGACCTGCATTTATAAGTGTTATGATGGTCTGTCTCTCTTTCATTGTTAATTGCCTTTTTCTTGTCATTTTTGTAGCAACACAGAGAACTATTGTTCTGCAGTACAATAATGTTCCATTGATACTAATGAGGGTATGCTGCAACAGTGTGTTCCAACATAAACCCTTATGCAGACAGAGGGGGTGGTAAGTAATCCTGAAAAGTTGGAACACCTGTAGGAATTAGTAGCACCAGCTTTCAAGACTTGATAAACCTTCATAGCTGCAGAACAGCTTTACATTGTTGACCCATTTTGTGTTCGTTGAAAAAAGCTTTTTTGTATAATTCTGAAATGTAGATTATTTTTCAGTTTTAGGTAACCTTAGCTTATTTTTTTCAATCTCTGGCAGTTCACCACTTACATTTGTACCATTTCAAGCTATCCATTGGACAAACCTGCTGTTGAGGACTGCGCTTGAATATTCCCAGTACATTTATCTGACAGCTGTAGCTTTTAGCTAATTCTAATCACCAAAAGAAATATAATTCTCCATCTTCTCCAGCAAAGTTCTAGGTGCAGCAAAACTTTTCATTTCAGATTCTGTGAGAGTAAATGAAGTGCACATGACAATTAGCTTTCTTAAATGGGATTCAGTTTTAAGTGTCATCAACTTGTCCATTTCCTGCTACAACAAACCAAAATGCCCACTGCTCACAAACAATAAACTCTGTTTTTCTCTTCTGTGGTCACAAATTCTTTGATTTTGTTCTATTTGTTCCTCTCCTCTTCTTTCAGCTGGTGATGTAAGAGTGTTTATTATTCATAGCTGCTGAGATCCAATACCTCATCAGTATTCCACTCAGGATTGGGAGAGAAAAAGCATGCAAGAAATATAAAATACATATTTTTTTATGTAATTTCTGATGAGTCTTTAATGCTGTTTGACAAACAGCATTAAAGAGTCGAAATGTGATCTTTGGATGTATTTTGCTGTACCCAGTGATTCACAATAGAGGTAAAAATAGAAAATATAGTGATGATAAAAATCCAGGTCTCATTTTATAAAACCCTCCTTATTCCTGTCAGCCTTTCTCTATACAAACCAGTAATCACAGATCTTACTGGCAGCATTTCCTGCTTTAAAATAATTTAGAGCATAAAAATTACATGAAATTAGAAAAAAAAAAGTATTTCACTCACAGTACTGCACACACTACCACAGTGTCATAATCACTACAACTGATCATATAAGACTAATATTCTACCATTCTCAAATTTCTGTTTGTACTAACGACCATTGTGTTGCATGTCATGCACTCTGAGGATGGTGGGACTACAGATTTATCTTCAACCTTCTTAACACACACACACACACACACACACACACACACACACACACACTAATTTATATTGCTCAAGAACATAAGTGTGTGATGGTAAAGTGCAAACTGCATCCAGCTAGCCAAGAACCCAGACTGATATTAAAGCCGAGTGAATGCTGACCTCAGCCCAGCAGTCTGACCCTGACCTTCAACAAATAACAAGGGGTTAAACAGTCTGTCTTTCTAACTGTTCATGTTTCTAAAGTAGAATCGCTGTGGCTGTCAGCTTTGTGTTCATGCGTAAATACTAAGAGAAAGAGTATGTGTCTTCATAGTATAGGGATTTGTGTTGGTATGTGGGACGATAGTCTGTAGGTTTATATTATAAAATGGTAAATATGTTTCAGGTCATTTTACAAAGGAACAAGAAAGTAATGTAATATGTAACAAATTACTTTCTTTGGAGAGTAATAATTACTGTAACGAGTAATGTGCAATAGATTACTTTTTTGAGTAATGACCTTAACACTGATCACAACAAAAATGGGAAATGCCTCCGACATGCACAAACATTTGTCCACACAGCATGCAATTCCTTGGCGAAACCAAACAGCCACTCCTTAAACCATTTGATTTTAGAACTGAAGCAGCCTCTTGGATGAGAGGTGAAACATCTTCACAAAACTTTAAAAAGTCCAGTTGCTTTCTTTCCAAGCTCCTGAGACATAAATAAGGACAGCTGTAATATTAATGTATCTACATGTGATCTACATCTGAATCTGTGATGGGAGTTTATGGGTAGTGGAATCAGTGCAACACTCCCTATACTCATGGATCCATGGATGACTGCATATATTACAGTAATGCATATCTGTAGTGACTGTAGTGAAATCTTATCTGAGTACAATACTAAACACAAGCACTGGTGATTAGTATGTGCTATTTTCAGAAGTGACAGATGTGAAATGACAGGTGTTGTTGCGGTCAGTCATTCACTCTGTCTGTGACACAATACTGAGTGTGTGGTTGTTTCATGTGTCAGTCTAAGTTCTGTCTGTTCTGCTCACCAAACCACTAATTGTGCTTCAGTTTTAATAGAGTTCCCTGCTTGTAAACACTAAAAAAACTTTAAAGGGACACAATGTTTATTTCCATTAATACACTCTGCTACTAGTTTATTAGGTTTTTTTTATCAGTCCAATTCAAAAGTGTCCTGTGTTACTGTGTTAAAGAGACAGTCGATATGTGCAGGGTGCAGCATGGACAGGACAAAGGGTTTGTATGTGCCCAAAAACGGTAAGTGTTTCAGTATCAGTATTATCAATCAAGTTTTTGTGTGTGTGTGTGTGTGTGTGTGTGTGTGTGTGTGTGTGTGTGTGTGTGTGTGTGTGTGTGTGTGTGTGTGTGTGTGTGTGTGTGTATACTCACATGTAGCGCAGGTGTGGGTTCTTGGAGAAAACGCGAGCCTGGATCGTATGTAGGTTGCTCCTCATAATGGTTCTACCACACACACACACAGACAAAGAAGAGAGAAAGCACTTTGAATAACTTTCAGCTCTGTTACTCTGACAAACAGACAATTAAAAATGAATGAACGAATGAGCAGATAACAACTTAACAACTCGAGACGATTTATAGTTGGATCAAAATCAGGTCAACTACACAACAAATGTGAAAATCAGTGAAAGTATATTATTATTAGAACTTATTATCCCACTTCTGACAGTGAGTTTCTTGCTTGAAACAGCGCCAATGAATGGATTATTTTCCATTTTTGCTCGTAGTACATCTGTATATTTGCTCTCTGCTTAACTTATATACAGTGGCTTGCAAAAGTATTCGGCCCCCTTGAACTTTTCTGCATTTTGTCACATTACAGCCACAAACATGAATCAATTTTATTGGAATTACATGTGAAAGACCAACACAAAGTGGTGTACACGTGAGAAGTGGAATGAAAATCATACATGATTCCAAACATTTTTTACAAATAAATAACTGAAAAGTGGGGTGTGCGTAATTCCAATAACATTGATTCATGTTTGTGGCTGTAATGTGACAAAATATGGGAAAGTTCAAGGGGGCCAAATACTTTTGCAAGCCACTGTATATGTCATGTGAAAGTGTATGAAGAGAGCTGCACAACAACCAACATTTAGCATATACCTGTAGAAGCAAAAGATTTCAGCCAATTCTGGTCCACTTTAAATCCGGAGGGGAAAGTAGGCTGTGCGAGTTAATAAGCAGCACTGCCCAACCGTTGAGGCAGCAGTAAATCTGACAATTTTTAAAGGTCAATGGCCAACAACTAGCACATTTTGCTACTCAGACTCTTTCACCTGTACTGTAACAAATGTTATTTACAACATTTAAAGAAATAAGTTTGGTCTCAAGAAAAGTGAGGCCAAAATTAAGAAAGGTGTTGTTGCTGGTTCTAAAAATCCATGATCTGATATTTAATGATGAGTTAAAAAGGAAACTCAAGTCAACTGAATGAGTGGCATGGGAAGGATTCATACAGGTTGTCAATCAGAGCACACAATTACAAAGAGCTTTGGATAACATGAAAGCACATCAGCTAATGAGTGACAGAATGTCAGTGAAGATGCACTTTTTGAAATCACACTTTGACTTTCTTCCACCAAATCTGGGCGATGTCAGTGATGAGCTAAGGCAAAGATTTCATCAAGATACGAAGGTGATCGAAAGTAAGTGATTTTGGTTTTTTTGGAGATCTTTGCTATTCCACAGTGTTAAGCGCACTAATTAATAAACTAAACAGATTTACAACAATTTGCTCACCTAGAACATGCTGAAAATCATTTAATAGGAAATTATATATCAGCACAGTATTATGTATGTCTGTGAAATAAAGCTATAATAGAGGCTATTTAGTGTTTTCTATGAGAAACATTAATGGAAATGGTTGTAGAGTAATAGCCTCCAGAGAACCAGCCTATTCATTGATGTCCTCTGTGATGGACATTTGTTTTCGTTCTCTATCGTTTGACTTATTTGAGCTACTCTACTAAGTCTTGATGTACTAAAAAGAGTACAACCTGGGCTTTCCATTGATTTCTCATGTGTTTGTGTGGCCTCTATTAGATCCAAAGAGAAAGGAAATCACAACAAAAGTTCAATGGAAAGATTCTTTTTTCCACGGTTCTGAGGAGGAAAGTCCAAACGATAGTGAGCCTTTCTAATATTTCCCTAGAAGTGCCTCTTAGTCCTTAACCAAACTCTTAATACATGTTAAGATACACACTGATTTTAGACAGCAGTATGTCATTTTGAACTCAAAAGCATACAGGAGTTATGGCAGCTGGGATGAAACAAATCTCATCTATAACTTGCATCTTGTTGTGGAGACAATAAATGTTTAGCATAACAAGAAGAGAAAAGAAAGAAATGGAGGATGATAAAAGAAAAAAATTGACTGGTCAGAGATGCACAGAAAGAACAGAGCAGCTGTGTCTCTTGTTTGGAAGTTTTATGGTTCATTAAAAATCAAGTATGATTTGAGTACCAGTATACCCCAGTGGGTTGAGCAGCCGACCCAAATGCTGAACGGCTACTGCAGATCTGATTCCCCATGCCAGGACATTCCCTGCGGATCATTTCACTTGCTCCCTGTCCATCCTTTCCTGTCTGCACTATTGTCCTGCCAAAAAAATAAATGAAAATTTAAGGCCAAAATTGAATCTTAAAAAAAGCTGTAACTATAGTAACCTATTGCTAGTAAATCATAATGATTTAACAAAGTGAAGAAAAATTCGATGTGGAGGCCAGTGAAAAGCTGCTCTGTTGTTTGTTTTAAGGCACAGTAAAGCCACATTTTAGGTGTGGCCAAGTGACAAAGGGTTTTTGGTTTGGTGGCCTCAGGATCACCTCTATTTTGGGCGGATGATGTAGCTCTTCCGGCTTCATCAGGTGCTTGCAATGGTATTGGTTGCAACCAACAGTGAAGCAAAATGACTGTACAAAAGATGGACGACCTGGCTCCACTTCCTCCCACTATGCAAAATTGAAGCCAATATGTATTGCTCCAGGGGACTGTCATCTTATATAAGCTCAAAGATATAAAATGATCACTTTTTAATCCTAGTACAGCATCGAGTCAGTCAAACTTCTGGGATGTTGATCTGGTAAGTTAATTGGCAGAGGGGGGTGTTGATTGGTTTCAGCTTCGTTGGTATAAATTAAATTAAAGATGCACTAGAGAAGAAACAATAAGAGAACCGTGGAGCCTGACTGGCATTTGCCATAGAGTACCAGAATTGGCGGGTCCACTACTGGCACCCTGTGCTTTTCACAGATGAGAACAGGTTCACCCTGAGCACATCTGCGGTTAACATTATGCTGCCTGTAACATTGTTCAGCATGACCGGTTTGGTGGTGGGTCAGCAACGGTCTGGGAAGACATGTCCATGGAGGGACACACAGACCTCTACAGGCACCCTGACTGCCATTAGGTATGAGGATGAAATCCCTGGACCCTCTGTCAGAACCGACACTGCTGCAGCGTCGCAGTGCAGTGAGTCAAAATCACTCAAATGCTCATGCTTTCCCATTTTTTTCTGTTCTTAACACATCAACTTTGAGCACAAAATCTTCATTTGCTCTCTCATAGGATGTCAACAGTTCTACAAAAATTTGGATTTGGTTCATTCTTCATGTATTGGATCAAAACACTAAGCAGTTCTCAAAATGCACGTGTTAGGACAAATGACCTTACTTTCCAAAGCTTCAATCTAAAGAGGGACACCAGACAGCGCTGTCTGCTTTCAACCTCAGTTTTAGTCATTTTCATCAAACTACTGTTATGGAAAAATTCTAGTTTATCCTCACATTTAGATTTATATGTTTAGAATCTTACTGTATGATTTTGTATAAACCTTTGCCTGCTTAAGATGAAGCAAGTGTGTGTCAGTATGACCTCACAAAGAACTGCTTAGCTACGCCTAACGATATTGTGGAAGGACGAAACTCCCAAGATGACCGGTGTCAGGAGCTTCCTGGGAAAAGATAGTGGCAGTTGCTCTCTGCCCAGCAACAGCCCGTGGGACAGAAACCTGTTGTAACTAAAAAGATGCAGAGAGTTGTGTGTGGAGGGGTATAAAAGAGGAGCTGAGACATCCCAAGGGCAGAGCTGGCATGACTGTGAACTGTGATGGTTGATGTGTGTGTTGGCTCTCCTGCGCAGTAATAAATAGCTTGATCACAGCTCTTTCCATGTTGCAGACTTTATTTACAAAATTCCATGACACTACTAGCAGCAGCAATCCGACAAAATGTAGATATAAATAGATACAGACCACAAGATAAGCCTGTATGCTGATGATGCATTACTGTTCCTTGGGAACTCACAAACCTCTCTTCTGAAGACAATCACACTCATAGATAAGTTCTCATCCATGTCAGACTACTCCATTAACTCAACAGTTCTGCCTCTGAACTGTAAATTTCAGAAGACCTCCATCACTACACTACAGTCGGGCAACATTAGGTATTTAGGTATAATTTTTTCCACCAGCCTCTCGGTATGATTGAACCATATCCCTCTAGTAGAAATGGTAGAAGATAATCTCACGTTTTGGAAAACTTTACCTATAGCACTCAATGATCAGTCGTCACAATTAAAATCTGCCTAAAATAAACTACTTGTTCTCACTGATCCCTAACAAACCATTTACTGCCTGGTTTAAGACACTGGACTCAAACATCTCAAGTTTGAAAACTCTACAAAAGCCAAAACACAATGGTGGTTTAAAACTACCAAATTCTTATTATTATTTCTTATCCAATAGATTGCTTATATGCTTCAAAATGCATCAAATCAAGCTCGCTAGGTAGCCCATGGCTGGACCTAGGACAAGCACTCTGTGGAAAAGTAAAAATCTCTAATCTGCTTTTCATAAGGCATAAACCTTTCACCATGGAACGAGAAAGGGATAAAACACGTAGGAAATGTTATTCAAGGGGAAAACTTTAATGCCATTTCATTTAATTTCAGGAACTCTCATCAAGACATGGAATCAGCAACACTAAGTTTCTTGATTATCAGCAACTGAAATGTATCACACAGGAAAGATTTAATCCCGATCAACTGAACTTAGAAATACCTACTTTGGTAACAGAATTTTTACATTTCTGTATATCAAAATTTGTAATAAAAGCTTACTGTATATAGTAAGTTTTTATTAAAAAATGATGATTCAATCTTCCGACTACAAAGTGAGAGTGATATCTTTCCGTCAATCCAAATCACAACTTCTGAACACAAATACGCTTAAATACATTCAAAATGACTAAAAGCCCTTCTTACAACTTATACAATGTACTTGTACAAATATGCAATATACAAAGATGACCACTGCTGGGACTGGTGTCACACCTGTCTCCTCTATTTTAATAGCATTCTAGTTTTTCACACAGTCATGCTCACTATTTACAACTCATACACTCACTCAGTATAGAGCGAATGAGCTAAACAATTTCTTTAGCAGGCTTAGTTCACAGAGATGGTCCTGTACCACAATGCTGTAAAATACTCAGTTTAGCATCAACTACCAGGCTGCAGTCCATGAAAAATTCTCACTTCACATTACCCTATTTTGTAGTCAACTGCCTATCAGATGTAATTACTCAGTTGAATTTAACCAATGACTACACCCTGTAATACAATAACTTGTGGAGCTGGTGGACTTTCAGCATGTCACATCGCAAAGGAATTTTGCTCACTCTTTTTTTAATATGTAGCTCCTTGTTGTTTTCCTTTCTATTTTAAAAATTAAGGATTTTGCTTTAATTTATTTTGAAAAACTTTAGCTATTTCTGATACCAACAGAACAATTGCACGTGGAGGAAACACATCTATTACCTATTGTTGGAAGAAAAATAACTATAAAGCTATGCAGGTTACTTTAAGTTTGTTTTCCTATTGAAATTCTAATACCATGATAGTGAAAGAATGTTTATGTCATTAGTCTACCTGTATTTATGGAAGTAAATCTAATTACAATTAAATATCTAATTGAATGGAATCAGTGAAATAAAGTCCTAATAGCTTTGACAATAGTAAAAGTAAAAAACAAAGAAAAGCTGGTTTAAGTAAGTCACCAGCAATTGGGGTGAAAGCAAACCAACCTATTCATGCACTGTTAAATGCTGTTTTCCTCGACGCCCTCTCTTACCTAGATTTGAAATAAATGACAAAGGCAACTCCAGACTAGCCATTTGTGTGCATGCATGCATTGAATTCTGCACGTAATCTGCACCACAAATTATTTTGCTACCACAATAAAACAGGAAGTGAGGGAAACAGACATAGAACTAAACATGGGGGAATTAACACAGAAGGGAAAGGCTGGAAAACACTAAGGGACTCCATAAAGATTAAAACAAACTGAAGATATTTAATAAGAAACAGGATTTGAAATTCAACACACAACTATGTATCAAAGCACTGCTAACAGCCTTACTGGACAATATTGTTTACTTCCCAAGTGGTCCAGCTCCAAAGTATGCTGAGGTGCTTCCTTTCATCTGCTGTAGACTAAACTGTGAATTGTGAACAGATTCTTTCCTGAGATTGGGATATCTCTGGGTCTAAATATTATTAGAACCCCATGCTTGGGTCAGTGGGTCTTTGAAGTGTGCAGGGCTGCTTGAACCTCTTTAGAGGAAACATTTGCTTTTGCGCATGTGTTTTTAAAGCACTGGTCTGATCCCCAAGAATAAAGTTAAATTTCACTGGCCAGACATTTCAGTGATAACATGTTGTAGAAAATGCCTTACTACTTACAGCCTCTGTAAGCCGGTGTAGAGCTCCATATCGAAATCCCTCAAGGTCTGCAGACCAGTCCAATTCTCGATGTGTCTGTAAAGGAATACAGGCAAGACACTGTAGTAGGGTGTATAATGTATCAAGTTACAAGTAACAAATTAATAATCTAACAATTTATTTCATGGATCAGATTTGTTGGGCTGTTTATTCTAGGGTGACCAACCGTCCTCTTTTCCTATATTCTGACAGAGGACCCGTGTGTGTGACATCACCCCCAAACTGCTGCTTGTTCTGCGCTCACAGACAGAACAGACAGCGCGTAGCAACGCACCTAATGATGTTTAAAAGATCCCAAAGCGCAAGTCCATCTTTCAGACGAACTGCAAAAGAAATTTCCCTCGTACCGACCATAGCTGGATGGTGATTTTTCGTTTTTATGGGCCGATGGGGGTTTTTTTGTAACGGTATAAACAATGAAAGGTGGTGGATTGGCCAGATGCTGGCCGATGTGTAAAAATAACTCAGTTGTTTGGTGGTGGCTGTGGCGGAGCTTCCACAGAGGTCAGCAGGTGGATGAGGGAAAGGGGAGGCAGGAGGAGGAGAGACCCGAGGCGGTTGCAGGTGAAATGAACTTCAGGTAAGAAGTTATGACCTGCAGTCTGAGTCAGATATAAACCAAATTTAGGTGGAGTTTATTTTCATTATGCTGACCTTTTACAGTCAGTTACAATAACTCGCACTGCGTACTAGCTAGCATGACAGAGTTTCTACAGCTGGGTGGGTGCTATGATGCTACTGATGTTGAACTTTATTCACAAGGTTAGTTATTAGAGTTGCCAACCGTCCTGTAAAAAGCGGAATCGTCCCGTATTCAGAGGAAATATTAAGCATTTCGTATTGAGGTGAAAAGGAACAGTTTGTCCTGGACTTCAGCTAGAATGGAAAAAGACACAAAGCTGGAGTTATTCTGCATCATTACGCTGCACAGCTGCTTCTTCTTCTCTCATTCTCTCCCCCTCTCTCTCCTGTTGCTCCTTCAATCATGACACTGATCAGTGATAAGTGAAAGAAGAACAGAAAGAAGATACCGCCAGATGTCGCGCTAAACAACAGCAGCACGTTTAAGCTTGATCAGCTGTTGTTAGAATTTATTTAATATTAATTTCTAGTATCAGCTGATGTTTGCTGGAGCCACAGCTGTAAAAGCTGCTGGTCATGATGTCGGTTTGGATATGTGGTGAGAGGGAAACATGAGGATGAAACCAGGAGATGTCCTTACTGAATCATCAGAGCTGAACAAGTGATGGAGAAACAGGTTTACCTTTTAGGTGACATGAATGAGTTGAAGGGAAGTTATGAACTGTTTCTGAGAGACAAATAACACCAGGATCCTTTTTTATGTAGCTGACAGCTGGTAACTGTGCAGGGGTGGGTCTAGCAAAGCTTTGCCAGGGGGGCAGGTAGGGCATTAATAGGGAGAGGGGGACACAAAGAAATACTTTTCTTTCTTATTCTCATTTAAAATCTCTCACTTTTATTAAACTATTATCTGAATCTTACAACCAAAGTTTTTACCTGATGTAAAATGTATAGAAATCATACATATACCAACAAGACAGTGTATATCACTGTCACAACAGCGTTTGTTTTCATTCAAAGGCTTTATGGTTTTTCCTATAATACCTGGTGGGCCGGTCTGTAGTCAAAATGCCGGGGACGATTTTATGTTTCTTTAAGCAAGTTCTTCATGACTGAGCCAAGTGTCCTCTTTGTTGGAAATCTAAATATGGTCACCCTAGTTTATTCTATAACATGTCAGATAGTTAGCCCTGTAGCCCAGTTGGTTTCCTCCAGTTATGCTGGCCTCCTGCCACAGTCCAAGGACACTGAAGTGTGACATGTTAGGTTGACTGATTATTCTAACGTTGCTGTAGCAAAATAAATATTTGATAACTTTGAGCAGAGTGGTTGAACTGATGATTGCCATATGACATGGTATAAATACATTAGAGCAGGGATATCAAACTCATTTTACATGGTAGGTCACATACAGCCCACTTTGATATTAAATAGTCGGTTAGATCCCAGTTACCCCTGTACAGGAGGTCTGGACCAGCTCTCCATCTAACGGGTCAGAGTCTCTATATCCCTATGGGTATCACCATATTAGATGAACTGAGACTGATTTAAGCCGGTGTTGATGAGACTCACCATGGTAGACTGACTGGACCAGTGAAACTCTTCTTTGTGTCATTTTAAAGTTTACTTATACATTTAATTTCAATTGGTTGTCTCAGTTTTTCCAAAAGATTAGAAAATACTGCTTTAGTTAATGAAAAGTGTCCGTTTGACGTTTTTGGCTTTAATTTTAAGAAATAAAGGTGTAAAACTGCAGAAGAAGTTTTGGTAGCTCATTGCCCAAACTGTCCTGTAATTACAAAGCTATAGCACATAGAAAGAGAAAATGCTGAACACAGACTTAATTAAAGAGATGAATATTTGGTGGAGATCAGTGAATACTGCACTCTAGAAATTGATCAGCTAGACACAACACCAGTCCAGATATCTCTGAGTATTTCTCTCCATATTGCATATTTACAGCAGACAGTTAAAAAAGTGGTCAACCACATTTTGAGCAGTAGTGCTATTACGTAACCCCCAGGTAAAGCATGCACATACTGTAGTCTTGAGGTTACTAAATATAACAGAAAATGTTCAAACCAACTATTTTTGTGCCCAACAGTACTACTACTGCCTGTCCTTACTCCTCCTCCTCTCTCTAGTCCTCCTTTCTATTTCTACCCCTCTCCTCTTTCCTTCCTTAACTTGGCACTGTTTGAAAAGTCACAAACAAACCATCAATGTTTGCTTGCCAGAAGGAACTGCAATGTTATAGCAGCCTCCTACACACTCTGCCTCCAAAGTGTGAGAAACACAGCCGTAGAGAGAGGGAAAGCAAATTTGGAAAGAAATTCACAGACCGAATGTCATCTGTTTGGTCGTAGGGATGATGACTGCCAAGTGTGGAGCTGAAAGAGCAGTTTATTGCTAAAGTCTTTATTCGTTTCCCTTCTTATTTGATGTAATTACAACAAATATATATCAATATATTGTTTTAAAAAGCACATTTTATTGCACATACAGTGTTGTGCAAAAGTCTTGAGCAATCCCCATTGCTTTGTATTTTACTTACATGGAGCCAGACTCTTAATTAAATAATTCAAGTGATCTTGAGTAACAGTCCAGGTCTGTCAAAGTTTTTCTTTGGACTTTTTCACTTAGTTTATTATTGTGTAATTCATTTATCATTGACCTGAATCACCCAAGCATAAAAAAACACCTAACTCAAGTAATGAACCAATGTGGTGTATGCACAGAACAGTCAACTTGGGATGTCTGTAAATGGACCGATTATTTTACAGTGCTTACTCTACTTGAGCATGCAGAGTGCTTTATATAACATGCCTCATTCACCCATTCATAGAAGCATTTGTTTTATATGTCTTAGTGGGTTTTTTTTAATGTTTTGTTAAACTGTTAAAACATGGGTGATGTCAGCTTAAAAAAAACTAAAAGCTTTCCACCTTTAAAGTGACCTTGAAATTTTTGGATGGAAAATTTCTAGTTTATTCTCATATTTATATTTAGGTGCTTAGAATTTCACTGTAGGATTTTGTATTTTCTTTTATCTCTTAGGTGAAGGATATATGTGTCAATATGATCTGCTGTAGGCTGCTTAACTATGTTATCTGCCGACTGTTAGGGTGTAGAAGGATGAAACTCCTAGAAAGACCAGTGCCAGGTGCTTCCTGGGACATAGATAGTGTGAGCTCGCTCCCTGTCCAGGAATTGCACAGCAAAAGCTTTGGGGGGGTGGACTGAAAAACCAGTCCCCATGGGACTGAAAAACCATGACTATTAGGCTACAACAGTCATTTTGGGCGATTGTGGCTCAAGAGTTGGCAGTTCGTCTTGTAATCGGAAGGTTGCTGGTTCGAGCCCCGGCTCGGACAGTCTCGGTCGTTGTGTCCTTGGGCAAGACACTTCACCTACCGCCTACTGGTGATGGCCAGAGGGGCCGATGGCGCGATATGGCAGCCTTGCTTCTGTCAGTCTGCCCCAGGGCAGCTGTGGCTACAACTGCAGCTTGCCTCCACCAGTGTGTGGATGTGAGAGTGAATGAATAGTGGAATTGTAAAGCGCTTTGAGGGTCTCGAAAAGCGCTAAATAGATGCAATCCATTATTATTATTATTATTTTAGTATTAGCTAATAAACAATAATTGTATTATATACTACATTAGCTAATATAATATGGTCAACATTACATTTATTGTATTATAATATGAAATATTTTTAATTCTAAATTTACAGTAGTGAAATTGAATTCAAATAGCGAGCTTCAGTAAAAACTCAAGAAAATTCTTGACTTTAAAAAGAACACAAGCTGTGATCAATTGTATGTTTGTGATAAAATAAAGTGTACACTGATACATTAAATATACCTTTATTTCCTGTTAGAAAGCTGAATCATGCCATATCATAACCATGATTTTTGCTGAATGGGTCAAACAGAGATTTTTTAAAATTGTGGAATTGTTATTTATTCACACGTATCAGCATAAATAAAGTGCAAAATATACAAATAAGCATATACATCTCAAAAACACTTCTCAATTTTTGGTTCAAAAATTTAATTTGTTATTTAGTACGGAGGTGTTCAAAAGAAAGGTAGAACAATGAGTCTGTAGCCATCTGTAAAACACGATGGAGGCGCTGACATGTTTTTGGGCTGAATTTCAGCCAGCGTTGTGAAAATTGATGTAATTATATACACAGACAGGTACCGTCAGTTTCTGATCATCCATACAGTGCCAACTGGGAAAGATCTGAAACTTCCCTGTCTGTCATTTTAAACTTCAATTACACATTTAATCCCCGTGATATCTCAGAATAAGAAATAACTGCACGAGTATGTCTATTTTTTTCTAAATCATAAAAAGGATGCTGCTGTAGTCGGTGAATTAAATCTGTCAGCATGACTCTCTGTGCTTAAACTGTAAGAAATAAATGATTAAGCCATATTCTTAAAAATTAAAACACTCAGTGCTCATCAGTGAACTTCAGGAAAAAGTAATGAAGGTTAGAATTCAGCAAGTCATCTACTATCGATCCCTGGCTACTCCATCGCTATGACAAATATCCTAGGGCAAGATACTAACCCCAATGTCTCAAGTTAAAAGTTTGGTGGAGGTGGAATTATGGTGTGAGGGATGTTTTTCAGGAGTTCACCTCCCTACTAGCAGTGTATGGAACTCTTAATGCTTTAGCATACCAGGACATTTTGGACAATGTCAGGCTCCCAACTTTGTGGGAACAGTTTGGGAATGGCTCATTCATGTTCCAACATGACTGCACACCAGTGTATAAAGCAAGGCCCATAAACATCTGAGTCAGTTTGGTGTGCAAGAACTTGACTGACCTGCACGGAGTCCTGATCTCAACCCTATAGAACAACTTTGTGATGAATTCGAGTGGATACTGTGAGCCAGGCCTTCTCGTCTAACATCACTGTCTGATCTCACGAATATGTTTATGAAAGAAAGGTCAAAAATTCCCATAAACACACTCCTAAACCATTGTGGAAAGCCTTCCCAGAAGAATTAAACCTGTTATAGCTGCAGGGTGGGCTGACATCCTTTTAAACCCAATGGATTAAGAATAAGATGCCAACTCATGTTAAGATAAATGCAATATAGTGTACATATTATAGATGTTCATATCATGTATGAATTTTAAGGTAAGTTAATCTATCTCTATATCATGTTTCACAAGGATGTTATATGCTTGCATTACCTCTGTCCTGTTAGAGCTAATTTAGCAAAAAATCAGTCTGTTTACATAATATGTAATACATCAGTGTGTCTTTAGCATTAGCATTTAGCATTAGATATCAATTACCAATGAAACATCTCAGAGTATATCACCCACCATCGCTGTAGTCCTGACTCACAAAGTTAAAAAACTTTATCCCGACTGACACCAAAATATTATGGTTCATCCACTGCTCATTGTTTTACTTTCATTTTTGACATGAGTGTCAATTATCTTACCTGTTGACAGGTAGTGATCACATAACAGAGTAAGAAAAACAAAAAAGCAGAAGAGGGGATTAATGACTTAAATCAATAATTTCCATTAATAATTAAAAAGCTCTAAATTTTGGGTTGAAGAGAAGAAGACAAATGTTCAAAACACAGTAAATGGTAAATGTAAATGGTCATCAGTATGCTAAAGAAAGATACATTTTCTTTGAGTATTAATTTAAAGATTTTGTTTAGACTTCATCTGACTTCACCAGCTTAACAAGACTCTAAAGGTCTTTTCACACATGACTATTAGAGGAAACTAGGCTAGAACATTATCTGAAGTTTCCTTTTTTTGCACTTAGCTCACAATAGTCATGTTCCTACTCCTGGAAATACTTTGTCTATTTTAGGCAAAAGTGCTGCCTGGATAGACTGGGCAAGACATAAGACAGGAGCTACAAATAACATGCATGAATTCTCTGGACTGTAACTTGCACTTATTTTATCTTTATTTATACTATTCTCTTATCTGAAGAATGTGAATGTAAAAACCTACAAGCTGCCAATGGAGAGATGCTAAACTGTGTTCATTGTTCTGGTAACAGTGACAATAAAGATCTATCTTATCTTATCTATTATCACACTGCTGCAAATTGAATATCATAGTGATTTTGAAGACCATTTAATACCCATTTGCATTCTCAGATACATCTCCATCACATAATCTCGAGAAAAGTTATAGGCCACGGTATATGTTTTTAGTTGTGGCATTCAATTGTATGAGCCATGATAACATGGTCATCAAGATCACTTAACATAGTGTTTTCACTAAAAAGTCTTAAGATTCAAGAATCCACCCATACAACTGAACACAAATCCCCAAACAAGGCAAATTTGTTTATTTCACTACTTTTGAAATATTTTCACAAGATTACATACAGCATTGTGGTGTGACTTAAAATTTAATTTAAAAGGCTTGTGGTCCAAACAAATTCCAAACGCTGAAGCCAAAGTAGCCACGGCAACCACGACACACCCACAAAGCCTGGGATCAGCTGTTCTCTAAAATTACTTTGCATTCAGCAGGAGGAAACACTGTCAGCAGAGCTGTCCAGTGCTGGTTTTCAGCAACCCTCGAAACCTGCTTCTAAGAGCTGCTGGTGAGGAAATTCTTGGCTATTATTACCACATGATTCCAAATTTAGTACTAATCAAGTCACTATATCCATACCAGAACCTATTGACACAAGCTCGGGCAAAATGTCACTTGACTGCATTGATGACATTGGACCTGCCACATATATCAGTAAACTTGACATGTTGAAAGGATATTGGCAAGCTTGTAAACAAAGCACTGTGTGATGTGCCAAACTGCAGAGTATATCTTTATGAGGTCATCGTGCACTCCAATCATTGGGCTGACCACCTTGCTACTTTCATATGCAGAGGATGCCCGGCTTTCTCCATAATGTCCTGCAGTTTCTTTAATGTCCTCTGCTCTGCCACTGTCACCAGAGTGTCCAGCTTCATGCCAACCACAGAGCCAGCCTTCCTGATTAGTTTTTCCAGCCTGGATGAGTCCTTCTTTGCTGTGCTGCTCCCCCAGTAAACCACAACATAGAATAGTACTCCGGCAACCACTAACTGGTAAAACATCCTCAGGAGCTTCCTGCAGTAGTTCAGTCTCCTGAGGGAGTACAGTCTGCTTTGGGCTTTTTTAATACAGGTGCAGTGTGTTGCATGACCAGTTCAGTTTTTTGTCCAAACATAGCCCGAGGAACTTGTACAGGGTGAGTCTTGGCTGATGCACTGTCATGTGCCCTATGATCTTGATCTCATCTTGCTTGGACTTGTAAGGGCATGTGTCTTGCAGACTGTTTGTTTTTTCCCTGCCTTTGTTTTCCGTTTCTCCATAGGTACACAGAATGCAGGCTGGTGCCGATTTGGAATCCCCAGCTAACTGGAGGGAGGAGAATTTGAAAGGACCAACCTGGATTGAGGACTCCATGGTGTCCTGGGACAGCCTCAGGACAGCTGAGATATTACATATCTCGGCTGTCCTGGGAAAGCCTAGGTGTTACCCCAGATAAGTTGGAGGAGATGGCTGGGGAGAGGGAGATTTGGGCATCACAAACTGCTTCTGGATAAGCAAAAGAAAATAGATGGATGGCATTTACCTTTTTTTACATAATATATTTGAATCACCTCCTTCCATCTCACTTTGAGACTGCAGTGGTTACTGCAGCCATTATATATAGACTTAGACTTGACTTTTTTAGACATTAATCCCACAATGGGGATATTCACATTACAGCAGCACAAGGGTCAGCAACAAAATGTGAATTAGAACTATAAAGGACTGCAACCGTTTATCGAGTAATTGGAATAACTCAATTATAAAGAATCCTCAACACAATGTTTTTGCTTTGATGTTTTGTTAAACGGACAGCTCTATATCATCATGTGAATGCAATCATTTCATTTTCCATTGCAACTAAAAAGAGATGTGCATTAGACATGCATCAAGGAGCAGTGTGTGAATAAAAAGTCTGACAACATTAGGCCCATGCAGCCCCCAGTTTTTAAACAAAAAGATGGATAACACAGATAAACGGCAGCAGTGACAATCATGCCGTCATAGTTGAACATGGAGCCAGAGTGCGTCTGCACACACCCCGTAAAGAGCAAAGACGCGGAGCTGTTACTGAGACAGTCACTTCAGGTGGAGTGAAAGAAAAGTTTTTTCCAGCATCCCAATGAGCAGCACAGCTATCACCATCAAGATGTTTACTTGGAAAAAGCTAGCTTCATATAACCACCTGTTTAATAAGCTCTGATGTGAAGGAAAGTGAACTTCATTTCTTATACACAGCAAAAATCTACAGTAAAGCTACAGAAGTTACATTAAAATATACAGAACTGTTAATTTTAGTCAAATAAAATATTTAAATTAGGCAGCTTGCATGCCTAATTGCATTTTACATGGCAGCGATACCTGCAAGCAGAACAAGGAGGAGTGAGTATAAACGGCGGCATTGGGTGTACTAGACCATATTTATTTCAAAGCTTTTGAAACATTTTTCAGATATAAAGTAAAATAATGTAAATATCACATTTATTAAATTGTTTTAATATTTTAAAAATTCAAAAATAAAAGCTTTTTTTTCCCCACAGGCCAATAAAATTCTACATGGATCAGTAAAACTCTGGGCCACTGACTCAGGGCTGTTGGGTTGGACACTTAGCTATTATTAACATTAATTATTAACATCTACACCAACATAATGTCTGTTTTCAGCACAAAAATGTTGCATTAAAACACCGGGCAGACTTGAGAATGCTGAGATGCTGCCTTTGTTTATTGCAGCCGCCACATACTCCTTTAAAGGCGTACAGACACAAACTCATTCACTTACACACTTAAATATGCAGAAACACACACACTAAATCCACATCATCCAGGAGATACAACACTGTCAGAACTCTTTTTGCTCCTATTAATGTAAGACCGTTTTCCAAGAAGAACAAATTCAGGTAATTTTTATGGCTTAGTTTATTTTACTTGACTTAACCTTAAAACTTGAAATATAATAAAAATTAAATAAATAAATAAATAAGAAAACATGGTGTACAATAGTAAAACTATTTGGTAGTGATCAGAACTATCTATGCATAACAGTTTGTTCAGTGACCTCCTTTACACCACAACTTCAGAAGTCTCCAGTTTGCAGCCAATCACAGAAAAATCTGTCCTGATCAGTTTATTAGTCTGTTGGTGAGTATACTGTGTACACACCACAACTGACTGACAGGAAATAGCCATGTTTTTACATTAAAGGAGCTCAGTGTACTTAGGAAACAGAGTCTGCTAATCCACTTCTTTTTTAAACTTTATTTAATCAGGAAGTGAATATCTGGAGACAGAGAATATCCTTTGTGAGTGTGTACTGGGTTGGCATGGGAAGCATTAATCTAGCCTAATTTTTTTAATACCCCTGAAGGCAATGAATGTGTGTAAGGGCCATAGTGTGTAGAGTGTGTTGTGGGGAAAAGCAGCAGAGGGCTGTGAACCAAAAGTGTTTTAAAAATCGTTCAGCTTTTCTGCTCCCTTCAGGTTTCCTTGCTGGTGCCGGTTATTGTCCGTCACCTTAAAACCAGTGATTTTCTTCATTTCACTCCACACATCCCTCACACTGTTCTGCTCATACTGTCCAGCTTCCTCTTGCAGGAGTCCTCAGTTTCACCCTTAGGTCGTACTATGCTCTCCTCAGTTTGTCCCCATCTTCAGAAATTCAGGTTTTCTTCTTAAAATAATAATATCTTAAATTATAGTTTGTTTGTTTTTTAATTGTTTTAAATTGTCTTACAGCCATGGTTGGTAAGATGGTATGTTCACAGAATTTGATACATTTAAACTGTACTCCCTATGTGGGTCACATTGTACATTCCAGTCTGTAGTCCTCAAAGCCTAACCCATCCTACTCATGCCAAGATATTACTGTTATTATCATTATTATTATTAAATCACAATTCAATTACAAAAAAACTGTTTTCCAGATAACAGATACTTTATTTACTCTCTGACTTACTGTGACATATCAGACATCTCTTTGTTCTCTGCGTAATCTGTAATTTCAGTTAGTGCATTAGTGAAGAACTTATTGACTTTATCTTCATGGTCATAAATGACAGCATTTTAATATTGATGTCAGCACAGTATTGATGTTGTGTCATAATGTCTTTCAAAAACAGCTCAGTTAAATACATAAAGGCATGAAAAAGAGGACACAGTCACATGTTTATTGTCAGTATGACTGTTTAATGAATACAGCTCTTAAAGTCAGCATGTTGGTTTGTTCACAGCAAATAATTAATGATTTTAAATTAGTCGTTGGTTGATTTTCCTGGCACTTTTCCATCATCATAAATTTCAGAAATCTACTATATATATCCACTGAATTTATTTTAACTTTAAACAATGGCTGCTAAAGGGGGAAAAGTGCCAGAAACCATGATAATTTAGTGGCAATGAATTATATTAAACCTTAAATACTTTTCTCTGAAATTAAACTTAAAATGAAATAGACAAAAATCCAAAGTAAAAATTATCCCCCCAAAAATTTAAATTCAAAGCCAAATATATTAAATCGTGAATTTACTTCAAATTAAAGATAACCCAAACCTACTAAAAAGTACATTCTTACACAATAAATACAATTATTCATGATGATTTGTGCCAATTTGACCATTTTATTAATCAAGTTACCGTAACCACCCAGGATATGCTGGTGGTCTCGTAGTTAAACGAAGCTCCTTTCAGAAATGAAAAGATGCTTTTATTCACGTTAATATCCTGACATGACTTCAAATAAACTTTATTTCCTGTACTTACACACACTTTATCTCATATTATTACATGTTAAAACTCAACCCCTCACTTAACTGTGTGGGATATGCAACTGAAACCAATCCTGTGTTTTTCAACCAGTTTTCCACTATTGTGCTGATGAGCACACGGAACAATGGAGCTGACATCTGACACTACACATGCTTCACTTATTCTGCTTAGGCTTCCTGGCTATTATTATTATTATTATTATTATCATTATTATTGCAAGTAAAACTGCTTTTTTACACGGTTCCCTTATTTTTCCGGGTGTAGCGATCAGTGTTGGAGAAGCAGGAGGGAATTCGATGTTCAGCAGCTCCTTTGATCAGTAATAATTTTTCAGAAAACCAGGTTAATAATGAAGTGAGGTTTTGTGCTCACAAAATAATCTGTGCGTGTAGCAATGTGTTCTGCCATCTTGTTGTAGACTGGCCACAGTTTACAACCTCTTCCCGTTCTTATTAATTACTGTGTGTTTTACTGTAGTGTGTGTACAAGATGTGTGTTTTGTTGGCTACATAAGAGATAAAAACAAAGAACCTACAGATGCTGTGACAGTCAGGTCCACTTCAGTCCACAACAACAACATGATGGACCACAGCCTGTGCGCACGCGTGTATGTGTATGTGCATTATCCCTGAGCCCTTGAGCACATGTGTATGTGTGTGAATGGCGGGGTGAGGTTTTGTAGTTTAAAATCACTTTGACTGGTCACTGAGATTAGGACTGTCCACGTAAACTTTACCTAATACTAGAGTGGACTTTATATTAAAAGGAAAGGGTTTATAGCAAAGCTCTAATATAAACTGTCAGTGCTGCAGCAGGTGCACTCCTGACAACTAGAGGAGACAAGAGGCAGTAATGATCTGGATCTTCTGATCAAAGTGACTGCAGTGCCACTCCCAAAGCAGGATGTCCACTCAGCATGACCTACGTTCTCAAAGAGGCTCTGGAAGAATATGACAAGGAGAGAAGACACCACATCTTCTCAGATAAAACCAATCTGTAGTTAATGAGGAAGAGTTATCAGAGCATCAGGAAAATTTATATATTTATATACTAACCCCGACACTACAACCACACTCACCCTTAGAGGACTTTGACCACACCATTTTGGGGTTCAGTATGTCACCCATGGACATTTCAACATATATTTGATTTAATGAATTAGGATTTAAAGCATCACCCTTCCAGCTAATGGATGAGCTGGTCTACCTCCTGGGCAAAGTGACTGATTGAATTCACAGTAAGGAAACATACTGTACAGCGAAAGTCAGTGTGATTTGACAAATGCAGCCATGGCATATGCTGAACTAAGCAGGCCACCAAAAAGAGCACGAGCAATGCTGAGCAAGAGACTAAAGGCTCAGAAGAAGACTGGACTTTGGTTTAGTCACAGACCAGTAACTAAACACTATCCCTAAACTTAGACAGAGTGCTACATTTATTTATTTATACAAAAAGCCACATTAACCCACTCACACACACATCTCAGTCGTTGTGTCCTTGGGCAAGACACTTCACCTACCGCCTACTGGTGTTGGCCAGAGGGGCCGATGGTGCGATATGGCAGCCTCGCTTCTGTCAGTCTGCCCCGGGGCAGCTGTGGCTACAACTGTAGCTGCCTCCACCAGTGTGTGGATGTGAGAGTGAATGAATAGTGGCATTGTAAAATGCTTTGAGGGTCTCGAAAAGCGCTATATAAATGTAATCCATCATTATTATTATTATTATTATTATTATTATTATTATTATTATTATTACAACATTTCCTCACCAAAGAAATGAATATAAATTTAGTTATATTAAAACCTTATGATATACTGAGGACTGTTTGCCACTCTCTTCCAAAGCAAGAAGAAAGTTTTTGAGAAAAATTCACTTGTGGTCTGATGTGGTCAGTTTTCAGTATCTGCCCAGATAACATTTTTCATGGATATCTGGATGGCTGGTTGGCTCTTCATCTTAAAGAAACAGACTTCTGCACTAAAATTTGCTTAATATTATCTGAGTCATGACTGTTCTTATAATGCAATAAAAAAGCTATTTGGAAACATCTGGACCTATTACCTCTCACGCTGGACTGTTTCCTATAAAACCATGGCATTTAGCAATGTTATGCAGGAACAGCTAAGGGAGAGGCACACTTTCCATCAACAGATGGCTATGTTTAAAAGTATCAAATATATTCATGCATTTCAGATTTCCATTTCCTATATAAATTTATTCATTCACATCTTTTAGATCAGTTCGGAATTCGGAATTTGAACACTTGAATTTGAACACTTGAACACTTGTGGCATACCAAAGACCTGTTTAATACCCTAAACACAGACAAAGATCAAGCCTCCTCATGTGAGATAAACCATATTCATCATCATTCTAATCTTTTTAGACCTGCTCAATTCTTTTACATTTAGATTACTCATTTATTTTACAAGAAATTAATAACAGAATGTAATTTTTATAAAGTAACTCCAGACCTGCCAGCTCTGCTTGTTCTGATGGGGTTTTACCATCACCATTAATCACAGTGTACGGTTCCCGAAAGTGAGGAACCCCTGCACATGTGCACAGATGAAGGGAAGTTTTGGAGAAGACTGAAGTTTCTCAAAAAATGTTTAAGAGGATGTTTAAGATGGTTCATTATAAAGTCCTGAATAAAGCAGGTACATTTATTATTTGAGTCAAGTGGAACATTTATTTGCATAATCATTCTTCGGTATTCTGAGCCTGGATCCCTGAGTCATCTGGATCATTATTGATGTTGCTGTTATTCATAGTAATATTTATTAATAGTATCATTAACAAGAAGAAGAATCATTTTATTTTATTTCATTTTATTATTTTTATTTTTTTATATATTTTAAGTATTATATTTAAAATTTGCCAGATTTTCAAAAAGTTTACATTTTTTGAACAATTCTGTGATTTCAATTTTATTCTATGAAAAGAAAAACACCAGAACTGTTTGAACCAGGAATCTCGCCTTTTTGCCCCAACCGAGGAACCATCACTCATTTCTGTAGCTGGATCTTATCGTGGGTTTTTAGTCCACTTGTTAAAAAAAAAAAAAAAACTATAATAAATTCACCAATTAAAAGGACAAAACTTCTCTTAAATATCCTTAAAGCTTTGATCTAGAGAAGCAGCACTCACATGGAGGTGATGTTCTGGAAAAGATCCTCGATGCTCCCGGTATTATTCCCAGCATTCCCGGTCCCCTGGAAGGACAGCAGCGGGAAGAACTGGCTGTTGTCGGACTTACTGCAGAAGATTTCAGTGGGAGAGCAGGTGCAGGTGGGGGGACAGTCCAACAAGGAGCTCGGGCAGCTGTGAAAGAAAACGCTGAGCAGAACGGAAACCTTCCAGCAGCACCGGATCCCGAGAAGGCGACGCGCGCCGAACAAATCCATGCTGTCACGATTCAGTCCCAGATTCCAACTTTGAAGCTGAACGAGAATGAAAATGACTAAAAATGAAAATGACTCAGTCCGTCAGAGTCTGAAGCCGTGTGAACGCTGCGCTCGCCTTATTCCGCTCAGTGGAGTCCAAACGGTCAAAGCTGTAAACATCTCCCTCCGTGTGTTCACGCGTGTCTGAGTGTGCGCGTGCTTGTGGGGGTATCAGAGGTTTTAATGATGCCAGTCACGCCCCCCTCCCTGCTCGTCACACCAACAACGTTTGGATGGAACAAAGAGGACAAAATAAGAAAAATCCAGAATATTCTCCCGCTGTTTGATGTGTACGGTCGCAGTGAGCATTTCTCTCATTTTCATCTCCTTTTTGAGTCATCTGTCCATCTCTCAGTCTCTCCCACACACTCTCTCTCTTTCTCTCTCGCTCCCCGTGGCGTTTCTTCCACCAGGGGTCGAGTGAGAGAGAGAGAGAGAGAGAGAGAGAGGCCCCATCCTCTGAGTCCACCTGCTGGGCAGAGGAGCGCAGTGGACACGCGTCAGCTTTGCTTTTGTGCGCACGCACACACACGAGCGAGAGAAAGAGAGAGATATTCACACTGCTCTGATCAGGCTGAGTTACAGTAAAGAACAGTTTAAATAGCAATTGGGATAAATATGACGCCGAGTTCGTGATTATCAGACACATATGTGTGTTATATTATCTCCATCAAGCTCTCGAACTGTTGTAAAATGAGCAGCTACTCTTTCTCAGGTGACGGTGCAAGAGTAAAGGTTTGGTTAGGTGGATGAAAGCTGGCCTTTGAGGCAGCTGCGCTGTGACCGCTGAGCCACAGCGCTCCCTGTTTGGCCTGACTGAAACTATAGCATTATGTGACCACTAGAGGTCCCTGAATGACAGAGTGTAGCTGTGGGATCATACAGGCTTAGTTTTCCTTTCTAACATAATGTATAGCTCCAGTTTTGGAGCATACTGTGATCTACGTGTAAGTATATGTGTCTGCATACGTGTTGGATCCCAAGGAGATGTTACACAGATTCTCCTCCCCTGCAGATCATGTCCTGTGGAAATCACAGTTCACCTGGAAATGTGTCCACACATATTACCCCCATATTCTGTTCTCCACACACTCTCACTCAACAATAAACGGTCTATACAAAGCATCTCGTGAATGTTAATGTAGAGCAATGAGCCTGCTGACCATTATTCTTCCATTCATGTTTTCCTCTGTCTCCGTTTAATCACAGCTTATCAAACTGATCGTCAGGCAGTTTTCCTCCATCCAGGGATATCAGTTGAAAATGTGACTTTCATCTCATAGTCACTTGGCCTGTAATATTAAAAGGACTCATAAGGAGGATATCCACTTTAATGACTGTTTGAGACCTATCACTAGTTTTATGTACAGATGGCAAATTTACACCGAGGGGGAAGAGTTTGTGTGGGAGCCACCACAGTGTCTCTAGTGGGCTCTTTCTACCCGATGGCACAGTCATGTTCACTGGTATGTGTATAAAATTTGAAAAAATTACCAACACTAGGAGTGGTGTATATTTGTATATCAATATATTCCACGTATACTCGCAATTGATATCAGGGGCAGACAAAACAGAATGATGATGCATCCTGTATCATCCTGCACTTCAGCTGGAGTGGTACACAACTGATCTCAGGCATTGATAACTGGTCCACTGAGGAAGAAGTTGTTAATCCTTTTCTATTTTTTGATCGATATAAAGGAGGTCAAAAAGATATTTAAAAAAAACAACCTGGTTGGAATAAATCTTTATCAAATCTCAGTATCATTTATGAAATTAATTTTCTCTCTCTTTTATAGAGTATCAATGATATAAATTCTGATCAAAATATCTCAACAACAACTATAGGCAGGGCAGTGCGTGTGAGTGTTGGGGGAGCCTGACCTCCATAGGCAGTATCTTTCATTGCAGCTATGAAGCAAATTTCCAGACATGAAGTGAATGCAAAAGAATTGAAAGCATACTTATTGCCCAATTTACTCGCATTTTAAAACAAGTCGAGTCAGTTTGACTTGTATTCCATTACAATCGAGTACCATCTAATGTGTATTGGCTCGTTACAGCAATGCGGCGAAATATTTGTATGCGACATGAATGCCGCAACAAAGGTGGATCTTGAGGCAACGGTATACCTGCTGCTTGGTCTGTTGTTTTTGGTCAGGCTCGATGACCACAGTGTTGTTTTTGTGCAGCTGTTTCCTTCATTGCCGAGTTTCAAAAATGGTGGTTTGATTTTTCTCAAAGACACGCTCTCATGACTCATCGAGTGACGCCACTGACTAGCCAATCGGCACGTAGGCTGTGAATGTCACATTTTTTGGATCGTTCAAACCACTTCAAGTAGCTACTAAAAAAGTAGCTGGTATGAGGGACTATCATCAAATGGAAAACCCTAAAAACTGTATCAAGCCATTAGGTAGTAATGGAAAA
Source organism: Rhamphochromis sp. 'chilingali' (assembly GCF_963969265.1). NCBI lineage: Eukaryota > Metazoa > Chordata > Actinopteri > Cichliformes > Cichlidae > Rhamphochromis > Rhamphochromis sp. 'chilingali'. The sequence goes on from NC_137930.1 coordinate 43,981,760, forward strand.
AAAGTTATAAGTGACAATTCAGGGTCACCTGATCCAGCCCTAATTATATACTTTATTAAAAAGGAAGTTTTTAACCGTATTCTTTGAGTAGAGTAGTAGAGAGGGTTTTTGTCCTGTGAATTCAAACTGGAAGCTGGTTTCACAGAAGGAAGCCTGGAAGCTGAAGGCTCTGCCCGCCATTCTCCTTTTAATACCCAAAGCACCACAAGTAAGCTTGCAGTCTGAGAGAAAAGTGCTTTATTGGGGTGATACCATGAGGTCTTTTAGATTAGATTAAGCTTGATTATTCAAGGCCTTGTATGCAAGAAGTAGGATTTTAATTTCTATTCTGGATTTACCAGGGAGCCAATGAAGAGAAGCCCGTATAGAAATATACTCTTCTGTTTCTAGTCTATTTCAGTTCTCTTAGTGCAACATTTTGGATCAAGGGAAGGCTTTTAGTGAGTTTTAAGGCAACCCAATAATAATCAATTATAATAGTTCAGCCTAGAAATAATAAAATTAACTACTTTTGTTACCATCACTCTGTTTTACTAATAGGAAGCTCTATAGTAGGGTACAGGAAAGGAGAGCTAATTAGTCAAACTTCAGATTAAGGAGGAACGATGTCATTTTCATCTTAGTTGAGGAATGTAAACCAGTTCTTTATCCTCTTCAGGATATTCAAATATGCATGGGAGTTCGCCCATCCAGTCCACATGTGTTTTGTGGACTTGGAGAAGACACTGAACTGCATCTCTTGGGGGACCCTGTGGGGGGTCCACTGCTATGAGCCTTTCAGTCACTGTATAACCATTGCAAGACTAGGCCCACATTGCTGCAAATAGTTGGATCTTGTTGGATCTCTTGCTTACGAGTGAGGGGGAGGAGAGCAGAAGATTGAGAGACAGATTGGAGCCAAGTCTGATGTGGATGTTGCACCAGTCTTTCCTGTTGAAGAAAGACATGAGCATAAAATAAAGCTGTTGGTTTACTGGTCAATCTATATCTTCACCCTCACCTATGGTCATTAGCTCTGAGTAGCAACTGAAAGAATGAGATTGCTGATACAAGTGGCAGATATGAGCTTAGTCAGGATTGCTGGTTTCTCTCTTAGAGATATGATGAAGAGTGCAGTCATTCAATAGAGGGTCAGATTAGAGCTACTGCACTTCCACATCGAAAGGAGCCAGTTGAAGAGGTTCGGACATCTGACTAGGATGGCTTCTGGGCAACTCCTGATTGAGGTGCTCTGGGAATATCCTACTGGAAGGTGGCCCCAGGGCAGAACCAGGACCGGCTTGAGATATTAGATCTCTCAGCTGGCCTGGGAAAGCCTTGGTGTTTCCCCCCGATAAGCTGGAATAGTTCGCTGGGGAGAGGAAGGTCTGGGCGTCCTTGGTTAGGCTGCTACCTCCGCGACCCAACCCTGGGTGAGCATAAAAAAAATGGATGTATGGATCGATAGATGGATGGAGTTTTTAAAACCTTATTGTTGTCATTGTCCCTCAGTCCTCCAGGTTTGTCTTCTTTATATTTCTCCCCCTTGATTTTTTTCCTCTTTGTGCTCGTTTGTTTGTGTCTGTGTTTGTGGGCGAGACTCAATGCAACAATCAACCACCCATTTCTGAAGGTCGCATCAGGGAGCCACTACTTAAGGTAGTAGCTGATAGTCATGCTTTGCATCATTGAACTACTCAGTTAAACACTGGCTCTTACTTCTATGTGTGTGTCTGCCTCTCGTGTCTCACGAATTCTTACCCTGTGTTTTACTCTGTACAAATCCCCGGATTCCCTTCTCTGGTGTGCTGAGCTTGACGTTTGAGAGCGAGTGTTACCTGTAAATATTGAATGTGTAGATTCCCTACCTCCCTGGACCCGCCTGGAGCACTATTCCCCTGTTGCATTGTTCACGGTGTAAATATCTATTCACTGGAAATAAAAGCCCTGAACTGTGGTCTTCTAAACCCTGCATCTGAGTCCTACCTGCCCATTAGCCTTGATAATTTTAGTGTATTATGAGTCTTAGGTATTTGTATTATTGGCTTTTTGGTGTTGTCTCACCTTTATTATTTTTCTAAAGAGGAGTTTTTAAAATTTGAATTAAGTTAAATTTAAATCACACGTTAGTAGAATTTCCTGTTTCTGTTTCTTTTGCTAGGCTTCTGGCTTTTGAAAAATTAAGAGGAAGAAAAGAAAAATTGTCTTTGCTAATGTCATACTATAAGCTGTGCACCTGTTTTTTGTTTTAATTAAATTTAATTTTAGTTTGTTCTTACTGTAAATCACTATATATCTATATTTATTCCACTTAGGTTTTCAATCAGATGTTAATGTCATGACTTCTTAATGTACCTATGACCATAATGCATTATGGATGAGCCATTGATTCCTAATGGCTGGTTAATGTAGAGCATGTGACCAGGCTGTGGTTTCATGATAGATGGATAGAAACAAACCTCTCTGTTTTTAGGTCTTTCAGCGCCTCTGTCATGTTCTTATACACACACACACACACACACACACACACACACACACACACACACACACACACACACACACACACACACACACACACACACACACACAACACAGGCCTGCAATATGTTTTGCAATAACAGGGGTGTTGCTAGACTCTTGAAACACTGAGGGCATCACTTGATAGCTGCACATTTTAATTGTTATTTATTATATTTTATAGTAAAATTCATATAACTATAAATAGAAAACATCAAACATTATGTGCTTCCTAAAGGTTGAAGACACAGAATACTGAGTACTGAAATCAAACACCTGTGCAACTGGAATTCTTCTTCTTATCATTTTTTTTTTAAGCAGCAGGAATAAAACCTTAAAGGTGATGAAATGATGATGACAGTACTTAGTTCAGTTTTTAAACTTTACCAGCTCTGGCCTCATAGCATCTGCTTTTGTTGTGCCATACTGGCTCCTTTAAACTGTGTGCTTTTGGTGTATTGTTTGTCACCTTGTCCATAAAAAGAATGGGCCAATCAAACTCCATCCAAACCTATCAACTTATTTAATACACGCTGACTCAACCAACTATTCAATTATTATGTTTTCTTGTCTTTGTCTCATCCCCGTGTCTCCTGTGACAGTCTGTCATGTCCTCTGTGTATGTTTCCTCAGTCATGTATTGATTTATTCCCTCTCTGTCCCATGTTTGTTTTCCCATTTGTGTCTTACTCTGTGTCTCTTGCTCACTCGCCCTCCTTGTCTCTGGGTTTGTTCCCATGTTCTTCTCCTTGTGTTTCATCCTTTGTCTCCCCAGTCTGTCATATGCTTTCATGTTTGTTTATCATAAATCTTCACATCTCACTCTGTTGCAGACACTCAAAATCTATTCCAAAAAGTTATACCTAATAAAGACAGTGCAGATGAAGGTGGTACATTATCCATAGCTTCAGCCCATAACAACTGAGCAGTATTACCTCTGGTGGGCCACTAGACTGGGAGTGTCACAGTGCAGCTATAAACGGATGAGTGAGATAAAGCTACAAATTCTCCTTTCAGTCTGGTTAGCTTTCTTAATATTCATTTTAGCCCTAACAAATATATTTATGTCCCCCCTATTGAATTATTTCACCCTCTATCTGTGGACTCACAGAGCTGAAGGACAGATGAGTCCATTTAGGAAAGTAATGTCCCTATTTGTTCTATGAAAAACAAAACATACAAGCACACACACACACACACACACACACACACACACACACACACACACACACACACACACACACACACACACACACACACACACACACACACACACACACACACTATTACACCATTACAGTCTGTGCTGTGCCCCTGGCAGTATAACCCATTAGCCTTTAGCCATTAAGAAGGTTTTTAAGGACCAGACCACAAACAAATCTTTAAAAATCAAAACACAGACACATGTACTCATGGACCACTTCCTTTTTTCTTCATACAGATGTTACACAGATGATACGTAACTGTGCATCCTAATGAAACCTGGTAACCCAAGCCTATCTACCCGATGTAGTACACTATAAAAAATGCTAACTTAACCATAAAATACCTAAAATAGTGATGCTCATGTCTGGCTGCTGGCATGAGTGCTTTTCAAAAGTGTGTGAATTTGAGAGCGAGAGCATGGGAGAGCACTTGGAAATGGCTTTGAAGGACAGAACAAACACCAGAAAAAGTATTAGCAGGTCAAAAATGAGAAGAAAGTGTTAGGTAATCAGGTGTCAGCTGTTAATGTTTTAACTACAACAATGAGATTCCACACTGGTATCAAGACTGAAATACACACTGATTTCAAGTGGAAATGCACAGTTCAACCCATGGTTGTCAATAAGTCCGTCCTTTTTCTTTTGTTTTTGTAATAATGGAGAGCTTTCACGATGTTGTGTCTTTGATTCAGATATTAGTTTATACACATTCTTCCATTAAATGTATCTTGTGATATTATTGTTGTAATATCTGTAATATTATCTAATAATCATGTTATCTCTGCAAAGGAGTTTCACCAGCAATCTTTGTGCTCCATAAAAGCGTTTATGTGACTTGACATCTTTCCTTTTTATATCCGCTTCTTTCCTTTTTTAGCTTTTCCCCTTCCCCCTCTATCTACCAATTAACATCAGCATCTCCGTCATCCAGAGCTCTTACTGCCTATCTCTTCCTCTTCTCACAGACTACATCATCTAATGTTCTTAATGCCCACCAGGATCATCTTCATTTATTTCATATTTGACTGTATATCCCAACCTCAGCCTCCTATACTCATGTCTTCCTGCATCCTCTTCCTCTTTGTGCACTATTCCCTCGGGCTGTTTCCAGTTATAACTTCAAAACATATGTTTCAGTCCCACAACAATTTCTGACAACACAAAAAACCCCATGGTGGTTTGTTGTGCTGTGGTCAAAGGCCACACAGAACAGCAGCACATATAGATAGGGCAATATGATTTAATGATCAAGGCACATATTCACGTAACAAGCCTGTAACCATTTGCTACAGTCAAATCTTATACTGTGAAATCTCACACACGTCAAACTGAAGGCAATTCACCACATCACTGAATGTGTATGCACACATTATAGTTCGGGGACATGTACCTGTTTATATATGTGTGTGTTTGTGGGTATGTTTGGGGCAGAGGGGGTGTTAAAAAAACTGCCACCAATCAGAAACAGCCTGCATTTAACTGGTGGTTTCAAAAAAAAATTCAGTGCTTCATTTTCATGCACTTTAGCTCCAGGTCTAGCTTTTTTCCCTATGTTTTTGAAAATGCAATTTCAGATTGCTTTAGATGTTTTAGCTAAATGCTTGTTCTCTCATCTCCTCTCTCATTTTTCAAGTATTCAGTTGAGGGCCAGCACAGTGGCAGTAGTTACCACAGTTTCCTCACAGCAAGAAGATCCTGAGTTCAACTCCACCACCTCACCAGGGCCTTACTGTGTGGAGTTTACATGTTTGGATGGGTTCTCTTCAGGTACTGTGGCTTTCTCCCACAGTCCAAAGACACTTTGTTAGTGTTAACTGGTGATTCTAAAAGTTAGTGTGTGTAAGGTCCTACTGCTCAAGAAGGCGCAAGTACAGGACTAATCTAAATTTGCCTGTGAACATCTAAATGATTCAGAGAAGCCTTAGGGGGAAATGCTGTGGAGTAGATGAGGCCAAAATTAAGTTTTTGGCGTTAACTAAACCAGTCGTGTTTAAAGAGACATGCTGTGTAAGAAATGCTGTTCATGACCTGGGGTAATTTATTTATTACAGAAAATCAAGATCTTTCATGTAAAATACTGGTGACCACAGCAAACTGCTAGAGCACAGATCAACCAGAAGGAGGTTTCAGCTGCTGCACTCTCTTTACAACTGAGTTGCCACAAGTGTTACAAAATTTATCACCCCATTCAACCTGATGGAGCTTGAGGAGAGAGAATGACAGAAACTGCACACAAAGGGGGGTCCCAAGTTTGTAGCATGTGTGATACAAAAGAAACTGAAGCATAGGCTGCGTTGTGGAACAGTACACATTTTATGTAGCTTTGCCATGTTACTCTTCTCAGCCCACCCCTTTGGCTGCTCCGACATGGCTGAAATAATGAGCACTAGTTCTAGTTGTCCTAGCTCTAGTCGGCCAGCCTCCCCTCGAACTATCCCCTGAACCCACTGCACCACTGCACCACCCCTGCACCACCGCATATCTCCATTGCCCGACTTAGGCTCGGTAGCCGTCCAACCTAAGTTAGGCCACCTATGTGTCAGTTTAATTTTCCCCTGGGCTTAAACCTTCCTCCCAGTTTTCTTTATTTAGGTCCAGCACTAATATAGTATAGTTTATAATACAGGGAGTGCAGAATTATTAGGCAAATGAGTATTTTGTCCACATCATCCTCTTCATGCATGTTGTCTTACTCCAAGCTGTATAGGCTCGAAAGCCTACTACCAATTAAGCATATTAGGTGATGTGCATCTCTGTAATGAGAAGGGGTGTGGTCTAATGACATCAACACCCTATATCAGGTGTGCATAATTATTAGGCAACGTCCTTTCCTTTGGCAAAATGGGTCAAAAGAAGGACTTGACAGGCTCAGAAAAGTCAAAAATAGTGAGATATCTTGCAGAGGGATGCAGCAGTCTCAAAATTGCAAAGCTTCTGAAGCATGATCATCGAACAATCAAGCGTTTCATTCAAAATAGTCAACAGGGTCGCAAGAAGCGTGTGGAAAAACCAAGGCGCAAAATAACTGCCCATGAAGTGAGAAAAGTCAAGCGTGCAGCTGCCAAGATGCCACTTGCCACCAGTTTGGCCATATTTCAGAGCTGCAACATCACTGGAGTGCCCAAAAGCACAAGGTGTGCAATACTCAGAGACATGGCCAAGGTAAGAAAGGCTGAAAGACGACCACCACTGAACAAGACACACAAGCTGAAACGTCAAGACTGGGCCAAGAAATATCTCAAGACTGGTTTTTCTAAGGTTTTATGGACTGATGAAATGAGAGTGAGTCTTGATGGGCCAGATGGATGGGCCCGTGGCTGGATTGGTAAAGGGCAGAGAGCTCCAGTCCGACTCAGACGCTAGCAAGGTGGAGGTGGAGTACTGGTTTGGGCTGGTATCATCAAAGATGAGCTTGTGGGGCCTTTTCGGGTTGAGGATGGAGTCAAGCTCAACTCCCAGTCCTACTGCCAGTTTCTGGAAGACACCTTCTTCAAGCAGTGGTACAGGAAGAAGTCTGCATCCTTCAAAAAAAACATGATCTTCATGCAGGACAATGCTCCATCACACGCGTCCAAGTACTCCACAGCGTGGCTGGCAAGAAAGGGTATAAAAGAAGAAAAACTAATGACATGGCCTCCTTGTTCACCTGATCTGAACCCCATTGAGAACCTGTGGTCCATCATCAAATGTGAGATTTACAAGGAGGGAAAACAGTACACCTCTCTGAACAGTGTCTGGGAGGCTGTGGTTGCTGCTGCACGCAATGTTGATGGTGAACAGATCAAAACACTGACAGAATCCATGGATGGCAGGCTTTTGAGTGTCCTTGCAAAGAAAGGTGGCTATATTGGTCGCTGATTTGTTTTTGTTTTGTTTTTGAATGTCAGAAATGTATATTTGTGAATGTGGAGATGTTATATTGGTTTCACTGGTAAAAAATAAATGATTGAAATGGGTATATATTTGTTTTTTGTTAAGTTGCCTAATAATTATGCACAGTAATAGTCACCTGCACACACAGATATTCCCCTAAAACAGCTAAAACTAAAAACAAACTAAAAACTACTTCCACAAACATTCAGCTTTGATATTAATGAGTTTTTTGGGTTCATTGAGAACATGGTTGTTGTTCAATAATAAAATTATTCCTCAAAAATACAACTTGCCTAATAATTCTGCACTCCCTGTACATAACTAATATCAAGCAATGTCCACGTGCACTCTTGTAAAATGGCCTGAGGTCCATGCGCTCAAACTGACTCTCCATCAGCAGTAACTTGTGGCACTCCCGGGATGGCCAGCTGGTTCACCTGCTGACACACCTGACAGGATGGGCACCACCAGCAACCCAGACAAACACCTGTACCTTCACTGATGGAGGTGTTGGCCCAATAGTGGTGGAGCATAGGCAGCGTGATGGAACAGTGCACCTCTGGAAAATATTTGCAAGAATTTCAAGCAAACACTTAACTTAGTTGTTATTGGGTATTGTGTGTAGAATTTTGAGGAAAAAACGAATTTAACCTATCTTTTTTTTTTTTTTTAATAAGGCTGCAACATGACAAAAAAGAACAAGTGAAGTGCTGTGAATACATCTCAGATGCACTGTAAGATTCACTAGAGAAGTTTGCAGCCAAGTGTGAAGCAGCAGGAATACAAATTTTTCTGAGGCCATAGTTCCCAGCCAAAAAATGTAAAGTTTGCATCGGGGAGAAGTTGAAATAATGTGAGGAATTCACCTTTCTACCAGGTGAAGAGTTTCAAGGGCTTGGATGAGGCCTTGAGACAGAGCCACATGAGAGAGAAAACGTCTTGGCTTGCTTCAGAATGCCCCAGTGTTTCCCTGGAAGTGCTGGAGGAGGTGGCAGTAAAGATGAAGTACTGAGAATCTCTGCTTAGACTGCTGTCCATCGTATGGACCTGAATAAATAGCACAAACTGTATGGATGCCAGAAGATTTATATTTTACCCCATTTCCATGTGTTGTCTGATGTTTTGCCTCAGTGACTTCACTCACTGCAGACTATGATTGTTCATTTTAAGTTGAGAAACAAGCATTTTAGCACACCCAATGCCAGTTGGCTTTGAAATAAATACAACTTAATCTTTTCTAATGGCTTTTCCTCTTATCTCAGCACATTACGGGACAATATTTCCTCATTTGTATCCATTAATGTATTTGGTTTCTTGCTGATTTTCAGATAAGATGGCAAACAATCTGCCTCGTTTAAATTGATCTTGTTTTGTTTGTTTTTTTACTAAACTGCTCAAAGTGCAGATGAAGGTGTAAACCAATCCTGGACAACCCAATTACCTGTGGTCACTTTATCTTTTAAGTCATCGATAAGAGGCATTTTATCCCTGCTGTTTATGATTTTATGTTGTTATATTGATGTCAGCAGTCCTCCTATACCTCCACACACACCCACACACACACACACTTTCATAACCCTGTTTCATAGCACATACACACATGCACTCCCAAACCAACTTTATGACTTGATCTCTACCCATTCAGCCACGTTAATGGAAGCAGACCACACATCCAGTGCTGTTTTAAATCCCATTGCGAAGTTCTTATGATTCACAAATGCTTCCTCTCCTTTTTACTAATGCTCCTTCACCACAAAAGCCCACGAGTCAGCAGACCTCAACAACCTATTCCCCACACACACATACACACACTCACACACACAAACCACGATTGCCCATTAAGTGGCATTAGAGCCTCTTTCTGGTGGCTTATTCTGGCTTCATGGCACCAAAGTAGCATTCCACAGTTACCCTGTAAGACTCTAAGTCTCACCACACATTTCACATCAAAAACTACTGCTAATGCACTAGTTCACAATATTACAGCATATTGCAGACCGTTACCTGGAAACATCTATACTTGTCACTCTGTCTGCTTCATCTGCATTCTCTTTTTCTCTGTCTTTGACTATGTAATACTATGTGGATATGGTTTTATGTCCTAACAATGTAGGCAACAGTCCTGCTAGGACATACATTGTCCCTTGAAAAGATTGTTTCACTGTATTTTCCTTCACTCAAGAAAAAAAAATGCTGTTGCTGACTTTAATTGCTTTAATTACAGCTACATTTTTCTTGTAATTTTGTGATTTAAGTATAGTAACCTCAGTTTCGATAATCACATCAACAATGTTACCAGAACTGTTTTCTATCACTTAAAAATCTGAAACTGACTCATTATAGAATTGCCTTTAAAAATAGTTTTACATTTGTGCTGTTTTACCCTTTTACTACTTTAAACCTGTACAGTTCTTTGCAATGTTTCTTCATTTCCTGTGTTAAGCATATTGAGTTTTCATGTATTGGAAGGTGCAATATAAATGAAATTTTCACTGTCATTTTTATTGCGAGAAAGGACAAGAGCAAGCATAGTAAGTAAGCATAGTAAGCATAAACTGTGCCTGGAACAGAAACACCTGCATTAAACTGTTGGCACAAGAATCTGCACCAAAAACACGGTAACACAAAGCCAGTGTCCAGAGTGATGTAAAAACCCAGCCCATTAGCCAGAGCCTGATCTTCAACATGGTCCAAGGCATAGCAATGATGAGCAGTGAGGTTTGTAGCCTCTGTTTCTATGTATGTAAGTATTATTGTAGGGTCTACTTTACATTATAAAGCGCCTTGAGGCGACTGTTGCTGTGATTTGGCACTGTATAAATAAAATTGAATTGAAATGAATTACCTGTACATGTTTTTACAGAAGACACAATGTGGTATTTGCCCTAGGCTGGGTGTCTTTGGGTTCTGTGACTGAAGCTTGAATTCAGTGGGAAACAAAATTATTACATAAGCTGTTTAGGAATTTTTTTTTTATACATAGTCCCCCTTTTTCAGGGGTTCAAAAGAATTTGGGCACCACACAGGGTCTAGCTGCTGGACTGGGGTCACATACGGGCAGCTTTATCATTACCCTGTGTTCTTGGATAGCTCTGCATTAGCTTCCTGTCTGTACATCTACTTGCAAAGAGCAGCAGTTATGTTAGCAATATATTACAGTTGTTTCTGTCCTGGACACACGTTCCCTTGCTCTGGTCCTTTTGTAGAATAAAAATAAATGTAATGTCCATATACACACTCCTCAAAAGTTGCATCACAGTACTGCTTTACTATTTTCCTCCTCCTGCACATGAACTGAAAGCAGCAGATTGTACCACAAGCATGAACATGAACAGAACAGAATCATGAAACACTTGAAACCTGACGGGGAGGGAGGAAAACAGACGCACAGACACTGAACAGAGGAAGACAGAGGACTTAAATACACAGAAGGGTAAAGAGGGAAGTGGAAACACCTGGAGAAACACAGCTGACATAAATGAACATGATGCTACAAGGGAAGTGAAACTAAACACAGCGAACATGGAAACACTAGACCTTTCAAAATAACACAGGAAACATCGATAGATGAAGACACGGGCATAACTTACACGATTAACACAGGGGACAAGACAGACTACACAGAAGACAGGAAAAGACTCGGAGAACACGGAGAACTAGAAGAAACATAGACCAGACTCAACTAAGACACACTAAATAATAATACTAAAAACGAAAATAATACTCATAAGTAGGGATGGGTACCGGTATCCGGTGCCATCATGGCACCGGTTCTGTCATAAATGGTAGTAACCAGACCGAAAAGCAGCGCACATTTCGGTGCTTTATTTCGGTGCTTTAATGTTGTTCGTGTGTAATTTACGTTGAGTAGGCTAACCACGTTATTACATTAATGCATGTAAGGTGAACTAGCAAACATCATCATAGCTACATGCGGCTGTCTTCTTGTTTGATGGCAGATACTCCCTTCACCCTGGCCAAAAAGGCTAAAATGACCAAAGAAAAAGTGGAAAACAGTTAAACATGAGAGGTTTTTGGACAAAGTTTGTGTTTTTTTCCATTGTTTAAGCACTGCTTCCAGCCAAGAGTGATACCATATATGCCCCATAGCTGCAGAAAGGCTAACATTGTTATCTTTTTACAAAAAAAACAGCTGAACATGAGAGGTTTTTGGACCAATTTTGTGTTCTCCATTCTTTAAGCACCGGTTTGAGCACCGTTTAAGCACCGGCACCGTTTCAAAAGTACCGGTTTGGCACCGGTATCGGATAAAACCTAAACGATACCCATCCCTACTCATAAGTAATCAAACATACAAAATTCTCAACTCAACCTCAACTAAGAACAACACACGAACTAAACAATACTTTACCAAAAGACATCAACAATTCTAAATAGCTCAAAGAGCTGGGTCACAGACCATGCCCCCGACAGCTGTAGGAGGAAGGCCCAGAGAAGCCTCTCTGATCCCAGTAATGATGTACCGTTGTATATGACAAATAAACTTGATAAAGTGCACTGTGAATGGGTAATAGGCCTGTAAGTGTAAGGGCACTTTGAGTGATCAATAATGACTGACATTCAATTTTCCCAGTACGGCCTTAATGAAACTGAGTTTGACACTTTAAAACTTAATAAATTTTTAATTCCAAAACAAAAAACAAGCTGATTTCTTTCTCTAGCAGAGAACAAAAACAAGAAAACAACTCATAGCTGTGGCAATTTTTTAGATAAACTTACAGTGCATCTGGAAAGTGTTCACAGTGCTTCACTTGTCCCACAGTTTGCCATGTTACAAAATTCCAAATTAATTAAATTCCCTTTTTTCCTTTTTCTTTTTTTTCTTTTTTTTTACCTCAAAATTCTACACACTATATCCCATAATGAGAAAAAGACGTCAGTAGTCCAATCATCCGCCCCTGGAGCCAATCAGCCTCCACTCTACAAGGTTTTAATCTGTGCTATCTGTCATTTTCCCTTTCAGACTCTTGTTTGTGCAGCCCACCTCTTTCCCATCTCCAGCTCACAGACACCTCAGTCAGAGTTCCATCCAAGCCTCAGCCTGTTACTGCAATCTGAAGACTGCTGAAGATTCTAAGAAACATTCTGTTCTTCGACAAAGTCTACAGCCTGTTCGAATGTTCTTCATCAGTGTTAATGCTGTACAAATATATCAGAAGCTGTGTATAAACCTCTTTGTGCATAGAATGTGCCCATATGGAAAAGAAATAGTAAAAACATATATGATTTACTTATGAAAGTGGCCACTTTCTCATTACTTTCATATATTTTTTTAGTAAGTATACAAAACATACAAGTTTCATTATATAATTTTTCAAGGGATCTTATATGTGTTTTCACTCTTGTATGCTTTTCATACAAGTTTCACACAAGACAGATAAAAACTTTATAAGATTTATATATATCTTTTCCATATGGGTGAGCTTAGAGAATGAGTTATATATCATGTCTATGTTAGACTTAAATGTTGCAATCATTTTTCCAATAAAAAGAACCTTGACAAATGTCCTGACAAATTATGTTGTAGGTTACTTTGGAAACACTCTGGCAACCAAATACAATATGCTCAGACGCTTAATAAACAATACTAAACTGAACAAAGAAGCTGGATTATGAAGGAAAGGAGAGCTAGTGAAGTAAAACAGTAGGAGTCATGTGAAAGAGACATCAAGGACAGAATCCATGAGGACCCAGAGCCAAAAAACGAGAAAGAGATTTCAGAAATTATAACAGTAAAGGCCTCCTTCTATACAGAAATCACATCTGGTGTGTGCTGTGTGTGCGCTAAATGGATATGCCACAGGGCCTTTGTCTTATTAAAGTTATTACAGGGACATATCCAGATCACCACTGCTTCTTGTTTATTGAAGATAAATTACAACCACTGTAACAGGAGCAGGTTTCATAAAAAAAACACCACTGTTCTCTTAGAGTCTAGGCAGTGTTTGGCGAATTCTGTCATTTTTCTTCAAGATACTGACATTTCATTTGATAAATCATGAACGTAATTGATTTTATTTCAAGAGGCTCACATTGTGGCAATACAAGGTGTTCTCAGTTATTGAGCTGTTTGAATATAATTTAGCACCTTTGGAGAAACAGTCGGATGTCCCACAATACACTGTGCCGACCGTTTGCTGACGGTCAGCTTTTTTTCTTCTTCTCTGAAGCTGTGCACATCTTTCATTTCTCTGCCGCAGCTGACAGCCGACATCCAGCTGAGTCCGGAATCCTCTGTAATGGATTATGGGAATTTTCAGTGATTTTATGTGCACACACACACACACACACACACACACACACACACACACACACACACACACACACACACACACACACACACACACACACACACACACACACACACACACATAATGCCTTTATTGTCACTGTGATGACACCATATGAAGGTGACAAATGGTGATTGATTGTTTAAAAAGTTGGCTTTAAAGGGAAAGTGAGATGCAGTGAAGTTCAACATGAGGAGAGAAATGCAGACAGAAGCACAAAACAGAATCAAAAGAAGAACAGCTGAGATGCAAACAATGGATGCAGCAACCAACCTCCTCTGAACAAACAAGAGCAGCATATATTTACAGTCAGCTGACAGCACCATCTAGTGGTAATAATATAAAGCAAAGAGGAAGTTAGTGAGGCTGTGATGAAGACACAAGACATATTGGTACAAGCTATCACAGTACAATGCTGGAATTCACTGAGCCTCTGAGAGCAACCCATTTTTCACTAACATTTGTAGAAACTGTCTGTGTGCTGCTTGAGTTTATCTATATATTTTATTCTAGTCTAGAATGACACATTATGTCATTAACTGCCAGAACTCTGCTGCCCGTGTCATCACCAGGACCCCTTCTGCCCACCACATCACTCCTGTCCTGCAGCAGCTTCATTGACTCCCGGTCAAATATCGCATCAATTTCAAAATACTCTTGTACACATTTAAGGCTATTCATCATCTCTCTCCTCGATATCTCTCTGACCTGGTTAAGATCACCGCCCCATCTCGTTGTCTCAGATCTTCTTCTTCTCTTTCACTCTCCGTCCCTTCCCCCCGTCTTGCAACCATGGGGAGCAGGGCTTTCAGCTGCTCTGCTCCATGACTCTGGAATTCCCTACCTCCTGATTTAAGAAACATCTCTTCCTTCTCTCTCTTTAAGTCCAAACTCATAACCCACTTGTACAAAATAGCTTATCCCACATAACCTTTCCACTCTCCTATTTTATTTGTTTATGTCTTATGCTTTTATGATTCTGTAAACTTCTTGCTTTTATGTTGCTTTTATTCTACTGTGTACAGCGACCTTGAGTGTTTTGAAAGGCGCTTTCAAATAAAATGTATTATTATTATTATTATTATTATTAACTTCTTTCTCCCTTCAGACTTTCTGTGCATGCCCAATTGGATTTTTTTAAACAACACTAATTACAAACACTGATTTATGTATGCCAACATTTATTATCAAGTTTTTCTAAAAACTCCCTGAAAGTCCTTATTTAGGTGTGTCTGAAAGGTGAGAATAGTAACAGAGAATACAAACTTCACTTTTACATCTAGATTTGAATTTGAAATCCTTTCACTGACTGGCAGAGTCCTGAATGACCAGATCCCATCTCATTAAAAATTCAATTTGATTTTATTTACATAGTGCCAAATCACAACAACAGTTGCTTTTATATCATAATGTAAAGACCCTACAATAATACAGATTCAGACAAAGACTCCATGGTATCGTTTTATGCCAATATTGCACTTTTCTCTCAGACTGCTGGTGCATTTGTGGTTATTAGAGTTTGGGAGGAAGAGCCTTTAGCTTTCAGGCCCCTCCTGTTAAAACCAGCTCACAGTTTTATTCAGGACACAGACATCCTCCAGATTCTTAATTATATTGCATAAAGACAGCTTTTGTTGTGAATTAGTGCCATGTCAATAAAATGATTTAAACTGAATAATGTAATAAAAAATCAGAAATGATGTTTGCATTCTTTTTGTTTTAAACTTATTTACCAATAAGAGTGCTCTTTGCACTGCAATCCACATGCAGACAGTCACAGTTATTAATTCAATGTACTGTGTGGTTCAACACTCAAAGACAAAATGCAGTCTAGAGAAGCCTATTACTGAGTGCAGATTAAATTTATCAAGACAATGTCCTGAAAGCCATGAGACCACGACCCCCAGCATCTGTCAGGACTGCTGCTCACACTCTGTCAGATCACCAAAAAGACGATAAGCTAACTATAAAAGTATCACTGAGCTTTTTTCACATGAGAACCCTCGGCCCTTGACCTTCACCATCTGTTACAGAGTGATTTGTTTCAGCTATCCAGTTCCAAAAGTAAGAATCAATGCTAAGAACAGACTGCATTGCACTGAAGGCATATCTAGGGAATTGATTGCATGAATTCACTATCAGTGTAGGCTGAAGGAAAAAAGGACTCAGGACTGATTATGATACTTAGGATTTGACAGAATACATCTTTATTTACTTATAGGATGTGTTAATATCTGATTATATCTTACCTAATATTTATGCATAAATGTAGAAAAACATGAAAAACCTTGTTCATCTCAAAATATTTCATTTTAGTCAGTGCTCTGTATGCTACTATGATCTTGTAGTAGAATGACCCAACTGCACACCTGCAATCAATGCTTATTTACAGTCCCTTCAACTTTATTTTGCTTAACTCAGAGTCGTAACTTTTTTAGCTGCATTCTGCTTCTGGATATTGAGTTGCATAATCCACCAAAACTAATACAATGTGATAACCTTGTGCACTCCAGTGAAACAGCTCAATGAGGTCCATGCCAATGTGCTCAAACAGGACCTCTATTGAAGGTAGTGCACAGACACAGAACAGACTTCCTTGGAACCTTAGTTCCTGGGCCGGAGAGACATACAAATCTTAAATACATCTCAAAGCAGGATGAGTTTTTTTTTAAAATACAGGAACACAGGCAGGCAGATATGCTGGAGAGAGACAGAAGTGCTGTACATGGAGAAAAACCATGGTGTACAATCTGGACTCATAACCAACAAAACAAGCAAAACAAGCAAACAAATACATGACCACTTCAAAGTCCACCTCTGTTGTTTAGTTGAGGTGTTGGTGCCCTCCAGAGGCCAGGAAATGTATCACTTGTACAGGTTTGATTTCAAACTGCATATCTGGTTTGTATATGTGCATGAGGAAAGAGGAAAAACGGCGTTATTTTGACACAAAAATCTTGTCACACTGTTGATAATAATGTAATTTCAAGGCCTTATACACTGACATTAATTTAAATAGAGCAAAACTGTATTTTCATCAAAGTTAGGGTCTCCACTTATTCTGTTTTTGATTACTTTATTATTCTTTAGAAATGTCAAAACACAGTTGGATTAGCATATAAGTAAAGACTGTGACAAATATTGCTACAGAATGGATAAATTATGCAAACCTTAAGCAATCACTGTCTAACAAAATGAATCTGTGATGACTTTTTGTGGTCTGGACTTCTTCTTTGACTGGGTGCGTGGAGTTTAAATTAAGTGGATGAGAAAAACACAGACACTTCATAATCTAGGAAAAGTTGTTTCAAATGCCATCATAGCTGTCAAGAAAAAATAGACAAAGTATTGAAATGAGTATAAACTATATGGGTGACTGCCAACTAACTGCACTTTGAAGTTAACCAAAGTCTAAACAGTTATCATACCTCAGGAACTTGCCTGACTCTCACTCCTTTAGCTCCTCCCCTTGATGAAACTGCATCCATCAGTTTTTGGGTCCAATGGTCAAGTTTAGCCATGAAGGTAGATTCAAAGCTTACAGTGGTTATTCTCTTGAACTCTTCTTTTATCTGTAGACAACACATACAGAAAAATTGCTGTAAGAAACGTTAACCCTTATTACAAACAAATGTCAGGCTTCACAATTTAAACTTGCTTAAAACTGCAGACAGATAATCCACCACAGTTATAATTTAATATATTTTTAAAAATATTAAATAATGTTTATCTATGCGCAAATTGCTTACGTAAAGTCTTAATGTCCTGGCATTCACATAGTGTATGCCAGGATGCTACTGCCAAAATCATATCAACAATATTTCACGAAACTTGATGTGTTAAAAAAGTAATAATGATACATACAGCTCTTAAGATCAAGAACAATACGTAGCTGTTTCGCAACAGTAACCAAAATCATTTACAATGTAATATCATGTAGCAGGTATCCTTCTCACAGAAGTATTCACAGTTTGAAGGCGTCTAACTTTTAAACACACAAACAACAAAAAAGAGTCTGTGACTGAAATTAGATATAATTAAAAAGCAACGTTTTAATCGTGCTTTGCTCTCATAAGTATTATCCACTTCTATGCTAAAGTTCAGAATGACTATATACAGTGTTAAATATTAGCATTACTTACATGTGGTATGGTACATTTGTAACATGAGCGTAACATCATAAACAAATCCACTACTGCTCATAACATTGCTTTAGTAGAACTGCTATTTGTAAAACAAATGTTACTTACCTTAAACATGCAACACATTATCTACCTGATTTAATTAACTGCACCTTGAATTTCACTTTAAACCCATTAAAATTGGGATTTAATTTCAAATTAAATAAAAAATTAAGTTGATGGAGTTTCTCAAAATTATTCAGTCAACACAACCTAACAAAATAAAGTTTGCAATTTAGAAGATGTATCTTAATAAATTTTTCTCTTGCAGTAATGCATTTAATCAAGTGGTGGTAACAGGTGTGGTGAGTGTAGAGACCAGATCGAGGATTCTCACAAGGAGGATTTTGCTGCAGCACCCTCTTTCCAACTGAGTTCTGCTAGCTCCTGTGAGGAACTAATCACCAGCCACTTACACATTTTCCCCTAAAGTCCTTCTTTGTCATCTTCAGGGATTCCATGTTGTTACTGAAATGACAATATAAAAGTGACTGTGCCACAGATGGACCAGTCTATGACATTTTGGTATGTTGTGCTAAGATTAGCTGAGGTTGTAGCAGTATAAAAGGTTTTTCACTACTATGTTCAAATATAATGGAACTTTTGTTGAATTCACACCTCACGTGTGGAAAACAGAAAGGAGGCGGGCTTGCTATTCTTGTTAACAACTGGTGGTGTAACCCTGTTCACATAACAATGAAAGAGCGGAGTTGTTGCCCTGACATTGAACTGTGCGCTCTCGAACTCAGGCCGTGTTATTTGCCCAGGGAATTTACCCATGGTGGCTGTTTATGCTGCTCCCTCTGCTAGCCCCACAGCTGCATGTGACACTGTTCACTCTGCCATGGCCCAGTAACAGACTGCGCACCCGAGTGCCTTCATTCTATTTTGGGTGACTTCAACCAAGTCAGCTTGGACAATAAATTGCCAGCTTTTTGCATTATTTCCTCAGGCATTAATAAAGTTTTCTGATTCTGATTCCAAAAAGATAAGTTTGCACATGCAGGGAAATTACTGTTACTACTATTTTAACACTGCTGTGTTAATGTTAATGGCCCTTCCGGGTCTCCTCTCTGCTCTCTCCTATCTTGTCCCTTTTGTCTTACTTCTCTCTATCACCTTTTCTATCCCTTTGAAGAAGTGAGACTCCATAAATGCTAAAGAGGTAAGTATTATTGCTCAGTTGTAGTGAATAGATAGAATAAACTGTAGAAAACTAAACAGAAGAAAGAAGAAGAAATAACAATTTAACATAAACCAGTGACACACTCCAGGGCCTGATCAACCCTGGCAGGGCCTCCTTGGATGAGGGTGTCTAGTGATAATGGCCGAAACACCCGATGAATCCAAGGTCCACTACTGACGATGTGTCCCAAATCTTAATATCTAATCTAGATCAGATCTCTAATCCCTAAACCTAACCAAGGAAAATTAGCCTGGGGAAAAGACCGAAAGTTGATGCACACAACGATGTGTGCTGCTGGTAAAGTTTCTGGGCTGCTTTTCCTCATAACAGCCATCCCTCAAGAGTCTCTCCATCTAAAGCAAAGCATTATCAGGGACTGTAACATCTAGTCCTTTTACTGAATTATAATACAAAGATGAAGAACTTTCACTAGGCTACTGCTTACATAGTAAAAGTAAATCACATCTTGTGAAGTTGCAGTTTCATTTTACAATGAAAATTTCTGCTTCATTCAGAGTCGTAACATAAATCTACTTATTAAAAATAGAAAAATTTGCAAAATAAACAAAAAACAAAAACAATACAAAAACTAAAGCTCATTCTCATTTTCATTTGCATCAGTGATTTTTGAAGTATGGGCTGAAAGTCATCCATATTTTTCCTTTTTTGAACAAACAGTAGGGTAAAGTAAAAGCAATCATAAAATCATCTGACGTAGGACAAGACACTGGTATGCAGATCCTATTGTGACTAGCAGTCAAGAGGCCTGAGTGACATCCCATTGTATGCTGGAATGTGTGCGCGTATGACCTCCACCCTGTATTGTTACACTGGAAACCAACCAGAAAAACACGTGACACAGATAAAAACCTGTTCTACAGCATCACCACCTGTCACACCTCAACACACAAAACTAACTTACCTTTGAAGCTGGGACATACCACACATATCAGACATACAAGAGCAGGACCTGCAGAAAAATGTGTGTGAGGTGTTGCTAAAAGCATGTCTTACTTCACTAAAGTATGCCAGATGTTATCTTTGGGGGAAAAAAGTCGTCTCCATAGTAAAGACGAGTGTGAAGAAGAAAAAGGAAAAGCACTAACCATTAAACAGAAGAACACATTAAACTGAAACCCCTGAGGCTGAAGCACGAGAAGGAAAGAGTGGAGTAAAAAAGAGTTGTGTAATTGAGCGGGAAAAAAGCAATAAAATCAGAAGTGTTTGCAGGTCAGATAAGATGTGTGTATTAGTAATCAGACAGGTTTCATGAGAGAAACATGGAAATGTAAAACTTAAAAGCAAAGAATAAAAATGAGCCACAAAGGAGAATACTTGTTACGTGGAATTGGGAAGAAAATGAAAAGCAGAGAGACATGAAATATGAAGGCATAAAGAAGAGCTTTGGATTAAGAGCAGTTGCAGGTCAGCTCACATAGCTGACATTCCTGATCACATGCACACTTTTATCTGGTTCAGTCTCACTCTGTCTCTCACTGAGCTCAGATTCATTAAACCTGACTCATCTGGTTTCCTGGGTGTGGCTGCAGGTTAATAGATGAAACACGTGGCACACTATAAAGACCTTTCTTCTTTATTTCCATTAGGGTCTAATGGGAATAAAGAATAAAAGTTTGTGTTCTGCGTCCTGATCAGCTGTAGACCTTTGTGAATCAATCTCGTCTTCTGTACAGCACAGAATGTGTCCAGCTTGTCAAATTGACATAAATCTTCGATCACTAGCAGTGTGACTCTGAAGTGCTGTACTGTATGTTGGTAAGTTTTCTCCCCAACAAATAACAACAATGTTGATTCAGCGTTTTGCACCGCCAAAAGCACCTGCAGGTGCCTTTGGTTTCATTTTATAATACTGGACTTATTTTTCTACAAAGCTTTGAACTTTGAGAGTGTTTAAACAATAGAGAAAAGTGTGAAAATGTTCCTGCCTGTCTGAGAAAAGTGTATAAAGTGTGTAGTGAGGGGTTTTACAGCTTTAAAACATCTATAATAATTGTAAAAAGTAAAGTTGGCTACTTCACGGATTTCACCTATTGCAGGTTATTTTTGGAACGCAGCTCCCGCGATAAACGAGGGACCACTGTCTCCCAGAGCTTTTCAAGCTTTTGTACATAGACTACAGCATGAACCTTCTTGATACTTTCTTGTTTCCAATTTATTACCCCTCTATTACCAACCACTCTATAATAGCAACTTCTACTTATATTTTTTGTCTGACTCAAACCTGGGACAAAAATCATGATCTTTTGGTGTTCACAGTTTTAGTTTTTAATACTCATGCTATCTCCTGTGGGGCATATATATTTATATGAACTACATAACCATGATATCCTGCTTCAACAATCCTTCTGATCAACATGTTCCAACCATGACCCTTATTTGAATGACCCTAACTCATAGGCTAACATTAAAGCAAACCATAATGCTAAAGAAGTGGCAAGTTGGTGATGCACAGAAAACAAGAGAGGATTAGACATGTCTGTCCATCTCTCTGTCCATCTCTCTGTCCATCTCTCTGTCCTTCTGAGCATTTCTGAGGTGTGGGTTGTCCACTAAATGCACATGCCAAAGTGTCCATGAGCAAGACACCGAACCAAATTAAAGGCTAAAGGGCAAACAGTCTCTTATATAAGCAGGGGCCCTGCCATGATACACACACACAAACACACTGGCCTAACTGGCTGGAGGCTTCCCATGATGCACTGTGTGTTTATATACGGCTCTGAATCTCATCATTGGTTATTATTAATGGTTATTAACATATATAATTATTAATTAGTTACTCTCACCAAAGCAGATGAATAATTGCTATGCTGATTCATGTAATGAATTTTTCCATTGCATTTTGTTTAAGACTTTACTGATTAGACAAAGCTTTACATTAATACTCACCAGAATCCCACCAGGTCACCCGTTGCTTCAATTCACACTAGGGAGACATCGGCGAAGTGTCCTTACTGTAGCCTTTGCTGTCAAATAGCATTCTCATCTGGTCCTACTTGGCAATCTGGAGAGATGCAGTGATGTCAAAAGCAGAACTTTTTTTCTCCGCTAGGTTACCAAACACAGTGTACAAGATCTCACTAATGGCTTCAGCCTTAATTGAGCTAGTTTTGGTGATTTACATATATTGTAGTTACAGTCTTCTTCACTCACTATAATTCTTTATCCTGTCTTCACAGGTAGTCCTATCTGTTAAAAGAGAGCTTTTCCTTCCCACTGTTGCCAAAGTGCTTGCTCGTAGGGGGTTATCTGATTGTTGGGATCTCTTTGTTTTCTCTGTATTATTGCAGGGTCTTTACCTTACAGTATAAAGGGCACTGAGGCAACTGCTGTTGTGATTTGCTTCTCTATAATCAAAATTGGATTGAATCCTTGTTGAATCACAAATCAACTGTGATTGACCACATCAGGTTTATGGGGGAGTTACTGTTTTGCATAGGGTCAGGTAGGTCTGGATAGCCTTCTTTGATTGAAAATCATGAAATCACAATTTAAACATTGCATTTTGAATGTTCTCATCTTTGTCTGATAGTAAAATGTGTTTGGTGATCTGAAACATGTACCCAATATGCATAAAACTATGCATATTTATAAAGGATGCAAATGCTTTGTCACAGCACTATTGTGCTCTAACATTATATGGTTGGAACATAACTTATGGTTGTTACAGCTGGTTGTCTAATACACTCTTTGTTTCTGTCTTGGTGTTTCCACACTGGTTAAAAGTGCGTTGTTTGCACTAGTTGAGTTTTTCTCTGAAATATAACATTTTATATTCACCAGGCTATCAGTATGATATAAGTAAAAGTGATTTGACATTAGAACACAGTATTATCCTTTCTGTCCTTGTGCCAGCAAAAGCAAAGGAGGAGTAATATGAATCTGTCCACTGGAGTATGGAGCAGCACACACACGCGCACGCACACACGGAAAGAGAGAGAGAGAGAGAGAGAGAGAGAGAGAGAGAGAGAGTAATAGACAGGTCATGTTGTGTTTTCTTCTTCCAGTATCACGTCCCGCCCCCTGTGTTCATCAGGAGGAGGGGTGGGGAGCAGAAGGGCGGGTTTCGCTGGTACCTCAGATCTCATACTGGATTTACCGGACTGCACCTGTGAGGAGCCGGGTTTGTTTCTGCGCGTCGGGAGGAACGAAAGGCGGGCCCGCAGCAGCACGGCAGCCAGGAGCCTGTCCGAGGACAACACCAATACCGCTGCAGCCCCTCAGCAGCTTTACGCTCGAGAGTAGAGGAGGGAGCTGCCAGGCTGTCAGACCTCCAGCGGATATTTTTACCCGCAGTGCCTCAGACAAGCAGCCGACCGAGGAGCACAATGTCCAGGCAACAGCAGCAGCAGCAGCAGCGGACTTCGTTCAGACTGTCGGACAACCTGGTGGAGGTCAAGAGCAAAGTAAGTGATGGGCTGCTGACTGATGCTGTTAGCGACGCAGGGTGTGCGTTATCAGGACCCCAGCCCTCCGCTCTTCTCATCCAGATCGTGATGTAACAAACACAAATATCTGGCCGCTGCAAATTCACGCGATATTTAGAAGAAACGAAATCCGACCGGGTTCAGCTGACAGCGGCCTGGCTGCTGCCGCCCGCAGCCCCCCCACCAACACCACCAACACCATCAACATCGTGTCAGCCTGCTCAGCCTCGATAATCCCAGTCCTGTGTTTAACTCGAACTGTGTGTGTGTGTGTGTGTGTGTGTGTGTGTGTGTGTGTGTGTGTGTGTGTGTGTGTGGTGCCAAGCTGTGTTGGCTTATTCTTTGGTGTTCACATTTTAGTTGTTTGTGAGGTTTAGCTTTTGTAATAAGAGAAATAATGAGAAATAAGCATACCGAACACATAAAATTACAGTGCGATTATTCTGTAATAGTAAGTGCTTTCATGAAGATGAAAACCAAAATATTTTTTAGGTGAAGCTGTGTCCGTAAACTCAAATATTGGCAGCATTTTCAATGTACTTTTTATTGCTAATGTTTGAAGAGCCTGAAAAATAGTTTAAAGATAAAACCTTCCACAGGCCCTTCAGCCGCCTCGCACAGACTGTAGACTGGTTTCACATGAAGAATGTGGACCAGTCCACGTATAGAAATATGTAGACCGAGTCAGTGCTCAAACCCACGCAGTTTTTTGTAGGTAGGAGGGGGTGTGTCAGAAACACCTGTGGTTCTGTAGAAGTCTGTGTCCTGTGACGTGCTTAAAGTCAAACAACATGAAGGGCAGTTTAGTAAATGAAGCTCCTGTTAGAGAATTCTGTGATTTCCTCTGCTTCACAGTCAGGTTTGTGCCGTGCTCATGACATCCGCCTGCAAACTGATCGCATAGGGAACATTTTTAGCTTTACAATGGGATTTACTAACCAGTGGGTCATGTCACAGTGGCAACGTTCATCCTTTATAAGCAAGTTGTGTTTCCCATGATTATCCAAAGAAATTGACACTAGAATGGGCAACATAGCCTCAAAATGATATCCATTTTTTAAGGAAATCCAATAATATGAATTTGATGATGTTCTAAATGAACATTGTATCAGAGAGTGCAGCTTGCAGACAGCAGCACTGATTAGTGCAAAAAAAGAGGGAGATTTTCCTTTTATTCCAGTGTGCTACTGTCAGTGATGACACATTATAGTGCAGTAAGAGTGACAGCATTATATACAGTGACAAAGAGTGAGTCGAATGCTTAACTCTTTAGCAGTAACTGAAGTAACTCAACAGTTCAGTAACGCGGGACAGTGTTATCACCTATTAGAATCAGTACATGGTTTGGTTCTTATACAACACCTTTCTCCTCAGTTTCATCATTTACAACAGTTTCTACTGCTTGTCTCATTCACGCAGTCACACACACACACATTCACCTAGTGCTTTTGTCTATCAGTCACACACTTACCCTCTGAAGAATGGATCAGTATCTTACCCACTGTCCAATCTCTGCTCTTCCTGTCATTCAGTTCAGTTGTATTTATATAGCACCAACTCACAACAACTGTCAGCTCAAGATGACAGTTGTGATATGTCATTTGGTTGTATGGAGTATAACTAGCTGGTGGTCCAGTGATGATGGCTGAGTCATTTGTTTACTTTTGGGTCACACGTCACCAGCTGATCATATTTCCTGCTCAAATGCCTTCATGGCCTTGCTGTACTGGCTGCTGTGTTTTTAACTCAACCGGTTTGTTGTTTACATTTTTAGTGGGAACAGTTTCGTGAATATTTTGCACAGTCTTTCAGCTTTACTCTGTGCTTTGCCATACAACCAGAACTTTTTACACCAGAGATGAGCTAATGAGCATCAGGGCTACAACTCCTGAGGACTTATTTCCATCATTCATTGCCTGATCTGGCCATTCAGGTTCATGAAGTGAGACGCTGTAGGAGAGGAAAGCAAGCCGGTACACTCCTGCATCTCCACCGCCTCCATACTCCACTACAGGGAACATAAGCTCATTGGGCAGTAAAATAGATGAACTCCAGCTATTGATGGGGAAAAACAGAGACTGCTCTAAATTGGCTGTTTTGTGTTTTATGGAAACTTGAGTGGATCTATACTGGACTCTGTGGTGCAGTTGGTAGAACTCCAACTCTTCAGAGCAGATTGCCACATGAAGTTCTTCGGCAAGACAAAGGTGGAGGTATCTGGTTTTCTGCTTACAGTGGCTGGTGTAATGATGTGACTGTTATTCAGCAATACTGCTCCCCTCATCTGGACTCAAATGCTCATCCCTTCAGTAATTTCTCCATCTCCCTAGAAACCTCTCTCCCTACTTGAAAGAGATGTAAACAAACTCAAAACAGAACACCCAGAAAGCAGCAGGACCAGGCTCAGTGTCTCCATCCACCCTGAAGCCCTGTGCTGATCAGAGACATGTCATGTGCCAGCCTGCTTCCACAGGACTTATCATTCTTGTTCCATTTTTTAAAAAAAGGGATCACAAACCGACCTGTTGCTCTGACCTCTGTAGTCATGAAGAGTTTGACCGTCTGGTACTATCACATCTAAACTCTATCACTGTCCCCCTCCTGGATCCCCTGCAGTTCGCCTACAGAGCCAACAGGTCAGTAGGTGATGCTGTTAACATGGCACTGCACCTGGACTCTGCAGGAATTTATGCTAGGCTACTTTTGTGGACTTTGGTTGTGCTTTTAATATATTCATCCGTACTCTGCTGCAGGAAAAGCTCTCCCAGCTGAATGTGTCTGCTCCCACCTGCAGGTGGATCATTGACTTCCTGTCTTTCATTGCATCAGCACTGGTTCCCCTCAGGGCTCTGTCTTTACTTTTCTAATCTTCTTCTTGTATACCAACAGCTGCACCTCCAGACACCAGTCTGTAAACTCCCGAAGTTTGCAGATGACACCACCCTGTTGGGCTTATCTCATGTGGAGATGAGTCCGTCTATATGAGCGAGATTGACTGGTGACTTTGTGCAGTGACAACAACCTGGAGCTTAAATGTTGTGAAAACAGTGGAGATGACAGTGGAAACCAGACATCCCTCCCAAACATCAGCCTCCTCATCAAGAAGACACAACAGAGAAAATACAACCTGCAACGTCAGTGATGGTGCAGTTTTTCTCCATCAATGAATCTATTCTCACCTCCTCCATCACCGTGCTGCTGCCAAGGACAAATGCAGACTGCAGCATGTCATTCCCTCCACTGAGAAGGTGATTGGCAGCAATCTGCCTCCCTACAAGACTTGTAGACCTCCAGGACCTCTAGGACACCTCCAGGACTCTATGAAGTGGGGGGTCGGCATGGATCTTGCTTGCCTGTCTCAAACTGTTTGTGACACTGCCCTTTGGCAGGAGGCTGTGGTCCTTTAGAAACAACATGTCATGGCATGAGAACAGTTTTACACAATGACACAGCAACAAATTCCTCTTTTGTACAAAGTTGCCAATAAAAAGGAACAGATATAAATACATTATATTGCCAAAAGTATTCACCCATCCAAATTATTGAATTCAGGTGTTCTAATCACTTTCATGGCCACAGGTGTATAAACTAGAGAGATTTCTATGCTGAGCCTGGGACAGAATGGATGGAGAGCCAGTGCATAACATATTGTATTTTTCATTTGCACCTGTGTAAGAAAAAAAATGAAGAAAATTTTTGCTATTGTCATCAGAAAAAACAGAAAGAGCAGGTTAAGCAGGTGATATGATCATGGTAATGGTATCAAATAATAATGTTGGATTGTGCTGACTATTAAAAGCCAGCCTTGTAAAATAGACAGCTCTGTTTTCTTTGACCAGGGCTGATAGAACCAGGTGGTTGGTAGATTAGTTTTTACCTCCAACTCTAACAAGCTGAAGTTCAAAGATATAAAATTGTCCTGCATCCACTGCGATGCTAACTGGTGAAACACTCCAAACACTAATATTAGTTCTCCTCCTCCTCTGCCAGGGTCCCAGTACCCATCTGAACCAACCCCAGTGAGGCCTCTGTAGTCTGTCCTGCGCTACCAGGATTCAGTTCAGAATAAAAAAGTCAAACTTCATGAAACCAACAAAATCATTCAATGCAAATGATTTATTGGCTCCAGAATGACAGAGTGCCATCTGTAAAGTTGCACAATTATCAACAGCAGCAGCCAGCAGAGAAAGCGCAGGTTGACTCTAAGTCGTCAGTGAATGCTGAGGACTGCAGGATCAGAGACCAGCTGACAAGGAGAGACAGGGTGAAGCAGCCTGAGGTAGTACGACCCGGAGAATCAGTCTATAGATGAGAAGTTCCAGTCAGTCGGGCACGCAAGGGAACAAGTGGTCAGATGCATTGTCACTGAGCACAGCCTCAGTTTTCCTTGGATCCCAGCTTTTTTTCTGCTCAATCCCATCCAGGAAATAAGATAAGAGATAAGATAAGATAGAACTTTATTAATCCCTCGGGTGGGTTCCTCTGGGAAATTCGACTTCCAAAAAAAGCACAGCAACGACCGAAGTTACAGTTACAGAATTGTTATATATATATACACACACACACACACACACACACACACACACACACACACACACACACACACACACACACACACACACACACACACACACACATATAAATACAGAGACAAATATAAATAAAATATACAAAGGGGATAAATAGAATAAATAGGAATAAAAAATAAAAATACAAGTGAAATCATCTCCTTCTCATTTTCAAGCAATACAAAATGCTGCCACCAGAATACTTATGTTTTCTCCTAAGTCAGCTCATATTACTCCTGCTTTATACTCAACACCGGCTACTTATATACAGAGCACTAAATGGAAATGCAGCAATCTTTTATCTCAGAATGTGTTACTCGTGTGAGATTGGGGTGGGGATGGAGCCTTTCAGCCGGTGGCAAAAGAAATTTTGGATTTCTGAAGTCCCACTTTGACTTCATTTATCCAACTCTGTGGACTCATTCTTATTGTTTAATAACTTTCTTTATAATATTTTCTTTCATGCTGTGTTTGAACTTGGCTTTATATTCCTGTTAACTGTGCTTCCATTTTCCATTCAATCGTATTGTTATTATTCATAAGAACATGTGAGCACTTTATGCCAACACATATGTGAAAAGCACTTTAAAAATAACCTTATTGTTTTACTTAAACAAAGAGCACCAGTGTGACTCTTCTGTACCCCACTAATCCCTAAAACCTGATTACGGCCCTGAATGCAGCAACGTCAACATTTCCATATATCATATGACAGTACTGGTAAAGTAGCATGCCACCCTAGAGTCCAAGATACAGATGAATGCTCTGATAAAGCACACATTCTTCACACTGAGTACGCCCAGTATAGCTTTCAAGGCAAACATGCCAGTGAGAGGTCTAATACTCTGTGCTGTTAATTATAGAGCTAAAGGGAGGCACAGTATTTGTGTTAATATCCACCGGAAGAAGCATAATGTTGGGAGACAAAACAAAGTCAGCGTGAATCTCATTGTGTAATTACTGTTTGAAAGTTTCTGTTATAATATACAGTTGGGACAAAAATTAAACTCCAGAGTTTGAGTTTTAGGTCATGTCTCAGTTTTAATTAAACAATTTTTAAACATTTCTGCTTTCGCCAGGCATCACTAGTTCCAAACAGCACACAAACAGTACGTGCCTTGTCAGTACATCATGCAAGTTGGAGATGTCACGATACAGGAAGAGTGATAGAATGACATAATTTTTAAGATTTGTTACTACAGTACATAAAAATAACAAATATTCCATAATATTTGAAATATGTTTAAACTCCTGTACCAGTACTGTCCCTACAGTTCCCTGTGATTTTTCCTTGTTTGTGTTTCCATTCATGAAATGGGCACTGTACCTTTACATCCATATCAAAGGTGGTTACTGAGGATGGCCTTTATGAGGGGCTTGGATTTTAGCACTGAAATGAAACAAAATCTCAAATTTTACTGTCGGTGTTCACGTTAGCCTTATCTATGTAGATTAATTTACTTCTATACTATACTAATATAAAGCACTTTGAGGCGATTGTTGTGTGGTTTGGTGCTATATAAATAAAATGGAATTGAATCGATAATTAGGAATGCATTAAGAGGATCCCCTTTTTGATTTAACGCAATGCAGTCGCTGCTACTGAGAGAGAAGCTACAGGAAATGGCGGTAAACAGGTCCAGATAAATAGAGAGGGTTGTGTCAGGAAGGGCATCCGGCATAATATCTTTGGAAAATAAAACATGCAGATGATCAAGAATGAGCTTTCCATGTCAGATCAGTCGAACCCACAGCCTCCAGTGCTGTTGGCCATGACGGTGCTGGTGGAAACTGTGCTTCTGCTGGCTGAAAACAAGGAGAAACAAAGGCAGGGTTGTGGAGGTGAACGCAGGGACTCTAAATGTAGGGACTATGACTGCTGAAGTGAGAGAGATGCTGATATGATGGTGAGAAGAAAGTTAGATATAGTGTGCATGCAGGAGACCAGGTGAAAGGAACCCAGGCCAGGGGCATTGGAGGTGGATGCAAGCTGTTCTCTCATAGTACAGATAGGAAGAGAATAGAGTGGGGGTCATGTTGAAGGAAGAGTTTGTGAACAGTGATCTGAAGTTGAAGAGTGTCAGACAGAATCATGACTCTGAAGCTGGAAATGAAACAGCCGATGTTGACTGTTGTCAGTGTGTATGCCCCACAGGTTGGATGTGAGGGAAGTGTCTAAAACTTTTCTAGATAGGTTTTAGTGACATCGCACTTTTTCTATGCTTAGAGGTGACATCGTATCAAAACTCTTAAGGACTACGGTCTTCAAGAATGAATCCCAAAGTATGTTAAATAGGCTCAACAGGTTTTGTTATCCATTCCTAGTTAGTGGCTGTAGCGGTTAGCCACACTTAAAATGCTTAGTATTACATTTAGCTAAAATTGTAAACACAGATTGAGCCTCACTATTAAAAATCATTTGATGTGTGTTTGTTGCCTTCTACAGTTTGATGCAGAATATCGTCGTTTTGCTCTGAAGAGAAATGGTCCAGGGGGCTTCAAGGAGTTCTACCGCCTCCTCCAAACGATTCATCACATCCCTGGTGTTGATGTGCTACTAGGATATGCAGATGTCCACGGGGACCTCCTTCCAATCAACAATGATGAAAATTACCACAAAGCCATTGCATCAGCCAATCCGCTGCTCCGCATTATTATAACCAAGAGAGGTAAGAGAAAAAATGAGGTAAAAATACATTTTTAGTTAATTAGGCTTGAAAAATTACTTTGCAAAGCAGTCTAAATGACAGATCTCAACATGTTATATGTCTTTCTACACATTGATCCTACAGTTATTTTAATGGCTTCCAAAGTATATTTCATGTCTTTTTAAAATGTTTTCGTCCCTCCAAGAGAATAACATCAATGATTCATTTACTAGTGGACGATCACATCCACCTGTCTATCCATTTTCTTCCGCTTATCTGGGGCCACGTTGTTGGGTCAGCAGCCTAAGCAGAGAAGCCCAGACCTCCCTGTCCGTAGCCATTTCCTCCAGCTTTTAATGGAGAACACCGAGGCGTTTCCAGGCCTGCCGTTACCCATCAGCTGCCTCTGAAGTCCCGTAAGCTAACCAAGCCCAACAGGACTCCTTCTGTAGCGTGTTGGCTCCCTTCACCTCGGTTATCCACTATCAAGTTCGGAGGTTACCACCATGACAGGCACCGGCCACCTTGCAGCTGCAGCTCAGTGCAGTAGCCTGTAGCCTCATGTGCAGCAATGGAGGTGTTGCACATGGTCCATTCGGACTCAATGTCCTTAGCCTCCTTCGGAATGCTGTTGAAGCTCCACCTGAAGTGGGAGTTTAAGATCTCGTGGACCGGGGGCCTTTGCCAGGCATTCCCAGCACACCCTCGCTATACATGAACAATCCCGTTGCTCTAATCAATCACTGCTTACCAGTTTTAAAGAATTTACAGAATCTGATAATTCTTGTCCGATAATTTAGGTCATGCACGCATTTTTCCTGAGCTTTTCCCGAGCTCACTTCACTGACTCCAGCTGGTTCTAAACAATTTATTCCAGTGCTGGCATTTAATCTGACTGCTTGTTAAATTTCATGTTAATTTTGAAATCATTTAATTGCTCAAAAGTACACTGAGGACTTATTTGTTACCCTTATGTGTCTGGATTTTACTTCACTGAATCGGCAGAGGTCAGCAAGCTCAGTATTCCCACTGAGAATGGCAGCTTCTTCCAATTTTAAATCTCTTTTTAAAGCATACAAATCAAGAATTAGTGAAAAATTGGCACTTCCAAAGCTCTGAACATAATCCACAGTAATGTATCCAAGTTTAAAAAGAGAACCACCCTTGTGACACTGACAACTATGACGTCACTAACCAGTTAAACTGGCTTCGTAGCACACACCTCTGGTAGCACATACTTTGTGCCCAAGACATAGCAAGAGTGAATAATTCAAGAAAGACAAAAATGTATCCTGTAATTTTACAGGTAGACTGTAATGTTAGTGAGCTTTATTGTTTACCCCTGAGACACTACATATGAAGCAGAAACACTTATTACACCTGCTGACAGTGGTGATGTTTATCCATCCATCATTATGGATTATGTGAGTGTTTTCTAATACACTGTACCATTGTTGTCTCCCAGTACACCTTTTCATGCTATGTCATAACTCAGGATGTGATGACATTAATGTGCTGCTTAGCAGGCTGCTAGAGATCGGAGTCACAGACAGCTGCCAGCAAATCAGATCAGCTCTGTGGTCTGGGGAACTAAAAAGGAAGCGAGCTCAGGAAAACAAGGCCCTGGAAACACAGAGAGAGCAAACATGTGCACGTGCAATACGTTTGTTGAAATCTTATTGAGGAGGCTTGTATTCGCTTTGTTTACTCTTTTAAACTCTGCAGTCCAGAAATGATAAAATCCTGTAAATCCTACTGGAAAATCTTAAACCCATGCATTGCATTAGGAGTAGTGGCGTCACTAGAAAGGATTAGGACTTGAGTAAGGCAGCTAAAATCTATTCCCACAATCACTTATCTTTCATTCCTGAAGTGTAATCCCATTTATTCACTGCATCCACATGATTGGCAAAATTTGCACAGCTGAAGGATAGAGCAACAGGAAGATTAAGTGGTGACGATAGTTTGTTTTTAACTAACCAGGTCTGTCTCAAATAAGTTCAGTAAGGATCTCACATTTTTATTAGTAGTCTTTGTAGCAGCTCTGTTGCTCACTAGTGTCACTTGTAAGTATTCAGTGAAATGTGAAAGACTTCTAAATGACTGAAGACATCATCAAACCCTTTATGAAGGCAACAAGAAGTTCATTTTACACTGAAAACAGCAGATATGTGTTTCCTTTCCTACACGCTTCTCTCTCCACTTCAATTCCTCTTACTTGGCTACATTCATTTTGACCTTTACTACAGCTTGTCTTTGTGTGTTAGCACTGGTGTGCATTTGTGAGTATGTGTTTGTGAGTGAGGGATAGACAGGGGGATACCACAGGATAGAAACCCATCTGCTGCTTTAAGCCATTAGCCATGAGTGAGTTTATTTAACTTTTTGGAGCAAGATAATCTCACTCAGTTTATATGACTGATGTCTTTTGAGACTTCATCAGTCATATCAGATCCATGCAATGCCACTACTGTGTGTGTGTGTGTGTGTGTGTGTGTGTGTGTGTGTGTGTGTGTGTGTGTGTGTGTGTGTGTGTGTGTGTGTGTGTGTGTGTGTGTGTGAGAGAAAGAGAATTGTTGACTTGCACTTGTTGATTACTTTAACACATTAACACTGCAACAAAGTCTACATCGAGTAGACTTTGACACAACAAAGCAGTTATATGTATTTTAATCAGTAAGGTTCCATGTGAAGAATCAAAGTGACTACGGTCTTAGTAATACTGACAGAAGAGCAGTGTGTACCTTTGTGCTGCTCCACCCTGAGTATGTTGCTGAGGTGATTTATGATAACTAAGAGACAAAATACCTTTTTTCACATCACAATTTTGCATCTGATAAACTAAAATGATTCAAACTGGAAACTACTGAGACAGTACAACTTGTAACACGTGGCACAGAAATGTCATGTTCCACTGAGAGAAACACTAAGAAATGGAGCGGCGGTAAACAGACTAAGTAATCATGGTTGATGGGTTCAAAACACAAGAGCTTTGAAAAAAGTGTGTTTTAACAAATACAATTTAAACAAAATAACACAATAGATGCACCAGTTGTCTGATGCATTGTTTTAAATGTAAAACAGCGTCACAGTGATTACAGGAGCTTTTATCACAATTGAAAAAAAATTATACAGTTTCAGACCTAATAGTCTGCTTTTAAATAGGAGGTGAAGTAACAAAGCCCTTACAGAATGACGCTCCCCCTTTGTCTGCACTGTGCACAGGCCTGTTGTTGTCCTGCACTGCATATGGCCATATGGCACCCCCTTGGGCTCCAGATGGTGGGCCACTACAGAGTGAGGTCACACTAGAAAGAAACATACAAATGCTCATGACAGCTGCAGATAACAGGAACATGGTACATTAGGGACAGATATATGGGGCACTAAGACACAGACACAGATTTACTCTTTACGGCCATCCTGAATACCATTTCTGAGCTCTAAAGCTTATGATAGTAGTAAGCAGCAAGTATTTAAAGCTTTAGCCAGCAGAGAGGGGGAGGTTCATGTCTGATCTTATAGCTTTGATGTTGTCTGTCAATGTCACTCCACATACATGTTAGAGATCGTGGGTTCACTGTAATTTCGGCTATAGTGCGTGTTTTGTTGATTTAATTATGAGGTCATAGAGTGTTTTATAAAATGTGAAAAGATGAGCGAAGGCCCTGCAGCCAGAATGCCAAGACTACTGATTAATAAGCCTGGCTGGGCTAAAATTTTGGCAGAAAACAGTCACACAGGTCGTTTATGCCTGCTGTTACCATCATTAGCGGTCACGCTAGAACTGGACTGAAAATCAGTATCAGTACCAACAGGTCGGATGAATCCAAATATGAAATTTTTGGTTCGAATTGTCACCAGTTTTTACTGTATGGGGCGGGTCAAAAAATAAACAAAGATGAGATTCAGTAAAAAATGTGCAAAGTAAAGCTAGCATGTCACAGGTCTGCCATAAATATTTACAGTTATTTGAGACTGTGGTGGGGCAGTGATCATTCCTCACTGTTTCCTGTAGGAGCTGGTCTAACTGGGACACACTGGAATTTAACAACTTTGTATGAGGTTTAGCACATGTTTAACTTTTCTGAAAAAGACTATATTTTGTGTCCTTGTATATAACATACAAGAACACAAAATAATGATCAATACAGGTTGATCTATAGTGGTCCAAAAATAGCTTTTGCAAAATTAGAGGGATCTGATTGCATTATTTGTGCATTTAGAGAAGGCTTAACCATGTTTGTGTCTTCATGCTTTAGTCTGGCTCTGTATGCCTTGATAGGAAACATTATTTTTGTGCATTAACCATTAATGCTGCTTAATGCTGCTTCCCAATGACCTAATGTGTGCGTGCATGTGTACACACACACACACACACACACACACACACACACTGGCAGCCATACATTCCCATTAACCCTGTTTGACAGCTAATGTGCATCAGATGATGAGTTGTTTCTCCCTCTTCTCCATGCTTTTCTCTTTCCGTCATTCCGGTATAAGTTCAAAGATTTTATAGAACTGGGTAGAAGTTTTGAAAAATGTGAAAATTGTGAAAGTTTACATTTTTTGACATTTTAGTAGTTATTCTGCGTGTTACAACTGCTATCTGTATCTGTAGTTCAGTTAGCTAAAATGGCTGGTTTTATTCCTGACAAAATATGGATACAGACAGAATGGAACTGTGGGAAAAAATGATCTGAAGCTAGTAGTAATATTGTGTTCATATCTGAGACTGACAGTACACACAAGAAAGCTCTGATCTTTTGAATGTAGAAATTTTGGAATGAAAAGTTCAACTATCCAGTATCAAAGACTTGTGGAAATGAGCTTCTTCCGAAGGGTGGCTGGCCTCCCTTAGAGATCGGGTAAGTTCGGCCATCTGGGAGGGACTCAGAGTAGAGCAGCTGCTCCTCCACATTGAAAGGAGGTAGTTGAGGTGGTTCGGGCATCTAACAAAGATGCCTCCTGGGTGAGGTGTTCTGGGCATGTCCTACTGGGAAGAGGCCGCGGGGCAGACCCAGGACATGCTGGAGAGGTTATATCTCTCGGCCTCGGAGCACCCTGGTGTTCCCCTGGACAAGCTGGAGGAGGTGGCCAGGAAGAGGGAGGTCTGGGCTTCTCTTTTTAGGCTGCTGCCCCCGCGACCCAGCCCGAATAAGCAGAACAAGATGGATGGACTTTATTTTTTCCAATTATGGTGTAAATAATACACCGTAACTGTAAAGTTTAACACTTTAAAAGAATCACAAATCAGCAAGTAGCCATTAACAGTCTCCATTCTTTTGTGTCTTCTTAAAGAGGATGAACCTATCATTTTTGGCACCAACTCCCTTCAGAGGCGTAGAAAGGGGCTGGGCTTAACGAGCCTGCGTGCCACTGGCTCAGGCTCCACCCACTCAAAGGGCAGATCTGGCCTCATGATTGGACCGCCAAAGAACTTCAGACAGATTTCTTCAATCATCGATGTGGACATTTTGCCTGAGACACATCGACGGGTACGACTTCACAAGCATGGCACTCAAAAACCACTTGGGTTCTACATACGTGACGGCGTGAGCGTGCGGGTGACACCGCAGGGCGTAGAGAAGGTAAGGTTTGTTACTTTGCTTTTACCCTGCTTACAAGACAGTATTCTGCCTTTAATGCTGACAAAATTGATGAATTATTTCCCTGTAATTCACCAATGATGTACCAATTGTGCAGTTATGATTGGGCCGGTAAGATACCCCCATCTCAAAATTTCTCTAAAAATATCAGCAAGTAGCACCTTCACGCAGACATAAAGACAAAAGTTATGAATATATGAATATCAGCTATAATAGCTAAAAGCTGTTGTCTCATATTTGTATCTTTCTTCTTGCTCCTGAAGGTTCCAGGGGTGTTCATATCTCGTCTTGTGCGTGGTGGGTTAGCAGAAAGCACTGGGCTGTTGGGTGTTAACGACGAGATCCTCGAGGTCAATGGCATCGATGTAGCAGGAAAATCTTTGGATCAGGTAAATGCCCTTCCAGGCTCAAAGAAAATTCAATATATACAGAAGATTCAGAATTAACTTGATCAAGATTCAAGTGTGCTTCTTTTTCATGAACAGTAAATGTACTTTGCCCATAAATTACAACACAGTCGCACTTGTATGTGTCGTTTTTTTTTTCTTTATCCGTAGTGGATACAAGCTTACAAAGTAACAGTTCAAAAACAGCTTAGGAAGTAAAAGTAGTAGTAATGATTAGACCAGCGTTTGTATGTATCAAAGTAACGGGGTGTTAAGTCACTCTATATGCACTCATTAGAGCATTTTAATGATAATCAATCAGGGCTGGACTGGTAATCTGGCATACTGGTAGGCCAACACATTTTTGGGCCAATGGGTCAATTGAAGCGCTGCTGCGCACTGGCTTTACAAGCGCTGACAGCAGCCCATTCGGTCATTTTAATTACTGACAATGTATTGCCCAATCAAGTCTCTAAAAGCTACCGGGCCCTCCCATACTTACGCACACGCACCTTGTAGAATACAGTTTGGTAAAACAAATGGCTAATTTCACCATGGGCCGCTCTTAATGGCTAAAGTTTAGCTTTTAACTGTCACATGTTTCAGTGGAGTGCAAAAAAGAAACTTTTGTGTTACAGCAACATGATAAAGAGTAAAAATAGTAAAGTCTACAATAAATAACAAATAAACTAACAAATAAAGTAAGACTGGCATTGTGTGGAGAAGAGTGGAGTGCAAATTGCACAATATTATATTCATTAAAAAATAATATTATATGTTATATATAACATGTACACTTTAAATCTAAGAAAAACAGCTGCATTTTTCATCGCATCATTTAAGCCCTATTTGACTATCTCATCTGTCATTTTAGGTCACAGACATGATGGTGGCAAATAGTCACAACCTTATTGTGACCGTAAAGCCAGCTAACCAGAGGAACAATGT
Source organism: Rhamphochromis sp. 'chilingali' (assembly GCF_963969265.1). Taxonomy (NCBI): domain Eukaryota; kingdom Metazoa; phylum Chordata; class Actinopteri; order Cichliformes; family Cichlidae; genus Rhamphochromis; species Rhamphochromis sp. 'chilingali'. The sequence continues at coordinate 44,019,622 of NC_137930.1, forward strand.
TACGCATCGTAGGAGTAAAACCTCCGTAGGTAACTCGGGTTCTCTGGGCTCAGTTGGATCTACAGGCTCTGCCGTGTCACATGACTCACAAAGCCCCGCCTCTCTGAGCAATCCCATCACTGCAAGGTTTGTCATGCATACTATCTTTTTTTGGGCCTGCTAATGAACAGAAAGAATGGGGACTGTGGCAGCACTGGCATACATCATATCTGTTAAAGGAGAAAAAGAAAAAGAAGTTTGTGCTTAAACGTTTAATGAAATGAAACTTCATTGAAACTGTTGTTTTGAAATAATAATGAGAATCATGAATTTTAGAAAAATGCAGTCAAAGCTAGCTGAATTCTCAACTTTATTCACAAGTTGCCAATAGGAACGGACACGTGCAGTTTATATTGCATTCACTTTTTTCTTAATCATTTGGCATGTCTTTTGTTACCATAGCAACAGCATTGCTGAGGGTGACAGTGATGATGGTGGTGATGATGATGATGAAGGTGACCTCATTCTGGAGAATGACTGCCTGACACCCTACGACTCCCACCGGGTCACTAACAGCACCACTATGCCCGACAGAGACTCACTTAGCAATGGGCCACATAGCTACACCGTGGGTAGGCCCCTCCCACAGAGTGTCTCATTGCCCAGTAATGTCGGAGCATCCCTGAGAGACAGCGCCATGATGATCTCCAGCCACAACGGAAACTCCACCCACACAACTAGTAGTAGTGAGGAGAGCATGAGAGAAGATAGCAACGTAACAGCACTGTAACCACGACAGCACTGTTCCATTGAGGACTATGAATGTTAGCGCAACAGTGCTGAAACCACGGCAAATACAGGTGGCTGTGGTCCTGTTAGATAACAGACTTCTAAAAGAGGAGGGAGTTGACGTATGAAGCACTGACAGGACCTCCGGAGGGACCATTCAGTCTTCTGCTAGTTTACACTTTACCTCTTTCCCGCCTTGGTGGATTGTTGGCTTTTACTGTATGAAGGCATAGGAACACTGTATACGATGCAACGTATGGCTGAAGTTTTCAGCTTTGTCAGGTTCTATAAACAACAGTAATTATATCATTTTTTTAAAAATGTTATATTATGGAAATGTTTAAATACCATAATGTATTAACAGATTAATATTGACCATTTAATTAAAAAAAATTAAATAGTTATAAATCCTCTTGTAAAAGCCATAAGTCACTTTGATGTCAATGTATTTTAAAAAATGTCTTCAAACCTATAGTTGACTTTCATGTTTTATTTTTGCGGCACCACAAAAACCAGTGCAAGTAGCACTACGTCACTTTGGCATCTCTAACTGTGAAACTTTGTGTCTGTGTAGTAAACTTAATGCTTAGTGTGGCAAACATGGCGGATACACATGGAAGCTTCATGAAATGAAGCAAAGTGATTAAAGTTGTTTTAGCATTTGGGTAACTGGGTCTTAGACTGCCGACATCTCAGAATTACAGGTAGTTCTGGCTCCGCTTCTCTCCCTGCTGTAACTTTGTCAAAAGCTTTTAATACTTCAGGAAAAGCACAGCAGTAAATGAACAAAGGTAACATGTATTTTAACCCAATACTACTTACTTTACATTGATTACATTTAAATAAAAGTTTACTGTGATTTAAAGCAGAAGCATCAGTAAGTCAGTCTGTTTTATGAGTGGTTCTGACAGTACCCATTGTTCACAGCTGAAAGTCTTCAAACCCCTGCAGCATTTGAAGAACACAAATAAAATCCTGTTTCCTCACAATGGGAGTTGAGAAGTGATTTGCTAAAAGTATATTTATTACTCACCTCACCATTTACCGTTTGTGTCAATCTTTCCGAACTTCAAATTCCTACACAGCAAACTACAGGGAGTGCAGAATTATTAGGCAAGTTGTATTTTTGAGGAATAATTTTATTATTGAACAACAACAATGTTCTCAATGAACCCAAAAAACTCATTAATATCAAAGCTGAATGTTTTTGGAAGTAGTTTTTAGTTTGTTTTTAGTTTTAGCTATTTTAGGGGGATATCTGTGTGTGCAGGTGACTATTACTGTGCATAATTATTAGGCAACTTAACAAAAAACAAATATATACCCATTTCAATTATTTATTTTTACCAGTGAAACCAATATAACATCTCCACATTCACAAATATACATTTCTGACATTCAAAAACAAAACAAAAACAAATCAGTGACCAATATAGCCACCTTTCTTTGCAAGGACACTCAAAAGCCTGCCATCCATGGATTCTGTCAGTGTTTTGATCTGTTCACCATCAACATTGCGTGCAGCAGCAACCACAGCCTCCCAGACACTGTTCAGAGAGGTGTACTGTTTTCCCTCCTTGTAAATCTCACATTTGATGATGGACCACAGGTTCTCAATGGGGTTCAGATCAGGTGAACAAGGTGGCCATGTCATTAGTTTTTCTTCTTTTATACCCTTTCTTGCCAGCCACGCTGTGGAGTACTTGGACACGTGTGATGGAGCATTGTCCTGCATGAAAATCATGTTTTTCTTGAAGGATGCAGACTTCTTCCTGTACCACTGCTTGAAGAAGGTGTCTTCCAGAAACTGGCAGTAGGACTGGGAGTTGAGCTTGACTCCATCCTCAACCCGAAAAGGCCCCACAAGCTCATCTTTGATGATACCAGCCCAAACCAGTACTCCACCTCCACCTTGCTGGCGTCTGAGTCGGACTGGAGCTCTCTGCCCTTTACCAATCCAGCCACGGGCCCATCCATCTGGCCCATCAAGACTCACTCTCATTTCATCAGTCCATAAAACCTTAGAAAAATCAGTCTCGAGATATTTCTTGGCCCAGTCTTGACGTTTCAGCTTGTGCGTCTTGTTCAGTGGTGGTTGTCTTTCAGCCTTTCTTACCTTGGCCATGTCTCTGAGTATTGCACACCTTGTGCTTTTGGGCACTCCAGTGATGTTGCAGCTCTGAAATATGGCCAAACTGGTGGCAAGTGGCATCTTGGCAGCTGCACGCTTGACTTTTCTCAGTTCATGGGCAGTTATTTTGCGCCTTGGTTTTTCCACACGCTTCTTGCGACCCTGTTGACTATTTTGAATGAAACGCTTGATTGTTCGATGATCACGCTTCAGAAGCTTTGCAATTTTGAGACTGCTGCATCCCTCTGCAAGATATCTCACTATTTTTGACTTTTCTGAGCCTGTCAAGTCCTTCTTTTGACCCATTTGCCAAAGGAAAGGACGTTGCCTAATAATTATGCACACCTGATATAGGGTGTTGATGTCATTAGACCACACCCCTTCTCATTACAGAGATGCACATCACCTAATATGCTTAATTGGTAGTAGGCTTTCGAGCCTATACAGCTTGGAGTAAGACAACATGCATGAAGAGGATGATGTGGACAAAATACTCATTTGCCTAATAATTCTGCACTCCCTGTAGCAGGAGGAGACACCTCCAAGACACAAGACAAATTATTTAGCACTTGTTGTTGTACTCATCAAATAGTGACCCAATTGTACTATAAAGCACCAAATTTTACCAAATGTAAATTTTATTGGTGAACAATTGGTTTAAAAAAAAAGTAACACCGAGGGGAATGTCATAATAATTTCTTGCAATTATTCTCATCACATGTGCACAACTGGCTGATTTAAAGTTTCACGTTTAATTGTTTGTTATTGTTGTTTTTTACTTTAAACTAAAACCAAAAGAAATGAAAACTTTTGTTCCCAATCATGTGTTTCTGAAAAATGTGTGGCCGGTTGGTTGTCACATTGCTTGTTACTGGCACATTAGTGAGAACTGTAGAGTTGTGTTAATATCACACATTTGACCTGACAAACTTGTTCTTTTTTTTTTTTACTGGTGAATTTGTGGACCCAACATAAAACTTTGAGAGGAAGAAGTTTTATGTAATTGTCATGGGTCAGAGTAATTTTTCATATGGTTTTCCTTATTATATTACATGAGACATTAAATTTCAAAGGGACTACCTACATAAATAAATGTGAAATAAATGATAGATCACAAAACATTAGCCATTATATAAATATGGACACTTATTAAAAAGGTGAAGTCAGTTTTTCACTAGCAAATTAAAGCTAGTGGTAGCTAGGTTTATAAAGAGGTGTGTAACAACCAACCCTGCTATGGGGTTGGTTGCTACACAGTGACAGAGTGCTAATTACTTTTTTTTGGTTAGGGTTAGAGACCCATTTTGAACCAGCATCTTAAGCTTTGATTTAATAAAAGAATGATTATTGAACAATGTTTCAATGATCAACAATTCATGCAAGATTGAAAAGTGTGACAACCAACGCCAGTCTTATAGGGTAATGACAATAAAAAAGGAAAGGAGAAACCAAATAAACAAAAAAAACAACTATCATATGAGCCCATATAAGCTGTGCTCAGTGGTGAGGCTGTCCGACACCACTGTCCGAGGGGAGGAAGAAATGGCAGGGCCTTCACAGGAGACCCCATTGATTCTGGCAATTCGCTCCACGGATGATTTTCCAGGAGGAGTCTGGAATGACACTCCACGGTCCACCTGGGACCAAGTGATGAAAATTTATGTTTAAATTGTGCACCCTGATGTTTCGCTGACATTTCTGAATTTTGGAATGATTAGGACCTGACGTGACATTAAGCAAGGCAAACAGACAAACTGACTACTGAACAAAGGAAGACAGAGGACTTAAACATGGAAAGGTAACGGGGTAGTGGAAAGTGGAAACACCTGGTGAAAACACAACTGTCACCAATTAACCTGACGCCACAGGGGAAGCAGAACTAAACACACTAAACATGGAAACACAAGACTTTCGAAATAAAACAGAAAACATGGAGAGATGTAGACGTGACAACACAAGCTTGGCAAGAGGATGTGGAACACGCAGACATGAAATACATGACAGACTGGGGGAACGGAAAGGAACACAAGGAGAGGAACATGGGAACAGATAAGGGGGATGAGGCTAAACTAAAAGTTATACATAGAGGACAAGGCAGACCTAAACAGGAAAATGACACATAAACCAGAGAGCATGAATGACAATATTAACTAGACTAAACCCCAACTAATAATAACACTAGAACTGAACATTATCCACAATACATCAGAAGAAGGTCAAAGGTCATGACCTGGATGTAAAAGGTCTCATTAATAAGCAACTGCATGAACAGAATCTCCACTTAGGGTAATTTATAAGTTTTGGTCAAAGATAACTCCATGAGCAAATTTCTTTGAAAAAGAAAACGTGTCACATCTTCAGTAACTTTTCATTTATAAATTGCTTCATAATAATTCACACCAGGTTCTCTGTGACCTCATGGTCCTCTTTAAAATGCACTCTTAAAGTAATATGTGTGTTTATATCATATATGATACATCTTGAAAATCTGTTTTCTTATAATGCATGTGTTTTGTTGTTATAGTTGCACATCAGCCAGAATACTGCATGCTTTTGCATCAACCCATACACTGCTTCCTATTGGATAGTCATGGGAAGTGGAGTTTATTCCACTATCCATATTGTTTTTAAACTACTTTCCTCACAGTTGTATACAGAGGTAACACGTGCTTTTACTCTGCATTTTATTCCTGCAGCAAAAAAAAGCATCAATCCCAGCAGAATGAAGAGTGGTCATATATTAAGAAGCCACCAAATGCTTTCATGCTGTACCTGACAGAGCAGAGGTCAAAGGTCATGGCTGAGCTGAACATCACTAGAAGTGCAGCGGTAAATGCAGTTGTGGGAACGAGTGTAAGTGTGTAAATCTGCATATATATACGTATCTGTTCATGCTTTATGCTGGTGTTTGTGCATGTGTAGCAGCTGTCCTATAGTTATGTGTTGTAGCAGTGTAGCTGTGTATTTATGCATGCTGACAGTGTGTTCTTATGATCTTCTGTCCACAGTGGAAGTTACTGTCAAATGAACAGAAGGCCACATATTTCAGTCAGGCAGAAACAGAAAGATGCCGTCACACCAAAAAGAATCCTGATTGGTCCACCAAAGACACTACGTATGTCCAAACTGCCAACATGCAGTCCGTACACGTGCGCATCACTGAACTGAACGATGAAAAGATCACTGAAAAAAGTTTGTATCAGCTCCTGAAAATTCTATTGTGTTTGTTTTTAGGGCAAAAAGATAAAGAGAATCTGACATTGCACCTCTAGCACAAGTGAGAGAAGATTTCAAAGATTTGTTGAAACAAAAAAGACTGAACAGGAAGTTCAACAAGCCAAGAAGCTTTGTGTGAGGCCAGATCAGATACAGCCATCTTCTTCTCATTCATCTGTGACAGAGCCATGCCAGCAGCCACAGACACAGCCAGGTGTTACCAACCTGCCTCACCAGCAGTCAGCGTGTGTGCAGCTGACAAACACACTCATCAACATACCTGTGTGCAAAGTAAATTGGATCCCCTCTTTCTCTCATCAACACCTCCCTGCATCCACATCCTCCTCTGCTGCACCCCTTCAGCTCCAGACTGAGACCACCTTTGTGAGAAAAACTGGTGAAGACTTGCTTTCAGTGCTAGAACAGCTTGACCCCCTCCCCGTCATTGCCCTGTCTCAGCAGCCCTCCTCTCCTCATGCAACCTCTGCTGGCTGACGCTTGACTGTCAGTGCCAGTACCAAAGAAAGCCACCCCTTCTGGCCTTAATGAATTCAGACCATTATTGACCATCAAGGTGCTGAAGAGACTGGTTCAGCTTGCAGGTGAAACATGTTCTCAACCCTCTTCAGTTTGCTTTCCAGCCTCTTGTGGGGGTGGATAATACTGCTGTCTACCTGTTGCAGCATGGTCACTCTCACCAGGATGGTACTGGTGACATGCAAGTATCATGTTTCTTTTTATATTCCTGTGCCTTCATCCAACTACTTCTGCTGAGTGAGAAGCTGCTCAAGATGGGTGTCACCTCTTATGTCCTGTTTACCTTCTACACCTCGGATTTGTAGTACAACAGTGAAACATGCCACCTGCAGAAGGTCTCTGATGACACAGCAGTGGTTTGGTGCATTTAGGGTGGGTAGGAGTTAGAGTACAGGGAGCTGGTGGGCAGGCAGCAATCACCTCCATCTGAATGTCAGCAAGACAAAAAAGATGGCGGTTGACTTCCAGAGAATAAAAACTTCACTAGCTGGGCCCACGTCCCCATTTTAGGTTTAACAGCATTTTAGTAGGTAAAAGTAAATGCTTTGACATGAATTGAGCTGTGGATTGGGGAAGGCCTCGAAGGGGATTGGCGACAGCTCCCGGGCCTGGCAGATCCCCATGTACTAAATAGAAATGAAGAAGTTAAAGAATTGAAAACAAGGAGGGAGGGAGGGTGGGGCACGTAAATGAGAATAAACAGTTTGCAGAACTGGGGGAACCTATACAGATGACAACCGGAAGGAGCGTGTTTGGAGGCGTGGTCCTGCTCCTGAAATTCCGATACATAATCTCCAATACAACTAGGGTGGAAACAGTAGACAGATACAGGTATTTGGGTATTCACCTGAATGACGGACTGGACTGGAGGACCATAAGTGATGCTGTGTATAAGAAGGGGATGAGCACAATGTACTTTCTAAGGAAGCTCAGATCCATTAATGTGTGCAGCAAGATGTTAGAGATATTCTACCAGCCTGTGATAGTGAGTTTCATCTATTTTGCTGTTGTCTGCTGGAGATGCAGCATCATTGACAGAGACACAATGTCAGTCTTACTTTTACTGCTTTTAAATTTTTACTTTTGTTTTGTTTTTTAGGTTTTTTTTTTTTAATCAAAAAATTGAAATTCCTGCACTCTTTCTTATGGCTTTTAAAACAGCTATGATGCTTAACACTGGAGCTCATGAAAGGCAGATTTTCACTTTTCCAAAGAGTTGTTCTAGTTTCAGCCATGGGCTGTCTAACAAGCTTAATTTAGACCAACATTGGGTTTTGTCTTTCGTATATTTTTTTAAAACTTATTTGTGATGGTTTATTTTTCCATAAAGATTTCGAGATGTTTGACTCTAGTGACTCAAACCAGGCAATAGTAGGTGTGGTGGGGTATGGTTTGTGTCTCAGCTGAAGGGGCGGGGTGTAACAGTGGGTTCAGGGGGCAGTGCTATGGAAGGCTGGAGGTCACAGCCGTCTCTCATTAATTTCATCATGTCGCCACTATTTGAGTAGCATGCCGGGACCCAGAAGAGAGGAGTGGGAGCAGACAGAGGACAAGAAGAGGGCAAACTTAGCCAACAGAAGCTGAAAAGCTACACCTCTGTTATTGTATATAAAGCACTATAAATAAATTGTCACTCATAGTACAGTGCTGAGTGTGACGGGTCTTACTTCCACAGTGATGCCAATGGACCAGCAACTGGCGTAGCCAGCAAATGCGCCGAGATCGTGGTTGAGTTACCGCCATGCATATGGAACAGATGGCAGTGCACCAACAACAGCTAGAACGGTAGCAGAACCAGGCTGAGTGCTACACCAAAGTTTTGGGCAATCTGTTTTGCTCGTCCTGGCACCTCCTGGGCACCACCGCTGCCCCTCCTGGAACCCACAGTGACACTCTAACAGATGAAGGGGACAACCACTGGCCTTCCTGGAGGTTTTTCAGGCCATTGCAGAGACGTGTCAGTGGCTTCTGTTGCTGCCTGGTGAACCAGCCAGCCACCTGTTACCTTTAATAGAGGTCCAATTTTAATGCATTGGCACGGACCTCATCGGGCACTTCACTCGCTTTTTATTAGTTCTAAAGGATGCAATACAATATCGCAAAGAAGGGCTGCTGTGCAACATTTCTGCAAAAAGTCTTGCGCAGGCACTGTTTCAGGTTTTCTCTTTAGTTGGCATTCTGAAGGAGATACTCACACACTAAAAGAACTATGTGAATTATTGGGCGTTAGATCTGTTTCACCTACCCTCAGACTGACAGGTTGGTGGAAAGGCTAAATAAGATTTTAAAATCCATGATTCGTAAGTTCATTCACAAGGATGAGCAAAATGGTCACTGGTTAGACCTATGTTGTTTGCAGCAGGGAGATGCCCCATGCCTCCATGGGATTTTCTCTCTTTGAGTTACTGTTCGGCAGGAAGCCGCAGGGGGTTTAGGACCTAACTTAAGGAAACTGGGGGAGGTCCAAGCCCAGATAAAAGAGAAATTTTGTACTTTCTGGACCAGAGAGAAAAGCTACACACATTGTGAAGATTATCAAGGGAGAACCTTCTCCAAGCTCAGGAATTGCACCTTAACCTCCTAAGAGCATGGACAAAGGCTGAAACTGCTTCCTTGGTGAGCTTGGAGAAGGAAAGAGGTGGAATAAGGTCTGGCGCTGCCAAATTCCACCATTCCTGCCTCCCTTCATTATGATGACCATCTCATACAGAACCAACGAAAAGATGTTGCTGAATTGCAACAGCGTTTTGCAGATGTGTTCTCTCTGAAGCAATAATCTCTTACATTTATTAGCGTGCATGTTTTATTGGCTGAGTGTTGATAAAACCTATTATGAATGAAGTGACTTTTTCTAATCTTCTGGCAAGGGCTTTGCAACCTAGTTTAAGAATACTTTAAGTATTTTAGGGTAATTAATTTTTCAATACATTTCCCACTGGTTTTTGAAATAATGACTGAAATCTTGTTCTTTAAGTAATGATGTATTAAATCTCCAGTTCCTAATTGGTGATGCATCTTCTTTGTGTCACAAAGATAAGACATTGCTGCACAATCACCAATATTGATTGAACGAATCTGCCTGTAATCTCCCTCATAATGGAGCTACTAACTAAAAAGTAATCTCGGGAAGAATGTGAGTGGTGCACTGGTCTCTGAGAGTGGGGTGATGTGAACACACAGCATCACAAAGACCAAAATCATTCATGTATTGTTTAAGAATATCTGTAGTCTCCCAGTTCATTTGACTAATTTCTATGAATTCCTGGATTAAAACCCAGGTTGCAGTCTCCCCCTATTATAATGGTGGTGTCAGAGTGATCCGAAAGTGAAGTGAAGAATGTATGGTTAAAGGAGGGGTCATCAACATTTGGTCAGTATATGCCATCAATACATAGATATTTTATTTTTAGATGTACGTGTAGGTACGAGTCTGTGTGAGGGAACTGCGGAGAGGTGTGTTTATGCAAATATTTTGGGCACATGAGTTAACTGGCTAGTCATTTTAAGCCTCTTCCCTGAAACCAACTCCACATACATCCCATGTGACAAATCTCAGTGAATTTCTGCTGTAAACCATTCAGACAAAGAATAGAAGACAAATGCCTCTCTGTAAATAACATTTATTTAGGTATACAATTTAGTATTCTTATTGACTGTGCACCACCACTGCCTGTCTCGCTCCCTTTTCACTTGGTCGACGTCAGTAGCTTCTAAATGCAGCATTAAGCCTCACCGGAGGGCAATAAAAAAATTTTAAAACAAGTAATTTTCCTACAATGTTTACAGATGCAGGATCACAGGCAGTGCAAACCCACATGCTGCAGGGAATGTCACAGGAATGGCAAAAAAAAGAACTAGATCCAATGAAAAAAACCAAACAAAAACCTAACTTACCAGTCATGTCTGAAGTAGCAACTTTTAGTCTTTTAAAGGACCCCATTGTCCTGCTTGATATCCTGTACCCCCCCCCCCCCCCCCCAAAAAAAAAAACAAACAAACAAAAAAAACAAAAACTATCATGGAAGTTGAGGACATGGTGCAGCAGATGAATCAAAGGAAAGGGGAAAAAAAGAAGACGCAACCAAAATTTTGCAGGGAACTTGAAAGTATGAAAAGAAACTAATAGTGTTCTCTAATACTAAACCAACTGCTATCAAACACAAAGATGATCATGCCCATTTGGTCTCCCTTTTAATTTTCAAGGAATGAAGACATGAAAACGCACACAAATATTTCTCAAGGAGCACACACAGATTCAGACTCCTCAAAGTTGAGTGTTCTCTATTCACCTATTAGCGAAAGTGAAATGTAGCTGGTGCCGTCTCCACATTGTGCTGATGCTGGATTTAAGTGCTTCTAATGACATGAAGGAAATGACATGTGGAGTTGTGAGGATGTGTGGCAAACGGACCAGATTTAACGGATCAGGTATTGCACAGATTATTTATAATAATCTTTTTTTTTTTTTTTTAAAAAGAGAAGAAATAAGGCAAAAATAAATATACAGCAAGTTCATACAACATTTACATTTTTAGTCAGTCAGATACTAGGTTTTTAGGAGAAACTGTATGTGTGTGTGTGTGTGTGTGTGTGTGTGTGTGTGTGTGCGCTGATTAGTCATCCCACTCATCGTCGTCCTCAAAATCCTCATCTTCGTCATCATCATCATCTTCATCTGAGAAAAGAAACATTAAGATGAAGAAGGCGGAGAGTTTTCATATTGGCTCAGTCAATCAAAATCTAAACAGGAAATAAACGAGTGAACAGACTTTACAGATGACCACACATGTGCTGACAGACACACACCCCTAATGGTAACCTTTGTCTCCCTGATGTGCATTCAGGGATGCGCGCACACACACACACACACACACACACACACACACACACACACACACACACACACACACACACACACACACACACACACACACACACACAGTGGTGAGAGGTGGGGCAGTGATAAGTACTTGACTACATGTTTGATGAGAAAACTAAACTGAAATACTGGTAATTTTTCTGATTTCAACAACAGAAGAAAAACTTAAAGAATAAACAATGAACAACAGGTTGAAAGGTCCATGGAGAAAATCGACTGACAGAAAAAGGAACATTTTCAGGCTGCTACCTGAGGAATGGATGGCTTTGCTCCTCTTCTGCATCACTTCCATGAGAGCACCAACAATGCCTGTGGTTGGAGCTGGTGTCGGAGGGCCGGACTCTGGATGATCCGACACCTGGGAACAGACAAACAGAAAACATAAAAAGAATTGCAACATTGTAGCATTGTAACACAATCCAGAGGAAAGTTGTGGTTCAGAGTTTGCTCTTCACATTATTGTTTTAAGATGAACGTTTTAACTTTAAATGAATCTTATGGCATTTAGACATTTATAATGGAAAACTGCTCATATGAAAAGGTAGATTAAAAATGTATTGTCTTAAAATGCATCTTTTCTCGTGGTTGGTAGTCTAGTAGGTTTCTTCACTGCCACCTTTTGCCAGTAGTAGCAGAAGCTTTTGGGGGTGAGGTGGAAAAACTCGGGATGAAAAGTGGAACATCAAGTTGTATTTTTGCTGAAATACCCATGTCCATTCACTACATGTCCTCTTGTTTTCTGAATAGTCTTCACAAAGGCACATTTGCAAAAGATATTTATGGAATTTGCTTTAAATGACAAACAACCCAAAACATAACAAACTCTCATTATACAAATTAAAAATCATGCTAAATTAGTTGAATGTTATGCCCACACTGCAGTACTTTATATACACTGTAGAAAACCTCATAATTTAATTATAACATAAGACCTAGGTTCAGTTTTACAAAATAGATTATGATTATGAAGTAGATAAAACAAATGGGGAAACATCAGATCTCTGAATACATCTTTTTCCACAAAGGATCTTGATTACATTAATTTTTAAGTCTGACTTAAAGGCAGACTGAGTGACTATATGAAATGCATAGATACGTTTACACTGCCATAAAAGATTTGTCTAAAAAGGGCTGAATATAGGAAAAGCTTAGTTTTGGAGTAAACAGTGGACAGGCTGATTTAAGCAGTA